>NC_134316.1:3139393-3748805 GCF_964195595.1 Calonectris borealis | reverse complement strand
TCTTGGGGCAGTAACAAGACTGACAATTGTAAATAATATGCAGCCAGAGCAGGGGGATGCTTGCCTCTTGCTGAGATGAAAGTGAAGGCATAAGCTGCTGCGCCAAGAAGAAAACAGCTAAATGTTTATGACCAAGGGTTGCTTCCAAATGCACTGGCTGCATTCCTCTTTGTAGGGCTTTTTTTCCCTTTCTGCCTATTTACATGATCAGCATATCACTCCAGCAGAAATGGCATCACATACCTGCCAGAGTGAAAAATGGCCACAGGAAACAAGAGGCAGAGCAAACAAGGAATGATGGTTTTACTTCAGCAAAAGGGCAGCTAGAGGAATGAGAGCAGGAAAAAAATGACCAACTCTGAGCAGACATCAGAAGGGAGCAAATGAGGAATGCTCAGCAGAGTTCAGGGGAAGTCACAGTGCCGGTGGTTGATATGGAGCCCGCAGGAGCCTGGAGAAGCAGAAAGTACAGTACAAAGCACCCCTGCTCTCACCCCTGCACAGAGCAGAAGAGGGACACACTCGGAAACTCCTTTTCTCCTTATCACTTGTCCCTCCTTATCAGCCCGAGAAATGGCGGTGCCTTCCTCGTGCATCTCAGCTCTTGGGCTTCTCCCCCTTCTGAATACCAACGTGGGAGCTTGAAATTGTACCTGCTGGCTGGATCCCGGGAACTGCACGAACCCACGAGAGGATGGAAAGAGCCTCTCAGTGCCCCTGCCCAAAGCTGTGCCTGCAAAGGATTGGGCCTTTTGAGGCTAAATCTGATAAATCCCACTCTAATCTCTTCAGTATCTACCCCATTAGTTGGCTAGCGGGCAGGCGTGCTGGGAGCGATGCTCTGCTCCAGCGGGATCCCGCTCCTCCGCTCCCCTGCTATCCATCCCTGTGCTCGCCTACGCAACACCACAGCTCGGGCTCAGCGGTCCCGGGCTGCGGAGTCACTTGCGTCCCCGCAGAGGGATGAACTCGGCAGGTCCCTGCCGCCATGGCCACTTGCACCATATCCCTTTAATCTGCCCAAGGCTCAGATGAACGGCGTGGGTCAGCAACAGCGGCCAACAAATGGCTCCTCAAGAAGGGGGTAGGTAGCCCTGTGTCGGGGGCATACAATCCTTGAGCAGGGGACGGACAGCCCCGGGGTGCCCCCCAGTACTTCTGCATCTCCCCCCCATGCGGGTGCGCCCATGGTGGCAAGTGCACTAAGTGGCTTGACTATTTCAGAAAATAACCTTGATTTCTGGTACCAGTTCCCAACACTCTGGATGTGCACGTACAAGCAACCAGAGGAAAAAACACCAGTGACTGTCCCATTTTGTCTGGACGTTTCCAGCGCCAAGCAGATCTTTGCCTCTCCCGGGTGCTGCGAGATCATCCCCACCAGTGGGAACCGTCACACACTGTGTCAGGGCTCTGAGGGCACTTAATTGCCCTGACGAGCCTCACTGGGGGCTCCTCCACCCCTCTGCCCAGGGTCCCGGAGCTCCAGCTAAGCTCAGGTCTTGGCCCTTGGCCCCAAACTGGCCAAACCCTCAGTCACAGGGGCCTGTCAGGATCCAGCCCTCACCCTCTCATGGTTGCAGGGGAGTTGCTGTGAACCTGCCTCAGTTTCCCCACCTTGGCCACCAATCCCCCTGCGTCACCCCATGGCTTAGCTGTTGAGCATCAGGATCCCGAAGCCGGTCTCCCCGCACCCTTAGTAACTGCCTGTGAATGGTAGCAAGGGCTCATCCTTTCCTTCGGGCCTGCGCCTCGCATACGGGATCAGAAGCCAACCTTCTTCAGCCCCTCACTGCCCCGACAGTGGCTTCGCAGAGACTCTGCAGCCCCTCTGAGCTCCAATTTCAAGCCCCAGGCTGGATTCTGCCTCCAAGCTTCCATACCGTGTTTCTCACCGACACGGCTCCTCTCCCAAGGGAGGTCCAAAGACACCGTCACGGGAGGCATGGAGCAACTGCGCTAACGGGCAGCCCCAAACGCGTGCACAGAGAGCGGGAAATGAGAGACGATACAGAAACATTCCAAGTAATCTTATTTTGCCATTGGCTGAAAAGGAACCGCTATGCTGCACTGCACGTTGCCAGGATATTTTAAAGACCTTAGACGACCTTCAGAGTAAGCACTGTTGACAAGCCAGAAGCAGCAGACCCGCCAGCCCCCCCCCCCCGCTCCCCAGTGTCAGAGCAGCACCCCGCGGGGGTGTCCCAGGCCGGGGGACCGCAGCACGCCGGCCCACAGCAGTCTGCCGGCACCCCCCACCATGCTTGTGCAAGCCTGCATATCAACACAGTCATCTTACTGGTATGATTAATAGGAAGCTATAGGATTATTGAGCGTGTTGCATTTATTAGATACGTGGCTATTCTAATAATTATTAATACAGCCTCACGACAGTCCCTCAGCAGATTTCTTGCCTCCAGCACTCCCAGCTCTGAAAGGCACCTTGTGCTGTCAGAGGGGAAACTGCAGGAACCCCCCATATCGCACACGTGCCTTGTCCTCTGCAAGACTTTCCCCCAAACACGCTCTTGCTCTGCCTGGGCGCGGGGCTCCTCCTCACTCCACCACCCCTCACAACACTGCTGCCACCATGCAGCCAGGGCCCCAGGGTTCAGCCCCCTGCGGCCCCACAAAGCCCCCGACAGCAGAGCCTCACCCACCGGGTCCCCTTAAAAACTAAAAGACGAGAGGCTGCAAACCATCCTGCAGCCATCGAACTTGCAGGGCTCTTCTGCAAGGAGCCCGGTCGCCTTCCCTTCAGGCTGAGCAGACCACCGCAGTACCCCTCTGGGCTGGGACCCGACTCTCGCTGCACTAACCCAACACAGTCCTGACGCGCCAGCAGCACACAGCAGGACACCGCTGGCCCTCCTGCTGCCGGCAGCGAGGCCCCTGAAGCCCCGCGCCGTGGTCTTCAGGGTACACCGCAGTGTAGGGGCCCGAGGGAGGCCGCCATATTGGGGGGCACCCTTGGGGCTTGGGGAAGGCTGCTGCGGGCACCACGGGCGGCCCGCGGGGAAGGCGAGAAGCCCGTGGCGGTAAGGACACTCCCCCTGGGCGCCGGGGGGGAGCCGGGGCGAGGGAAGCCGGGGCAGCCCCGCGGACAAGCCCCACGCCCCGGCGCCCGACCCCACAGCTCCGCACCGCAGCCCTGAGGACAGACCCCCGCAGCGCCGCCGGCGGGCGGACGGACAGTCAGGCGGCAGAGCCAATGGCAGCGGGCAGCCCGCCTCCCCGCCGCCGGCGGGCCAATGGCGAGGCGCGGGGCGGGGCGGGGCGGGGCGGAGCGCGCGGCGGGCGGCCGGCGGGCGGGCGGCAGTCGGCGCCGAGGCGCGGTGCGGTGCGGTGCGGTGCGGGTGGCTGCTCTCGCTCTGCCGCGGCCACTGCCGGCGCCGCGCCGCCGTCCTCCCTCCCCTATGGAAGAGATGGAAGAAGAGCTGAAATGCCCCGTGTGCGGCTCCTTTTACCGGGAGCCCATCATCCTGCCCTGCTCGCACAACCTGTGCCAGGCGTGCGCCCGCAACATCCTGGTGCAGACACCGGAGTCGGAGTCGCCGCAGAGCCGCCGCGCCTCGGGCTCGGCCGTCTCCGACTACGATTACCTGGACCTGGATAAGATGAGCCTCTACAGCGAGGCGGACAGCGGCTACGGCTCCTACGGCGGCTTCGCCAGCGCTCCCACCACCCCCTGCCAGAAGTCCCCCAACGGCGTCCGCGTCTTCCCGCCGGCCGCCCCGCCGCCCCCCGCCTCCCTGGCGCCGCCGCCGCCGCCGCGCAACGCTTGCCTCACCTGCCCGCAGTGCCACCGCAGCCTGGTGCTGGACGAGCGCGGGTTGCGGGGCTTCCCCCGCAACCGCCTGCTGGAGGGCGTCATCGACCGCTACCAGCAAGGCAGGGCGGCGGCGCTGCGCTGCCAGCTCTGCGAGAAGGCGCCCAAGGAGGCGGCCGTCATGTGCGAGCAGTGCGACGTCTTCTACTGCGATCCCTGCCGCCTGCGATGCCACCCGCCGCGGGGACCGCTGGCCAAGCACCGCCTGGTCCCGCCGGCCCAGGGTCGCGTCAGCCGCCGCCTCAGCCCCCGTAAGATCTCCACCTGCACCGACCACGAGCTGGAGAACCACAGCATGTACTGCGTGCAGTGCAAGAGCCCCGTCTGCTACCAGTGCCTGGAGGAGGGCAAGCACTCCAGTCACGAAGTCAAGGCACTAGGCGCCATGTGGAAGCTCCACAAGGTGAGCCCCGGGGTGGCCTCCGCCAGCAGCCCCGGACGAGCCCCGCGGTTGGGAGATGGCTGTGGAGGGCTGCCTGTCGGCATACCTTGTCCCACACGGTCCACCTTCCCCCGGCCGGCAAAGTGGGAGTATCGCTACCCGCCCTCGCCCATGCTGGGGCTGCGTTTTGCACCCTTGCTTGGGTGGTGAGTTGCCCTCCCGGCACGGGGAGGCTGGCATCAGGCAGATGATGCTCGCCATGAGTCCCCAAATTGTGCCGTGCCAGCTGGCCCCTGCGAGCCGAGGCTCTGCTGAAGGAGACGGCAGGGCCTGCGGGTGATGGCCTGGGGGTGGATTGGGGACATCTGCGCTGCAGAGCTGGAAAAGCGAGGGGGAGCGATGCTTTCGTGAGGTGTGAAATCTGCCACGGGGGAGGACAGGGACGCGGGAGCAGAGTGCCGTGGGGTGCTGCTGAGGAAGGGCTGCTGCCTCCCCCCGCGCACCGAGTCATTGGGAGGAGGAGGGACGGCAGCGGGCGAGCGGGCAGCACGGTAGCGGAGCCTTTTGCTGAATACTGATCAGCTCCTCTTGAGCGCGCTCACTCCTACACGCATCCTCGCTGGAGGAGAGGGTCCCAGCGCTTGAGGCAGGAACGTGGCTGTCATTAGCTTCAGCTCAACTCCATCCACCCCGCTGCCTCCCTCCCTCCTTGCACCAGTGACCCCCTCGCTTAAGGGAACTGGGGCAGAAGTGACTGGGACGCGGGCGGACAGGGCGCAAGGGGATGGGCGTCATTCCTTGGATGAACATTGAAATAATTGTCCCCTGCTCCAGCAAATCAGTGCTGGCAGGAGCAGGTGCGGGAACCTGTGACAAGGAGTTGGGGAGCTGGGGAGAGACGGGGAGGTGCGTGACCCCTGTGCCGGATCGTTTTCCAGGAACATCCCTGTCATGCTTTGGCAGGCTGTGTGGCGGCGTGCAGCTCCATGGAGGATGCAGACCGCTGGGCTGCAGCTCTGCGCCCCATGTTGGGTCAGTGGGTGCATGCAGGGACAGGCCATCGCTTGCCATGACACCCTTTGAGAGGGCTGGGAGAAGAGGGTAACCACATTGCGTTGCGTTGTGGAAGGAAGGGATACGGCGGTGCCTGGAAAGGCTTGTCCTGACCCCCTTTTACTGGGAGCAGGAATACCTCCTCCATGGCTTTCCTGCGCTCTTACAAAGATGAAGCCCGAGTGCCAGAGCAGTTTTGGTGCCCCGTTCCCTTGTCCTTACACATGGGGTGCAGTCACTGCTACCGGCTGGTGATGGGCTGCCAGGGTGCACCATGGCACAGGTAACTGCTGACCTGCTCGCAGGAACACGGGAGCTCTTCTTCGCCGGTGTGTTAGCGTGGCATGAGCCATCGGATGCTGTGAGCATCTTGCTCCTCTTGCCTGTTATGAAACCCAGTAAGTGGTCGCTGTGTGAGAGCAGCCTGTTCTCCAGAGTCTGGTCCTCGTGGTGGAGGATAAAGTGGTTTGGACTGTGCTGAGACAGAGCGGGAGCGGAGCTGGGTCTAGCTGTCGGTGTTGTTCTCCAAAACAAGAGAAATCTAATGGGTACCAGGCCTTTTCATAAGGTTTTGGCTTCACCTTCCTGCTTTGATTCAGGTGCAGCAAGGCACTTAGATACACGCATGAGCATCTGGACAACTTCCTATGCAAGCACTCAGATACTTCAGGTTCAGTCCTTGTGCTCTTGATTAGGACGGCTTATTCTTCCTTGAATGCTTAGCTTTTCTTTCAAAATACCTTTTCATGGAGGAGAGCTTTAGCAATTTAATATTTCATTGATGTAGCTAACAGACATGGAACTGTAATGGTATTTGAAACAATGATTTTCCTGCAATTTCTCTCAAATTTTTGGAAATCAGAATGTGAAGTCACACCTGCCTTGAGTGAGCCTGTGTTTCTGAGGTAGTCAAAATGGGTTTTTAGAGTGACAGTGCAGGGGTTTACTGCTATTTCCTGATGTTTGCTTGTTAGGGGAGGGAAAAGTGTCTGTTGAGTCAATTGTGGCAGTTCGGTGTAATTGAAGGAGTGATTTCAGAAGCGCTCCCTGAGGTGCCGTGTAACTGAATCAAGGGGAGAGGCTATTGACATTTCAAGCTTTATCCTGGTTCGGACTGGGCATTAGGAACAAAACCACCTGTGGATTTGAGCCAGTGAACCTCCTGCAAAAGTATCCGTGTGTCATTTTTTGAGGGGACAGGCCTTTGGCAGTAAGACAAACTTGCCGAAAGGGTGACTGTCCCTTTTTGCCTCATCTTTTTGCTGCGATGAGTGGTGGTAATGAGTACCTACAGCTTGTAGGAAAGGACAGAGTCGTCAGCTCTTGACTTCTCCACAATTACAACACCACTCAGTGCAAAATATTCTTTGTGATATGTCTGTGCTCTTAATTTCTGACCTGAGGAGACTGTGATTCTCGCTGCAGTCTGCGATGACCCGAGAGTGCCTTGATAAGCTGTTGTTCTTGAAAGCAGCATTCACGCGTCAGTACGTGATTGCTGGGCCCTAGGCAATTGCTGTTAAGTGCAGCACGCTTCGCTTTGGAGAGGAGACCAAAGGGCTTTTTACAGACCTCTTCGGGAACTGCCCCAATTTTTGGTTTCCTCTGACAGAGTGCTGATTGTGTGGTTCTCGCAGATGATAATTTCAAAATAATCTGTGCTAAGGCACAATCAAACATAATTCAGGGAGCTAGGATTTCTAAGCCGGATGCAGATCATGGGAAATCCTCTCTCTTCCTATCTTCCTTTCAGGACAGCTGTTGGGAGAGGGGTAAATATTCAGAGAAACATAGAGGAAAATGGGTTTTTAATCTGAATTGTCCCAGTTTTGTACATATATTGCAGCTGTCTGGATTTTATCCTGACAAGCTGGAGTGCTGCTTGGCATGTCAAAAGCAGCAACACAAGATGGAGCTGAATCATTTATTCTTTGCACATTCAAGTCCCTCTTGCTTTTGCTGGGAAGTGTGTGGTGAGTGCAGGCTCAGCAGCTTGCTAATGGTTTTTTATATATAGATAGATAGATACATACGTATACAAACGGACTGGAAGGGACCTCCAGGGTCACGCAGTCCAGTCCCCAGCTATCTCTGACAGCCCTGAACTCCCATCCTTCATCTGATCAAGCTCTGTCTTAAAAACATTTTACCCTTGCCGATGCGTGTTGGAAAGGTCTCCCAGAAATTCATGGTTTCTGGTAGTAGCTTTTAAGCAGGTTTGAAAGCTTTCTGGGTTAGGCAATGGAGAGACAGTGATGTAGAGTAGTGATTCCTGCCCGTCTCTCGTAGGGTGTCGGGTTGTTGCCCAGCGCTGTTATATCTGGCTATCCTCTGCAGTGGCCCTGGTACTTCTTGCCCCATGGCTGGACACCCTCCCTGGGGTGGGTCATGCTTGCCAGAGGCTGCTTTTGTCTTTGAGATGGGTGCCCCACTGCAGCAAACATGAACCTGGATTTACCGTGCGCAGAGGCTGACGAGGTCAGTGGTCCCATGGTGAACGGCGATGCAAACTTCTGCTCTCTTTTTGGGCAGTCAAGCAAGAAGCTTCTCTCTGCATTGGGTTGGGATCATGGGTTTTCTTTACAGGGACTCATGGGGCTCTGCCTCTTTTCTCCACTAGCATCTTTTTCATGTTCCTTTTATATTAAACCAAGACTCTGGGGTGGGACCACTGTCTGCTTTGCCTTGACACTGAAAGGGGAGCAGGCTGGGCAGCCTGTTCAGTTCCTCTTGTAGCAAAGCAGAAACAGGTCTTGACTTCAGTAGAAGGCAAATAGTGCTCTCAGTTATACTTTTACGTGGGATGTAACTGCCCGGTGTGGGATTGCCCAGGCTGAAGACACAGACTGTCCTCTGATTGCAAACCCTGCAGCATCTCCACACAGATTGCGGTAGAGACCAACCCTGTAAACTGACATTACACACTCTGTTGAATCAGCTGTAATGATTGTTAGCAGTCAGAGGCTAATTAGCAGAGGTACTCTCTAGACCTCAGCTCATCAAGCCTGTCACTAGCACAGATGGGAGGAGGGATGCAGGGGGAGCTCTTCCTTTAAGAATCAAAAATCCTATGTACATTAGGCATGACTTTGTTCCAGTTGATTTGCACATCTGGGGTGAATTAGGGGATGGAGAACACACCAGTGCCTCTTAGTTTCTGCACGGGGGATAGCGGGCATCAGAGCCAAGATGGTGACAAGCAGACAGCGTTATTCATTAGCTTACTTGGCTGGACCTTTGTGTTAGCTGCCAGAGAAACTTTTGTGGGGAGTCGCTTTCTTGAGGCATCGTGAACCTACTGCTGTTGAGTCCATGGGAATTCCTGTAGCCCACAGTGCTTGTGGGAGGTATCCAGGGAGCTGCTGTATGACAAAGATCTGTTTGCATTTGCAAAGTAAAATATTTGCTGCTAAAACAGAAGCGGTGAGAATCCTTAATCTTTTCCTGTTGCAAGCAATGCACTTTCCCAAGCCTTGGTTTGATGGCCTTCCCGAATCCCACCGCGCTTGTTCCATCACCTGCCATCGGCAGCGGCAGGGTCTCTCCTGTCCTTCTCTAGCGATGCCAAACAGCCTTCCCGATTGCTCTGTTTTTCTGTGGCCAAATCCTGAGAGTGGCAAACAGGCTGAGATGCTTTGAAGTCAGAAAAAAGCAAAGAAATGTCTCTGAGGTCAGTGGATTTACACCAGCTTGTGTCTGTCTGGGATTTGGAGGTGATGCTGCCTTCTTCTATTAATTTATTTAGGAAAAAAACTTTCTGTCAGGTGATTCCTTCGTCTGCACTTACTGCAGTTAACAGAGTAAGAAGCAACCACGAATACCATGTTAATCAAAGGTAATGAGGTAGAGCAAGTCCTACAAGGCGTTCTTGGAGCCCGTGTGGCACTTGGTGGCAGGACATGACCTCTTAGTTATTTGCAAATGGAAATGGGCCCAGGGCCGTCTCAGAGCAGGTGTAAATCACTGCAGCTTCATCAGTTCCAGTGGGAAGTCCAAAAATACACCGACCTGACAGGGCGGTGCTGTGTTGCACCATCTGAGCTCAGGCTCTCCAAAGGCTTTTAAGCATCTCAGCGTGCAGGCTGGTGTCTGGTGGGATCAGTCTTCATCCAGAAGGTTCCTGCGCTCTGTAAATATCAAACCTTTTCCATTCTCCCCACCCAGTTGTATCTGATTTTTTTTCTTCTCTTGGCCACTTTATGAATGAAGGATCCCAGTGGCTTGATATTTCTTGCTGCGTTTACTGTGGTGCAGGTCAGGAGCACCGCAGCTGAGATGGGTGAAGAATCAGCGCATGGACTAATTCTTGTCTCTCTTTCGTGGAAATTTCAGCAGGTATCAGTGTGTCACCCAGAAATTCTCCTGTCACCACATCCCTAGTCTGAAAAAGAGAGAACTAGCAAGCAGAGCAAACACTGCACCTGGTGTTAAGTAAATGACATGAAAGTGAGAAAAAGGCATTGTTGCTTATTTACCACGTTTCACAAGATGCACTTGGAGAGCTGACAGTGGTGCGGGTGGATCTTGGTCGGGAACACGTTCTCAAGAGGCTTTTTGCATTGCTCATTCCCACTCTTCTAAATAAACCAGCACCCAATAGTTCAGGTTTTTAGAAGGAAAACTTTGCTTGGTGTTACTTGCCAGAACCTGTTCATGTATGACCACAAAATCCTATTAAGGAGTCTTGCAGTGTACTTTCTAGAGATCCAGCACCTACCATTTGGAGATACTTTCTCCTTCCTAAAGTTTGAAGGAATTTTCTGCATCCCTTGATTAACTTGCATGATTCACATATATATTCATTTAAAGCAGAGTGCTTTCAAATTGCATGTGCTCTTCCCAGCTGTATCAAAGAATAATTTAAAAAAGACAGTTGAATCGTTATGACTCCCCAGTTTTCAAAACTGCTCTTTTGACAGCCTTGTTCCCTGCTTTATTTTTGGGATGGGGCATTCTGTGTGGCTCTGGTATGCATTTTTACCTGTTAAATTGGCTTATAAATAAGCCAGCTCATTCCCTGTTCATTCAGATAGTCCTACTGGGATGAATTGGATAAATATCTATTTAGAGCAAGCACGTAAGCCAAAGAGAGCTCACGGTATAAATCTCTGGTGACCCTAGCTCAGGTAGCGTCCGAGAAGGAGAGGCAGAGGCTGGTGCGTTAGAAGCCCGGTGAAGAGTAAAGCAATGGTACCAAAGCTGTCTGGATGAAAGTTTCTTAAGTTCTCATGGACCAACCAAGTTGGAACTGAAAAGACTGTGAAAGTGGGATGGTTTGGTAAACGGGTGCTCTGGGACCGCCGTTGGGGGGTGGCTTACTGGGTGAGGGTCCTACTGGGTAGTCATAAAAAGGAAAGCTATTAAGCTTTCTAACAAGGAGACCTGTATGTAGAAGCTGGGCCCAACTCTCACCCATACCAGTGGCTGATGAATGCAGAAAGGAGATACATCAGTTTATAATTCAAAAGAGACCAGAGCTGAGAACAACGTGCCAAAGATTCAGTTTTCCTATTCAAAGGAAAATTTTGTTGGGAGTCTGAACTAACTCGCATTTTGGCTTCAGAATTGGATGCAGCTTTTGGGGACAGCCTGACCTGGAGCTGGAAAAGCTCAGCGGAGGCTCAACTTTTCTGGTAAGAGCAGAATTTCTAGTAGAAAGAATAAGACCAAGTTCATTTTGAAATTTTCATGAGCCAGCATCTGGCTGTGGCAACAGACAAGGCCAGAGAGGTCCTTGACTGTGAGGGGTGATACCAAACTATGACACAGTGGGCGCAGCATGGACTAGGTTTTGGGTTACGTTTTTTGCATTTGATGAGCTATTAAATTCCCCGCATTACAGAAATACCGGGGTGTTAATAGGTGCACATTCAATTCTGTACCACAGTCAGCAGAAAGGGCTGTGGAAGGGATGTAACAGTTGAGGGATTTCCCATCAGTGTTAATTACCCCTTCCCCTTTACTAACCTTATATTAGTTGATGGATTCAAAAAAAGGGTGGGAACTGGATGTTAATAAGGCATGCATGTTTGTTGCCTGAAGTGCTGTGGGCTGGAGCCACGGTTGCCATTGCCCATCAGCATGAGGTCAGACCCGCAGCTGGTGAAAATGAGCACGGTTCCACTGATGCGGCAGCACCGAGCCATTTGAGTGGAAGATCGTGTTTACAACTTGGAATGCCTCGTGCGGAGATCCCAGCCTGAGTGCCCACGCTGGGACTCCTGCTTCCAGCTTGGAGAGGAGGCATAATGCCTAAACACCTGGGCAAATATCAGTTAAATTATTTGCATGAACCCTGGAACTGCAGCACATCTTTCAACCAGTGATCCCTTTTTTTTTTTTTCTTTTTTGGGAGTTGGACCCTTGCATTTACTTCCATTTTTCCCTTTCCCCTGACTGGTCCTTCTGGATTTGTGCTGTCAGTTCCCTTCTCTTGTCACAGTGCCCTGCAGCAGGATTGTTTAGTGTGTGTGAATTAATGACGGCTTATGGTTGTGCTTTCAGCTCAAGGGTGCATAATGCATCCGTAGCATCACTTGTTTAAGCCTGTGCTGTGGAACTGCAGCTGTTTTCCACCTGCAGCTCTTGGGGTCTTCTCTGATGAAATCCCTCTGTCTTCCCAGATAACCAATGCCCCTCGATTCAAGAGGCATTAATTCACTAATTCTTTTAACTTCACCACTTTCCTCCTCCCTGTTCTTTACCTCTTGACCTTTGCAGGCATCAGCTGTAGACGATGAAAAGAACTGCTGCTCCTGGCCCAGCACTTAGTGCACTGGCTGCCCAGGGTGTCTGTCCCTTTGCTAGCTGGGGGCTTTGCTCTGCTGGTGGGCTTTCTGCTTGGGAAGGACCTTTCTGTCTGTAAGGCAGGCTCAGAGGTCTGGTTTTGACTCCAGGGTGTTGTTAGGAAAGCATCCCTTTCCAAACAGGTTTCTCTGATTTTATGCTGTGGTCTCTCCATTGGAGTATGTAAAGCTGGGAGAAGGGGGGGTGGGGTTGTGTCGGGGGTTTGAAGTGGATAATTTCTTACAAGGTGTATTTATTGATTTCCAGACACAGACGTATTGCTTTGGGGTCAGAGCCGCCATTCCCTTGCTGGCAGGGCTGGGCTGTGTTACCCGAAGCACCCGGTGATTCAGCCTGAAGCAGGGGAGGAGTGGGTAGCTGCTGGCAAGTGCAGCTCCGGCTGTTTATATTGCATCGAGGAAGGGAACTGTGGCAGCATTTCCCTGAGGATGCTGGAAAAAGAAGGGATGGGCTCATGGCTGTCACTGGAGGTCAGCTCTCCCTGCTAAGGATTTGCCGTGTGCTCCTGGACAAATAATTGCTTAGCCTCCCTGTCTGTCCTTTCCCCTGCCTCGGACTGCCCTAGCTTGTCTGAAGCTGCCTCTTAGAAATGTATGTTTAGCACAGCTCCCTTCTTCCAGCCCAGCAACCTGATCATGGTGTAATGCACATTCATGACCAAGCACCGCCTGCTATACGTGGAGATGTACTGAGAACTTCCAACAATGCAGAGGGCATCGTAGCTGTCTGGGCTGGGTGAAATCCCATCCAGGACATAATGAGAGCATCAGCCTCCCTCCCTGGGAAAGCACTTCCATACATGCTCAGTCTTAAATTGAAGTCACAGAGATTTAAGGGCATGACTTACATGCTTTCTTGAATTGGGGCATCTGAAATGGTAAACTGGTCAGAGCTCTTGATGTGCAAACAGCGTCGGATTAACTGTGTGCTGGGTGAGAGCTGGCGTTGTCCCTTGGCTCGGTGACAGATGCCACTGTTTCCTGGGAACACAGCGCTCTTTCTTTGGCAGGGTACAAGATAGAAGTGTAAAACAAGCCTCGACTTTCATGGCAAAGCCAGTGAAGTCTTAGTCTTGCTGTCTGAGGAAGCAGTCAAAATGCCTCTCTGATTGTCCCGATGTATATTTTATTGGTGCTCCTTTGTAGTCCAGCCGACTGCCTCTTTCTTATGCCGTTTTTAATCTACAGCCAGCTCTTTGCGAGGATCTTTTCTAGGAGGAGCAGCAGTGGTGGTTCAAGCCGTGCTGTTGCATAGAACCCGCTCAGCTCCGCAGCTCAGACGTGGCCGAGTTTCCCCTGTATGTCCTGTATCCGTCCCACAGCAACACTTCTTCCATCTTCATGTTGAATTCCCTGGAAATGAGGACCTGAAAGGGCGTTTGCTTAGGTCTGCGCTGCCATCAGCCCACAGCTCGGTGAATCAGAACAAGTGCGTAGACACAGTTTCTCACCTATGAGGTTATTTCTCACCTCCCCCAGAGCACAGCAGTTAAAATTTGTTGTTGGCTAAAAAAAAAAAATAATCCTATACCCACAAAGAGTTGTGGTTTTGTGTCATTTTAAATTTTGCCCTCTGGCTGCTCGGCAGGACGGAAGGGAGCCAAGCGCTGCACCTTCCGCTCTGCTAATGGCAGATGACAGCCCAGATCGAGGGGCAAGAAGGTTATTTGATCGTATCGACTGTGTGTATCGTGCTATGCTTCTGGAGCTACGAACCAGATGACTGATCAGTCGATCCATCTGTGACTTGGGCAATGGTTAGGCTCTCTATTGATTTCCTACCGCGGCGCCGGGTTGTCAGATGGTGAAGGGCATACTGCAAGCAGCTCCGAGGAGGATCCTTCCTCCATTTCTGGCTGGCAGGTGACTTGCCCACGTCTTCGCTGGGCAGACCCTGCAGAGTTGCAAGCTGACCGGCTGCCTTTCGCAGCGGGTTTCTGGCTCGTGTGGCCATACCCAGGTATTTGCTTTCAGCAGATGTGCCAGATGTGGCTGACTGACGTGTGATCCCTTGATGAGCTGCGAGCGGTAGGTAGGTGCCGGAGGAAGGCCACCATGCTGCTCTGGGATGTCTCATCGTTGTGTGAAGCCTAGAGGAATGCATCTGTTGCAGGGGAGAAAGGTGAGAGGAGGGAAGGGAAAGGAGGTAGGATCCCACCCCATGGTCTCAGCTGCTTTCTCCTTCCCCACCTTGCAGCTGCAGCGCTTCAGCAGCTGGGGAGGATCCAGGGAATGCGGAGTGCTATTTATTTAGTAGGGCCACGTTTGACTCCTTTCCTAGCTGTTCTCAGGAGAAATATGCCTCTTTCCGCTAGTGATGGAGGGACTGTAAGGAGCTCTACCTGATGAGACTGAAACCTCATTTGAACCCTTTTTGTGATTGAACTAGAGCCATTTTATAATTCGAGCAAGTCAGCTGGCTCCGGTATGCTGAGAGAACTAATGCAGGTAGATTTTGCTTTGAAACAACCCCATTTCTGTTCAGGCAAAAGATATTTTCTTCGACTATAGCGCAGTTCTTAGTGCCTAGCGAGCGAGAGCACGGTGCAATGCAGCAGGAGGAGGAACAAGCAAGCCATGTCTTCTCGGTGGTATCCTGAGACTTGCACGAGCAGGTTATCATGGGGAAAAATGCCAAAGCTCGTGGAGCTATTGGTGTAGCGCTTTAGCCGGCTTTTAGCTCATGCCTCACAGGTTTGATTTCCAGGGGTTTGTAGCTGTCTAGGTGCTGGTAGCTGCATGGTCAGTCTTCACCTGAGAATGGGCACTGTTGGGAAGCAAAGTCTGGCTGCTCTCAGCGTCTCGGAAAGCCCTGGAAGTGAAGTAGTGAGATCAGATTTATAAGCAGGGGCTCTTTACCCCAGACTCCTGCCCTATTTCTCAGCTGGAGTAAATCAATATAGATTCATCGACTTAAGTGTCTTTCTCCCTAAGTGTGATCCTTTCCCTGTGACACCCCTAGAAACAAGAGGGGTGCTTCAAACATGAGTGTGACCTGGGCGAATACCTCCTGCAATTACGTGATGTTTCTTCTGCTGAGTGGGAAAAGTGGGGCTGTTTCAGTTCCTGAGATCATTTGCAACTCGGCAGAGGCAATGTCAGGAGGATGACACTGCGCAAGGTCATTTGTGGCAATTAGCACAGATCATCTTTCGCAGGAGCACACGCACGCAACATTTGGCATCTCAGTTCATCTTGTGATGCAATAAAAGGAAAGTTGGGGGAATAATTTATGTCACGACTGCAGCAGGCTGTGTATGGTAGGATAAAAGCCCTTCCTGCCATATGCCACAGGTCTGGCTTCAATAAAGCTGTAAATTGTTGCAGTTGTCATGAGTCACGTAGGGCCCAAGAGTCTTGGATTTTACAAACCAACCTGTGGCCCCAGAGAGATCTGGGAGGAGGGACAGACTTTTTAGCAGGGCCTGTAGCAGTAGGACAAGGGGGAATGGTTTTAAACTAAAAGAGGGCAGATTCAGGCTAGGTACAAGGAAGAAATTTTTTACGATGAGGGTGGTAAAACACTGGCACAGGTTGCCCAGAAAGGTGGTAGGTGCCCCATCCCTGGGAACATTCCAGGTCAGGTTGGACGGGGCTCTGAACAACCTGATCTGGTTGAAGATGTCCCTGCCCGCGGCAGGGGGGTTGGATCAGATGACCTTCAAAGGTCCCTTCCAACCCAAACCATTCTGTGATTTTATGGCAGTTGAGCAGTTTGATGCCAGATGGGTCTGGAATAGCAACATGTGCAGAACGAATCTTAAGGTATGGTTAAGGCCTCGTGCAGATCGTGCCATCAAATCCATTGACCGCAGTGTTTTGTCCCATCTCCATTCTGTGCGCGTGATGAGAGTTGACAGAAACCCAATGATCGACCTACATACTCTTGGAAAACTGGAGGTTTTTTAATGGTTGCCCAGCTCCAGCATATGGCACCTGGCTGGCGTTCGGCGTGTGATCTGAACCGCCCGCAGTGGTCCTCTCCAGCACCCGATAAAGTCTGTGTGCCAGTAGCACGCATCTGAGGGCTTCGTCATCCCCCAGTCCTGCAAGGGCTCCTTGGGGTTTTATCATTGAATTGGTGGTGATTCCCTGCTGCGGAGAGCAATCATATTGTCAAACGAGAGGTACTACGTATAGGGCTACAGCTCGATATATCCTCACTAGATAAAGAGGAGGGCTAGCCAGAAAACGAGCGAGTTGAGCTCTTATTTAATCAGGAGGCTGGGATTGGAAGGGTGGGGTACTGGAGTTTTTCCTCACCCAGCATGTGGACTGGTGGTTTCCAGCAGAGATCACCAAGGCTGTCTGAAGGGTACCAGGCAGTGTGATTTATTCAGAGTTGTCTTCAGGTAGGTCATGGAACAGTTCCCTCCTAGTGAATGTGTTTTTCATCACCTTGTATGTTACCAACAGTAAAATGAGTGTAATTTGAAACAAAAACATAAAAGCAGAGTTTGTATTTATGCAGCCACCAGATGTTAAACCATTCCAGAAGAGTTTACATCGCAGCAAGGTTCCTGAACCCAAGAAGACATCCACTTTACTTGTACGTGCCCCAAAATACATTTGATTTAAATTAAGTATCATGAAGCTTACAGGACCAATGTCATCACTTGGCGAGAGCATGTGCTGCAGTGTCGAGTTCAAGGGAGCTGTGCTGCTTTAGACTGCCTGAGATTCTGCTATAATATATGACCTATTAATAAATGTGCTTACCAGGGATCTGGAGCAGAGTTACGTGCCTAATGACCATCTCTGTGAAAAGCTTTTAACCTCGGCAAAATGTTTACAAAATCAATATTTATTATATCGCAGTCATTTTGTTTAAATAGACAGTTTACTTGGTTTGGGGTCTCCAAGTTGATTTGCAGTTACAGTCTGAAGGAGCCAGGAGATCTCTGAATACACGTAATATCACAAATGTGTGTTGAGTGTGTAATTTAAGGCCAGATTCTGCCTTCTTCATTTGTGCAGAGTGGTCCCTGCCGTCAGGAATAACTGTGGTAACTTGAAGTGATTTACTCCTTCAGCATGAGGTTGGTGGAATTTGACTCTGAAAATTTATATGCAATTGGTAGGTAATTTATATAACAGTTTACGTAACAACTTATTGTGTTCACAACTTTGCATGTGCATAAATACGTTAATCTACCTCTTCATTACTGAGAATATTTTAAAAGCAGGTAGCCTCAGCGGCTGCACAGTTCTGCAGTAAAGCATTGGTATTCATTCTGAGACAGAGTTGATACGTAGATGATTATTTTTAATGTATGTGTTCAGAGTGGCAGATAATATAGTCTGTAATTAAATACCAGTAACATCCCTGGCCCTAGACAAGGGCTATGGAGATGATAGGATGCGAATGTGGCAGGCAGAGGAAGAGTGGACGGGGGAGAAGGGTCTCTTGTTCTGCTGAGAAGCATTTTGGCCGCGGCTCTGCACAGCCCTCCGTGTGCTCCCTCCAGCACATCCACGGGTGGCTGGTTTCCAGTGGCCTTGGTCAGCCGGCTGGGCCCTCCCGTGCCCAGGAGAGACGGGGTCCGTGCGGGGAGCGCTGTGGCAGTGTCCCCGAAGGGTGGCGGGCGGGAGGACGAGCTGGTGTGCCCCTCTGAGCAGGGCTTTACACGTGCACGCTTCAGCAAGCCCTCGAGTTGCACTGATTTATTTGCCTTGCAAAACTGAGATTTTATTTCGGGGCTGTTACACCTGGCAGGACGAAATACATTCCTCCTCTTAAGGGTGCGTCCGGGGGCACCTCGGTGGCTTTCCCCAGTGGAAGTGCCTGTGATGGCTCGGAGCCCACGGTGCTGTTCACTCCTGGTACTGCTGCCTTTGCAGCCAGGGCATTTTGTTGCTGCTTTGCTGGGAGCCTTGCGAGCCCCCTCCATTGCTTAATGAGCCGGTTTTCTCTTTTGTATTCAAAATTGGTTGTAAGTTTAAATAGAAACATATTTAAGTCAAAATCTTCAAGGATCAGAGCTGCAACCCAAAGGAGCAGGCCCTGGCGCTTCTGTAACTTACCCCCTTGCCTTGCAGTGTGCCACTGAAAAAAGCCCAAACTTCACATTTTAGAGATATATTAGAAACCCTGGTTTTCTGTGACATTTATGTTCAGAGCCTTTGTCCTTTATTGCTTCCAAGCTGTCATGAGGAGCAGCCTCTTCACAGTACTAGTGCTTTGAAGCAGACGATGCTGGAGGTGAAGGCGAGCAGGCGTGCTGCCCCGTACAGCTCTCTGCCCGGAGCCGGGTGGTACAGACAGGCCGAAGAGCACGGGGCAGCCACGGGACAAACCCAGGCTTGTCCTGTGCACATGAGTTGTGAAACCAAGGGGTCATAGCAGGGACACTCAAGCTGACCACCTGGGAGCTAATTAGGAGTCAGGGCTAATGAGCTCAGGCAGAGCACTGGGCTAATCTGACTGGAGTAGGTCTGTTGTTCATCCAGCTCTGTGGGGTGGACATCCCAGCTCAGACACCCATGGGATTCCCTGCACCCTTCTCTTCTGCATCACATTAACATACCTAATGAAACCAATACCTGTCAGAGCACCTTTGAATACTGTCAGGCTACGTGAAGCCCCTCTGCTACGTGCACGGGCTGCTGCTCAGATGCCCCTTCCCCTGAGCAGGTACCCTTTGCTTACTGATGAGGTCCTTCCTGTACCAGACCAGAATTAAGTAGCAGGAGGAGTGAAACTCGTCTGAGATTCGCTCCTGCTGCTGCTCATCCACGTAGCCCAGCAGCGGGGAGAACAAAGAGCATTTTAAGAAGCTGCTTCCAGCCCCTGCCAGCACATCGTGGTGTGTTTGCTTTCCGCACCCGGGAGATCCTCTCCCATTCTCTTTAACGTTTGTTGGCGTCGCGGCAGAGCTGGAGATTGGAATAACAAAGCGCTGCTGACCTCTCCCGAGATGCTGCCGACCACTACTGCGAGCTAGCCAGCTTAGTGCTGGGTTTGAAGCTGAGCTTATAAATATTACTAAAGTACCTGTCTCCCCAAGAGTTTCAAACCCTCAGCGGGCATGTTGCAAGAGACTTCTTTTCCCCATAAGTTAAACCAGTGACTTAAAACAAACCCTTCACCTAAGTGAAAAGAGTGGGGGTTTTGCTGACTTTGCAAAATGAGAGGGGTCTCTGACTGCCTGTCAAATACAGATTGCATAAAGTCTTCGGAGACTCTTTTTTTTAAAAAAGGAAAAAAAGTTTTTCTGTAAAAGAGATCAAATTTATCACTTCCAACTGTGTTTGTACTTATGTGGTATAAAAGGGCTTTTGTGTGTAAAGATAAATACCGCGCAGCCTTGTCTGAGATGTGAGATACCCCCTGCTAATCCCGTACACGGCTCTTTACAAGGCGGCTTACAGCTTAAGACGACCATTTGATGAGCCTTCTGTGAACTAAACCTGTCTCTCATTTCCCCCCTTCCCTGCTCACACATTTAAATTAGGAGAATTTCTCCAGTATTTTCCTTTACCTTGTTAGCTCTCAAGTTAAAAATCACATGTTCCCATTGGGATGTCTCATTACCGTAGCTAGCAACAGCAGCAAGTCAGAGACCAAGGTGATGGGCTTCTTTTATTATGATGGTTGTTACTTGTTAGGAGCAGCTGTGCATCCCGTGTCTTCTCTGCTGGTTTACCTTGGGGTACACAGAGATGCAGCTCTCAACTGGGAGATGTATCCTGCTGCCCAGTGACCCCGAGAGGTTCAGTTTAGAGATGTCACATCACCTTCCATACCACATCCCTCCTGCCCTACCCCTGACTTGGATGCCAGCTTGGAATTGGCCCTTCCCCTTGGATCTCCTGGCCTCCTTTGGCTGTCACATTCCGAGGAGAGATCACCATCACTTCGGTGTCACCCCCGACTGTCCTTTCACCGTCACAAGCTGCTTGATCTTCTCAGGCCCTTCTGCATCTCCCACATTACTTCCCTGGCCTCCTGGAAGCTCCTTTCCCACGAAGTGGGTGGCAGAGGAGAGAGGCAGCTCTTGTGTTGGGGCCCCGCTCTTCAGCACCATTTTCTCCCTTCTCCGCTGCTTCTCATCTGGTCTTTGGGCTTCTCAGCACATCGCGTACCTCATTCCTATGTTTGTTTATAAGGGTTTAAACAATTTCTCATCCCACATTAGACCTGTTGATGTTTTGTAGGAGAGTGAGGGAGCAGCGACTCCTGCGAGGTGGTCACAGCCACTGCTCGAGATAACGGAGAACTGACTTCTATTCCCTACCCCGATCGGGCAGAGCCAGCACAGAAGCAAGCGTTAGGTATATCTGGATTTTTAAAGGTGTCCTCATCAGCTGGAGGAAACCCTGCACATGGTGAGCACATAACCAGGGTCTTGTGCAGGACTTTGGTCTGAGATGCAATATGTTTGCTAGTCCTCCCCAAGACTTCGCCTCCCTCTCTTGCTGTTGCCCTGCATCTCCTGCCCTCCCCAGCTTCCCCCGCTCCTCCGTTCTGCCTCTGCCAGGCTCCCTCTCTCCCACTTTCTCTGGTGGTCGTTGCCCGTTCTGAGCCCAGCTGAGAGGTACCTGTCCTTGCACAGGGGAGCTGGATCCATGCTGCAAAGGTGCAGAAGTCTCTTGCACACCTCAGTTTTTTTCTCATTTTGCTATTTCCCAAGCATCCTTTTTCATTTCACACTGGCTGGAGGTGATTGCTATGTGAATCTTCTGATGTTCTTCCTGGCTGGACCTCGTATCTATTTCTCGTGCATGTTTATGGCCAGGAAGATATCTTAGAGCTGTTTTGATTCCTACTCTTAGTGGTGCTGGCAAACCCTCATTTGCCAGTCCAGGGATATTTCTCCTTCACGTGATGTGATTTTGTTGATTCTGACTGCTGTGCCCCATGGTGGGCCCCCGGCTTAGCTTTCCATCCACCTGGCTGTGCCCGCATGCCAACCACGCATCTGAAGTCCTTGCAGAAGCCAAGTTTCTTGAGGCCCTCCAAAGCAGCGGGGACCAGGTTGGCGAGGCTAGGGCTCCCTGCGGAGTGAGCCCTGGCCTTGCTGGTGGTGCCTTTGCTGCAGGGGGATGCGAGAGTCCAACATCCAGGTGTATCCTCCCCACGCTGAGACAGGATATTATTCTCTAGAGACTTTTAGAGGTATTTACTGTATTTGTGGCTCCTTTTCTCCTTAGGCTGGTTTCTCTTTAAGGTCTTGGGAGCGCTTCTTTCTTTCCTCTAAAAAAAAAACTATTACTGAAGTAAATGTGAATTATTCCCCCCCTCCCATCCCTTGGTACTTCCTGGGTTCTTCACTTCTTCATAAATAATCATGAATGATTCAGTGAGTCTATTAACTGCTTTCCTCATGACATTAAGATATATTGCGCAGCTCCATGGTGCGGATATCCTTCAGTTCTGGGTACGGAGCCCCCTTGCCTCCTCGCACTCTGTAGATACACTGACAAGTTCTTCATTACTTCCTAATTAGCCATACGTCCTTTCTTATTAAAGAATAATTTTTTTAAAGGCACTCATTATCTCAGCTCTTCCAGAATTATTGATTTAATCTTCTTCATTTTTTATTAATGGGTCTACAATCTTCTCATAATCCATCCAATTCATTTGGTTAGCCTTCCTGATAACGACCCTCATCCTCCCCTGCCCACACCCTTCCTAGTCTCATGCTGCCTTCAAGTGCTTTTGTCACTCTGTGCCTCTCTCTAGTTTGTTTTCCTTGAAAATCTTAGTGTGGGCTCTCAAGAGGCCACTTCAAACACATCATCTCAGCTCGAGGGAGTGGGGTTTCTAAAGAGCTCATTCCTGGATTGCATTAGGAGAGCTGGAAGTTAAAATCCTCAGAGGTTTTAAATCTTTGCACTTGCTGAATTCACCCCTTCCTGCACTGCCTTGCGCCTTGCTGGGCACCTTGCTGGCTTTAGTAGGCTCCTTCCTGGAGGACCTGGTGTTAAATCACTTCCACCGTCTGCTTGTTCCTTCCTGCCTTGTGCTGTGCCACATTGCCCTGCTTCCAAAAGGGATTACAGGCCTGCAAGCCGGCAAGTGAGGAGACCAGAGGTCTGGGTCTTCCCCCTCTCAGTACCCTTTCAGTGCTCCTGAGCAAACGCAACACCCACAGGGTTGCTCCATTGGTTTCACCGTGGCATCCTCTGTGCAGCCGGGGCGGCCTGGGGACCTCAGTGATGCGTGTGTCTTGGTGCCAGCGCTGCCTTCTGCTCAGCATCCCCAGAGGTAAAAAAGCATGGCGTGTCCCAAGGGATTGATTTGATGGACTCCGGAGCAAAGTGCTGCAGCCATTGGAGCATGTCCTGAGCTTACTGGAGAAATGCCAACCCGTCTGGCCTCGCTGCTGGGAGCAAATGGCTACTAGGAGGCTTGTCCTTGGGGTTTGTAGTACTGCCGAGCTTCTCTGCCTGAGGCCATCTCCAGCACCCAGCCAGAGGAGGACAAGGGGCCTGTGAAATGCCCAATATGGGGATGGAGCACCTAGTGCCCGCACAGTCTGCTCCCTGTCTGAAGTAGGACTCTTGGTTACTCTTAGACTGGGAATGAGATGCTTCCCCATCTCTGCCCTTCCCCGCAAGTCCTGTTCCCTCCTTGTTTTGAAGTCTCTGTAATCTGGCTTTTTGGGTATCTACAGCACCAGATGCAATCTGGTTGCTATCATGTTTTGGGAGTAATCCTAAATCCAATCCTTTCCAACTTGGGAAACTTGGATCCAGATGTAGAGGCTCAGACTCCAGTGCCTGGAGGAAGGAGTTAACAGAGGAGAAGGGCTGGGTTTACTGTGTTTTTCCTGCACTTGAGGTGAGTCTGAGCTTCCTCGCTCTGCTCTAAGTGCTTTCCTGGCAGCAGCCACCCGAGCATCTCTGCCGCTGCTGTGGTGAGTGTTGCATTCCCAGAGCTCCAGTATCCATGGTGATGGGAAATATTTCTAAAGTGGTACTTCATAGGAAATGTGAAATCCTCGTCCTTGGACCTGTCCTTTGATCTCTGTTGCACCTGCCCTTGGTTTTTTCCTTGGGGAGCAGAAAGAGCCCTCCCCTATGCAGAGCAGTGGCAACAGTCTTTGGTTTAAATGAGCAGGAGCTCAGTGCATGCCTGCAGAGCCTCCCCTCTGCCCAGAGGGGAAAGAGGAACTGCTTTCGGAGAAATCACATACGTAGAGGTAGGACTACATGAAGCCCGAGGGGTTTGGCAGTGGCCTTGCTCTGCTGAAGAGCCTGGAGCTGCCTTGCCCCCATGCTGAAACCCCAGTGGGCGACTAGGTGGGAGCATCTTTGCTCAGAGATGTTCATGGCAGGCAAAAGCTCTTTTTTTTAGTAATACAGCTTTGGTCATAGAAAACTTCAGATTAGAAGGGACCTCAGAGAGCTCAAGTCCAGCCTTCTGCCCAGAAGCGGCAGCAATAACTGAAGGAGACAGTTTCTCTAGTAAGCTCAACCTGGGGCAAGTCCCTCTGTCCTCTGCTTCTTTAAAGAGACGCGAGAAGAAGTATTGCCAAACCTACAATCCCTGCAACTTCCCAGGCATGAGAAATGCTTCGGTACTGCCGAGAGCTCCTTGTCTCTCACCTGGGCTGCCTGGAGTCTGCAAGAGGCTCATGGCTGAAAGCAAACACCCGAAGTGGTGGTCTCCAGAGAGGAGTTTCCCATCCTGTTGGAGAAGGAAGGAATGAAGCAGCAAGGCCAGTCGATCCATACGCATCTTGATCTCATTTCCCCCTCCTCCTCCTGCTGCTCCTGTGTGGTACCAGTGATCTCAGAAGCAGAAAGCATAAAATTAGTGATAATTTGCTGATGTCTGTTGCTAGTGAAGTCTTGTCTGCCAGTGACTGCTAGCAAAGCAGAGATCTCCCAGCGTTGGCACTGTCCCTGCCGAGCAGGCTGGCTGGCACAGACGGGCTGGGTAAGTCAGATGGGCTCTGCACGTCCCGGGGGAGCTGCCCTGCCGCACAGGGGCTCGGGTGTGATGGCAAAACGGCTCCTGAGCAGTCACACCTTGCGGCTGAGTGTGCTAAGGTGATGTCCGCTCTAGCTCACTTCAGTATACGTACATGAGAGGCATGGCTGTTTCGGGTGGTATTGCCTGCGGTTCAGCCATCGCACCGGGGTTTGTGGCAGAGCCGGAGCTTGCTGCCGTTTTCTAGAGATGTGAGGGAGAGCTCAGGACAGCTGCTGGAAATGCTCAGGTCCCCGAAGCGTGTTTCACTGATGGCTTTGGGGATCCTTCTTACACAGAACATCTCTGGAGATTTAACGTTTCGCTTTTATGCTCATCAGGCGTTCACCATTAAACATGAGATTTAAAGCACTAGCCAAGAGCAACATCTAGAAAAAAAATAGGAACAAAGAACCCATGTTCTCTTAAAAATACGTCAGAGAAGCAGAGAGAGAGGGGTTTGCTGTGTAGTCCCGGGTTAGGTGGGTAGTGGTGTATTTGCCCAAAGAGATGATAATACCCTGTGATTTATTCGGTCAAGTCTCGTACACAGTACAGTCGATTGAAGACCTTAGAGGAGAGCACAAAAAACCCTCCAAAAGGGTGTTGTGAGCTATCCTGCCTGTAGGGGAAAGTCATGCTGACACAGCCTCAGCTGGAGGATGGTGATGGTGTGGGGCACCCAGGCATCGAGGCAGTTGCATGGTCGTAGCACGCAGGGAGAGCGGCTGGAGTGACCACAGGGGAAAGAACGAATGAGCTGGGCATTGCGGAGAAGAGGGGGTTGGAGAGGGGGATTGTGATGGTCTTCGAGCCTATAGCAGGCTGTTGCAGGCTTTGTATTTCCAGGAATGCAGCAAGAAGTTTGGCGCTTAAATTGTAGTGGAAATGTCGTTAAATTTACCCTTCTCCCAGGGCAGGCTTTGTGATTGGGAGTTTTGGCATATGGGCAATGGCCAGAATAAGTGCTAAGGACCCCAAATGCTATCTCCTTCAACAGGTATTAGCCAGTATCCCATCAGGGAGTATCAGATTGGGAGAGATGGTCTAAGGCTGAGAGCATTTAGATTTGAGACAATAATGGAAAAGACCAACTGCGGGCTGTAGTCATAGAATCATAGAATGGTTTGGGTTGGAAGGGACCTTTAAAGGTCATCTAATCCAGCCCCTTCAGTGCTGATGCTGTTTCACTTCAGCACATGCCAGACTGCTTTCTGCAGGGGCAGATGGTTAAGAGCAAATAGCCAGAAGGAACATACACAGAAAAGCAACAGTCTTGTAGTTGTGTAGGACTTTGGATGTGCCCAAGGTAAGATTTGAGTGGGAGAGGAGATACTTTTGTTACGCTAGTTCAGTTGGGAAAGGCAGACAAGCTTTTGGGTACACCAGCCCATCCTCAGAGGCTGCAGCATCAAGGATTCATTAGGAAGTGCCAGCAGATGGGTTGTCTGCAAGGCTGTGATGCAGCCCCGCTCTGTGGAGATGCTGAGGGGATATACGTGCTTCCTCCCCTTGAAGGGAAGGCCTCTTCATAGCCAAAGGGAAGGAGATGCCATCTCCCATCTGTGCCTTTGAAAACCTCCCTTCAGCTAAGTCCATGAGTGCTTGCTGATGTTCTGTAAAATCCCAGTTTTGGTCAGCAGCCAAAGAGGCAAAGGGCTGTGAAATGAGAAGCTGCTGATAAGGCACCGGGCCGGGATGTCTGAAAGCCGCGGTGTGTTGCCAGCTCGCTTCAGATGGCCGGTGAGACACTGCACAGGACTGACAACACGCGGAGCCGCGAGGATGCTATGGCTGTGTGACCTGTTTGGTGTCAGCCTGCACACTGTTGTTGTTTGAAAGTTGTGCTTTTACCTTTGATTGAAGCACATGAGGCCTCCTTAGACCGAATGCCCACCCACCCAACTGCCCCAGAGCTTTCTGGTCCACACTGGCAGGAGATGGGAGAAATAGGCTTGCCCAGCATCACACTGGTCACCTATGGTGATCAGGGCTTGGACTCCACGCGTCCTGGATACCATATCAGGACCACGTTTGGTAGGAAGGCAGTTGCATTGAGCTGCCCTCTGTGGTGGGACTTCGTGGTTATCAGTGGTGGTGCTGATGAGTTGCTGTTGTTCTCCCTCCAGTGAGTGCACTGAATGCCGGCCGATCGCAGCGATGGGGTTTGTTCCTTTACCTTAGTGCCTCAGTGAGTACGGCTGAGAGCTGAAGATACAATTTGCATTTCTAGGTGATTAAATGTCAAAGCAAAGTCAAGATGTTGGCTAGCTGTCAAGCCTGTTTACGACTGTGCCAGACTACAGCACACAGATGGTTATTAAAGGCTATAGGACAAGACAAAAGAATGGTCAATACACTCGCTGCAGAAAGAGGAATTGCTCCATGGGGCTTTCAGCCTGCTTTCTCCTGTGTTTGGGCTAGGCTGGTAAAAATCATTGTTTAATTAGGTTTAAATTTAACTCCAAACAAAGTAATCAGATTTAAAGACTTAATGCAGTAATGGGATGGAAGAGCTAAAGTGTGAGTAACCACGGAGGCAGGCTGAGTGGGAAGGCAGTAATTGGATTGAAGGCAGATGGAGCATCATTTTAAGGCAGAAAGCATAAGATCTGCTGCGTGCACTTCCTGGGTATCGGGCAATGCGCTGCCTGGGTGACTGCCTAGGGGAAGATGCTTGGAGCTCACACACAGCAGTGGCCTGGCGTCTGTGTACTCTTGCGCTAACTGTACCCCGAAAAGCGGATCCGCTGATCCCCCGGCAGCTTCACCTGCAGGCTGATGGTCTTGTTTTGTTTGCACGCGTGTGGGTCCATAGTGCCTTTATTCTGTACAGGACACAGATCTTGGCCCATGAGATCATAACCTGAGTCTTTGCTGACATGTTTTTCCATGCACCATGGAGAAAAACGGGGTCTAAGGAGACGGGGTTTACCTTTCCTCACCATTTACGGGAATGTCCCCCAGATTTTTTGAACAAAAAGATGCGTCAGTAGTTTGTGCTGTTCCAACCTAGCCAGACCCAAAGCTTTCCCTATTACTGACCTGATTGGAAGTGGTTTAGAGCTCCTCGACCTTTTCTGGCAGTCCTTCCCCTAGTGCTCATTTGTTCTGCATAAGTAAGAGCATTTCATAGCAACCCTTGGGGAGCTCATTTTCTTCTGGATGGACTCAAGCCCTCTGCTACTCCTTGAGCCTGAAGGAGAAGGGAGGTCAAGTGGAACATTGGCCTGGGGGGTGTTTGCTAGGTAGATGGCAGCAGGTTGCTGCTGCGTTGCTTTTCCTTTGTTGCGAGAGATACCAAACCTCTACCCTGATTGCTCTGCCAACAAACCTGAGTCCGACCTGTGGGAAGTGGGCTGTTCGCTGGGTATTTTCACAATGCACGGGTGGGTTTAAAGAATTCTGCAAGAAAAATATTGAGAGGATCTTGCCAGGAAAATGTGGACCAAAACTTGAGAGGTTTGTCTCAGTATGGATGCAGCGCTGGTGGTCGACCCATCTTCAACACATGACAGCTTTGAGCCTTCTACAGCAATGAGCTGAAGCAGGGAGAAGGTTTTGCTATGGGTTTTCCTATAATTAATACTGGCCATAACACCATTGCTGTTTCAAATCCTACTCTTCGTGTCATGGGCACATGGGAGTTCTTGGGAAGAGCTGACAAGGTTGACCATAGCTAGATGTTCCCTGAGCATTGTGTGGAGGCCTGCTTTGATGTTTGCCGTTGACCAGAGAGTCTGTTTCTTTGTCTCTAAAACTTTGTTGGGAATTCATAGCACCCCACAGCCTCTCTCTTCCCCACAACCAGCACTGCATTTGCCACATGGCTAGAATGAGCCCGCTCCCTCCTGCACTGTTTGGGAGCTAATGGTCTTAGCACAAGGCGTGCTTGCATGAACAACTAGGTGATGGGGCCTTGCCTGGACATGTGCCTGACATGCAATTGCCAGAGGTGGCCAGACATGCCACGCTCACAGGACAGCAACAGTGGCATCTTGCTCATATGGTGACTATGCCTCTAGTCCTATGATGGACAGCTTTCCACCTCTGTAAGAGGCTCTGTTGCCTCTCCTGAGGTCTTCCACTAGCTTGTGGGAGGAACGGTGCAGAAGAACCTTCTCTTGAAGGGTCTTATTGGTGCAATCCTTTACATCCCATAGTAGTTTTCCCAGAGAACGGAGGCTGCTCTTGGTCACAGCAGTGTTGTGGGTCAGAAAGTGGCTTGGTGTCCAGGCTTTTACCTTGCAGCAACTTTTGCTCTTGTAAATTCATTTTTAGGCAAGTTAAAGAACGTATCTCGGGTTCTGTCTGTGCTGGACAATGGAGATTTTCTTTGGTGAGACAAAGAGCAACAGCCAGAGGATTTGTTTGATCTTAATGGAGAAAGTAAGTGATGTTTGGCCCAGTTCTCCTGCTAACGTGAGCCCAAGCAAGAGCAATTCTGTTAAGTGTAACACCATGTGTCAGCATGCTATTGCCGGGGAGTTGCCATGACCTGCTCTTCCCTCTGCACAGCAGGGAGTGGAGAGCTGGATGGTTGTAACACCAGCACACTCCTTTATCGCTCACAAAAATCTGTTTTTAAGCCCATTTCTCCAGGTTCTCCTACTTTTGCAGCATGCCTGAAAGCTCCTAAAAAGAGTCCATGCTCTTACCAGTGCATTCCCGCTGAGCCATTTGTCTTTCTATCTTGCTCAAACCTCCTCCACTGCCCCTTGTTTGATTCCAGACCCCTTGTAGAGGCAGCTCCCTCTCCGATGTGCCCTGGGATGGTCCCTGGAGCTGGCTGCTTGGGGTTTCTTGTGTGTGTCACTTCACTGGCCCAGCGTTCACCTGAGCCAGCGGTGAACGCTGGGCCGTGGGGGTCTGCTGCTGCTGGGAGGATGACCTGGAGAAATGACCACCTGTATCTCAGAGGACAGCGCTTGGGATAACTGGCCAGCATCAAGGGGAGGCTACACTTGGAGCTGGCCCAGGAGCTCAGGACACAAGTTGAGTGCCTAATGCCTGTTCCCTTATGTCTTCTACACCGTGGGAAGAATAATCCAGGACTCGGAGGCTTCTTCAGAGTGAATGGAAAATGCCACAAGGAGCAGTGATCTAAGGGGGGATCGGCTGCCATACAGATTAGCTGCCTAGCAGCCTTCTCAGGCAATGCAGTGTCTGGTTCTATTAACTGCCTTTCTCTCTAATTAAGGCTGTGCAATGAATTTGTTACTTTTTAAAAACAATAATAATGCTATTTCAGTGGCTGCCTGAGATGTGGAAGATCTTGCTTGATGAGCCAGTTCCTTCTGACCTGCAGAGTACTCCTCCAGAAGCTGAACTCTCTGCTTTCCAAGGCTGATTAGAACTAGATCAGTTGCCTTGATTACCTTGCGCTGCCGAACGTTATTACTCTCAATATTTGAGAGTGCAAATGACTCTGCACTGACTTCCTCAACAGCTGTGCAGCAGACCGGTGGGTAACTCTATGTCAGTAAGCCATCTCTCTGGATGTTTCCCTCCTGGATGCTCGTTCAGGGCTGGTTCTACGTCGCTAGGGGTAGCAAAGGAAAGCAGCATTAACAGCAGCTCTGAGTAACGTGCATTCACTTTCTAGGGCACCAGGAAGCCAAATTTCTGCAGTTTCCCTTCAGCACGGACTCGTTTTCTGGATGTTTTTCTGGGTATTCCTAGTAGTCAGTCTGTAACGTGTCCTGCCCTTTGTCATCCCTGAGGGAGGGACATCTGTTGATCAGGCCAGAATGTACCTGATTTCAGCAGGCAGCCCCAGTGACGTCAGGAGGTTGACAGCTATACTCTTATACTCTCCCCTGATTGATTTCCATCCAAGGAAGACCTTTGCCAGCCGACCTCAACCCCAATCTGCTCATCTCAAGCAGGAGGCCACAGTGCAGCTCTGTGGTGCCATTTGAGAGCTCCTCTGGACACAGCCCAAGCAGCACAGAGCTGCACCCAGGCCAATTAGCCCCAGCGCCGGGCATGCTAACGGGGCTGTGGCGTGATGCTAAGCCGTGCTGCATGGTGTCGTGCTCAGCTCTCGCCTGCAGGTTTCTGACACCATCGCTTGGCCAAAGGATCTGTAAGCAGGACCAGGCACGCTGTCCTCCTCGTCTGTGATTCTCTTCTCTTGGCACGAGGGCACACGGAGCTCTCAGCAACCTGGACACGTTCCCATCTCCTCTCTTGTTTCCGGATCTCTCTCACTGGATTCAGCTCTGCTCATTTCATCTCCCTGCCCCTGCGCTAGCAGCAGCTGCGGTCGGAAGCGGGGGAGCCTGGCGGAAGCCGTGCCCGGTGGGAATTGCCCCTCTGCAGATGAGGAGAGGAGGCACCCCAGGGCAGAGGGGTGAGTGCTGTCCCGCCTGACTCCTCCAGCCGTGAGGGAAACGGGCTCCGGGCCCCGGCAGGGAGCCCAGGAGGAGCAGGGCATGGCCCAGGCACTGTCTGCCCAGGGCTCGGAACCCGTGGAACAGCCACTGGTGGCTGCAGTGACAGTGCCCGCCAGGCTGCCCTTCGCCCCGCAGGGGTTTGCTCCAGCACTCAGCCCTTTGAGGGCTGGGGAACAGCAAAGGGAGCTTAAAACCTCTTTTTTTCCACAAATATAGGAAAAGCGTGTACAAGATGGTGTGTTCCCAGCTTCTCCAGAGAGAAGTGCAGGTGTAGCTGTGTGCTTATTCTGCCTCTAAATTGCACCTCTAGCAAAGAACCAGCCCGTCTGCCTGGGGACGTGGCTGTAACTGCTGGTCCAGGGGAGCTACGAGCATTCCCACCCGCCCAGGATGCTGCGTGTTGTTGCTGGAGCATGCCTTGCAGGGGAGGGGAGAGAGCCCGGAGAAGTCATTGCTCAGCTGCGAGCTGTCCTCTGCCTTTTGCCAGCCTCATTCATCTCTAGAAACATAACAACACTGACGCGCAGCAAATGAGCCCTGTGCTTCCAGGGTGATTTGGAAATGCCACTGGCCGCATGACAGCAGCTATAGATCAGCGTGCTCCCAGCTGGGTCACAAGTGACGGTAATCAACCATCGTTATGATTGCGTTCCTCAAGACATGGCTCAGCACAGTCATTAAAAGGAGCTACGTGCTGCTGTTGCTCTGGATGGACTGGCTTGCACCAGGGTCCTCACCTTGCCTTTTCCAGCCAAATCATCTCTTTGCTTCCTCCCGTCAGCCTCATTACAACCCCTACGGAGCTGCCCATACTTTTACTGCTGGCATGTGTCACTTTGGTGTCTGCATCCATCACATCTGCCCATCTCCTCAGCCCAAGGAGCACTCCTTTAGCATGCAAGGGCTGGGAACAAGCCCAGCCCCACGTTGCACCCTTGGGACCTGGGAGCTGTGCCCAGGCTGTGGGAGGATCTCCGCTGCGCTGGTGGATGGGTGATGTTGGTCGTGTCCTTTGCAGAGCTCTCGCTGTTGTGGCAGTCAGAGGCTGTGCAGAAGCATGAAGTCAGCAGTGAAGTCAGCGTTATGTCAAGGCTTGGGCATCACTAATGAAGACGAGGGGAGCCCTCTTCCCTGAGCTCTCATCTTGGCCTCCAGCAGTGACAGGGTTCATGCATCTGGTGAAGATGGTGAACAAAGACTGCTTTTAGTTGATGCCTTCTTGTTAATTGCTCTACAAATTCACTGCTATCTCACAGCAAAGATGCGTGGCTTTGCCCTCCGTGCCTATTTTGGGCTACTTCAGACTTGCTGGGCCCGGTGACTGTCAATTGCAGAAGCAGCAAAGCTACCCCAGAGTTGCAAAGGCACCGATGAAGACGAAACAAGGGCCAGTGTGCAACTTCACGGCCCTTCACTGTTGGCAAGACACTGCTCCTGGGTGCACTGATGCCGGGAGAGGCACTTTGGATCTACAGCAGGCCTGGCTGAGGGAAGGAAAAGGAGGGTTGTGCACGAATGTATGGTTCAGCCTGTGCTAATTTCTGCCCCCCAGGCTGCAAGGTTGGCTGTGAGTGCTCCAGAGGGAGAGATGTGTCCTGAGGATCCCATTTGGATCTCAGCTAGCTATAGGCTTTAGAGCTGGGAGCTGAGTTTCTTGCTGCCTGCCATGCCCTGAGCTGCCTCACGAGGGACGATGGGAAGGAGTTTATTCTAGTTTCGCTTGCATGACCCAGCCACTAGCAAAGTTCATGGCTTTCCGGCCGGGGTTCAGAAGAAGCCAGACTCAATCAGTATCATCTCGGTTCCAAGACTCCAAGGGAGACTGCCACCCAGACCAGGATGTGGAAGTGGCTCCGCTCAGAAAAACAGCCTGCAGTGAACAGTGTATTTGCAATACTCTCGACCTGCATTTCCACCCTGACGTCTGTGTGCAGAGCTGCAGCAGGACCTGGACTCCTCTCAAGGACACAACCTGGAAGATGCACTCCAGGAGCACACCTAATCCAGTGCAGCTGAAGCAGGACCGGGCAAGGGTGAGTCCAAAGTGTCTCTCCTCCTGAAACATGGAGAGAGTGGATCTCAGCATCAGCACTCTACGGATCTGCGCCGATCAGTCCACAATAGTTGGCCTTTTTTAAATAGTTTCTCACCCTTACCTTGTTTGCCCCTCTGTGTACCCGTGGGCAGGCAGCAGACCCTTGCTTAGCTTGTGTTTTTCTTAGCTTCCCTGTACTAGAACTGACAGTTCTGTCTGACTTCAAAGGCACGTATGTTAGGTTTTGCCAATGAAAAGCTAAGATGATTTGTGGTTGAGTGTTAATGAAGGAAACCAGGAATTAATTGGACAATATCAAAGAGCTATTACTAGGTGCTTGTATTTTTTCTTCCTAAAAATCAAAGCAAGGACTATATCCTATATCAAAGCAAGGACAGAACATCTTCAACACATCCTCACAGCAAGGAACTGTCAGCAAGGAGCAGCCCAGGACATTACATACCTCTTGTATTTGTCTAGCCCAAGGACTAGGGACAGCCAAGCAAGTTGCCACACAGGAACTGATGCACACTGAGTGTCCCTGTGGGCAAAGCTCGCCTTCGTCAGGTTGCAAGGAATCGTCCTAGATCTGCCCTCTTCCAGGGGGCTAAGCTAAACCAAGGTTGATCCCTCAGCAGTGCTTGAGACGTAGAAGGTCACTGCGGCTCCGGTGGTACCTAACAACTTCATCTGGTGTCCCCACATTTTTGGAAGCAAGCCATTGGCGTGTTATCTCACAGGCCACTTGGCAGCCGTATCTTCTGCTGGAGAGTTTTGCATGCCTGATTGTTTGCCCCTTGAAGAAGTGGGGTTAAAGTGCAAGGATGCTGGAAGTTGGGGGTTCAGGTCCTCCTCCTCGTACAGGCTTCTTCCAAAGCCTGCTGAGAAATCATTGCAGGCTGCAGAGCACCAGCTGTCCTGGCCACAGAAGGCCTGCAGACCGGGAAGCAGCAGGTTCAAGCGAGCACAAGGATTCGCAGCAGGAGCAAAATGCTCTACGGTTTCAGAGTGGAAGAAGCAGTGTGTGACCTGTCCCCTCAGGCACCCACAGCCTGGGCGTCCCAGCTAGGCTGTCATGCACGCTGATCCTAGCAGGGGGTCTGGGGCCAGAGTTATTCTTTCACAATTTTGGCATAACAATTACATGCATTAAAGTCCATGCAAAGAGAATAATTGATGTTTTTACCCTAATTCTCTTGCTTCCGTAGTGCTGGCTAACGTGCAGTTCCAGGGCTTGGCGACCAGGTTGCAGCAGGTTATTTTCAAAACATTAGAAGTCTCCTTTCAGAGAGGACCCCTGAAGCCTGGGGCTGGTCGGGGCACAGACCCCCGTCCCTTTCTGCCGTGCGTGCAGGCTGAGGGGCTCTGGGCAGCCAGGCAGAGAGCTGGGCTAGGCAAGTCGCCGTGCTAGTGCAGACGGACTGCAGCCAGGTTATAACTGAGACCAGGCTAAATAAAATGTGCAAGAAACTCAGCGTGAATTCAGTGTTGCCCACGGCAAGGCTGGGAGGAGGCAGAGCAGCGTGCCTGCCCGGGGGCAGGGAATCCCGGAGCCACATGGGAGGCAATGAAAGGGTTTTAGCGAGGTCACGCTTGAAAAGAATATATCCTTGTTTTATTTCCAGGCTGGAGCCTTTGAATCAGTTCTGCCTGCTGAGGAAATACAGTGCCCTAGTGTCTGCGTGAACAAAGCCAGCGGCCGGGGCCATCTGTGCGCCCAAGTGACAGCCCATCGGTCCTGGGGGCTTCGGCTCCTGGCTGGTTATTGCAGTTACCATCTCACAGGGGAGGTGATGTGGTAGGATGGGGATCCCAAGGAAGCGAGCAATCCCACAAACGCAGGGCTTGGGCCCCGAAATGGCACAGACACAGGCTTAGCCACGTACCGAAGGGGTTGGTTAGGCCAGCACCGTGCCGCAGCAGGCAGGCATCCTGGTGACGTCCAGGCTCGCAGGGGCGGGCAGCTGTCCCCAGCCTCCGACCTGAGCTCTCAGGGCTTGCCCTTCACAGGGACATCCCAAGCACTGCTCCTGGGGACCCGGCCTTGCCCTGCCCTCCCCAGACCCAGTGAACTATGAGGTGAGGCACTGGAACAGTGAAGCTGTGGATGCCCCATCCCTGGAAGTGTTCAAGGTCAGGTTGGATGGGGCTTTGAGCAATCCAGTCTACTGGAAGGTATCCCTGCCCTTGGCAGGGGGCTTGGAACTAGATGATCTTTAAGGTCCCTTCCAGAACAAACCATTCTATGAACACCCATAACCCTGCGGTAGCTCCTTATTGCAGGGGAGAACAGATGCGCATCCACATGCAAGATTTCACCTTGATACGCAATGACTTGGGGCGGGCGGGAATAAATAAAAACAACCTGGGCTGAGCTGATAAGGCTTCCAACTCCGACACTGCCAGGATTGGCAGTGATTTCTGCTCTATGCTGCAGCACCCAGAACGGCTTTGCCGTTCTGTTATCAACACTATCAAAAAATAAGTGGATTTAACAAAATCCCACCAGTTGGCAGGCAGCAGCTCAGCTTTGGGGCTTGGCATGGGGCAAAACCCACTGCATCACCACTCCCAGCTCATGAGAGGGCTGCAGCCTGTCTGCCTGGCAGCAGGGACGTGAGGTTTTTTTCCCAGCTGAATTCTCCACTGCCTCCATCCTGGGCTGGTCCACAGTCATTCTGGAGTGGCATGCTTTGGGTGGCGTGCGTGAGTCTGCCGTGTTGCTGCATGGGGACAGGGGAAACTGGTAGAAGATGAGAGAAAGGAGAAGGCTTGCAGGAGGAAAATTCCCTGTGCACAAAACACAGTCTATGTCCCTGGGGATGCTGAGCCCCCTCAGCACCTGCTGCTGTCTGTGGGCACTGGGTGCCTTCGGCACTGCGGAGGGGTCAAGGGCTGGGTGCTCTGCTGCTCCACGCAGATCGATACAGCCATGCCAGGTTGGACTCTTGGGCATCCCAAACCTACTGCATCCCTCCCAGTTTGCACTGAAAAGGCTATAACTCACCCGTGCTCCATCCGGGACTGGGGATCCTTGTGGAGCTGCACGTGGGTGCCACCACTGTGGAGGCGAGACACCCCAAAGTGTCCCCATCTCGGGTGACCTCCCCTGCCAGGTGCTTGGACCTCCCCCCTTGGGTTCTGCCAGGGGTTTTCCCAGCGTTACAGATGCAAAGGGCTGCGTGCTTCCCCCAGGAGGACCCACCATGGTCTTGGATTAGCGGGTGTAATGGCATCTCCAGAGCTGCAGGGACCGCTTTCCAGGTCCTGGAATTAACTCTGATGTCAATACAAATTGCCCCAGAGATAATCCGCTCTGCAGATGCCCGCCTGCCCCCAAGAACCAGCCTGTCTTGCACGTGCGGAGGATCATCTGCTTTGTAGACCCCAGCTGCCCTCCAGGCTGCTGCAGAGGCAGCAGGAGCAGCCCAGCCCTGAAGCAGGCTCCCCGTGTGGAGCTCCTCTCCCAGGGACTGCTGTATCTTAATAGTTTACATTACACCTTCCCCCTGCATACCCCTGTTTCCCCAGCATAACTGCAATGAAGGAGGAGAACCAAGACCCCCAGTACACAGCGGTAGCGGTCGCTGCCTTCCCATCCCTTGCTCCCCCCGTTGTCTGCAGCGAGGGAGCAGGAGCCATTCCTAGGGTTCATTTCCAGCCTGCAGTTTGCACCCAGGAGCTTTAATCACAAACCTGGCTCTGTGTGTGTGCGTGCATGTGTCCTGCTGACAAGCGTAGGCTCTTCCGTCTGTTACTTTATTTGCAGCTTTATGTCGGGCTGAGAGCACGTCCTTCTCACGGGAAGCCAGGAAAACCTGAGCTGGACCGATGTCAAATGCGCAGCAGCAGAATGGCGCGGTGTTTGGAGAGGGGTAATTCACACCCACGCTCTGTTCCTGTCGCCAGCCTTGGCTCAAAGTTGCAGTTAATAACAAACTAAGATGGTCCGGCTTTGCGCACCCTGCAGACACAGAGCATCCGTCGCCTGTATCTACTCTGCATCCCTGCCAGCAGCATGCCAGCGTGGGCCTGGGAGTGAGCGCTGGTCTCCAGCTTTCAAGGCTATTTGCTGCCTGATTGCTCTCCAAAGGTGCCGAGGAGTTCAGCAGGCAGAGACCGAGTGGGCTGCAACGAAAGCGCTGCTCTCCACCAACCTTTTGGGCACGGGATGAGGTTGCCTCGGGTTGTAACCCACCGTCTGCCGCACATCTGCGTTTCCAATGCGATGTCAGGGGACCGAGCTCAGCAGAGCAGAAGGGAAGAGGAAGAGGAGGACCTTTGAGGAGGTTCAGGTTTGATAGCTGTAGCTGCAGAGGTGTAAGGCAGTTTTGGTAAAAGATCTCCTTACGTGCGCGCAGGTAGTCAGTGCCTAGCCCGGTGTGGTGTCACATCACATCACGTGCATTAGGAGCTGGCTAGAAGCTGCTGTCTCTGAGCAGTGATCAAATAGAGCTGTTTCTGAGTAGGCTTCAGGCTTGTTTGCTTGTCTTCATCAGAGTAAGTACACAGGGATCACTGATAGTGTGCAAGGGAAACCGGGAGGGGGTCTGGACTATTCAGTGGGAGCAGGGGCAGCATGGCCAGCGGGCATGGGGGTGTTGCTGGAGAGCAGCCGGGGGTTTTAGCAGTCAGGGTATGGCAGCGATGCTAAGTCAGCCCCAGAGGACTGAGTGCTTGTCAGGGGGGCAAAGGAGGACCGAGGAGAGGGGTGAGGGTGTGATTTCGTTTTGGCATTTATCATTGCTGGGAGCAGGCTCAGGAAGGAGCCTCCCCCGGAGCAGATCGGCGGGCTCCTTCACAGCACAGGGCACAGCTCCCCACGGCCGCCTGTCTCCCATGAGGACCAGCCCCCGCAGAACCCCGGGACGCGGCACTGTCCGGTCTGGGCTCCCCTCGCCCCGCGGTGCAGGCTCGAGTCGCAAGGGGTAGGTTCAGCCCAGGCTGCAGCTCCAGGCAGAGCTCCGCATTACTCTTCTTAGGCAGTGTCAAATCCAAAAGTCAGGCTCTCGTGACTGGAGCCAAAAGCCAATTAGCAGCAGTTTAGCTTCATCAACTTCCTGACTGAATGCAAGTTTAATTAAACATCCCATTTTAATTAGTCAGACATCACATACAGTAAGCTTGCCTCAAGATTCAAAGGCTGTAGGTCTATGCTTTAATTAAAAGAAAAAAGCATATGACTTCAACTCCAGCATCTGTGACAGCTCCTCATCCTTTCGAGGGTACAAGCAGAACAGCTGGGAACAGCATCTTTTCTTGCCATGGCTTATTCCTCTTCTCTTTTACCCCTGTATGGATGCTCCAGCAGAGGAACTGGCTGGGAGATGACTTGGTTGGAAGGAGAGAAGAAACAGCGACGGGTTGCAACACTTGGGGTGTCAGTGCAGGTATTGGGCTCTCAGTGTAATGCCGAGAGTTCTTTTGGGGTCTCCCTGGGGTGACAGGGAGCACCTAGCCCATCTGTGGCTGGTAAGGAGGTGCAGTCATCTGAAATCTTTGAAGCAGGTATGGTCTGCAGCAGCCCAGAGGAGGTGGCTCTCAAAGGGCACGCACTTAAGCTGTAAACTCCGTGCTATAGGACCTTGTGGGTGATAAAAGCTTATGTTGGTCCACGAGGAGACAGGACAGTTCTGTGGAAGAGAAATCCAAGGGGGGTTACACAGGCTACACGAAAGCCATGCCAGCCTCCTGAGGTTCCTGAGCTGTGAGCTGTCGGAGGCTGGAAGAGCTCCATTGTACAGAAGATGCCGCACTGGGGTGTACATTTGGCCTGACCTTGAACAGAAATGTCCTTTCTTGATCTCATTTGAATTTGTGACCTTTCACCGTCACACACAAGCTTGCTTTCCTGCATCTGGGTGGGGGCAGGCAGCGCAGAGCTGCACAGGTCCTGGGTGGGCAGGGTCATGGGGAGCGGGGCTTCCAGCTGGCCAGGGGACCTGGGCTAGCAGCTGGGTTTTGGCTTGCCCTCCTCTCCACTGAGCAGAGAAGGAGACTGGCATCTCTCCCGAGTACTCCAGGTGCTTTCTCTAGCATCAGAGCCTGCAAGCGAGTTGGGGTTTGAAACAAGAGCAACTGTTCCTCACTCTTGTTGGTGGCCAGCGCTAACTTCAGACTTTTCCCGGTGTGCCAGATGGAGCTGTCACACACAGCCGGCTCTGCAAATCCAGCATCCAATGCGGAGCGGGACCTGGTGCCTCGTAAAATAACAGACTCAGCTCCTTCCTCGCCTCAAGGTAAATCTGGAGGAGCTCCATCGCTGGCAGCTGGGTTATATGGGAGGAGAATCAGACCAGCTCCATCTGAGAGAAGATGCTGAGTTTAAAATGGTGCTTTTCTCTGTTTCTTGGAGCCTACTCAGCCCTACCGAGCCACCAGCCTTCTGCACCCAACTGCTCACCCGTGCTCTGGGACAAGGGAGAATCAAAGAGTGACAGAAATCCCTTTGTCAGCCGCGCCTGGGAAGGAGGGTTACAGAGCTATTAGCGAGCACAAAGAGGGGATGGATTCTCCCCTAAGTGCTCTGGGGATAGAGATTTAAATGCTTAGCTCCCATTAATGCTAATGTGAATTACAGAGGTCTCTTCTTACTGCCCTTCAACAAGAGCATTGAAAAAGAGGCCAGCTTTCTGCAAAGAACAAAATCACTTGATTTTAAGACGCCACTAAATGGGATTTTTCTTCATTTCACGCTCATTAATTCCCCTGCCTGTGCTAGCTTGGAGTGGGACTCTGCTCTGGTCCAGCGCATGCGAGCTGGCTGGCCCACTGCACGCTGGAGGACGCTGGGTCTCCATCCACTGTCCCCCCTGCTCTGCGGGGGGACATTGGTCCCCAGCGCGGGGTTCCCGGCCCCAAGAAGCCCCAAAGATTTTGTTTCCACATGGAGATGCAAAGTGCAATGTTCCAGCTTTTCGCAGCGAGGGGAAATCCCTCCAGCCTGTGTCAGGAATATTAACGGCATCTTGTTTCCTGCGATCTGGTACAGCACGCGCAGGAGACAAGGCTTGAGGTCCTCCTGCGCAGAGGATTCTCCTGAGTCTCCATCTCCTGCTCTCTCCGTGTAGATCACACACTTGTGGGAAACCTGTGACTGCCTCTGTGTCCAGTGATTAAATCCTTCTCCGAAGCAACAGACTGCATTAAAGCTTGGGTTTGCTCCAAGGGTCATGGAAGGTACTGGTAGAATTTACGGACCCAATCAGTCATTTAATTTCTCTCCGCAGCCTCTGACTTATTAACATAATAACAGAAACCAGAAGGACTTTGTTTTTCTGTGGCATATGGTTATGAATCACGTTGTCACTGCGCCTGCAGCGCTGCCCTTAATGAATACATTCAGGCATGCCTGTGAGTCCCTGCGCACATTCCCGTACGCGCTCTGTTGTCGTATAGCATTAATTAACCTTGTTTAATGGGCTAACCGTGATGGCTTGCAGCTCTGAGTCCCCAGCGGGGATGCAGCAGGAGAGCTGGGCAGATGTTTCTTTCAAAGGGGATGTGTCCAGGAACGTGTCTCCGCTCCGGGAGAGCCTTGGCATCATGGGGACCCTTCCTGGAGATCGGCATGAAGCTCATGCTGATGAAAAACCAAACCTTAGATGTCCATTTTCCAATGAGGAACCTGTGGCCACCCATACATAGGAACGGGAAAACACCCCAACTTTGTGATGCTAGCTCTTCCTGCACATCACTGTGAGCTGGGCGGGCCAGTGTCAGCACCCCAGCCTCCATGCCGGGGACGAGGGACAGGGCAGGGTGTCCACTGTGCACCTCATCAACCTTAGGATTGTGGAAAAAATAAAGTTTCCTGACGGGTACATAAACCTGCCCCTTGCAGGCAGTGGTGGCATTGAGAACATCTCGAGCGGAGGGAAGGGCTGAGCTGAGGAGGGGGATGCAGTGCAAGACCTGGAGGAGGGAGGCTCTGAAGGAGATGGACCATCTTTTTGTGGACTTTTTGTGGCTGCGCCTTGGAAGCCATTGCTCTGTGAGACTGGGGGTGTCCAGGGTGAAGGAGCTGCACGTGGACAGTGCACGCTGGCATTGCAGAGCTCTCATTAAATTTTAAGAGCACATTTTAAATGCTTTCACATTAGGAAAGCCTCAAAGAGTTATGTTGATATAAAGATTCCCTTTCTGAAATGTATGTTGATAGAAAAATAAACCTTCCAAAGACTTTATTAAAGGAAAAAACACACCGTGCTGCAATTTTAATGAGGAGCTTGTAAACATAACAAATTCCCGCTGATTTTCTCTATTAATTGCCTGCATTATCGAAGACCAGAGCCCTGCGGCGCTCGGTTCTCAGCAAACCACCTTGCTGGGCTTAAGACGTCTTCCTAAATCTGAGAGGGCTGGAGCCGTGTGTGGGCTGTGGAGGACCAGCGTGGGGCAGGGGAAGGAGGCTTTTGCAGGGGCACAGCAGAGAGGACGAGGCAGGGCTGGGTCATCCCTGCGGTGCGTGGGGCTGCCAGCGCCACAGGGAGCAGCTCGGGCTCCGACCTCGGCTCTCCTCCAGCCTTTGCTCGGGGAGGGGAGGGAGGAGAGATGGGGAGGCCCTGCTGAGCTGACTTAGCAATCCCATTTTTATTAGAGATGCATTCGCTGATTAGCTCCACATCCTAATGACTCGGGCACGATAAATTACAAAGGAAATGCAGAAATCACTAGGGTTATATTAACATCTCCTGGGGAAGCAGCAGTAAGGTCATTTTCTGGGCCATTAAATGGTTGCCATTCGTTTGTTACCTCGTCTCTTCGATAGCAATTCTTTTTTTCTCAATTTCAGCCCAGCGCCATCTCAGCAGGCGCTGCGCTCCGGTGACCTCGCATCCCTTCTGCACGGACACTCCCCCTGCTCCCCTCTCCCGTCTCACCTCCTCCATCTCCCCGCGCCGGCGTCCGGGGGAGCACGGCACAACGGGGCAGGTGCCAGCCCGGTGCTAGCATCCTGACCACAGGAGGGATGGTCACATTAGGTTTTTGGAGATTTGGGGACATTAGCCATCTTCTGTGCCTGCCACAAAGAAAGATCACACCTCAAATCCTGCGTGGTGTTTGCAGGCATTTTGCAGCCCACAAAAGAGGCAAAATCTCTCCCAGAGGTAAATTGTCACGGGTGATTTGCCCAGCTCTTGAGATAATAACTCTTACTGAAATCACGGCAAAAGGGGACGATTCCGGAGTTAATGTTTGGAAAGTGCCAGGAAAATGAAAAAGCGCAAGACATGATCATTATTATTACCGTGTTACGCAGCTCAGCTCAGCACGGGCCGGAGCAGGCTGTGGGTGTGCGCTCCCACCCCTAGCACTGGAGGAGGAAGGGGCAGTCAGTATTTTGCATGGTGGTGGAGGACCCGGCTTTGCCTTAGCTTTCAGGAGGGATTGGGAGATTTTCAGTCTGATTCGGGTGTCCTGATCTGTGCCCTTTTGCTGATCATCCTCAGCAGACGTGGGTCAGATCCTACAGGATTTTTGGTGTCTGGCTCCCTGGAGAGGCACAGATCCAGGCGAGGTATTGACTGGCTCATTTGGAGACCCAGGATGGATGTGGCTTGTCTCTGAGCATCCAGGGAAGCTTGTGGAGGAGGTGGACACTGAATATCTGCTTCCCAAACCCAGGGCATCCGTGATGATGGCCAACCCTCCTTTTCCTCTCCTCACACGCAGGGCAGCAGGGGCAGGACACCTCGGTGGGTTGCTGAAGGCTGCGCACCCCGGGAAGGCAGTGCTGGGCTGCAGTCCGTCCCCAGCCCAAATCACACACGCATCAGCTCCTCCACCGCAAGGATGAATCCAGGACGTGGAAATGACCCTGCTTTTTCTTCCCCCTGCAGAGCCAGCTTTCCCAGGCCCTGAACGGGTTGTCAGACAGAGCCAAGGAAGCAAAAGAGTTCCTGGTCCAACTCCGCAACATGGTGCAGCAAATCCAGGTACTGTGTCTCCTGGACGAGGAACAGCCCCTTCCCACGGGGAGGAGCTGCTCTCTGCAATCCTCTGCCCCATCTCCCCGGCTTGGTCTGGTGGGTGCTCTCCCAAAGGGGCCCACAATCAGCACCTGCCTTTCCATATTACCCCCTGCAGCCCTCCCAAAAACTGCTGCTCCCAAAGCTGCCTGTGTCGTGGAGTGAGCAGCAAGACCCCAGCCCTTCCCATCTCTGCCATAGGCAGATGCAAGGATGTGGCAGCATGGACCAAACCTGTTCCTCACGTGCCACCACCACATTTGCCTTGAGCCAAAGGTGTAAACACCCCATGGGCTAATGGTATGGATTTGTGTGTTGCAGTGGTGCAGCTGCACATACAAAAATGGCCCATGTGGTATCATAAAAAAAAATCAGGTTTCCCAGTTGCAGTGGAGACGTGCCCTGGGCTGTGATGCTCTGCTCTGACCCACAGGAGAACAGCGTGGAATTCGAGGCCTGCCTGGTGGCCCAGTGTGACGCCCTCATCGACGCCCTCAACAGAAGGAAAGCCCAGCTGCTGTCCCGGGTCAACAAGGAGCACGAGCACAAGCTGAAGGTGAGCCCCTATCCACCGGCTGAGCTGGTCAGAGAGCTTTCTGCAGGGTTGGCACCAAATGGGGGCGAGGACCTTGATGCTGTTTGTTGGGGTGAAGCGCTGCAGGAGGAATGGGGAGGTCACGAAAAAGCCACTCTTCTTGCTTTTCACATTAGCTGAATTCCATTTCGCTGCAGATGCCCAGCCCGCTCCCAGCGTGACGGGTCCTGAGCAAAGTGCTGCTTCCTCCAGGTGGTGGTTCCCACTGAATTACCCCATTGCTGGGCCAAATAATAGTCGTTAGGTCAGCAGAGCCATGTTTGCAGCATCCACAGGCTGGAAAAGGACCTTGTTCATGCCCCATGTTGCTTCCAAGCTACTAGCATAATCCTGCAGGATGCTGAGTGCCTGTAACTTCTGCTGGCTTCAGCTGAAGTCCTGGGGCCCTTGGTGTCATGAGATGCCAATTTTGTCATCAGGCAGGAGCAGGAATTGCTCTGTTTTCTGTGCTTGGTGAGCACATCGTGGCCTCAGGGTGATGGCTGCACCGAGAGGTGAATTGTTGGCACTGGGGGAGCTGAGATGCAGCTCTAGACGTGAACGTTGAGGTCAGCTGTGAAAATGGGCTCCTGGCTTCTGTCGTTCCTGCAGTCACTACACCGTGTCTTTTCAGCTGGTTTGGGGCTGAGAAGGGAAGCAAAGGGCCAGATCTCACCGGGGACCGGTGGAGTGCGTGTAGCAGTGCCCAGTATCTGTTGGACAAGGTAGTTGCACCCTGGCCATCACTGATACGGGCCAGCTGAGGCATTTGGCACCAACATCACTTTATGCTTCAGGGTCCCTCATCCAAGGGCATTTCAGTGCTTGGGCTAGAAACATCTGGCTCCACTTGCATCCCCCCTGGTCTTGCTTTGGGCCGTCCAGGAGGTTCCCAAAGGGATTCCTGCGCCTGCCTAAAATGAGGGAGGATGCCATCAGTCTCCGGTCTGCCTGCAGACGATGGGCACCGCAACACAAGGGCTTGTGAGCGTTTCCATCGGGAGGTGGACAATAGCAGCTTTGTGGGACCAAGCCCAGCATCAGTGCTCGGTGTCTGACAATAAAACGCAACCCCAAACAGGCATGCCACGTCGCCAGCCTGTCTTCTAGGCGCAGAGAGGACCCCCACTGCCTGGTGGGCTCTCTTTCCCTCTTCCCTTTCAGAGCATGGTTAATTAAACTCTCATAAAGCCGGGCAACACAAAGCAATTTCCCTGCTCAGCACAACCCACGGAGGCCTTTCACTTTTTGGCCGGAGGAAGGGAGCTGCATCCCACTGCTTGCTCTTACCGTATTGCCTGTCCCCCCAGCATCTGCACACGTGCACCCCACCCCCATCCACCCTCGTTACCAGCCTGGCTTTGTCATTAGGCAGGCCTAGCCCTTAAAAGAAGAAACAGCCCCTGGGTTTCAGACTGGACTCTGTTAAAATCAGCCCTCGAGCCTCCCTCCCTGAAGGACCAAGCTCTCGCAGCTCCCCACGCGCTGTGGGAAGGGAGTTGCATGGGCAGGAAGGGCTCCGTGGCCCTGCGTGCTCCAGCAGATGTGGCACACGAGCCTGCATCCCGTAGCATCACAGCAGCTGGTGTTTAAAATACAGAAGCTGCTCCCCCCTACTCTGCAGCCCGTGGAGTGTTGGTCAGATTTTTAGCCTGAAATTATTTGATTTTCCCTTTCAATTCTTGCAGGGGGGTGGCAGGGAGGTAGGTAACAAATGCAGCTGTGCTGCCTTGGCCTTAGCCTTGTAGGGGGAGAGTCATGCAGCGCTGACCCACCCGAGTGCCAGCTGGGGTTTTGCACACTGAGATTTGCCTCCCAGGGTTTCAGCGTGGTCAGGCTGGGACACACAGACTTGGCACGCAACCCAGGTGGACGCACGTCCTTCCCCTCTGGCTTGGGGACAGGGACAGAGAGGGTCTTGCCTGCTTTCACAAGCTGCAGACAGGACAAGGGCTTTAGGAAAGTCTCAGTCCTGTTGGGTACCTGCCTACTGTCCTCCTTGTGCACGCACAGGGTCCCCAAGCCACACCAGGCCACCAAGGCGAGCGTTCACCACCAACCCTACAGCCTGGTCCCCTGCGCCCCCACCCCCCCGGCACTGCTGCTGTCCCCATGTGCTCTGTCACCCCGGGGAAGGGGCTGCCCAGTTTCCCCTTTGCCCCCTCCAAGGAACCCCCTGGACAAAGGAAACAGCCTTTAGGACAAGAAGAAACGACCTCCAGTTGCACCAGGGGAGGTTTAGATTGGATATTGGGAAAAATGTCTTCCCAAAAATGAAAGGGTTGTCAAGCCTTGGAACAGGCTGCCCAGGGAAGTGGTGGAGTCACCATCCCTGGAGGTATTTAAAAGACGTGTGGATGCGGTGCTTAGGGACATGGTTTAGTGGTGCTAGGTTAACGATTGGTCTTGATGATCTTAAAGGTCTTTTCCAACTTAAATGATTCTGTGATTCTATGAAAGGCAGCACCTGCAGCTGCAGCTGGGCACGGGCTGGGCTGGCCTCGCTCAAAGGGTCGGGGAATGCGACAAGACATGAAAGGGGAGCAGCATTGTTCCTGGAGCAGCTGCCTCCCGACGGGACGTCCCCCCTGCTGCCCTGGGGCTGGCTGGGGGAGATAACAAAGCCCCCAGCTTTCTCCCCAAGGCTCTGGAGCGCTGGAATCATAGAATCATAGAATCATAGAATCATACAGGTTGGAAAAGACCTCTAAGATCATCGAGTCCAACCGTCAACCCAACACCACCATGCCCACTACACCATGTCCCTAAGCGCCTCATCTACACGTCTTTTAAATACCTCCAGGGATGGTGACTCCACCACTTCCCTGGGCAGCCTGTTCCAAGGCCTGACCACTCTTTCAGTAAAGAAATTTCTCCTAATGTCCAATCTAAACCTCCCTTGGCACAACTTGAGGCCATTTCCTCTCGTCCTATCGCTGTTACTTGGGAGAAGAGACCGACCCCCACCTCACTACAACCTCCTTTCAGGTAGTTGTAGAGCGCGATGGGGTCTCCCCTCAGCCTCCTCTTCTCCAGGCTGAACACCCCCAGTTCCCTCAGCCGCTCCCCATCAGACTTGTGCTCCAGGCCCTTCACCAGCTTCGTTGCTCTCCTCTGGACACGCTCCAGCACCTCCATGTCCTTCTTGTGGTGAGGGGCCCAGAACTGAACACAGGATTCGAGGTGCGGCCTCACCAGTGCCCAGTACAGGGGCACGATCACCTCCCTGCTCCTGCTGGCCACACTATTTCTGATACAGGCCAGGATGCCGTTGGCCTTCTTGGCCACCTGGGCACACTGCCGGCTCATGTTCAGCCGGCTGTCAACCAGCACCCCCAGGTCCTTTTCCTCCGGGCAGCTTTCCAGCCACTCTTCCCCAAGCCTGTGGCGTTGCCTGGGGTTGTTGTGGCCGAAGTGCAGGACCCGGCTGGAGGTGTTGCAGAGGGAGCAGGAATCCTTCCAGGGTGTCAGGAAGGATGGTGTGCAGGGTGTGAGACTGTGCAGCAGAGGGGCCACCTCCCCACCTCCGCCTGCCCCGTCCGCAGCAGCACGCTGCGTGCTCGGCACCGTCTCTTCCTACAGGTGCCCTGGCACGCACTTTGCACTGAATTTGGACCCGTGGCGGGTCCAGCTGCAGGGCCGTGGGGCTTGTCCTGGTTAATGTTCTCATTAGGACAGGACAACATTGGCCGCTGGCTTGCGGTGATAGCTTCACCCCTTCCCACAGGAGACCAGTCCAGAGCATCCTAGCCTGGCCTGCATGTCCACTTGCCTCTGCCATGTCCCCAGAGCAAGTCAGCTGAGGAGGAGATGAGCAGATAGACTGACCAGTGAGACTTAGCTGTGCCACCCAGGAGCCCTTTCAGTTCCAAACTAGTTGCTCCAGCAGCCAGCGTGGAGCCGCAGCGCCCTGGCTGCAGCCGATCTCTCCGTGGGCTGCCCCTCCTGCCTGCCGGGAGGTTGGCCATCACGGCACGGGACGGCACCGTGTGAGCAAGGAGGAGAGGCACGGAGGGACAGAGCTGCCGGCTGGCGCGGTGCCACAGGTGCCTTTCACCAGGGAGCCCAAATTCCCATTCCCGTGTGGCGCCCGGAGTTGGGCTTGGCTTAGCTTCAGGCCTGACCTACTTTGACTTGACACATATTTCATGGAGGCAGGCACAAATCCAGGTTTGCCTGTGGGCCAACGCTAATTGCTCCGGAGGAGGAGAGGTTTGGGAGGAAATGAACTTGGAAGGGATGTTTCCCTGCCTTTCCCCAACCTCCCCCTACACTTGGATTCAGATTAAGAACCCGGGCTTTAAAAAATAACATCTGGAGGAGCAGTGGGGCCAGGTGCCCGCTCCACCTGCAGGACAGACCTTCTTGTCTGTCCTGCTCCTCATTGCTGGCCTGGTTTTCAAAGGATCAGCATGGTTTTACCCAAGAGAAAATGCCCCTTGGCACGGGCCAGTTTGAGCAGGGGATGTAGAGGCTTCCCTACGGTGTTGTCCCAGGAAGAAATCTCTCCTTAGTCCGCGATACACATGGACTGAGCTCTGTAAGCCCTTTAAGTTCTTGGCAGTGTGGTGGACAGTTCTGGCCACCTTCTGGCCTTCAGGTCATGGGGTGCCTTTGCTCTGTGATTTCGCCATGGTGCTTTGGCTGCAGAGCCCTTGCAGGCAAACAGTGGTTGTCACCTTCCCCAGAGGAGCTGATTATATAGGAAATGCTCACCAAGGGCTCCTGTCCGTAGCGCTAGATCTCCAGAAATGAATCGCTGGTCCATGACCCTTCTTCAGGGGTTACAGTCAGGATTTTCTAGGAAGCCCAAGGGAACTTGGTGTCCCCCATTGGATTAGGTCACTGGTGATCAGGACTGGTGTAAAAGGATGAGAAACAGGACAGAAGCACAGGTTTGGTTTCCTGTACCGTACCGTTTCTGTACGGAAACAGCAGACAGGACACACAGGTCAGATAAGCTCATCACGAGGTGCGTTATTTCCCGAAGATGCAGATACCGCTGCTTTCCCTTACAAATCCCTCCATACTCTGCACTATTTCCCCCCTGCCAGGGTGTCTGAGCACCTTGGGAAAGTCATTGGCACCAAGAGCTGGGCACTGAGCAGCTCTGCAGAGCTGTGATCACGTTGCAGGGGATGTCTCTGGTTTTCTGATGTCCCTCAAGCTTTCCACTTGTTTTGTTGAAGAGCTGGATCAAGTCTGTCCTCCGTAGCATCTGTCCATGTGCCATGTTCTCCAGTGGCTCTGCACTGGAGACCAGGTCTCCATATCGCACCTTCCCATGCTTGCTGGTGCCTTTGATCAAATCGGGCTTGTGCAAGCCTCCAGGACGTGCCGCCGCCAGCATCGCACGGGGTTGTTAACGCAGCAGCTTTGCTTTTCCCAGCTCCGGCCTGAGCCTCCTCTCCCAGTAGCAAGAGGCAAGTCACCATGGACACATTCACCTGGAAATGCTCTGCTCAGAGGACGCGTGGTTGTGGGATTCAGCACAATCAAACCATCGGGATCTGTCCTGGGGATTTTTCCACGGTGTGCCCGGGGTGAGGAGGCTCCGTGTCCTCCATGTGACGTCCCCGGCAGGACTCGTCCTGTTCGCTGAGGAGCCAAGGTTCAAGTGAGGTTGAGTGCCTTGAAAACCGGTTATCTAGCCAAGTACTAAAAAGAGGAGGAAGGTGAGGAAGACATTTAAGTAGGATGAGTGCAGATGTTATTGCCTTCTAGGAGCTGTATTAAAATGTAAATTATAGTTAATGTCATCTTACAGGGAAGAAAAGCTCTTGAAATAAATTTCCTATTTTAAGGTAGTAGTGAGCGCTGTGAGTGCACAGCAGAAGTCCTTTTTATAGGCTGTAATTAGCAGCCAGGTTCTGGCTGTTGCCTCCTTCGGCATCAAACGGGAAAAAAAGGCATTTGATAAAAATACGACAAACAAAATGTATGGAGCTGCCCAAATCCTCTCGCCAACTGAGCCGTTAGCCTTTTCCCAGAAGATGCCACCATTCAGTGACGTGTGTTACCCACATAGTTTCAGGAGAGGTTTGTAAACTGTCTACCTCCACGCAGAATTCATGGCAGCCTGGTTTTCCTGGCGACCTGGTGAATACTGCAAGCCTTTTGAGGCCTCTCGAGGCTGCCCCTCAGCCCAGCACAGCCTCCTTTGCTTGCACAAGTCAAAGTCTTCCAAATTCTGCTTTCAGCTCTCTTCATCGAAATACTGGGGTAACAGGGAGCTGAGGTACCCCAGGGAGTGGAAATCCCTGATGCTTGAGGAGAACCACAGGATGCTTAAGGCCGTATGGAAAACTTGTGGGCTTCTCTGGCCTCACTGGGTTTAGACTGTGCCTTCAAAGGTATGGGAGATGTTTATATCTTATTTTTAAAACCTTTCATTTCCCTAATCAAAGCAACACATGGAGTCTCACTGTTCCTGTCTACGTCTCATTTCTCTTGTGGAACGCAGAAGCTGTAAAGCCCCACTAGGTCCCAACCAAAGATCCCTCATCTTGCCTTGAAAACAGTTTGTTGGTGGTGAAGGGAAACCTGGATTTCCGCGGTCGGCTTGCCTGCTGTGTAGATGCAGCAATTAAACTGCTGTTTCATGCTTTAGTTCTCCAGACAAATAGGTGTTGGAGCCCCGAAGGGGATCACAGAGTTACAAAAGGGCAGGATCGCTGGGGCTAAAGGTGTGGGCTGGGACAGAGCCACAGCCGCTGCTTTGGGTGCAGTTTCTGAGCACCTAGAGCAGACTCCTTCAAAGTCAGGGTTTGAATGTCTCCAAGGCTGGAGACTCCACAGCCTCTGTTCAGCTCTTTGACTACCTTTATGGGAAAAAAAGCTTTTACTTATGTTTGAATGCAATTTCTTGTATCTCAGTTTGCACCCACTTGCATAAAGATTTACGTAGCCTCAGTGGCAGCCTGCAGCAAGCACTTCCACTCCAGACCAGACCTTTATTAGCAGGATAATCTGCGAGGAAGCTCGGTAATTACTCAGCGTGGAGCTGCCTGGCGCTGGCCTCACCTCACCCTGCTGCTGGGCAGTGGGCAGGGTGGAGGGGCAAAGCCGGTGCCCCAGCTCCCCCCTCCCAGACAGTGCCAGGAAGCCCCGCAGGTCTCACGCTGACACCGGAGCAGTGGTGGCAGGTCCCCTTGCCTCACCGGTAACCCCATCTCTTGGCCAAGCGGGTGCCAGGGGAGCCAGCCGCCTGTCCAGGGCTGTCCTGGGACACCGTGCCTGTCTTCACCAAGCAAATGCTGTTTCTTGGAGGCTCGTGTCTGGCTGGCGGTAGCAGATGGCAATTCTGCTGGTAATGCTTTGAAAGCTTCTACTCGGGCAGGGGGAGACTCACAAATTCATTATCCTGGGCAAACCAGACAGCGATTTAAGCTGCAAAGAAGATAAGAAGATTGTTTTACCAATCCCATCTTTGCTGTCTTCCTGGCGGCATGTGCATTTCCCCGGAGAGGGGTCTCGCGTGGAAGAAGGAGGCTGCTTTTCTGGGCGTGAATACCACTTGCCCATCTGCAGCCCAGCAGGCAGGGAATGCAAAACCTTGCTCTGGCTCAGTAGGTGGAGTCAGGATATGCTCAAACAGCAAGGTTAGAGCCCGCAGGCTCGGGTTATCTCACACTCAGTGGTAACACCACGGCCTGTGGCTGAGAGACCCTACATCTGTACGGCCGACGACCCTTGCAAGAGCAGAACAACCCCCAACACCCTCTCTCTGGGCAGAAGAGATCAAATTAATGCAAGGGGCTGCTTTGCGTTGCATGGCAGGGGCTGCAGGTTGCTGCAAGGCTTTGCACCCCCACTGCACCTTCTGGATCTCACCCTGAAGGACTGACCATCCCCACAGAGAAAGGAAGTCCAGCAGCTTGCCCACGCTTTCAGAAGAGGTCAGCGTAGGAGTCCAGATCTCCAGGACTAGCTGCTGCCTCTGCTCCATCCCAGCAGGTCCATTCCAGTGCACTCAAGTGTTGGAAACTGGCACTGAACAAAGTCTTCCCTCTGATGACAGCATTTGAGGCCAAAACTGGTGTGTGCCGATCACGCTGCTCGCTAGCCCCGTCTCAGAGCGATCCAGCATCTCTGCAAGCCTCCGTACGCACCTCTTGGTCCGGAGGAGCAATATGGGAGCTCCCCCTGCTGCCTTGTCTGCCCTGCACATGGGGTGCGCTGGCTGCAGCCCCCTCCCCAGCAGCCGGGCTTGCTCCGGCCTCCCTCTGCCACAGGCTGGAAACATCAGGCTGGGATTGCTAAAAGCAATCTCAGGGGTGGCTCTGCAAGCAGCAACTCCCTAAAAAAGCAGGAGCTGGCTAGGAGAGCGCTTCATAGCATTTCACAGAAGCAGGTACGTTGTCCCACGTTACAGGACTGGTGATTCTTTTCTTCCTGTTAGGTGATTAAGTAGAGGTGATGAAATTATAATTAACAACACATGATGTGATTGATTGCCCTGCAGGAGTCATCACCCCCCTTAACACTCAGGTTCATTCACTGCAGGAGGCTGACATGTGCTTCATTTCACCTCCCGGTCCCTCAGACCATAGGGATGCTCACAGGAGGAGGTGCTCCTCAGCCCAGGGTGGTCATTCGAGCGCTGCTGTGCCTATGGAGCGGTGGGCATTCACCAACTGCGGTGCTGAGGACACAACGGTGCTTTCAGAAATGTTAATCACTGCTTATTGCAGTCTTTTCCATCACACTGCAGCTGCAGATGCTGATGCAAAGCTGTAACATCCTGAATAGCTGTGGTCTCTAGAGCTGCATTGCTTTGTTCAGTCCTAGTGAAGAACTTTACACAGCTTTAAAGCTCTTCCAGACAACAAAAAAAAAATTATCTGCTATGGGCACATTCCTCTAAAGCATAAAATCTCTCTTTGTGAGCCGCTCTGCCAACCTCCCATCCACCGCCAGGTGCGTCTGTCTGTCCTGCTGAAGAAATCCCACTGCCGTCAGGTGCAGACCTGCACTGTCTCCTTCTGCGAGGATTCAGCGTGAGCGAGCACCTCGTAGTTGCTCTGAGGATCCAACCAACCTTCAAATACACCCTCGTGGTATCGGAGCCCGAACCCCGTCCTCCCTGCTGTGTTTCAGGGAAGGTCAGCAGAGCCCGCAGGCACCGGCCAAACCACACGCTCGGTTGTACTCCACTGCTGGGATGCTGAAACACGTTCCCCTGGGGAAACCATCCATGGGTGCAAGAAGACGTGCTTTAGCGTGCAGCCTGGGCAGCCCCAGGCAGAGCTTGGCGTGCCGTAGGGAGCCCTGCCACAAGGCGTGCAGGATTTATGTCCTCTCGCTGGCACACCTCTCCCGCTGAGCTCATCCCCAGACTCCCGCTGCAGCAGGTGGAGAAAATGAGGCAATTCTGCAGCGTGGTCCGTCTCAGCTGATGCACAGATGAGCATCACAAACAGATTATTAGTCAGAGCTGAAGCTGGGGGAGGTGGTGCATTCATTCCTCTTGGAAATACCAAAATACCAGGCTCGCTCCTCACCCGGGCGGTTGGGTGCAGCTGCCCCAGAGCCAACCCCGCAGCCTGGCTCCGCGCCGAGGGTGGATAGGGCGGCCCCATGGAGGCTGCAGCAGCAGCTGTGTATCTATGGAGGTAGGCATTTGCTTTCCTTGGAGTTCATAAGCCGTCATTTGGAAGCTGTCTTAATTAAAGACAGAGCAAGGAGCTGCCCTACTGCTTTGAATAATTACATGGGTTAATAATTTTCAGCTAAACAAGGCTTGTTGTTGTTCACCAGGTTTTCAAAGATCTGGAATTCAGTGTATGAGTCTTGGCCAATTCTGCCTTCTTCTCTTCCCTTGAGTCTTTGTCTCCCTTCGCGTTGCCCTGACCCTGTCCCTGAGCCCACGCAGCACCGAAGCTCGTTTGCTCCCCGTCTCCCAAAACCCCGCAGCTCCGAGCAACGCTGTTCTCCTTGTCCCATTGCAGGTGGTGCGAGACCAGATTTCTCACTGCACGGTCAAGCTGCGCCAGACCACGGGCCTGATGGAGTACTGCCTGGAGGTCATCAAGGAGAACGACCCCAGCGGCTTCCTGCAGGTTGGTGTGGAGCTGCTCACGTCTGGGCTACGAGGGGAGAGGGAAAGGCATTGCACAGACGAGGGCCGTGGGGTAATGCAGCAGAGTTGGGGGAGTTACACCAAGGATGATGTCCCCAGCTTTTCCAGGCATAAAATCAAGGGCTAACCTTTGATCGCCTCCAAGTCACAGCAGGACAGAAGCAGAACCAGGCCAGGGACATTTCTTACTCTGACTGGAGGAATAGAGGGTTGCAGCAGACGATGGTGTATCTCTGGAGCAGTAATTATAACGTGCTGTCCCCTGGTTCTCCAGCAAGAGACGGACATACAGCACTTGAGAACTGCATCCCACCGTTCATTCCTGGACTGGTCCCTTTGGTACTAGACCCTCCTTTAAAATAGTCCCCAAAGCTCTTGGGGTCCCTCTGCCAATCTGAGCCTGCAGCAAAGGGTGATGCTAGAAACCACGTGTGATGTCCCAGCCTTTGGCAATCAGGGACAGAAGTGGCAGCCTGGGAGGCGCAGGGAAGATGGAGAGCAGGGTAGGGACAAGGCACAGCATTCAGCCCAGGTGGCCCTTGGTAGCTGAGGCTGCTCCTTGCCACCAGATCTCCGACGCTCTCATCAGGAGAGTGCACTTAACCGAGGACCAGTGGGGAAAGGGGACGCTCACACCCCGGATGACCACGGACTTCGACCTGAACCTTGACAATGCCCCTCTGCTGCAGTCCATCCACCAGCTCGACTTTGTGCAGATGAAAGGTAAGAATATTTCCAGTGCCTTTCAAAAGCCTGTCTCTGCTCATGCCGAGCGCTTCCATGCAACTCATCACAGGGAAGGGGCAGCAGAGGACAGTTTCTCATCTTCTCCCAGCAAGATTGGGCACCCCAGACCCAGAGTTATGTCTGTTCCTGTGTATTTTGCACCCATGGGGCAGCCATCTGCTTCCCTGTCTCCGATCCCTGGGCAGCTGTGTGCAAGATCAGGTGCCGGGAGCTTGGTTTTGCCTGGCAGTGCTTTAGAAAGTGCTCTGCAGTGCCAGGAGAGCCAGGCTGGTCTCTGCTCAGCTGGTGGAGGTTGGGACCAGGGCCTTGGGAGCAGCACAAGGCACTTCCCAAACCTCTGCTCACACAGGCTGGCTTGCTCAGTGCTCAGCAGCATCTGGCATGGGCCAGCTAGCGAGCTGCCTGCTGCGGGCAGCCACCTTGTCCCTCCAAACACAAAGGCACAAAGAGCCACGCCACTTAGCGTGGGATCTTTCCTCCCTCCCTTCTCCTCCCTGTTGTTTTAGACCTTCATTTCAATTTTAATTTCCTCCTCATTCTCCGTTCCCTCTGTGCTCACTCTCCCGTACCACAGAGAGCCACTGCATTTGCATCGCTTTGCAGGAAGCAGAGAGCCGCTGCAACCTGTGAGCAATTTGCAACTTGCTAAGCCCTGGGAAGCTGACAGAAGATGCAAATGGACTGTGACGCAGGGAACTCAGGAGGACATTGAACGTAGGCCTGTACCTTCAGCTGGTGCAAATGAGCTGGCGGGAGGAAAGGCCACCAGCTGCGGGTCTGGCATGGCTCTTCATTGCCGTCACGGCTGGATTTCCTGACCGAGGAGCCATTTGCCCACACTGGCGTTTCTCAGCGGTCAGACGCAGGAAGGCTGTTGACCACGCGCTTCCTTTGTAACGATAACGAGTGTCTTCAAATAATGGCCCTGCTGGTATTTGCTGCAGTGAGAGGGGTGCGTTGGGCATGGCTGCTGGGAGCGCTTGTCGTTGCTCATCGTTAGCCAGGCCGTTAATTTGAAGTGTCAGTAACATTTTTTGATAGTGAGGGAAGCCAAACCCAGCGAGGGCTGGATTACTGTTTTGCTTACACACAAATCGTGGAGACGTTTGCGTGTTCCTGCCCTTCTTTCTTTCAGTTTAGCCCGGAGGGTTATTTTTAATTAATAAGAGCAAATCTGCTGCTAGTTTAGCTGCCCGCCCTCCTCTGTGGAGGCGGGGCAGAGCTGACGTAGGCTGTCCTCCCGTCTCACCCTCACTGTGGAAATAAGTTAATGTTTTGTACACTTTGCAGAAGATTGGGGTTAGATCCCAAACGTGTGTTGCAGCACCAGGGGAGGCAGGGCAACACCAGAGGTCTCGATAAAGAGCAGAGGTGAGCAATAGGTACCGGGCGTCCTGCATCCGTTGCCAGCACGTGCTGGGCATGAGCAGCATCCCTTGTGCTGTATTAGCTGTAACGCGAGGTCTTTCTCCACTCGGTTTCTCCAGGCCCTCAGCCTGGTGATTCCTGCTGAGGATCTGACCCAGGAGGTGGAGGAGTCACAGAGGGAGGTGGTGAATGGTGAACCTTTGCCAGCCAGGCCGTCTTTTCTTTCCCAGACATCCGTGGCTCCTCCACATTTTGTCTGGATTCTCCATGTCTTTTTTTCGCTGGCTCTTGTCAGACTTTGGGCAGTGAGGATGAGGATGGAGGACGAGCAGCTCTGTTGAGAGGAGGTTTGGGAGGGCTTTCCCTGGCCAGGGATGCGTCAGTGGACATCACCTTTCCCTGTCGTGCTGTCACCCCTCCATGCTTCGCAGAGCAGAAGTGGGCTGCATTACACACCTGCAGATGCCCAAATGCAGCAGTTGGAGCAGAAAAAGCCCTGACAGTCCTTTATGTCCCCTACGTACCTGATGGGAGGCTATAGGGTGTACAGCCTCCCAGCTTCAGTTCCAGCGGCGTGCAGAGGCTGAGGACAGGGACTGTCTGGTGCCTGTTCGGAGACCTCTCTGAAATGTGCTTGTGCCTCCCCGGGAGGTGTTCAGCAGCGAGAGCTGTTTGCTGGCTGAGCTGGCAGGGGGAGCAGACCTGGGGGTCCCACGGGAAGCCCTGGAGTGGGTGCTCTGCTTGGGACAGCGTGGAGGGACGCTGAGCCTTTTTTGGCAGGTCAAGGGCTATCATTCCCTAGCACTAAAACAGCATCATTGAGAGACACTCCGTCTCTTCACCAAGTCTTGCAGTTCATGCGATCGCCTCCCCTTTCAGGACAGGCTCTACTATGGCAGAAAGATCAGGCGCTCTCTATTCTGCAGGGCCCGAGGTTCATCTCTGCTGCTCCGGCATCAACTTGTTTTGTTGCAGTGAACTTGTGTGATGGAAGAGTGAAGCAGCGCTTGCTGCTGGGTTGTAGATAAGGTCAGGCCCACGGCTGCAGCCAGCTCTGCAGAGTGTGTCTGGGAGTGTGTCCCAGGTTTGGGACCAGCTGCTGTGAAGAGTCCGGGCAGTTCTATACCAAGTATATTGTTGCGCTGCCGTATTTCACCAAAATTCATTAGAAAACAGGAAGAAAGCAGAGAAGCTCTGGGGAAATCTCAGCTTCACCAGGTTGCGGGGTGGAGGAATTCGGTGGAGCTAGTTTGGAGAACGGTCCTTTCTGCTTCCTCCCCACCTCACACCCGTGAGATTGCAGTTACATCCCTTGTGCCGTGCTGGCTTCCAAGGCAATAAATGCATCCTCCATGCTCCAGCTGAAACGTGCATGCCGCGGCTATCCCCCCGCTCCTCCTCTGTGGTGCTAGCAGCCAGGGTTACACTAATTTGTGTTTAGTTTCCTCCCCAGTGCCGGCCCCCCCGATCCTGCAGCTAGAGGAGTGTTGCACCCACAACAACAGTGCCACCTTGTCCTGGAAGCAGCCCCCCTTGTCGACGGTGCAGGTGGAAGGATACATCCTGGAGCTCGATGACGGCAACGGCGGCCAGTTCAGGGTAGGTGCTCGGAGCACGAAGCCAGTCCCGGCAGCAAGGTGTTGCTCCTGGTTCCAGTATTGCCCTGCCATGAAGTGACCAAAGAGTTCCCCAGACTTTTTGCAAGTCCCCTCCTTCCCTGGAAACATGAGGTTCGCTGCTGGGGTGCCCAGGGAAGCTGATGGTGCAGACAAGCTGCGGGCTCTTTTGGGGTGCAAGGTTATTTGAGGAGGTGGAAATACCTTTCCAGTGACCCATATGACTTGCAAAGAACACATTTGAAGCTCCGTCTTTTTAGGTTGCTAAATATTTCTTGCAAGGTATGCTAATTGCCATGAAAGACTCATGGTTTGCCAGCTGCCAGCAAGCAGAGGTGTTTAAGGCCTGAGGGCTTTTAAATTGCTGTAATTACACAATTAAAATATGATTTTTCTCTGATCTGACATGCTGATAATTATCCTGGCGTGTTCACATCCACCGAGAGCAGGCGCAGGAACCAGCCCATCGCATTTTCTGAATTTATCCACAAGAAACACAGGCAGGCAGGAGCCAGAGCAGAGTGGAGGCAGAAGAGAGGTGATGCAGGTGGGATCTGGAGAGCAAAGGGAGCAGGAGGCTGAGTGTGGGGAGGCCAAGGCTCAGCACAGCCACCCCGACACGGTGAGGGCAATTCCCCAGCACACCAGTCTTCTCTCCTCCCACCAGCAGTGGGAAGGGGCTTGGATGCGCCTGGTGTTCCTGCCGCTGGGGTTATAGAGGGCTGCTCCAGCCGATGGGACACGGCTGGTGCCACGAAGGGGAATGTCGCTGGCTTCTCAAATCACTGAGTCATTGTCCTGCCCGAAAGCAGCGAGTTGACCAACCGTGTCAGGCAGCGATTTGCCCGTGAGCTGGGAGTGCCGGCTGTTGTACAGGTGACAGTCCCTGTCGAGAGCAGGTCAGTGTGTGGCCCAGCCTGTACCTCCCACACAAACAGGCAAGAGAGATTGGGACGGTGTCCTGAGGCAAGAGGACTCTGCCTTTGGGCATCAAGCCACGAAGGGACTCCTTGCAGTGATCCTGGGGTGGTGAAGTGGGAGCTGTGCTCTCTCATGGGGTACTGGCTGCAGGAGAGCTCTGTGGGGATGCTGGAGCCCAGGTAGGTCAGGGCCACCGTAGCATCCCATCACCGATCTCACTCGGTTCATTAGGACACCTACATTGTGCTCCTTGACCCCGAGCACCGACTCGTCACTGTTCCCAGGTCCCCTGTGGCTTGGGCTGCTCCCAGCCCTGGTCAGGGTCTCGGCTGGGATGGAAGTCATCACCTCTGCTCTGCAGTGCTGGGGAGCATACAGGCACCCCATAAGCTCTGGGAACGTGCACCCACCTGCGAGGAAAGGGGCCAGATTCAAGCGTTGGCTCTGGAAGCAGCAGCACCCCATCACCTCGGGCAGCAAAGTGCAGCAGGCTCTGGAGTGGGAGCAAGGCAGTGAAGCTTTCCCACACGGGCGAGCTGCCTATGCAGAGCCTCCATCTGCTCCATGAAGGGCAGCAAATAGGGCTTTGTCTTGGGATCTGCTAAATACAAGTCAATATTTTGTGAGCCGTGTGTTTTGGTAGCCCGTAGGCCTGTTCACTGCTGTCCCTGCTCGCACAGCTCCATTCCCCGAGCAGGGCTACGGCAGCAGAAACCAGTGAGTCAGCGCCCGTTCGGTGTGATCACTTGTTTTCTTTCAAGGAATGCTTTGATCCTGCCACCCAAGAGCATGGAAAATTGTTTTCTGCAAGGATGTTTCTGTGTCCTGGGCTCGGTTTGTATAAATTCCTCTCTCTGGCAGAGCTCTTCTAGGATTCAGTGAGAGCTTGGCTGGGATTGATGCTTATGACTTGGTCGTATAAGAGTAGCATATCCTTCTCCTACGGAAACTGATTTTATGGCGCAGTATTGTCAAGGAACAAATCATAGGGCCATTTTGCTCTGCTTTAGCTATATCCAGTGCTCATAAGTCTGCCCCAGATAGCAGAGCATGGCTGAACCCCGTGCGTCACGACCGCCGGGAGCTGTTCTCCCACCCCTGGGACTCCGTGGTCCGGGCACTAATTGTGCTTGCTTTGCAGGAGGTGTACGTGGGCAAGGAGACCATGTGCACGGTGGACGGGCTTCACTTCAACAGCACGTACAGCGCACGTGTCAAAGCCTTCAACAAAACAGGAGTCAGCCCGTACAGCAAGACCCTGGTCCTCCAGACATCTGAGGGTAAGGCAATGCAACAGCTCCTGCCCCACGCGCTCGGACACTGCTCACACGCACGCTTGGGGCCCGTCCAGCCCACCCAAGCTTAGCATTGCAATACGGGAGGGAAACGCTCCACTGGTCCTCCAGTATCTCAGCAATCATTGCAGGAAAGCCAGCACCGATGGGAAGAGGAAAAGTTATGTCAGGAGCCTTGAACAGTGCCCGAATTTCTTTCGCACCCCTTTCCTTTGCAGAAGATGTTCTTTGGGGAGGTACAGTGAGAGGCATCCCGCAGAGAGGTATTTAAAATTTGGTTGCAGCAGCGTTTCTATTACACAAAAGGAAGCTCAGATGTTTTCATTAATTCCATTTAAAACAACACAACACTGTCAACATTGCTCCTGAGACACTAAGGGCTGTGCATGGCTGCACAACGCCATAACCGCGCGATGTCTCCTCCAGCCCCCTGGCAGTGCACGACAGAGAGCAGAGGGACCGTGGAGCCGCACGGGTGTCCTTGCCGACCCTCGGGGTGTTCAGCCAGCCTCGCTGGCATCGTCTGCATCACCCCCGCACCGGCAGACGCTCAGTTAGAATATTAAACACTGCCTTGCAGGTTGCAGAGGAGTCTCCCTGCCTGACTTTTAAGTACATTTGTCACACCAGGCACTTAATCCGTCGCGGAAAATTGGCTTGCTGCTGCCATGCAGGTGGAGAGTCGTAAGGCTAGCTCCGAGAAGTGAGGTGGGAGTCGGAAGCAGTGGGCGAAGCAGCAGTGAAGGGAGGAATTAGCCCCCACCAGCACGTCTGTCGCCCCGTAGCCCTGCTGCCAGGCAAGAAACCCCTCCTTGGGAGTTTTCCACGCTCGGTGGAATCCCTTTTCTGTACTCCCAGACTAAAATCTGTCTTTTCCAAGCCATGTGAAGATTTGTTTCGCAGCAGCATTGCCAGACCTGGCTGGCAGCCGGCTCGAGAGCAGCAGCGTGTTCCTGCAGCCCCAGCTGCTGCCGGCAGACGCAGTCTGGGATCAGAAGGGAACACACACAGCTCGTGGGGCTGCCGGTGGGGCAGAAGGAGGGTGAGATCCTTCTTGCCACAGAGCACCTCTGGTGGCTTTGAGCAAGGAGAAAAAAGGGTTTTCTGCTGAAAACTGATTTACAGATAGAAGCAGAGCAAGGCTACGCAGAGCGTTTTCACTTGCTTGCCTGCACTCATCTGCAAGAAATAACTGTTCCAGCTCAGAAAGAGCATGTGCCAGGTTTGAATGCGTGGGCAGGACAGGTTGGCGAGGAACGGGACTCAGATGTGGCAGAGAGAGAGTGGAGAGCAAACCTGTGACAAACCCTTCTCATACAAGAGGCAGAACACTCAAATCATAGGCCACAAAGCCTTTGGCACGTCCGTCTGAGAGCTGTGTGCGTGTTTGCAAAGCTGGCATCAGCGTCAAGGAAGCTGCAGCGTTCCTCTGGAGATCCAGGGACAGGACAACCGGGATCCAGCCCTGCACTGGGGTAGCCAGGACTGCTCCCAAAGCCTGAAGGTCAACAGTTCTCACCCACTTCATTACCCAGCTTCACCAGCCTTTGCAGGAGACAGCAGAGCTCTGGCTTCTTGTCACATTTGTGTCTCATAAGACCCATTTGAGACACAGTTTCCTAACCAAAACCAGTTGGGCTTTAAGTTGTCCCAACCAGGAGTTTGCAGGGTCCCCCTATGATCTTTCCAGCTCTGCTTTCCTCTCATAGGTGTTTTGACTGTCAAGCCAAGCTCGCCCATTGCGCAGCTCCAAAATACGAAGGAACCTGGGAGAAAATAGCTGTTCGTGGTCCCAGCAGGCCAGGCTGTACTTGGGACTGGTGCCTTGGTCTGTGCCAGCAAACAGACGTTTCACTCTTCTGAGCATCAGAGGAAAGTTTCCTGCATTCAGCCTTTTCACTGAATGGGCTTTTGCATTTGTTATTCCAGCACAAAAGAAAGAGGGAGAAAAAGTCAAATGGGCCTGGAGCATCTTCTGCTCTCAGAGGCCATCTAAGCTTTTTGGACTCAAAGTGAAATAAATTACATCCGTGTGCAGCTTCTGGATATCCGAGTGACTTGTTGAATAGAGCCGTCTCGCACATCGCAGCTCTCGGTTAGGCTTTTATTTCTGGCCTTTACAGCAGGATCAGGCCTTTAAGTGCTATTTTGTCTGAAGTAGGTTTAGCTTTCCCCTTCAGCCATGCTCTGCAGCTTGCCACAAAGTGTTTGTGCGGGAAGAGGGGAAAAAAGAAGAGACTGGCTGGATATGAAAAGAACATCTCTCTGAACATGGCTGTCCTGCTATAAGTGGTTATGAGAAATTCTGCTTAGAGGGTGTTATTTAAAAGCTGGCTTCTAGTCCTAGCAGACAAGATCCTTATCCACAGCCTATGGAAGTTTACTGGAGTTATTCTTCTTCCCTCGTTGAGCAGTGAAATGGGCTGTAGAGGCTAGTGGGGAGTGAAATGTCTCACAGGGTCTCGGCATCTGAAGAGAAAAAGGATGGGAAGAGGGTAAAATTGTGTCTGAGCCTCTGCAGGCACGCCTCTGTGGTCCTGCCCAGCCGAACAGCCAAGGTGGGCCAGCCAGCACCAACGGGAATGTCCCATGGGAAGTCAGCACACATGCAAGCCTACAGCAAGGTGCAGAGCACCTTCTCAGCCTGTGGTGTGGCTCATCTTCTGCTCATCCCGAAGGAACTACGTTTTCCAGCTGAGGAAATGGCAGTTCACTCTTTGAAGCTGGTGCTTGGTGCCACCAGCAGGACAAGGTGGCTCCTGGCTGGGAGAAGGTCTGTGCCCCGGAGCCCTTCCCACGTGCTGGGCCCTCTAGGGTTTCCCAGGGATGAAGATCCTCATCATCAGCACAGCCAAAAAGCAGCAGGGGCTGCCATGGTCCTTGCCTTGAACTGTGTCCTCTCCCTAGCTGATGTCAGGCTGTTTCACAGCAGCCCTAGAAGTATCTCTTGCCGTCACGTCTTAGCCAGTGCCTCCCAGGACCATCACTGCAGGCTCCAAGGCACTGCGGTGTGGGGCCTGGCGTAACTTCTCTGTTTCTTCAGCACCTGCATGAAGTTCAGGCTTGGAAAGCAGTCTGGAAGAAAGTTTGCAAGGTGACCCTGTCCCTAGACACAGACATCTTACAAAGCTTGGCCGGTGACAGCACTGCTTGGTGCCCTCGCCTCTGGGAGACCTCAGGTCTCCCCCCAGCCTGCTCTTCTCTGGGCTGGGCAGCCCCAGCTCTCTTGGTCTTTCCTCATCCAGCAGATTTTCCAACCTCTGGCCAGTCTCCTGCTGACTTTGGGTCCCAGTCTGTTTTCCTCCCGGCACTTTCCCCTTTTCACCCTACCCACAGCCTGTGGTTCCTTGCTGTATTCACGGCTGCGGCGAGAGCTGTCTCTGAAGAGGCCTTGCAGAAGCCCCTGGCTCTGGTCTGCTGGTCATGGTGGGATGCAAATGGCTACTCCCAGGAACAGGCACCTAACGCACGGTGGCAAGGAACAGAGGAGGAGACCTCCCAGTTGCAGTGGGATTAGAGTCTGCAGGTGGGCTGGCTGCTGGCCTGCTTTTCTCTGTGAGGATTTCTGAGATGGCTTCTGAGTCCCCCCAGTGTTCTTTCTTTCCATGGGCTGTCCAGCAAGCTGGATGACGGGATGAAGGACCAACTCGCCTCAGTTGCAGGTGGAGAAGAGGAACTCGGCAATGCTGGAGGGGACTGTCCCTGCCTGCTCCCCAGGCCCACATCTGCTCTCCCGGCTGGTGCAGAGGTTCGACCTCCCTCCTGCCAAAACCTGCTGCTCCGTTCTCACCGTTCCCCAGGTCTCTTTGACTGCCCACACCTCAGCCCTTCCATTGGGCTGCTTCATGCCTTCAGCCACGCTCTCCTGCACGTGCCACCTGCGCTGCCCGCAGCCGCGCACGGGGAGCCAGCGCGGGGGAAGAGCCGTGTCTCCGCTCCCCCTTCTCTCGGCTGCTCTGAGCCTCCAGTTTTAGGCATGGCTGCAGAGTTTCAAGGCAAGCCTGGTTTGGACTTCTTGTCTGTTTGGTGAGACACAAGCCTAGGAGCAGAGGATCAGGGAGGAACACCTGGCTTGTCACACCCTGCTGTCCCCTCTCCCGGGTTCCCAAACTTGGCCGACTCTGCCAACACCGTGAGCAGCCGCTCCCGACTACCTCTGCCACCCGCCTGAGCTGGGGATGTGGCAAAGGGCCTTGGGCACCACCCAAGAGAGCCCTTTCCCAGCCTAGTCAAGCACCAGAAGCTTTCCTCTTCTTCCAAGCCCAGTTCCTCATCCGGGGCCCAGCTTTAAGTTCCTCACCAGCCATGGAGTGACCCTCAGCAGCAACCAGGGCTTTTTAACTGGCAGCTTTTGGAAAAGGGTGAACAGCACAAGGGGTGATACGCTGCAAGGAGCTATAGGAACATAAGATGCTAGTTAGGGAGAGCCGTGAGCCTGGCTGCTCTTGGCAGTAGTTCCTCTCACTCTTGGTAGATGTTGGAGGGCACGTCCCTCCCTAACCTTGAGCTCTGTTTATTGACCTGTTGTGCAATAATTTATTTAACCCGTGTCTGAACCTACTGACGCTCTTTGCTTCCACAGCCTCACGCAGCAGCAAGTTGCAGAAATTACAATCCACTGTGCAAAGAAACGCTTCCTTTTATCTGTTTTAACATAATTTCCAGCTCAATCCGTATTTACAGCTGAGACAGAAAGGCTGAGGATACAGGGTTCAGGAGTTTATCTGATTTGAGTGTGTGGAGGATGGTGGATCCTACATTTTCACGCTAACATATCCCTTGACAAGGTTAGGGAAGAAATTGCAGGAGGTGACCGTTTGTGGTAGCGGGAAAATGGAATGGAAACCAAAGACCCAAGAGGTTCCCTCTACTCTGACATTTTGCTGTGAATCACGTGAGTTAAATTCTTACTGTAAGGCTCAGATGTGTTTTGACAGGTACAAAGGGATACCAAGAACACAACATCCCGAACAACCTTTGAGTAAGGTGGGTGCTTGGTGGTACTTAGGGTTATGTAGCTTAGTGCAGCCCTGCAAAATGCCTTTCAGCGTTACCAAACGACTAGCTTTTATGCCAATAATTACTGTGCACAAAAGGGTATGAGATTTATTGAAGAACGATGGGAAGGGTGCATGGTAACTTGTGAATTTTTTTAGGTGCGTTACTGTGAAGAGGTGCAGGACTCACTTTAAAGAAAAGCGTATTGAGTTTGTCATGATGACTTGGGAACATTTTGGAAGATGAAAATGTCTTTATTGCCGATACTGTCAGAGGCAAGGCTTTCCTGAAAGGTCTCGCTGGGTTGCGCAGCACCAGACATTTCTGCTCCACGCATCGTACGCACGCTCGCTGCAGCAAAGCAGGGTCTGTGCGTGCCGAAGCGTCTGTGTTCTGGTCCGAGGTCTGGTCTCGGGCGTCCAGCAGACCCGATTTCTGATCTCTAGTTTGCATTGATCTTACGTTTAGACACGCAGTCAGAAGAACAGACCCTCCCTTTTCCAGTGCCTTTGGAAAGATCGCAGCTTCGTAGAATGAGTCCTTTCTCCTCCACCCTTAATCTACAACCCAGCTTTCCGGGGAGATCCTACTTTGAGCTAAGATCTTCGGCCCACCAGCTGAGCTTGCATTCTTCTTTACAGTCCCTGAATTCAGCCGGTGAGCTGAGTGCCTCTGGCATTTCCTCTTGGTCTGTGCTTCTGGGCATCTCCAAAGTATTTGTTCGTTTTGTTCCGTTGTGTTTGTTTTTCCCATGACATGCGGATGGCAGGGGGAACTCTTTCTGTTTGTCAGTGGCCTGCTCCTGCCGCAGAGGGACGTTCAGTGGCGTAGTTCTCGTGGTGTGTTCATCTGTACGTACCAGCATGGGCAGTTTTAGGCGTGGGGTGACGGAGCAGCACAGTAACTCCTTACGTGGGTGCTGTTCTTGGCTGAACCATTTCACACAGCCAGCTGGCAGAGCAGATCCCTTATCTCTAGTTTGTATTGATCTTGTGTCTAGGGACAGTAGAAGAACAGACCCTCCCTGGGAGAAACCCGTGGGGACATCTCGATGGTTTGCCTTCCCTATACAGCCAGAAAACGCAGCCTCTGCTGTGAGATTTGTTCTGTGAAATTAGTTTGCTCGATCAAATCTAGACCCCTCTTAAGAAGCAAGTCTAGGTGCAAGTAAGGTCTAGCTAAGGCCAGACCCCTTGCAGTTTGGCTTCTTAAGACCCTGAAGATGTGGGCTCTCGTCCGCTCAGCTTTGAGCACTGGGCTCGGCTTTTGCAAAACCAGACGTGATCGTATCAAAGTCTTGTTTTCTGCAGAGCAGAGGAAACCACTCCTGTAATACCTTGCTCGTCTGGCAGCACCCACAGGCACTTTGCTTGCCTCCTTGCGCCCGGTCCTCGCGGGCTGTGGTGGGACGTAGGCAGTACAGGCAGAATGAGTGACGGTATCGGGCAGCCAGCGAAGGAGCTGCAGGCACAGGGCATCTCTCAGAGCTGTTTTCTAACCCGTCTTTGCACATCTTCCGTTGCTAAAGATCCTGGGCCCTGATTCTTCCACCACTCTGGATTTACACCACTCCATGGGCTCCAATGGAGTAATTCACTGCTTTCTCTGGTGTAAGCCCAGGAAGAATGGGGGCCTGTGATCCTTTGATTTCCATCCCATAACCTGGAATGAGGAATGCTGCAGCATGACCCTTGCCAGAATAACCGGGGGCCTTGCAACTTTCTTTTCTTTGTGCTTTTTATGTTTTTTTTCTCATCGTACTGCTGTGCGTTAATGGCTTGAACTCTGTTTTGTTATGGACGTTTCTTACTTTGTGCCCAGTGTACCGAGATCCACTGCGATGGCCATGAGCAATACTTGTGTGTGCGGTACGGACCTCTGCAGCCGCGGTCTGGGGTGGGGGGGCAGGGCAAAACGGGGTCCGGAATGTGCCCATGTGTCCCTGCTGAAGTGAACTTGTATCGCAGTGATGCACAGAGACCTTGAAAACCACTCTTTGAATAGGGGCACGGGGCGCGATTCATTAAAACAGCCTCGGGAGGTGCTGCTTGGCACTCGCCATGGAGCGCAACTGCGGCCAGATGCTTTCCCACCAACACGCAGGGTGAAAAGCCTGCTTCCTCGCCAGAGGAGAGGTGAAAACCAGTCACAGAGCAAGACAGGGTTTTCCTTAAAATCCAGCACCCGTCACAAATGCCCTCCCGTGCAGTGCCAACATGGGGCTTTATGTTGCCCTCTCCTCCTGGCGAGGACGAGCTCCTGGGTCAGGACAAGCTCCCGGATCAGTCCCCGGCTGCGGTCCGGCTCCCAGGAGGTGTTTGCAGCCAGCGGTCAGGCACAGCCCGGTCCCGGGAGGATGAAGGGCATCCCAACACATCCTGCCTGTGCAGCTGCAGTCGGAGCTACAGCCTGATGCCCTTTGGGTGCTAGCGGGGGTCTGAGGTCAGGCATCTGCCCCCAGGGACCCCCTCTCCTGCTCCGCTCCTGCCCAGACCGCACACACGGCAGGGGAAGCAGCCGGGAGAGCTCGGTGGTCCCTGTTCACTGGACACACCAGTAGCTGCTCTTCTTTCATCAGTCCCTGTCCTCCGAGGAGTGGGTTACTTTTTTAAATGATTCAACTGAGGGTCGATCTAGAGAATACTTACCAAACGGCTAAGATATGCTGCCAAGGCTAACGTTTCCTGCCCCTTTTCTGGAGGAAAGTCCGATGATTTGGCATCCCGAGCAGGTAGCAATCAGACTTGATGCTCTTGAAGGCTGTGATGGGATCTGGCAATGAAAGCGCAGATACTCCACGCTTCCCAGAGGTGAGACTCACCAAAACAGCCAGCAGTCCGCACTCAAACTCACGGGTTGTATTTGCGACCCCTCTCCATGCTCTCTGGCTTTTAATGAATCAGGCCTCCCGTGGCTGGCTGGATGCTTAGTTAAAGGTTACATGAGTGTTTTTCAGGCGGTTGTTGTTTCTTAGCTGTGATGTGTGAAATGTAGTATCTCTTTATAGGATGCAATTTTGAGACACAAGGAACGCCGTACTCTCAATTAGGCAAGTATATTTATTACAATTAACTGGCACCTACTCTATGTTGCTCATCCTTTTTTCTTTTTTTTTTTTTTTTTAATCTTTAACTTTTCTTTGGCGAGTGAGCAGCATTTCTTGCGCATACCCTGCTTGCAGGGTGCTCTCGGATGTCATGGCAGTAGGCAAATTTGGAGGAGGAACGGTCACTGCCATGTGATGTAAAGGCATTTTAAGTTTTCCCCCATATGGTTTTAAGGAGAAGCCTGAAGTTGGTGCTCTGGAAGTGGCCCTGTAATTAAGAACTGATCCTCCTGCTCAAAGCAATACGTATTCCAGTTCATTAAGTGTGCTTGAATATGGGCCAAATGCCAAGGAGGTGATTAGCCCTTCTGCAGCTAATTGGAGCAAGCGCTCGTTGTAGCTGGGTGCCTGTCCCATGCAGCCTGCCTCCCCCCGGGGCTCGGCAAGGTCAGGCCCGTTCATTCCCTCAGGAGAAGGAGCCCCGTGCCCAGCCCAGCGGGATTCCCTCCTCGGGCCGCTGGCGTACCACGCCGGCCAGCCTCCACGCGCTGGCAGCCCGAGCCCGTCCTCATTCCCTCTCTCCCCACCTTTATGCAAAACGCTGAAAGGTCCGCGCGCTCGCTGGAGAAGCAGGCAAGCAGAAATTGTTTCTCGTTCCTTTCTTTACCCAACTTCACGTGCTGTTTTCTCTCCTGCATGCCTTTCCTTGGGAATGACCACAGTTGACATTAAAAAAATGGTGGCAGGTACGGAATCGCCTCCGTCACGTTGCAAAACTGGGGCACCCGCGTGCATGTGAGCTGTCTTGTGAAACGATCCAATAAATCAATGAATAAATCTCACCGGAGTGTTTTATTTTTCAAGCCGTATTTACTCCTGCAGGCGTGAGAGTGTTTTGTGGATGTGTCAGTTCACGTTTCGGTGACCGCTGGAGAAAACCACCTGGGGAACCGGGCTGGTGGCTTGTGAAACCCCGTGCCTCTGTCTTGTCGAGGACGTGACACTATATCTGTTAGATTTGCAGTATCCGAGTCCCGTGCGTTTAAACCAGCAGCCGTACCGAGTTGTGGAGCTTTTCAGGCATTTTCCAGCCTTCCCATGAGCTAGCTCTTGTCTTACGTGTGGCCGGTTGCTCTGCAGGGAGGTTTCTCGGTGTGACGTAGCATCTCTGTCAACGTAGATCTTTGTATGTGCTTTTGGTTCCCAGGACTGCCAGCCCTCAAATACACACACAGAGTTTATCTGCTAATCCTCGGTCCCCTTCCCACGCTGGGCCTGACCCTGCGAACTGTTGCTTGCATGAGTAACCCTTAGTCGTAAGAGTAAGTTACGTTAGCTAGAGCCTGGAGACCTGGCCAGGATCGCACGTCTCCTTCTAGGACCAAGTTTTAGGAGATCGTGAGGATCCGGCTGGTTCACGAGCTGAGACAGACAGACAGTGGGAGGGGATGGAGACAGACAGGCACCGGGGAGCAGCAAAAGCAAAACTCCTCTGAGTCCCAGCCATAAAACTTCAGCCACGCTGGCAGGCTGCAGCTGCACAAGCTCCAAGCATCCCTCCATGCTGGAAGGTGCCCTCCGTGAGCCAGCAGCCCCCTCCGCTGTGCAGCTCCCTGCCTGCTTCTTGCTGCCACCTGGGTGGGCAGCAGCCCGAGCCCCCGCCATGCCGTCGTGCTACGTGTCAGCCCTGCATGCAGCATGCGCTGTTTAGTGTCCGCTCCACGTGGCTCGGTCACTGATGGCCGTGCTCCCGCCAGACTAACCTGCTGTTGTTTGTGTATTCCAGTTGCTTGGTTTTCTTTCGATCCTGCCTCTGCCCATGCTGACATCATCTTTTCTAATGACAACCTGACTGTCACCTGCAACAGCTATGATGACAGGGTTGTGCTGGGGAAAACGGGCTTTTCCAAAGGGCTCCATTACTGGGAGCTGTCAATCGATCGTTACGATAACCACCCTGACCCGGCCTTTGGGGTGGCACGCATTGATGTCCTGAAGGATGCCATGCTGGGCAAGGACGACAAGGCCTGGGCCATGTACGTGGACAATAACCGGAGCTGGTTCATGCACAACAATTCGCACACCAACAGGTACGTGGTCTGGAACAGGGTCTTCCTCCCAGAGACCGCAGCCCAACCTCAGCCCAAGTAAGAGCCTGTGGCTTTTCCAGTGGCACCTACAGGCGCCCACGGGAAGGGTGACATCGCTCCTCATCGCCTCTATTAGAGGACGTGCCCTTGCCCCAAGCGGAGGACAGTCCCTGCCTCCCTGGTTCTGCCTTGCTCCAATATTCCTGCCCTGCCTACTGCGACTCTTTCCGTGCTGACTCTTCCCCCGAGCGCGCACGGCACCGCTCCTGGGTAGCATCCCCTTCCCGTTAACACCCAAAGCCTTGCAACTCATGCAACGAGAAAATAGTGTTTGCCTTATCCCTGTGCCACAGCTATTGCTCGCTTTCCCTGCAGGACGGTGGGGCTGGGGGTTTTGAAGCTTGTGGTAGTTTGGGGAGAGCCTGGTGTCACCTTCCTGCAGCCTCAAGGGCCGTTCCCTGATGGGTCAGCAGGTTTTGAAGTGGCCCCTGCAGCTTTGCACCCCAGGACCACTTGCTTTCCCCCATGGTTGTGTTGCTGTGGCTGCTCTGGTAGGTAGCTTTGCCCTCAGGGACATCATGGCAAGCGGGGAGCACCTCTGCGGGAGGCTTGAGGAGGAGGTGCCCAGGGACTTGCGAGCATGGCTGGGATGGGTGCAGGTCATGGCCTGGCTCCTGGGCAAGCTGTGAAGTTCAGCATCATCAGCCGTTGAGGTCTATGGCCTGAACCCTGAGCCAGAAGGAACACGAAGCCACAGAGATGCTCTGATCTTCTCGCCCCTGCAGAACCGAGGGTGGGATAACGAAAGGCGCCACGGTGGGAGTGCTGCTGGATTTGACCAGGAGGACCTTGACGTTCTCCATCAACGAGGACCAGCAAGGGCCTGTCGCCTTTGAGAACCTGGAGGGCCTCTTCTTCCCCGCCGTCAGCCTCAACAGGAATGTGCAGGTACATGCTTTGACCATGCTCTCAGCATAGCTGCTGAGCTTGCTGGCAGACTCCCTCTAATGCTGCTGTTGCTGCAGTATCTGTTGATGCTCAGCAGCATGGGGACTTCGTGGAGTGGGGAGGGCTCCTGTGCAACAGCTTGGAAAGAGGTAAACTTGCACCCTAAACCACCTGCAAGTCTCTAAAATCGGAACAGGTCTTCCTGCAACCGCAGCTGCTGCCTCTGGGTCCCTGCTCCAGGTTTCTCCATCAGGGCTGATGAAGCACCAGGGTTCTCCAGCCCTCCCTGGTTGATGGGATTTGACAACTCCATTTCATGATACTACCCCAGAAGAGCCTCACCAGCTCTTACAGCTCTCCCAGGACTCCGATAGGAGCATTACCAGGGAGAAGGGCACCTTTTAAAGCCTATTTTCCTCTGGGGAATTTCAAACCCCTCTTCTCTCCCTCTCTCCCAAGCTCTCAGCTCTCCTGAACATCACCAAGTGGTGGCTCCCTGGGCCTATCCGGTATTTTCATCTTTCATTTTTCTTCTCACGAATCTCCTCCCTGCTATCCTCTCCACCCAGTCCCCCGTGTTCACCAAACCTGGCTTTGGCACATCCACTCTACCACCGCTTGCACCTCCAGCACTGCACAAGTGCCCAGGCGCATCCTGGACATGTTGCACGTAACGGATGACCTCAGGGTGTCGAGCACTTTGGCATGGTCTTCTCCAGTGGATGTCAAAGGCATCACCTCTGTGCAAGGGCAGAGGCACCAAGTGGCCTCTGTAAATTAGGGATCCATGGATTAGAACGTGCTCTGCTATGTTGCCCAGTGGGATAACAGGGCGTGCTGCGCTGTCACCAAGACAGTGACAGTTTTCCAGCAGCACTGGGGCAGAGGTTGGTCAGTACCATCCCAAACCCTGGGAGCATCCCTGCAGGAGTGTCCCACCCCAAGGGCCTCGCAGGAGGGGGAGTCTGCCCGGCTTGGAGAGGGGCTGGCAAACGTGCGACGTTCCGGGGCTGTGCCGGTGTTTAATTAGGAAACATGAAAGAAGCCTGTCTTGTCTGCGCTGGTTTTAGAGGTTACTGTATTCATTTGGTGTGGTAAAAATGTCCTGCTCTGTGATGGGTTTAATTCCTACCACAGTCTTCTACACAGCCCTAAAAGACGAGCGCGTTTCTAGAGCCCCTCTGCTCTCTTGACAGTCCTCTGGGCAAGGCAGAGCTTAAATCCCCTGACAACAGAGCAGTCCCACGGGATGTTGATAAAAGGCTGCTAATAAACCCAAGCCATTCATTATCCTTCTTCAAAGGTGTATGAGTAATTAAAAATTACTCTAATTAGGAGGGAAATAATTGCATTTTAGACAAAGTTTTCTATAAGTCTGTATCTGAAGGGGAAAATGCTGCTGTTCCAATAAAAGAAGGAATTGTGCTTTCCTCCCAAATTAAAGTATGTGTGGAGGGAACTGAATTACCCACGCGCAGCTCCTCGGCGCGTGCGTGGGTGTTTGCAGGACCTGGCCCCTTGCCCGGTCGGTCCGTACAAGCGGAGCCCGCCTGTATCCTTTCCTATGGACCAGGATTTTCCTAGACGCAGTGAGCATCAGGTCTCTGGTATTTCTTTCACTTTCCCTTTGTCCCCGCGTTGCAGTCTCTGCTGCATCGCTCCCCATCCCCAGGGGATGCCGGGCCGAGTGCCTAGCTCCCATTTTGCACTTGGGCATCCCCCCACGCCGTAGCATGGCCCTGCCCCAGCACCCTGCTGCTGCTCAGCTTCCCCGCTGCGCAGGTCCTTCCTCCCACCGGCAATCGGCCGCGTCTCCTCCGCTGCACGGCCCGTGCTCGGCTCGGGAGCTTCTCGGAGGTCTCCTGTACTGAGCGGCTTCGCTGTCCTTCAGCCCCCATTTGTCCATCCCATCTGCAGAAAGACCCAACTGCTACCGTGTCCCACCTCTCCTGCAGCCGACTGTTGGATCCATCCGCAGCCAGCTGGGAATATTTGAGGCTTGGTACCACTGGTACCAGCAGTCCCACTTCCCAGGGGCCCCAGCAGCATAAGCAAGGCGTGAAACAGCGAGATGGAGCCACCGCCGTGGTCCTGGGGACAGCTTCTCCCACCCCCCAGGTCCCCGCGGCAGCAGGGAGGTTGCGCGGCGGGGCAGGAGGAGCGGTGGGCTCCCTGCGACCTCTCGGGCCGCATCCTGCCTCGACGTGCCTGCTGCTGCGCCGTGGGCTGTCCCGCCAGGCTCGGAGGGATGCAGCTGAGCCCTGTATCTCTCGTTGCAGGTGACGCTGCACACCGGCCTGCCGGTCCCCGAATTCTACGCTTCGCGCTCGGCCATGCCGTGAGGATGCTCCCGGAGCCGGCTGCTTCTTCTTGGGACAAGAGGAGCCAGCCCGTTCCCTCCTGCGGGATGAGGCCGGCCGCCGGGTCCCTGCTCGGCCGCCGATCGGAGACGGGGAGGCAAAGCAGGAAGGAAGAACCTGGCTTTTGGCCGCCTCTGATCTCCGCCCTCCCGCGCTGTCCTGTGTGTGTGCGCTTCGCTGTTTAGCTCTTTTTGGCTGATGAAGTACCTAGGTAGCCTGAGATGTTCCTCTGTGTCCACTTTTAGGTTTGGTTTTATTGATTTGAGTTGGGGTTTTGGGGGCAGGGGGGCCAGTTTCGTCTCGTTTGGCAGAGCGCTTTCCCCTCCCGTGGGGCTGGCCGGAGGGACCCCCGCCACAGGAAAGCTTTCGCCCACGCCAACCCCATTACTTTGCAGGATATTTCTTTCCCCCGTGGCCTTTCTTGCAGAGCACCCTCGGTCACGTGTAGAGGTGGGTCCTGGATTACCAGTCAGTCTCCACGTCCTTACCAAAACGCCCAGCCCTGTCCCTTGTCCCCCCCGAGGCGTTTCCGTGGGGCGCAGCGGTGGGGCGAGGGGGGGGGCTGCCCTGTCCCCGGGTGCTCCGGGTGCCGGCAGACCCTTGGTCCGGTGCCGAGCGCCCGCGCGGTGCTCTCCTCCTGCTCCCCGCAGCCCGGCGCCGGCACGTGCGCCACAGCCATACGCCGGAGAGCCCTTGCCCGGCTCTTTGGAGATTAGCGTTTATTTTTTTATAGTTGCCGTATAAAGCCTAGCCTTAAATAACTAACTGATAGTGTCCTTCTGTTCACCGGAGAATTCATTCTGCAGTGAGGGTCTGACGGGGAGCCCGGGGATGGGGATGGGGATGGGGATGGGGATGGGGATGGGGATGGGGAGAAAGGAGAGCTGGCCACAGCCCTGCCACGCACTCAGGAATACGTGCCCACTGCCCTGCCTGCGCCTGCTGCCGGCAGCAGTTCTCGTCAGCCTCCACTCCCTACCCTGACTTTCTGGTAATCCAGAGGCAGGAGAGGAGCGGGAGGTCGTGGGCGCCGTTGCCCGTACCAGCCCCCATTCCCGTGCCGAGGGCGCCTGCATGCGCATGTCCCCACGCTTCGCTTTTCGGTCCCTCGCCGTCTCCCCGGCGCGGCTGGCGGGGCTGGGGGAGGCGGCGGTGTCGCTGCCGGGCGGGTGCCAGCGTGCCCACCCTGGCCAGAGAGCTTCAGCTCTTCGATCCGGGGTCGGGGGGGAGCTACGGGAGTACCGGTCCAGCAGAAAGACAAGTGTAAATAGACCATTCCCTTCCAGCGTGCCCTCTCTCTAGGACGGTCCCATTCATTCCCTTGTTGCTCTAGTATTAAGTTTACCTAATTTATTGGATGGGTGCTATCTTGTTGACTTACACCGAGGAGTTTCTCTCAGCTGCAGGAGAGCCGTGTTGCGGGACAACGCCGAGCAGCTCTTTGGTGAATTCCTGACGAGCCCCCGTGGCCGGCTCACCCGGGGCTCCTCTCTCAGCCGTTATCCCCCGTTCTTTAGGATGTTCATGGTGCTTATTAGACTCCCAGTGATTGTAAGACGTCGTCCCCCTGTACCGCGATGGTAGCTGTACTGAAGAGGTGTCATGTTTGCTGTTCTAATAAAGGACTTTTATGAGAGAAGGGCAGAGCTTCCCAGAGCATCTCTGTGCCGCCACAGCCCCCGGCTTCGGTTCCCCTCTCGTCCCCCCCGGTGTGGGTCACCGCAAGGCACTGCACATCCCTGCACCGTCCCTGTCGGGAGACGGCGGCAGAGAACGGACAGAACTCGGTTCATGGGAAGGAGGGGGGCGTGGGAGCCAGCTGAAACCCAGCGCTGCGGCAGCACCATGAGATGACCGAGGGATGGGGAGAGCTCGTGCCGCCGTGTCCCCTTCCCCGGCACGGCGCCCCATGATGGTGCCACAGCCGGCGAGGCAGCAGCACCTGTGGGGCAGCGGGGATGGGAACTTTTATTTTCCACCCCACGACCAGGAGGGAGACGGGTCATTGCAAACCCCGGGTTACGCCCGCGGGGCTCTCGGGGCGCTAACCCAGGCATGGCCATGAACCCCGAATCCAGCAGCCCCACATCCCGCCCAGCCTTTTCCCAACCCTTTCCCTTCCCCAGCACGCTCCCACCTCCCTTCTTTGTGTGCAGGAGGAGCGGTGATGATTCCCCATTCCCAACGTGGGTGCTGAGCTGGGACAGCGGGAGAGGGGAGGGGGCAGCTCCCAGCCCCGCTGCCCCACAGTGACACGGGGCCCACCCGGGGCTCCCCGCTCCGCCCGCAGCCATCAGCAGGGGAGTTTGGGGGGCCGAGAGATGGTCCTGGATGCCGAGGAGCCGGGGTGTAAGGAAGGAGGGATGGCATCCAGCAGGAGGGAGGAATTACCTGGGCTGGATACAGAGCAGCATCTCCCCGGGGGGGACAGACGCATGCAGCCCAGCGCAGCCCCCCCACCACAGCCCCTGCCTGGAGACCCATCCAGGACGAGAGATGGTGGCAAGAATCAGGTAGGGAAGAGAGAGAAAATGATAGAAATCACAAGATGTCAAGAAGTGGAAGAGCCCAGCATCGTTGTGATGCTGTGCTGGCCAAAAACCCTTGGCGGGGGGGTGTGTCTTTCTTCCAGAAATAGGGGCGAGCGCTAAGGGATGAGTGGTGGTGGGGCCGTTTCTGAAGGAAGGGCAAGGACAGTTCTCCCAGGGGCCTGAGAAGGGCTCGCTGGTGGGGGATTAGCGCCTGCTCTACGTTTTCTCAGAGTGCTTCTAGAGAAGTTTCCAATGTGAGGCCTCTGAGCTCATCACGGGCTCAAGTCCAGGGCTAAAGAAAAACCGCTAATGTATTGCATTAAGTGCATTTATGTCTCAGAACAATGCTTGTCCCTTCCAGAGAGGGAATGTGCCCAGGACACCGGAGATATGGGAAATTGCATCCTCCCTGCAGCGTGTAAAACCCAGCCTGGAAGTCATGCAGGAGGGGAGGGAACAACCCAGGGCCAGAGGACTCCCACTGCCCGGGGACGGGCCCCGGGGGCGAGGGCAGAGCCGCTTGCCCCGCTCCGACTCCCAAGACAGCAGCGCCGGAGGTCTTCTCAAGCTGCCCAAACCCAGCCGGGGCTCTGCCCCACGCTTGGCAGCTCTCGGAGCACTTTGCATGGCACCGTTTGCACGGCTACAATTTCTGCCTGCGTCGAAGGGCGGGTCCTGGACACGAAATACCTGCTCTAGGCACCGAGCCCCTGTCTGCTCTGCGTCTGACATTTACTGACAAGGAAACCATGCCCAAGCTTCCACCCGGACAATAATCCTTCAATTTACCCTGTGAAAAATCAGGAAGATGGGTCACATTCCTTCTTTTCCACATTGCACATATGCAGTTTGGGCCGGTGCAGGAACCAACCCCTTCTCCAAAGGCTTTGGTGAGCCGCTGGAGCCCTTTGCCAGGAGCCGGCTCAGCGCGCAGCCCCGTGCTGCCCGAGCAGGGTGACAGTCGGGGTGGCTGCGATAACCCCAGGAGCACGCGTGGCCCGGCCAGCCCGCAGGGCAGCGGTTGGGTTGTCTCGCTCTTCGGCTGCGTGTGGTTTAGCTTTGCAGAACTGGGTAGGGAAAACGCACCAGGCTGCGCAGGCATGGCTGGAGGAAGAGGAAGAGGTGTTGCGTTGTACGCTCAGATCAGCTCTTCTGGCCCTCGGGAGGAACCGGAGGCAGGCGGGCGGGCAGGGCAGGGCTCCGCAGGCGGGCAGGGCCGGCAGCCAGGGAGCCGGGCTCCGGGAGGCGGCTGTGAAGGGCCCGGAGCCGATCGGAAGAGATCCCCCGCCATTTCCAAAGGGATTGCGGAGCGGGCAGAGAAAAGTGAGGAGGCGAGGAGAGGGGAGGCAGGGGAGATGGCTGCAAGGGAGGGGGTGCGGGGGAAGGGGGTGCAGAAGAGGGGGGTGCAGGGGAAGGGGGTGCAGAAGGGGAGGGGTACAGAAGGGGGGATTCAGGGGAAAGGGGTGCAGAAGGGGGGGTAAAGAAGGGGGGGTGCAGGGGAAGGGGCGTGCAGGAGAAGTGGGTGCAAGGGAGGGGGTGCAGAAGTGGGGGTACAGAAGGGGGGTGCAGGGGAAGGGGGGTGCAGGGGAAGGGGGGGTGCAGGGGAAGGGGGGGTGCAGGGGAAGGGGGGTGCAGGGGAAGGGGGGTGCAGGGGAAAGGGGGTTGCAGGGGAAAGGGGCGTGCAGAGGAGGGGGGTGCAGAAGGGGGGGTGCAGAAGGGGGGGGTGCAGGGCAGCAGTCGGGCAGGGGTGGGACCGTGACACTTTCCGCCTCGGCCATGAGAGCGGCTTTTCCCTCCGCGGCCAGCGGGAAGGCCCTTATACGGGCCCCGAGAGCACCCGCGGGGCCGGGTGGGCAGAGCCCTGCGTGGGGCGGAGTCCCGCGTGGGGCGGCGCTGCGCACCCGCCGCCGCCCGAAGAAGCGCGGGGGGGGACACCCGTGCTCGTCCCCGGGCTCCGTGCCCCCCTCCTCTCTGCGCATCCCCGGGGCGGGGGTCCCCGGGACACCCCCTTTGCGCACCCCCGCGTCGGGTGGCGGGGCACCGCTCCCGCCCCACGAGTGGGCGGCCCGTAGCGGCGGCCCGTCCCCGTCCCCTCCCCGGGGCAGCCCGGCCCAGCCGGTGAGCTCGGCCCCGGGGCGGAGGCGGAACCCGGTGCCGGCTCCCAGCCCCGCCGCGACGGTGTCGTGTGTGTCCCCCCCACTCCGTGTCCCCGCAGCCCCGCCGGGATGTCGCGGCCGCTGTCGGACCAGGAGCGGCGAAAGCAGATCAGCATCCGCGGGATCGTGGGAGCCGAGAGCGTGGCCGAACTGAAGCGGGGCTTCAACCGGCACCTCCACTTCACCCTGGTCAAGGACCGCAACGTGGCCACCCCCCGTGACTACTACTTCGCCCTGGCCCACACCGTGCGGGACCACCTCGTGGGGCGCTGGATCCGCACCCAGCAGTACTACTACGAGAAGGACCCCAAGGTGGGAGCGAGGGGATGCTGGGGGGGTGGGGGGACACCCCTCCTTGCTGGGTGGAGGGTGGTGGGACCCCCCCCCCCGCGGCTTTCCCAAGGTGGGTCCTGCGTTACGGCCGGGGTGGGAGAGGGGGAATTTGTACAGCCCTTGGGTGCAAACCCTCCCTCTAGAATATAGAGAATGGGGGGCTTGGGTTTTTTGGGGTTTAGGGATATTCCCCCTAAGTTTGCCGAGTGTAGGGACTGGACTTTAACAAGCGAGGCCACTGTCCTTTGCTTTGCAAAACAAACAGAGCGCAGCTTGGCCAGGAGCTGGGTGCAGGGCACGGGAACAGTGTTTGTTGTCCTGCAGCGCTGGCGTGGGTGCGGTCTACCAAAACCAGCTGCAAAGCCTTCTAGGGTGAATTAGTTGAAGGGCTTAAATGAACCTGCAGCCAGCCACAAGCAGATCTTGTTTAAAATAGGCGCAAGCCTAAATCTGCGCCACAGCGATCCCGAGCGTGAAAGATCCGGTTTGTGCAGGAGTTTTTGCGCTGCTGCTCATCTGCGCTGGTTTGCACTGGGTGCGGGGCTCTGGCTGCTGGGGGATTAAGCAGTAATCCCCTCCTGACACCTGGACGGCCCTGTCGGCTCCAATTTCCTTCCTGGGGAGGCCCCACGAACACCTCGCTGTGCTCAACCCCCCTGTCTTTTGTAGGGGTGAGAAAAAAAGATGAGCCTCTTCCAGGGCTTGAATCTGGTGTCTCTGCTCTATAGCCGAGCCGTGCTGGGTGCCGTCCGCCCGGCGTCGCTGCCTCCGGCTCTGCTGGATCCAAACCAGTAAGCCCAACTGATCCTGCCCAGCACATCCCATCGCCGTCCCCAGCCCGACCCCGCACAGGTCCTGGGGAAAGCTGTCAAGTCAGCAGCTTCCTCCAGCCTAAATCCTTCCTTAAAACCTGCTGGTGCTGACGCCGGGCTTACACAAGCCTCCGCGTTACCGGCCGCATCCTGCACCCCTTGTGTCAGCGAGAGGCGAGAGCGTGCCGTGCTCTGGAGACCGAACTCCCGGGGACGGCAGAGGAAGCCCCGCGTGTCCCCGCGGCTGCCGCACGCGCCTGGCCCCGGCGGCTTGCTCGGTTTTCCACTTGCGTTGCGGCTCGGGGTGACATTAGGGAACGTCTCCTCTTTAAAGTTTAACTTTGTACCGCTGCGGCCACCAGCATGCGCGGGGTGACCATCCCGGGGCTGTCCCTGCTCTCGGACTGGGCGCCGGGGCTTGTCCAAACAAAACCACCTCGGCGCTGCCCTCTTCCCGGCTTGGGAAATAGCGGTGGCAGGAGAGCAGGGCTGGGGCTGCAGGGCACGGCCGCCTCCGAGGAGCTCCAGCCCTCAAATTCCCGGTGCAAATCACTCTGCTCTGTTGAGAGTCGGGGTTTTTCCTCTTGCTTCGAAATAACGCTCGATACCGGCTTCTGGGCTCCAGAGGAGCCTCCTCCGGCCCCGGGGAAGGTGACCAGGGGATGATTTTCTCTTTCAGAGGATTTACTACCTCTCCCTGGAGTTTTACATGGGGCGGACGCTGCAGAACACCATGATTAACCTGGGGCTGCAGAATGCCTGCGATGAAGCCGTCTACCAGGTGAGCATCCCAGGGGGTCGGTGAGGACCTGGACTGGGAGGGCTCCACGCTCTCCGGCTCCTCGGGATGTTCGTTTTTTACCGCATCGGCTGCAAACTGCTCCCTGAGCCGCAGGCGATGCCTTAGTGGATAAATGCTGCTCCAGGACCTGCTCTCAAAAGGCCTGGGGCCACAGCCGGCGCTTGCAGGCTGATCGGGGCTGCCCAGCCCGGCGGCTGCGTGCTGGGGGATGCGGCACGGTGCTGCTGAGCGCCGGCAGGATGGAGGCTCAAGCCCGTAAACTGCAAGGAAACTCATGGTTCTATGCATGAGGCCATTAATTGCTATAATCAATGGCAGAGGGGAATAAAACCTTGGCCTAACTCAACCCCAGCCTGGCGCTGGCACCACGTGGCATTCAGATTGTCGAAGGTTTTTGGGTGGCTCCTTTCCCCCCCCACCCTGTGCTCGCACCCCTCGTGACCAACGCCGTCGTACACGGCTGGGGCGGTTGCAGAACAGCAGGAGCAGCTTTCGCGCAAAGACATTCAAAGGAGAGGAACTTATTTTTAGGGCTTTTTTATTTTTTATCTGTTGACCTTGCAGTGAGAATGGCAGCTCGGCTGGGGGTGAGGGTGGAGGGGAAGAGCCTGGGATGCTACGTGGTGGTAGCCTGGGGAAGCAGAAGGTGTGAGGTTATTTGGAAATCATCCTCTTTGCAGCGATGGCAGGTAAAGCTGTGACGGAAATCCTCCTGACTGCGTGTGCCGAGTTCCCCGGCCACAAATGCCGAAACGTTTCTAAAATAAAATGTTTGGCATAATATAAATCACTTAAGATATTTCTGTCGGCATTCAGGGCTGCCGATGAAATTCAGAGCTGTGCAGCCTAGTGCCGAGAAACACCGGCGAGGCTGCGACGGGTGCTGGTGCTCCCGGACCTGCCTGCGACCGGCCGGTGCTGCCCACTGACACATGGGCGGTGCAGGGTCCGGCCCTCCCACGTGGGTGGCCGTGGGATCGGGGTTGTCCCTGCTTACTGTGACCATGGGACATCGGGGGGACGTCAGACCAAGAGGTTTCCATGAGAAAAGGTGGCTCGGCCCTGGCAAGGCACCGTCTTATTTCCTGCTGAGCTGCCCGAGGAGTTTTGCATAGGCAAAACCTCGTCCTCCCCCAGCATCCCGGGCTGGAAACTTTAAATTTCCCTGTAAAAGTGGTGTAGCTGCTTCTCTGGGCGTCTCTCTTAAAGGGCGATGCCTGGAGCCAGGGGGATGGGCACCCAGGTGCCTGGCCCAGGGGGATGGGGGTGCTAGGGGAGAAGAAGCGTGGTGCCTGCTCCCATGGGGCTGGGGCATGGAGAGAGGGAACGGGTCTGGGAATGAGCCCTGGGAGACCTGCCCGAAATGTCTGGGACCACAAGAGCAGCACCCTCCTTATGGCTGGGTGCCCCCCACCTCCAGGATCTCGTCCACGGCGAGGACAAGGACATGCGTGTCCCTTGGAAAAGCTGGTGGAGTGACTTACAGACCAGAGCTGGTCCCTGCCGCAACGTGGAGTGGCACTGGAGAAGAGGGACTGCTTTGGATGCAAATCCCCAGCTGCAGGGATGGGTCTTGCAGCCTTTCCACCCCCGCTGGAGCCCACCTGCAAGGGGGGACAGCAGCGGTGGGTGCAGGGCAGCACCCAGGGGTGCGTGCCGGCAGTGCCTCCCCTCCGCGGGGCTGGGCACTCCGAGAGCCTCCAGCCCATCACCTTCTCCTTCTCGTCTGTAGCTCGGGCTGGACATGGAAGAGCTGGAGGAAATCGAGGAAGATGCCGGTCTCGGCAACGGTGGTCTTGGCAGGCTTGCTGGTGAGTGAGCCCCCCCAAACCGGTCTCGTTGCCTGCATGGCGGGGCACAGCCCTGGAGCCTTTGCATCCACTGGGGGGGGGACCTAAACCTGGGGGGGGGCGGATTATGGCTCCAGCCTTTCCGTGCAGGGGGTGGGAGGTGCTGGGTGGCCGGGGGGTGGCCCTGGCTTGTGTCTGGGTGGGGCGGCTGCTTGCGGCCATCGGCTCTCCACGGGGAGAAGGACCTCACTGTTCTCCTCTGTCCCTGGCAGCCTGCTTCCTCGACTCGATGGCGACGCTGGGGCTGGCAGCCTACGGCTACGGCATCCGCTACGAGTACGGCATCTTCAACCAGAAGATCCGGGACGGGTGGCAGGTACGGACAGAAGCACGCGGCCCTCGTCTTCCCCCGGCGCAGCCGAGCCCGGCCTTCCCCTTGAATCAGGGTGTTCGGACACTCTCCCTTAGCTTGGAGACTGCTGGAGCCAGAGTTGGTGCTGTGATATTTCAAACTCGTCAGATGTTTTCTCGAACGAGTTTAACTTCTTAAACCGGTGCAAGCACGTAGCATCCCTCCCTGCGGCGGGGAGGCTCATCCTTCATCCCGGCTGGCGCCGGCGCCTGGGGCTGGGGATCAGCCCGGTGTCGCGGTTCCCAGGCGAGCCCGTTAGTGGTGCGGTGCAGCGGCACGGAGGGGAGCGGATCCTCCTCGCAGCGCGCCCCGCTAATTAGCAGAAAGCTGCAAGTCATCAGTGTGACGTCCTTTCCTCCCGAGCCGGGTTTGTGGGGATGGCTGCCCGTATAGCAGGGACGTGAGCTGTATCCCCACGGGGAGCAGGACCCCTGTCTGGGGTTGCTGTAGGAGCAGAGAGGTCAGTGCTTCCAGCTCTCCGGCATCTCCGCACGGAGCCGCAGCTGCCCCGTGCCCTCGCAGGGGCTGGCGGGATGCTCTCCTTGGCTGCTGCAGGCTGCCCTCGCCCACGTCCGCAGCGTGCCCGGCTCGGGGCCAGCACCACCACGAGAGCTGCTGCCTGGAGCAGGTGAGGGTGGAGGAATCGTATCCCTGCTCCTGGCGGGATGGGGATGGTGGGGGGGAAGTCCTGGAGAGGCCAGATCCAGCCCCCCTGTGCTGCTCCACGCCTGGGTTAAAGCGTCAGAAGGTGGAAGAGGCTGTTTTGGAAATGCAATGGAAAATGTGGTGTGTATGTGCAAAACCCCTGGTGGGAGACAACCCCGAATACCCGGAGGGACCCTGTGAGCATCTCCAAAAAGCCCTCCCTACAGCCGGCAAGCGGAGGCCTTTCCTCCTCGGTGCTGTGAACTAGCGATTCCCCGGCTGCTGCGTCCTAACGGGGTTTATCTCCTCCGAGCCTCACGCGTCGCCCCTGCCGCCCAGCGCTCTGAGCCAGCCGTGCCAAAGGCCGTGCCTAAGCCAGGCTCTCCCCTGTAACAGCCCTGCCGGGCTAGGGAATGAGCCCGCTTCGTTAGCCAGCCTGCAGGCTGAGATCGAAACTCCGATGAAGAGGGCTAACGGCATCTCGGTCGCAGCATGGCGGCGTTAGTAGTGCGTGAAGAGAAATGTTGCTTTCCCCACCTCCTCATCCCCATCCATCGCCCCTCCGGCAGGGAGACGCCGGGGTTCGGGGTGGTCGGGGTAGTGCCCTGCCTCCGGGCACCAAAATCCGCGTTTAGGGTGGACGGACTCCAAAGTATCATCCTCTTTGCCATGAGCAGCCAGAGCCTTTCCCGGCCATCCTCCGTGTGGCAGAACCCGGGGAGGTCCCCGGGGCTGGGTGGCCCCGTCACCGCTCTCGCTCCCTCCGGCAGGTGGAAGAAGCCGATGACTGGCTCCGGCACGGCAACCCCTGGGAGAAAGCCCGTCCCGAGTACATGCTGCCCGTGCACTTCTACGGCCGGGTGGAGCACGCCGCCACCGGCGCCAAGTGGGTCGACACCCAGGTACGGGCTGGGGCGCAGCCTCCAGGGGCCGGCGTGCGGGGAACCCCCCCTTGCATGGCTTGTGCCGTCACCTGGGGGGCTCTCGCTGGCCGACTGCGCCCTGGGCACGGGTCCTGCCAGCATCCCTGCCCGGGAGGGTTGCACTGGTGAGGCTGCTTTGCTGGGGTGGAAAAGGCAGTGGTGGAGCAAACTGGGGAGGAGTTGGACATAGGGATGGGGACGGGTTTTGCTGCTGAAATACCCAAAAGCACCTCCAGCAGGTCTGTGTGCAACGCACAGCCTGGCACGACAGCTTAAATTAAGTTTCTCCTGACCCTCGCAAGCCTCTCCCCATCCCCTGAGCGCTGCTGGCAAACACCAGCCGCCGGGCAGACCCGGGGGAGCCGGGGTGGCCCCAGGGCAGGGGCTGGGGGCACCAAGCACATCCCCACGTGTGCAACCCAGCGAAGGTGGGTGCAACCCTGAGTTCGCTCCTGCGGGAGGGTCTGTGGGGTGGGAGGGCTCCGGCGGGGCAGGGGGGACGTGGGGGGACACCAGCGGGGGGCACAGCCGATGCCGATGTCCCAGGTGGTGCTGGCGCTGCCCTACGATACCCCCGTGCCCGGGTACATGAACAACACCGTCAACACCATGCGCCTGTGGTCGGCTCGGGCACCCAACGACTTCAACCTGCGCGACTGTAAGTGGGTGCTGGTGGGGTGCTGCTCCGTGGGATGGGGCACAGAAGGGTCCCGCACCCACTTTATCCCTCTGCTCCTCCCCAGTCAACGTGGGAGACTACATCCAGGCCGTGCTGGACAGAAACCTGGCGGAGAACATATCCCGCGTCCTCTACCCCAACGACAACGTAAGTCGGGATGGAGGGGTGTCCCTGTTTTAGGGATGGCTAAAGATTGCGGGGCAGCCCCGCTCGTCGGGACGTTGCAGAGATGTTTTAGTTGTGTTTCAAGCCGCCGGTAGTGCTGGGGTGGGGATGGCTGCCTCTCACCAGCGCCGCCCGGGGCTGCGGCAGAGGCGAGCAAAGGGTAAAGGGGAGGGAGCGAGGATGAGCGCGTCCTGCTGCAGAAATGTTCCTTCAGTCTGAAAATGTAACATGAAGGCAAACTGATGAACGCTGCTGGTATTTTTCTGCCCGTCCCTTGCAGCCCAGGACCAGGGATTATGCTTCAGATTGCCCGTTGCATCCCGACCTCTTGCTGCGGGCGTTCTTGCCGTGGTGCACGCTGGCTGGCAGGCGGGCGCGATGGGATGTACAGCCCTTCCCCGGGCACAAAACGAGCTGTGGAGCAGGGGAAGAAGGCAAAGAGCGGCTCTCCTTGCTCTGCAGCCTCTTTTGGGCAGGCCTTGATGTTTTGTTTAGTTTTTTTTTTCCTGTATAATCCTACCCCAGCCTTCCCAGCTGGCGAGGAGAGCTGGGAGCACCACGGCTCCCGCGGTGAGGTTGCCTCCTGCAGATCCTCTCTCGCGGACCAGCGGGTTGATGTTTTGTGACCGGTGGTTTTAATTCTTGTCTTAGAAATAGCTCCTAGGTGTTACAGCCCCTGTGGCTTCCCTTCCCATTGCCCCGCAACATTTCCTTGCGGCCAAAATTTTCAAACCAGGGAGAACAGGTTTCGACGATGCTGGGGAGGGGGGGGGGTTAAACCCACATCTCAAACCCCCGTGTTGAAATCTGGAAAGCGAGAAGACGTTGGGGTTAGAGCCGCTGCCGACACCAGCGCTGGGGGAAGCACTGGGGGCTCGCGCCGTGCCGTGGATGTGTGCCGGCGTGGGTCCCTGCGCGGCAGGGAGCCCCGGGAAGGCGCAGCTCCTCCTGGGCAGCGCGGTGCAATCCTGCAGCACCCCGCTCCTCTGCTCGCAGTTCTTCGAAGGGAAGGAGCTGCGGCTGAAGCAGGAATACTTCGTCGTGGCTGCCACCCTCCAGGACATCATACGCCGCTTCAAAGCATCCAAATTCGGGAGCACGGACAGTGTCCGAACCGTGTTTGATTCCTTCCCCGACCAGGTACGAGCCAGGGTTGCTCTGACGTGTGCCTTGGAGCTCGTTTTGACACCTCCCAGATGCACACCCAGGGCTGGAGAGGTTTTGTGGACCCTCCGTGGGTGCCTGCGCCCAGCTGACTTGGGCAGCGCGATGCCCGTGTGTCCCCCACGTGTCCCCGTGTGCCACCCCTGCTCTCCCCGCAGGTCGCCATCCAGCTGAACGACACGCACCCCGCCATGGCCATCCCTGAGCTGATGAGGATTTTTGTGGACATCGAGAAGCTGCCGTGGAACAAGGTAGGGAGACCCGACCTGGCCCCTGGGTCCCCTCTGCTTGCACCCACCCTCCCGCCCGCCCGCGGAAGAGGAGTTGGGGAACCAGTTTTGTAGCTACTGGTGGCCTGGGGAGTGATATGGAGCAGTCAGGTTGGGTTTAACCAGTATGGACTTGGAGGAGCCGGCTCGGCCGCCATGGGAGGACCATGCGTGGGTGGTGGCACCCACCTGGGGCTGCCTCCGCCACTCAGTGCCGGCTCTCACCCCGGCAGGCCTGGGACATCACCAAGCAGACCTTCGCCTACACCAACCACACGGTGCTCCCCGAAGCCCTGGAGCGCTGGCCGGTGGACCTGGTGGAGAAGCTGCTCCCCAGACACCTGCAAATCATCTACGAGATCAACCAGAGGCACCTGGACGTAAGCGCCTCGGGGCGGCACGGGAGCCCCCTCCAGAGAGGGGGACGGGGATGGCACGCGTTGCGCTGTCGGGATGAGGGGGATGCACGAACCCATGATGTTGGGTGTGTGGCCGGGTGGTTCTGGCTGCTATTTTGGGAGGTTGGTGTATGGGAAAGCCCTTCCCACCAGTCTGTTGCCATCCCGTAGTCAGTGGCTATTTTAAAGACTTCCCCCATTGCTCCAGGGACTTACCTGTTGGCATTTCTTTGCTCCCTAAACGCTAAATTCATCCTGGATGAGGTTGGGGTTACAAAGGAGATGGTGGTTTGGTCTCCTGGTCTGGCAGCACGAGGCTTTTGCCAAAACAGCCCCGCTGGCCAAGCCCACTCTCCGTGGGGGGGTGGGGGTCCTTCTGTCCAGAGATGTCCGTGCTAGGGAAGGGCACCCTTTGGAGGGGCTTACACCGTCACTCCGGAGTAAAAGCCACCGCTCTGGCTGGTGTCAAATGCATTGGAAGACATTGCTGTGGCCCCCTCCTCGGGAGCCCTCGGGTGGGACATCCCTAAACACCAGCACCTCTCACCACCTCTCCCGCCTCCGCCGGCAGCACATCTCATCCCTCTTCCCTAACGACGTGGACCGGCTGCGGAGGATGTCCCTGATAGAGGAGGGAGGCACCAAGAGGATCAACATGGCCCATCTCTGCATCGTCGGCTCCCACGCTGTCAACGGCGTGGCGAAGATCCACTCCGAAATAGTCAAGACTCAAGTGTAAGCGCGGGGAGGGAGGCGGTGGTGGATCACCCTCGGCTTGGAAATGGTTGGTGGTGCCAGGCGGGCGAGCCTGAAGCTGTCCCCTCCTCATCCTCGCAGCTTCGAGGACTTTGCAGCGCTGGAGCCGGAGAAGTTTCAGAACAAGACCAACGGCATCACCCCGCGGCGCTGGCTCCTGCTCTGCAACCCGGGGCTGGCGGAGCTCATCGCGGAGGTAACGGCACGGGGGGGAGCGCGCTGGCCCCCGACACTTCCCGATCCCAGGGCCGCTGCCCCCAACCTCAGCCATTTATAATCTTCTAAATGGTCAAGCTCTGTTTGCATCTCACCCGAGTTCCCCGCTCCTGCTTTCCAAGCTTTTTTTCCTGCTTTTCCGTCCCCGATGAAGGCGGCCGCCCCCATCCCGCCGTCAGCGCGTGCCTGTGCTCCTCTTGCAGAAAATAGGGGAGGACTACGTGCGGGACCTGAGCCAGCTGACGAAGCTACACGAGTTTGTGGATGACGACCTCTTCATCCGGGAGGTTGCCAAAGCGAAGCAGGTGAGGGGTGCGGGCAGGAGGGACGCGGGCAGGGGGAGGGCAGGCTGGGGGCTGACGTGCTCCTTGCCCTCCCCCAGGAGAACAAGGTGAAGTTCGCGTTGTACCTGGAGAAGGAGTACAAAGTGAAGATCAACCCTTCCTCCATGTTCGACGTGCACGTGAAGAGGATTCACGAGTACAAGCGGCAGCTGATGAACTGCCTGCACATCATCACCATGTACAACCGTAAGCCACCGCGCGCCCCGAAGGGACGGGCTGCTCTGGGGGTGCACGAGCACCCCTATCCCCCGGGGCTGCAGCTAAAACAGAAGGTGACACCGCGCTGCTGTCTTCTCCAGGCATCAGGAGGGATCCTGCGAAGCTGTTTGTGCCGAGGACAGTGATCATCGGGGGCAAGGTAAGTTGGGTCAGGAGTTTTAGGCATTTTGGAAGAAGTCCTTGAAAATGCCCTAAGGGAGTTGGGTGCAGATGTTCTCGTGGGGTTGTGTCCCCGAAGCCCTCTGGGAAGCCCTGAGGCAGCACTTGTTGGCTTCAACCCAAGCAAGGTTCTGCTGCCTATGGTCATGCAAGCCCCCAAAAGCTTGGTGGCACAACACACGAGTTGGATGGGGGATGGGAGCAGGCCTGAGCGGGTGCTTCCGTGGGCACGTGGGAGCTGGGTTGCTCCTCGCCTGCCCCTGGCACCAGCCCTCCGGGCTCACCCATGGCTTTTCTCCTAGGCTGCCCCAGGATATCACATGGCTAAAATGATCATCAAGCTCATTAACGCTGTGGCTCAGGTGGTGAACAACGACCCCATTGTGGGGAGCAAGCTGAAGGTCATCTTCCTGGAGAACTACAGGGTCTCGCTGGCAGAGAAAGGTAGCCCACGTGGGGCATGCTGTGGGGAGGGCACGTCCACCCCGTGGCTGTCCACCAGCCCATGGCTCCATCACTGCGAGACAGCAGATCTAACATCCTTCAGCACAATACAAACCCAAAGCTGGTCACCATGAGCCCCTTGTGTCCATGTGTTTTGTTGGCAGTGATCCCTGCTACCGACCTGTCGGAGCAGATCTCCACGGCGGGCACCGAGGCATCGGGTACGGGGAACATGAAGTTCATGCTGAACGGAGCTCTGACCATCGGCACCATGGATGGAGCCAACGTGGAAATGGCCGAAGAAGCTGGAGAGGAAAACCTGTTCATCTTTGGGATGAGGGTGGAGGATGTCACAGAGCTGGACAGGGAAGGGTGAGGGCTGGGGACGCCGCAGGGGTGCTACCACGGGCAGCCAGAGCAGCACCATCTCACATCAACCCTTCCCTGCAGGTACAATGCCCAGGAGTACTACGACCGGCTCCCCGAGTTGAAGCAAGCCATTGACCAGATCAAGAGCGGCTTCTTCTCCCCGAAGGACCCTGACCTCTTCAAAGACGTGGTCAACATGCTCTTCCACCATGACCGGTGAGGCCTGGGATGCCATCCATCCCCTGGGTTGAGTCTCTCCACCAAACCCCTCGTGCCCGTGCAGAGCAGCCCCCTGCACCAACCGTCCACCCTCTGGCTGATGAGGTCCCATTTTCTGGTCCTGATGTTGTGCACGTGGACGAGCAATTGATGCTCCCTGGGTGCAAGAGGCTCTCCATGTACGGCACTTCACACTTGCCGCATTAAAACCTGGGGCGCATTTGGGTGCGCAGCCCTTGCCAGATGATAGGTGGTTTTAGGTATCTCAAGGGCTTTCCTGGCCGGAGCACCAAGCAACCAAGGGCCGTGGGCGTTTGCACCGGGGGAAATGTTTTCCTGATGAGTTAACGGAGGGTATCCCCTCCCAGGCCACCCATCCAGCCCACGCCGCAGCGCCCGCGGGCTTGCAGGGCTTGGGGAGGCCAAATTCACCCGAAGCATTCCTGTTTGAGGAAGCCCCAGATCTGGCAGCCCGAGCCCCGCGCGCTGCAGCCACCGGCCACCGCCGCGCTCCCACCTGGGCATTTCTGCCGTCGCTGACTCCTCCTTTCTTCGCCGCTACAGGTTTAAAGTTTTTGCAGACTATGAGGCTTATGTCACATGCCAAGAGAAGGTCAGCGAGCTGTACCTGGTGAGTGCCGGCGAGGTGGGGGAGCTCTGATAGGGGCACAACATCCTATCCTGGAGAAGGGGTCTGGTGGGGCTGCGCACGTAGATGGGTTCCTGGCGAGGAGGCTCCTGGCTGCGCTGCTGCAGGGGGTCCCTGGTTGAAAGCCGGTCTCGGGGCCAATGTGGCACCCATGGGTGCAACTCTCCGGCTGCATCGTCCCATCACTCTCCTTGCAGAACTCCAAGGCATGGACCAAGATGGTCATCAGGAACATCGCAGCGGCCGGCAAGTTCTCCAGCGACCGTACCATCAAGGAGTACGCCCGGGACATCTGGCACGTGGAGCCCTCCGACCTGAAGATCCCACCACCCAACGAGCCCCGGGACGCGGCCGAGGACAAGACCCCCAACGGCACAGCGGCGTAGGGGGCACGGAGCTGCCGGGGGACACGAGCCGCCCTCTCTGCTGTCTAGTCTGTCGCTGCTGCTGGCTTTCCTACGGACGGGGAAGGGGGGGGGGATTTTTATAACATAAGTGTCGTGCGGAAAGCGAAACCACGTCGCCCTGTTGCTTGCGTAGGTGCTAAAAATAAATTGGAGGCCAAGGGGCTGTTTGCTGAAGCCTAAAATTGGGGCCCGGGCTCACCTGCACCGACGCTAAGGCAGAAGGAGGGTGCAGGGGGTGAGCTGCTGGGGCTCGGTGCGGGACAGGGTGGGAAGCACAGCTGGCCACAGCTGGCTGAGCCCTTGCAGGCGATGCTGAAGCAGGACTTGGGGTGCAGCTCTCGCCAGTCCTGAGGCATCAGTGCCAGGGGGTTTAAGGGGTGTTTGCAATCAGGCCCGTGTACCCCCCCCCCCCACCGCCCCATACGATGCTCCTGGCCACCGCTTACATGGTCCTGTCCCAGGAGCAGCACCCAGATCGCAGCAGTACCTCCATCCCCCGAGGAACCTGCAGCATCCTCGAGGCAGTGGGCGAATTAGAAAGTTTCTCAGTAGTTTTTATTACGTGCAGCAGTAAGTTCAGTGCAACGGGGGGGTCCCGGTGTGGGTTTGAGGGAGCGCGCGTGGTCGCTGCATGCAGCAGCTGGCATCACTTAATGTTCAAGAAGTCTCTGCAACAAGATGCAATAAATCTTACGCTGGATCACTGCCCGTCCCGTGCTGCTTGCGATCCTGATTTCTGATCCCTGGATGTGGGTCTGAGCTGGGCTTAGAGCAAAGCTGCATCCCTGCACCCAGGGCAAAGAGGAGCTGGGGGCTCTCCCCGGGGCCACCTCCCCGTGACACCCAGGCCGAGGACAGGCGTAGGGCAGCAAGGGGTGACTGGAGCTCAAAAATTCCTGCCAGCAAGCACCGTAGGGAGGGGAAGGGGCAGGGAGAAGGCACCTGTGTGCCAGGGAAGGGGCAGGGGGAAGGCACCTGTGTGCCAGGGAAGGATGCACCCACGGAAGAAGAGGCCAAGGCTCATTCTGTGCCCCCCCATTTCTGCAGAGCAGCACTTACTTCACCAGGGCGGGCAGCTCTGGGTTGAACGAGATGTAATCGTGGCCCAGGCCCAGCTTTTCGGGAAAGGTAACGAACTTCACCTTGGTTTTGTCCTTGTACGCGCTGCGTGCGGTTTCGAAGAGCTGCCATAGGGTGGGAGTGCCGTTAGCAGCATGCGCAGGAGACCCCAAACCCCTTCCCAAGCACCCTGGGGGCGGCGACCCCCTCTCCCTCCCCTTCAGCCCCCCAAAAACAGGTTAAACCAGCGCCCACCCCCGTTAAAGCCCGCGCGGAGGCGATGCTGGTCCCCACCTTGCGGCCCAGGTGCGGAGGCAACACAGCATCATCTTCTGCGTGCAGGATGAGGAGCGGGCAGGCCAGCACCTTCACGCTGCAGGTGGCAAGCACAGCGCCGAGGAGTCACCCCGGAGCCGACAGACCCTCGGGAGCCTCCCTGGGTGCTGCTAAAACCCCCACGGCAACCCTGACCCCCCCTCCCAGGCGCTGCCCTTCAGAGCCATCCCAGCCCTAAGGGCTGGCTAAGGGCAGCTGAACAGCCCCAGGGTGATGCCCACGCTGCTCGCCCCCAGCACGGCAGCACCAAGCACCCTAATAACCTTAGACACCCCGACACAGGGTGCTCAGGCTTCAAAACCACCCATGAACCAGGTGGCTTTTAGCAAAGGCACCCACAGACACGGAGGGGGAAGGACCCTGCTGCAACGCAAGGTAGTGCTCGAGCAGGTAGTGCTCAAAAATGACATTGGTTTGTGGACTTTGCTGAATAGTAATACTGATATCTGAAATTATGCAAATAAAAAGCCACTTTTAAAGCATGAGTAAGCTGGGCAAACACAAATAAGAGCGGAGGGCTGGCATGGTGTGACAAGTCCAACCCGCCCCTCCTCGGCCATCCCCGCGGGGACGGCTGCGCCCCATCCCTGCGGGCACTCACTTCTCGTTGCTGCGGAAGAACATGTTGCCCAGAGCTAGCGAGTCCAGGATGAGGTACTCGAAACCCGGGAACTGGCGGTAGATCTGCCAGGGAGAGAGTTGAGGGGGGCTTTGATGGCTGCCGGGAAGGAGCCCTGGGCGGCCGGGGCTGCCACCGCCAGGGGACCCCGCGGGCAGAGTCCCCGGGTTCACCTTGGTGATGGGGATGTGGGCGGCCGCCTCACGGATGTCGGTGTAGGGTGACTCCAGGACGATAGCATCAACCTGGACCCCTGAGGGCAGAGCGGGGCGAGAGCAGGCATGGCTGCGGGGGGGGGCTGTCCCCCCCCGGGCTGCTGCCACGCTCCCATCCCAGGCAGCAGCCATGAGGCCAAGATCCCGCTGAGGAGGATGGGGACGGCCACTTGTCCCTGATGCGGGGGCTGAGCCTGATGCTCAAGCAGAGAGCAGTGGGGCTCCCCAGCTCCTCTCGGTCCCCAAAATCTGTCCAGGGACGTGCAGAGCCCCGGGGGGGGGGACACTGCGCGGGGCCAAGCCAGCAATGCCGGCCCTTACCTCGCTCCTCCTGCAGTTTCCTTGCTGCATTCGTGGCAATCCTGCGAGAAGAGAGGTGGAGGTGGTGGGGGACAGCCGTGACGCCCCGGTGGGACGCACCGCACCCTCAGACTCCCTCCTTGCACACAAGGTGTTGTTTTTGCAGGTGCCTCCACCAGGGAGCTGCTCCAACCCCTTGGTCCGTCCCTGGGTGGCACCGGTCTGGCAGCAGCTCCTGCATCAGCCGGCACCCGCGCAGCGTCCCCCGCCGTCACCCAGCCCCGCACCTACCCCGTCCCCAAGGAGTGTCCCCAGAAGAGGATGCTGCTGTTCCCACTCCGCGCTTTGGCCCAGTCGTAGAGTGCCAGGACGTCCGTGGTGAAGCCGCTCTCCGTGGGGTGCCCGCTGGAGTCCCCATACCCTGTGGGGGACATGCCTGGGTGTCACGACCCAGGGTGGGACACTGGCCCCGGGGGGGGGTCACTCAGCAAGAGGCAGGGGGGTGACTTTACCTCTGTAGTCGAGAGCCAGGATGTGGAAGTCAGCAGCCCCCATTGTCTATCAGAGGAGTGTTATGTCCTGGGTGGGGGGGGATGCACCCCAGGACCCCCCAACATGGCTGGCTTCACTCTGCCCAGGGTCCCTCTTGGGTCCCGGAGCCAGCGTGAGCCTTACCCCCGGGGAAGGTCCCGGTACCCCCGCAGGGGACCACTTACCTTCAGGAACTGGATGCGGTGGCTCGCAGCCCTGATGGGGAAAGGGAGGTTAGAGCTCGGGGGGGGACCCCCAAGGGACCCTCCCCTCCAGCGCCGGTTCAGGCAAGGGACCGGGGTGCCTTTTTCCCAGGAGGGGAGAGCTGGATGCTCTGGGGTGGGTGGGTTTTCACATTTCCCTTTAACTCACAGGGATTTTCCTCCACCCACGGGGTCAGAAATCCGCCGCAGCAGCCCTGGCCCCGTAGCCCCGCTGGCCGCTGCGCCGAGTTTGTTAGTTCTCACCCCCTGGGAGAGGCACGCGCGCGGTCCCGGCCCCGCCGCGGCGCTCGTGGGTACTCGCCTGGTCCCCCCGTTGCCGTGCAGGTAGATGATCACGGGGTGAGCGTCGGCAAGCGCCTCCTCGTACCAGCGCTGGTCCTTGCCCCGCGCCTCGGCCCCTCTGCTGCCCGGCACCGTGTGCCTGCGGGGGCCGGAGCGGGGTTACCCGGTTTAGCCACGACACTGGCATAGCCACGCGGCTGTGCCCACCCGGGATGCCGGGGCTGCCCCGCTCACCAGATGCCGACTGTGACGCCGGGCTCGGTGGCGAGGTACAGGCTGACGGTGTTGTTCAGCAGCAGCTCCGGCCGCCGAAGGTCCACGAAGAAGGGGAAGGCCACTGATGGAGAATTCGCAGCCGTCACACGGGCAACCCAGAAACCCTCATACCCAGCTGCTTTTGCACATTTTCCAAAGCAACATGTTATTTTTTTGATATAATTTGACCAGAAGCCAAGGGTCGTGCCACGGCCGGCTCGGGGAGCGGGTAGGCGAGCACAGTCCTCTGCCACCTCCTCCCACCCGGATTTCTAGCCCCGTTGACACTGTGCGTGCCCAGGTGTGTTGCAACTTTAGGCAGTAAACAGGGTCGGCGGCACCGCGTTATTACAGCTTGCAAAACACCAGGCACCAACGGGAAAGGTCCCTCCGTGCCTCCTCTGCAAACCCACGGCAAAGGGGGGGTTGGATGGGTGCTATCCCGGTGCCACCCAGGCGCTGGGTGTGGCCTCACCCACGTTTTGGGGATATCCCCTCCTCCCCAACCCCCTGCCTGCTGAAATCCTGGGATTTCAGGATTTGGGACAGCCCTCGGGCACTCACGGAAGTTCAGGAAGACGAATTTGGTAAGCACGACGGGGAAGAGGCGGATGAGGAAGGGCACGGAGACGTAGATGAGGAGCAGGTCCAGGAGGAGGGTGCGCAGCCGGGGGCGCCAGGCCCGCCGGCCCCTGCAAGGAAGGCACCTTGTTAGCGCATCCCCTCCCGCCCCAAGGGCTTCGGGGCACAGCGGAGCGGGGGTCCCCGTTCCCAACCCCTGTCACGATGGTTGGATACAGCGGCTTTTCCGCCGCAAGGGCTCGAGGCTGCCGTTTGTGCCACCCTGGGACCGGGAACTGGTTCCCCGCACTGGGGTTGTGTTTGGCTTTTGGGGATGGAGCCGAGGTGTTGAGGCAGCTCCACCATGACACAGCGTCAGGAGAGGCCATGATCCGGTCCCCCGCAGCCTCCCATGGGACACCGGTGGGCAGGAAGGGCAGGGCACGCACCAGGGCCGGGAGCTGCAAGCCAAACCGGCAATAAGGAGCGACCGATAGTCTGTGGCAACACCCCCAGCCGTGCCTGGCGAGACACGGTCACAGCGGTGTCCCCAAGCCCGGCACCGAGAGCCTTTGCAATTCTCCAGGGACAAGGAGGAAAGCTGGGAAAGCAGCTCAGGGAGCCCACAGCATTGCGGGAGAAACCAGCCCCCAGAGTGATGTCCCCCAGTGCCACCAGCACAGGGTGGGGATCGCAACCACAGCTCCAACAGCATCTTGCCCAACGCATCCAGCCACCCTGGGCCGTGCCCTCTGCAGCGAGCCAAGAGCTGCAGATTGCCCAGCATCAACGTCTCTCCTGGGCTGACGATGCTGGGCGATGGGGAAACTAGTCTGGGTGCTGAGGGATTTAGGGCAGAGGTTTCTGACGGCCATCCAAGCATAGCTCACTCCCTGCCAGCACGTGCCCTGGGTCACCGTCACTGCTGCATAAACGGATTTATTCCGTTGCCTGCCCTGCGGAGCGCTGCAAGATGCTGAGAAAGGGTTGCAAAGGGGGTACCAGAGCAAGGTGGCATGTGCTGGAGCCACGGGGAGCTCCTCTTACCCCACTTGCCTGCCCCCCCCAAAACTTTGGTCTGAGCAGTCCCGCTGTACGTTGGCAGCAACGGGCCAGCAATGCCCTCGCGTCGCTGCAGTTAATTATTAGGTGCTGCTCTTGGTCTACACCTAATATTCAAGTGTGGGGGTGAGCGCTCACACCCACCCTTGCACAATATCTGCTGCAGGTGAGAACTGACGGATCCGGACCGGGTCGGGGGCACCTCTAACAGCTGGCTCGGCCACAGGCCACCGCGTGGCATCATGGGGACAGCAAGGTGACATGGGGACACAGCCACAGCATGGCATCATGATGGGGGGGGGGCATGGCTGCGGTATGGGATCACGGCCGTGGCAGGGTGACATGGGGACATGGCCGTGGTACAGGATCACGGCTGCGGCAGGGTGACACAGCCATGGCCGGGGGGGACACACGTGGGGTCATGGCCCCAGCAAGGTGACAAGGCCATGGCGTGGCGACACAGGAGCACGGCCACAGCAGGGGATGACGGCCTCGGCACGGCAGCACGGCCACAGCACGGGACAGACCTACGGCACAGGGGACACAGGCAGGGGACAGAAGGACCCAGCGGAGAAACCCCGCACGGGGACGGGGACACGGTCCCGGGGAGCGCAGCGTGGCACTGCCCGGCCTCGAGTCGCAGCCGGGCGCCCGGCAGCGCCCCCCCGCCGGCCCGGCAGCCCAGGCTGGCGCACCGCGGCGGGTACTCACCGCTCCTGCCGGGCCGCCCCGGCCCTGCCCTCCGTCCGGGCGCTGTCGCCCTCACCGTCGCCGCCGCCCCGCTCGCCGCGCCGCCGCATCGTCCCGCCGACTGCCCGCGCCGCCGCCGCCGCCACCTCCCGCGCCGCCAGGCCCCGCCCCGCGCCGCCAGGCCCCGCCCCACGCCGCCAGGCCCCGCCCCACGTCTCCAGGCCCCGCCCCACGTCTCCAGGCCCCGCCTACGCCAAAGCACAGCCCGCTGCTCGCCACCGCCTTCCTGCCAGCAGGCCACGCCCCCCCGGCGCCAAGCCACGCCCTCTTCTCCGTCCCTTTGAGCCTCGGGGGCGGGGCCGGGGCCGCCCACGTGGTGCCGCCGCGCCCTCCGCGGGGTCTAGGGGGGACCCCAGCAAGGGCTGCGCGCCCCCGTCCTGGAGGGACGGGCCGGGGGGTAGACGGGGCCAGCAGCAAGGTGACACGCCGGCAAAATCAGTCTTGCCATGGCAAGGAGCGCACAGGGAAAGCTTCCGGATTAAAAAAAAAAAAACAAATTAAAAAAACCCCAAAATTTAAAAACCCTCCAAATTAAAAAAAAACCCGAAATTAAAAACAAAGGTTTCAAACCAAAGCTGGTGTCTCAGCCAGACTCTCCACCAGCAGAGGTTGTCCCTTGGCTTCAGTTGGAAGGGTAGAAACCTGTTGCTAGTTCCCCCCTCCCCGACTCCCACCTGCAGCTCCGTTGGGCTGAGTCACCCTGAACTTTTCAGGCTGAAACTTCCCACCCGGAAAACTTCCCAGGAAAAAATAATGTCCCCATTTCACCGGTATTCCCCGTGAAACTTTGCCAGGCGCAGGAGGATGCGCTGCCTGCATGCAGGCACACATGGCTGGGCCATCGCCTGCTTCGCCATGCCCACCAACGGGGCCTGCAACCGAGAGGGCTTCGTTAAATACGCTATGGGGGGGCCGGGAGCGAACCGTCTCTGCGGAGGAGCAGCCAGCCCACGGTGCCGCTTCAAGCTGCTCTTATTTCACCCGCCCTCCGAAGCAAGACCTGTGCTGCTTGGCCTGAGCTCGCAGCGTGCTCCTATGATTTTTGCTCCAGTGGGATGTGATGGTGGGACAAGCTGCTGAGATGAGGCAGGAGCTGGGCACGTGGCCCTGCATCCCTCCAGCACCCGGCACCCATGGGGGGTATTTGCCAGGGGGGGTCAGCAGGGTGCTTATGTGCGGCTGCATGTATCGGTGTGGTTGATGCGGACTCGGTGTGGTTGATGCGGACTCGGTGTGGTTGATGCAGACGCAGTCTGCTCCGCGCCCTGAATGCAAATCCAAAGACAAATAGGTCCGGTCAAACCGGGGCCGCGGACAAGCGGGTGCACGTTCCCCGTCAGTAGATGTTGCAATAAGGTGGCACAAGCCAGCCGCAAGCTGCTCTTCCCGTGTCACAGGAGGACACGGGAGGACACCCGAAGAGACCAACAGATCCGGCTGGTTTTACACACAAGAGCTTTTTCCTTCCACCCCCAATTTTTCCCCGTTGCCAGTGGGTGCTGGCGCTGCAGCTGGGGCACACGGCAGTGCCTTGCCACGAAGAGATCGCCCGCAGGGCTTTGCTGCCCGCAGGCGCAGGCAGGGTGCAGCCAGCGCTGCCTGCAGGGACTTTGTTCCGCAGGGAGAGCCAGAGGGGATCGGAACCGAGATACGGCAGACGCTTCGGCAATGGGATGGAGCAGCCGTGCAAATACTTCTTGCAATAAGGAGCTGGCGTGACAAACGTGAGGGTCTCTTGGGCCGGGAGAAAATCCTGTGGCGGAGGGAGACAAGCACAGCCGCCTGCAGCAGCCGGAGGGGTGTGCAGGATCAGGCCCAAGTAATGGTGGTGGAAATGCGACTTGTACAGCGGGGGCTGGACGTGCGATGGCAGCAACGAGCCGTGGCCAAGGAGACATGACACCGCTGCGGCTTAGCACGGCTCGCCATTGTTTTATGCAAAAAAAAAATCAAAGTTTGAGCTTATTTCATTCCAAACTTCTCCCCGCACCAGCTGTGAGATTTCCGGCTGATTTTTCCTACGGCATCTTTTCCTAAATGCCCCCTTTGTTTATTTTTTCTGACCGTTTTGTAGCTTTTTTTGCGAATTTTTTTGCTACTTTTTGGCCCTGCTTTTCCCAGCAAGAGGCCGGCGTGAAGGGTGTCTCGCCTGGCACAGCACAGCGGGAGGAGACCCCCGGAAGGCAGCAGCGGCTCTCGGCTCCCTCCCCGGCTCCCCGGGCTGCGACCGGACCTTTCCTGGCCCCCACAGAACAAAGCACCCCATTGTGCATGGGAAATGGGAAGGAAAGCGTGACGGGGCAGCGAAAGCCGTGCCAGGAGGGTGCTTCTGCAGGGACCGGGCACCCACGGCCTCACCGAGGGGTCACCCACCACCTGCGCAGGCGCCTGCGGCCGCTGACCCCATTTTCGGGTGGCTGCGTGCCAGTCCCCGAGCTTGGCCGTGGCGCTGGGTCCGGCTCGGCCGTGGGAGGCAGCTCATGTCCAGCAGTCCCGGATTTTCCCACGTGTCCCTGTTTTTTTGTGGCGTGTGTCGCACGTGATGGCATGGGCGAGGGGAGGTTTCCTTCCGCCAAGGCGCTCGCTGCAAATACCATCTTCAAATGCAGCTGCTTGCTGGAAGGGGGCTCCAAAAATAGGCTGGCGGGGTCCACGTCTGGCGGGGCTCTGTGGCTCCTAGAAACATCCTTTCCTCCTGTGGGAAAAAGGAGGAAAAAATAAAATCAGGATCCTAAATCAGCCGGTCCTAAAAATGAGTCAGGAATTCACACCGCGGTGATACAACCCGGCGCTGCCGAGCCCGGGGTCTGTGCGTCCCCGTGGGCTGGTTGGGGACACGGGGACACCGAATGTGCTGCCTGTCCCCCTCGCCCATCCGGCTGCACGCATGCAAACACGCACCGAGTCGCTTTGTTGGGTGACGGCGGAGATTTTTCGGGGCTGTCGCTTGGATTAGCGAGGCACCGGTGCTGTCGCGGCGAGGAGGAGGAGGGTGAGGGGGATAAAGGTCCTGGCACTTGCCGGGCTCGTAACAAAACAAAGCACCAGATGGTTTCAACTTCGGCATAATACACGGTGAAAAAGTGTTTGAACCAGGGATGAAAAAGCAAATGCGGAAAGAGAGAGAGAAAGAAAAGAAAGAAAAACTCTCAGCAAGTGTCAGAGCAGAAGAAAGCGTCGGAGAAAAATGGCAAATGTTAAAAACCAAAACAAAAAGCCCTCCCCCGGCACAAAGCCGTGGCTGCTAACATCTGTCCAGCAAAGCCTCTCGCCAAGGCCCCCTTCCCTTTAAAGTCACCTTTCCTCGCCTCCCTCATTGCGGGGACGTGGCCCTGTCCCTGCTCGGTGTTGGGGGACCCGCTGGGCTCTGCGACGTCCCACGTCCCCGGCGCTGGCACTGGGGCAGCCGGCAGTGACATGCCTCGGGCAGCAGCTGCTGCAGCGGGCTAAATATTTTATTACGCTTTTTAGCTCACGTGTAGTGACCCGGGTGTCCCTGTTGCAGCCAGTGGGACTGTGTGACAAACCAACCCATGTCTCCACTGCCGGATCTCGTGGGGTTTGAAGCCGGGTTTCCTATCGAAGCGAGGCTTATGCAACCCGCTGTGTGTCCATGCGTCTGGCTGCGAGGCTTTTGTGCCTCCCTTGCTCCTCCCCCATAAATATTTTGAACCTGCAGACCAGTTTCAGAGTCGCCTTACAAAAGGGAAGAGGTCTTAAAAGTTATTATGTCCCTAGCATTTTGGCAAAAAAGCAGCAAAAAAAGCCCTTGCAATTGTGCGGGAGCAGATTGCATCGTGAGTTGAACCCCTTATTAGCTACCAGAGAATCCACAAGCCACAACCCTTGGGGACTGCCGGCTCCCTGCTCTCGCTCAGCCTGTGCCTGCTGGGCGGCCGATGGCTCCAGCCTCTAATGAGGGCTGCCGGGGTTTAAGTAGGGGTTTGGGTTTTGCTGGTGCCCATGGATGGTGCGTCAGCGCCCCGGAGCCCCCCCGTGGGATGGCTCATGGGGCAGAGTGTGATCCCCAGTTGTGCCCCCCCCCAAAACAAGTGGGGGGCCCAGGCGGGTCGGTGTGCCGAGCCGCCACAGGCGCCGGGGTGAGTGGAAGGGCTGGGTGCCATGAGGTGCAGCGTGGTCCCCGCATCATGGCGACACAAGGAGACCCGGGCGGGATGCCGACCCTGCAGACCCCGGGATGGCAGGAAGCCAGGGTGCCATGTCCCCAGGGTGAGGGGCAGTGGGGTGACGTGGTGCCATGACCTTCAGGCATGGGGCAGCCCAGGTGACGTGCCATTGTTTTTCTTGGACAATGAGGAGCTGCAGGGCCATGTCCCCAGGGGTGCAAGACAGTAGGGAGCTGGGGTGATGCCACCCTGGGGACAGGACAGTGGGAAGCTGGGGTGATGCCACCCTGGGGTGTGGGATGGTGGGAACTGAGGTGATGCCACCTTGGGGACAGGACAGTGGGAAGCTGGGGTGATGCCACCCTGGGGTGTGGGATGGTGGGAACTGAGGTGATGCCACCCTGGGGACAGGACAGTGGGGAGCCAGGGTGATGCCACCCTGGGGACAGGACAGTGGGGAGCCAGGGTGATGCCACCCTGGGGTGTGGGATGGTGGGAACCGAGGTGATGCCACCCGGGAGACAGGACAGTGGGGAGCCAGGGTGATGCCACCCGGGGGACAGGACAGCAGGCACCACGGGGGTGCTAGCCGGGGTGCGGGACAGCCTGGTGGACCCCACGCAGCCGTCACCCGTGGTGCGGGACGCTGCTGACGCCAGGCGGGGGGCGGGCCCGGGCGGTGCCAGCGGGGCCCCGCCGCACAAAGGCCGCCGGTCGCCCCCGCCCCGGGGCCGCCCCGCACCCCCGGGGCCGCCCCCGAGCCGCGGCCCAATAAACGCCGCCGCATTTGAAGGCAGCACCTCCCCCGACCCCGCTCCGCTCCGCAACGCTCCGCCGCGCCCGGAGGCACCGGCAGCCGCGCCGGGTGAGCCCGGGAGGGGAGCGGGGGTGCAGCGCCGAGCACCGCGGGTGGTGGTGGGGAGGGGGAGGACTACCGGGCCCCCGGGGCAGGGGGGGGCCCTCGCTGCCGCCGCCTGTCCCTCCTCCGCGGGCGGTACCGGGGCGCAGCCCGCCCCTTCCCTTCCCGGCGCGGCCGGCCGCGTGTGCGGGGCGGCGGGGAAGGGGCGCAGCGGGCGAGGTGGGTGCGCGGGGAAGGGGTGGGATGCTGGAGGAGGGGGGCGCTGGGGATGGGGGGGGTCTCTCGTAGCTAGAGGGGACAGTGGGGGTTTTTAAGCGTGGGTGGACGCGGAAGGGTGCTTGCGTGGGCAGCGGCGTGGGGGCCCATGCAAAATCCCCCGCGGTGCCCCGGCAGTGGTCTTCGCGCTGGTGCCAGCGGTGTGGTGGGGTGAGCGGCACCGGGTGCTGCTTGCCCTCCTGCCAAGGGCACCCCGTCCTGCAGCGCGTCTCCGGAGAGATGCTCCAAGCACCCCAAAACTCTGGGGATGGGATTGGGTTCTGGACCATTCTCCCAGGGATAAGCTGAGGAAGCAGCAGGCTGTGGCTGGAGAAATTAATAACAGCAGTTGTTTTGTCATCGGCGAAGCCCTCGCTGTCACCAGGGCGGCAGACGGCATCTGCTGTCTGGTCGCAAACCGTGGGCCCGTCACCTCTGGCCCAGCCGGGTAAGGATGGGGCTGAGGCTGTGAGCCAAGAACACCCAAATCCGCAGCCTGGGAGGGTCAGCCACCGGAGCTGGGTGCACTGAGGGTTTGCCCTGCAAGTGGGCGTCAGTTTGGGTGGGTGCCTTTATCCTGCCCGTCTTTCTCATTTGCTCACCCAAACGGGGATGACGGTGAGGGGCTCACCGCACGGTCCCCGCAGCGCGATGGATGCGCGGCGTTATCGCCGTGATTCAGCATGGCCCGCGTTTATCGGAGCCAGCGCAGGGCTGAGCTCCGCGGGAATTACCGAATCCCTTATTTCCCGACGCGTGAGGCGTCGCTGGATAAATTGCCGGCTCGCTTTGTTTACTTCTGAAATAATCAGCTTTGTGCCTATACCTTGGGCTTTATCGCACCCAAGGCTCCCCGAGTTATTGCAGTGCAACTCCAGCCCGATTTGCAAAATCAAAACAGATGGGCGCTTTGTTTTTCCTTATTGAAGGGAAGGCTGCTTATTGAAAGGCCCTATTACAATGCAAATACCGGGGTGGCGTGAATATTCAAAACACTACGCTTCTTTTGAAGCTCTTTACATAAACTTATAGCGCTTTATATGCCAGCGCTGCTTTGCTAATCTGGAGTGGAGCTTGGTTAACAGAATCCCTTTTTTCTGCCAACTTTGGAGGGTTTGGCCGTATTTTGGGGAGCACGGTGAGAGGTGGCATTGAGGTGCAAAGCAGCCAGCGCTGGGCTGCAAAAATTATGACCGTGCTCAATGGGGAGGAGGAACCGCCAGCTGTAAAGCTGACTTTGGTGGTGACCCTTGAAGAGCCGGGCGTGCTGTCAAGTGATTTACTGATATTTGGGTGCTTCATTGTCCTTTTGGGTTCCCCCCCGCCTCCTTCCCTTTGGTTTCTCGTTACAACCCTTTGTGGAGCTGCTGCTCCCCAAGACGGGACGGGGTGTTGCAGGGCCGAGCTCAGAAATCGCCCTGACACAGGCAGCGGCGTGGGCGTTTAGGGGTGTACGTGGTAAATGACAGCAGCTTAGCCACAGCTGCGATGGATGAGATGGTTCATTAGGGGAAGGAGATAATGAGTTAGATGAGACAACCTCAGCTCTGGCTTTCCAGCGAGAGCTCAAGGGTCTGGTTTTGGTGGCTGCTGGGCATCTCATCATAAACCCTGCCATTAAAAACAGGGGTCCTGGTGGGTTTTGCCAGCTGCGTTCACATCGTTCCGATTGTCACAAGTGCAGAGGGAAGAGCAAGTTGCTTTTAACCTGTCCACGCGTGGCTTTGCTCTTCAGCGCGGGTGGACGCCACCGAACGGTTACATCTCGGGGAGCGGGTGCTCGTGTTTTGGAGGTGGCCATGTAATGCCGCTCTCCTGGGCGCTTACACGCTGCTAATTGCCAGGCCCTCGTTTGAGTCGAGGCAATCGAGAGTAGTGGCGAAAGCAACATTTTCCTTGCTGTCCCTTGAAGGAGATGACTTGCTCGAGGCCGCTGCCTTCTGCGGAGGGCTGGTTGGGACAGAGGCAGCGTAGCCCGCGGCCGTGCGCCCTGGAGAGGAGCGGTTGGTGATGCAGCCATGGGGGCATCCGGGCAGAGCATCCCTGAAATCTCCACGTTGTGCCACTGCGCAGCAGCAAACGTGCTGTTTGTGTTAATGCTGTTTTGCACCCAAAAAAAAAAAAAAAGGCGTTGTGCTAATTTTTGTGGTTTTACTTGATGGTGCCATTGATTGACCAGGTAATTTGTGTCTTCATTAGTTGGAGGCTAAAGTTTGGAGGTGGATATTGATTCCAGGCACTTAATATGCGAAGCGGTAATTACCATTTAAGCCTATGCTGTTTGAGTTAAATTTAGCTGAGAATTCAGTCGTATCAGGCCTCTACATTGTGTGCCGTGAAGGTTATCTGGCTCTCAGGAGGGGTGGATTTAAAGGAAGGAAAGAAATGCCGGTGAAAACTTCCTTTTCCCATCATCCCCGAGTGCTTTGCTTCCCGGGGGTAGTTAATAGGGAGAAGAGAAATAAAGAATAATGTGGTTATGACTCCAAGTACTTGTCCTAAACCTGCACCTTTCTGCGCCGTCTGCTCAAACCGGTCATTTTGGGGGACTTAACACGACACAGAAGGCCAGCTATAAATCTGAACAAAGTGATGCCCTATGCGGGGAACGGCCCCTCTCCTCCTCGCAGGGGACCGGGGAGCCCCCGCTCAGCTGCCGCCCGCCCGCCCCTATTATCCTGCCGGCTCCGGGCCGCCCTCCTGCATCTCAGCTGCTGGCCCATCTGGAGCGGAGATGAAAGGCTGGGGTTTAATTCGGGCTTTGTGTGCCTCTTGTGTTCCCCCCCCTCCCCTCTTAGCCCTTTCTCTGCAGCCAGTCTCCCATCCCCAACCCTGCAAGGCAGCTCCGGCGCGCGGGTGCGGAGGGTGGCTGCGCACGCCGGGTCTCTGATGCCGCTGACCTCATTATTTTGACTGCTGGGTGATGCCAGGCAGCCTCGCGAGCTCATCAGGTAGGAAGGTTGGGGTTTGTGTTGTTTTTTTTTTTTTTTTTCTCCCCCTCTCGAAGCGCTGCTGAATAATTCAGCCGGGAGTAGGCATCTTGGGTCACCTTGCGCAGCCGGCTGCGTGCCGGAGCCGGCTTCCTAAGATGGAGGTTGCGCAGGATGCGTGCGGGATTGCCTCGCTGCCGGCAGCTCGCCGTCGTTGACTGACTGCAGGTAGGCGAAGAGCGTTGTCCTTCTTTATTTATTTCTGATGCTTTTTACGTTGGAAAGCATGAAATCCCCTCCCTGGGCTGCACAGGGGTGGCTGGGTCCTGCCAAACTGGTGCGGAGTCCAGTGAGCTCCGACCATCCCTCGCCGTGGGGACGTGCAAGGCTGCCAGGGCCACCGTGCCCTCGCCGAAAACTCACCTGGGCTGTAGGGCAGGTCTGGCCCCAGGTAGGGACCATGCACCCAACGCTCCTCTTCTTTGGGGATCGTATTTTTCTTGCTGGTTTTATGGGCTCCCCAGTACCTCCTCCCTCAGCCCATCCGGACTCATCCAGGGTAAATTTTTGGGGCTGCCTGCTGGTACAGCACCGAGAGAGGGTGACCTCAATGCTCCGGCAGCCCGGGTGCTCGGGGACACATCGGGAGGTAGCATTTAGCTCTCTGCACTGTCTAACTGGGGGAACTGGTTCTGGTGGTGTGGAAATAGGATCGGGTGCTGGAGAGGTCTCTGGGGGGCAGGAGGTGGCTGACCCTGAAGGTAAGAGGCTCAAAAATACCTGGGAAACTCCGTGGGTCAGAGTCACCTTTGCTGCAGGCTTGGCTTTGAGTTTTGGGGCGTGCGGGGTGTACGGCCGGGGCGTGCAGGGCTCTCCCGACACCGGTACCCGGCAGCGGCTGCTATCGAGCCCCGCGTGTGCTGAACCATGGGTGCGGGTGGGAAATAGGGTTGCCGACGTGAGAACCAGGAAACTAGTTTGCTGCCTTCCTTTTGCTTGCAGGCACCTGAATTTTGGGTGCTGACTCCTCCTCTGCACCCTGGGTTGAATGCAAATGCGTCTGCACCCTCGCTCCTCCCCGCAGCCTTGGGTGCTTTGCTAAAGCAGCTCAAGAGGCATCTGGGGTGGGGGTGGGGGGGAAACCAGGGGACACGGTCTGAGGGTCAGGTAGAGCAATGTGGGGATGGGGAGGGATTGTGTCCGCTGTCTCTCGAGGTCTGGCGACTGTGCTTGGCCATGCCAGCGCGGGAGGAAGGACAGCAGGGCTGGGCTATTTCTGTCCCCTGGACCCTGCGTGCCGCTTGGCGCCAGCCCCGCATCCCTCAGCAGGCGCGGGAGCCCGGGGCTGCTCTGCGTTGGCATCCGCTCCTGCGGCCAGCGAAATCAAGGACACGGCTGCTGCAGTGTCTGTCCCTGGAGATTTCCCAGTTATCCAGCTGCGTTGGTGGGACAGGCTTTTCTGATCAGCCCTCTGCCACGAGGCACTTGTGCAAGCTGATGTGGTGGCTCATGATGCACTTGAAGATCAGAGTGATGCTCGAGGCTGCGGTGGTGGGCAGGGGGGTGAAATCGGGCTGGACCTTGCAGTTGGGGCAGGTCCGCTTGTTCTGGGATGTCCGTGAGCTCTGCTGGTGACACAGGCGGCCGCAGGAACCCTGCGATGCCGGGAGGGAGGAGGGGGGAGGTGGCTGCTCCGTAGCAGGGCTGGACGGTGAGGGGGTTTGGATAGGACCCCCGCTTTGGGAAATCTGGCTGAGACAACCTGCAGCAGCGTGGGCAAAACAAAATTCATGCGGATACCTGGCTGGCGCTGGGTGATGGTCTGAGGCTGGCCGAGCATCCTGGGGTTGTGTCCTTGGGGTGCCGGGTCCCTGCAATGCCCATTGCACCCTGGCGATGATGGCTGCGGTGCCTCTCGTGCCCCCAGGGGTGGTGGCACGTCCCCCGTGGTGGCCGCGCACGCCAAGGCTGTGTTGTGGCACTGGGTTACGCTGCTGCTGCCCCGAGCCAGCGGGGAGCCCCGCAGCCAGGCTGGGTAAATGGATGCCAGCCGAATCCTTCATTTCGGACAGGAAATTTCCCTCCCTGCTTCCCTGCCAAAACATCTCCTGGGGCTGCGATACTCTGGATAGAGCTGGGATGAGAAAGATGAAAAATTGTTGGCTTGGAGGAGAGGATGAAGCCCTTGGGCGAGCGGTGGGGGCTTTGTTTGCTGGTGCAGGAGACCAGCCGCATTTCAGCTGTCTCCATGCTGGGGTTGGCTCTGCTCCGGGGCTGGGTTTGCTGCCACCATAGCAGTATCCCCTGTCAAACGCTTCTCTGCCTTCAGACAAGGTTGGACCTCAAGTACCTAAAGGAGAGTGGTGCAGTGAGTGCCATGGGACTGGGCAGTGACCCAGCGGGGACGCGTCCTCCCCAGGCCCAGGGCACCGTGTGGCTTTGTGCCGGGGTTGTAGAGCAAAGCAGAGATGCTGCACGCTGGCATCAACAGGGCTGGCGGCGCGTTGGGGCTCCCTGCACCCGGGCCAGCATAAAAAGGAGCATGTTTGGCGCAGGGGTGTGTTTTGTGTTCGTGGAGGGGGGGGTTTACATGGTGGCTGGCTGGCCTGAAGTGTTCGGGGTGGGGGGAGAGGCAGCGGTTGGGCTCTCCTGCCCTCCGCAGGCAGAGCTCCACGCTTTGCTCCCTGCTGCTGGTGACCTCTTGCTGCCGGGATCGTTGTTTATCTTCTCGCTAAGGCGGGCAAAGCATCACCTGCAACACCTGGAAACCAGTGGAGCTCAAGGGAACAATTTTCCCCTGCAGCACCTCAGCTGCTCCAGCTGAGCCAAATGAGCTGCTCGTGGAGTCGGTGCGAGGTGGCAGGTAGGGACCTGCAACCCAGGGCTGCCCCAGCCAGCCGGGCTGTCCCCACCCCGAGGGTTTGGCTCTGCCGGCTTTTTTCCCTTAGTCTTTCTGCTGTGCAGCTTCTGGCTTCACCCAGTGGGATGCGAGAGGCTGGAGGGGTGGTAGAGCACCAGGTTCACTCAATGCGAACAAAATCTGCAGCAAACGGCCTCGTGGGCTGCCCCTGTACCTGCCCTTGGGGTTTTCACCTTTGCATGCCATGCGGCGGGCGCTGCGGTCGATGCTCACCAGCCCCATCTCTCCCCGCAGGTGAGCGTGGCAGGCTATGGGATGGATGAAGCTGAGCAGGACCAGTATGAAGCTCGCCTCAAGGAGCTCTTCGACAGCTTCGACAGCACGGGCACGGGGTCCCTGGGGCAGGAGGAGCTCACCGACCTCTGCCACATGCTGCACCTGGAGGAGGTGGCCCCGGCGCTGCAGCAGACCCTTCTCCAAGGCAACCTCCTAGGCAGGGTAAGGTTGGGGCGATGGTGAGGGGCGATGGGGGGTTCTGGGGCTTGGGAGCAAGGCAGCGCCGGGCAGCTGCTCCTGCGCACGCGGGAGGGTGATGAAAAGAGGCTGAATGTCTGTAATTTGTGAATATCCGACATCCCTGAGGCTGTGGGGCTGCAGGGTTGTTCTGTTGAGCAGGGTTGGGCGCAGGGCGGCCTCCGAGAGGGGGATTAGTGATAACGGGGAAGGAAACTGCTCGCTGGCGTGTCTTCCCTGACTGGAGGCAGTCTGAAACTCTCAGAAACCACCGCTTTACACCTAGCCCTGTGTGCTGGCATTGCACTGGTGCAGGGTGTGTTTTCCCAGTGTCCCAGGCTGGACCGAGTGCCGGGTCCCCGCTGCCCTTGCACGGGCGCTCGGCCGAGCGCGCTCTGGCTCACCCAGCACACGTGCCCCCAGCACCGGTTAGTGCTGCCTCTGGCCTGGGTCATCTCCCCGAACCGGCTCACCGGGTGCTTGCACAAACTCTGCGGTGCTTGGGGTACGTGGGGACCTAAAGCCAGGGCTTGAGCCTGTGATTTACCTTGACTTAAGCTGTAGTTAAACTGGTGGAACCGCATCCAGTCATGCACGTTTCTCTAAAGTGGAGAATACTGTCCGACTCCAGCAGTCGCTGGCTGAGCCACCCTTGTCCATGTTACCTGATGTTGGTGTCTGCAGGCAGCTGCGGTTATCACAGACCCACCTGGGATAGGTTTTGGGGGATAAATGGCTCCTTCCTTCGGCGGGGCTGCAGCGTCCTGCCAGCCTGTAGAGAGGAGCTGTGGCTGGTGAGCACACCACGCTTTCCAAAGCGGTGTTTTCCAGTTGCGGTTGTACCTTTATAGAGTTAAATGCCAGGGTGTTGAGCACAAGCTGCTCGCCCTTGGGGACCTTCATGTTCAGCATGGATGTCCTTGTGCTCCTGCGCTACCTCCTTCCCAGCACGCTGTGGTCGAGTGCGTCGGATGCTTCCTTCAAAATCACCCTGAAATCCCATCACTGCTCATTAAAATCAGAAAACACAGAGCAGGGCAGCTGGGGCTCTTGATAGACATAAGTTAAGCAGCCGTCCCCACTCCAATTTCCTATCAAACTGCAGTCTTCACGTAACAAAATAATTCCTTTAACAAACAAACCCTCCTCTTCCTCGCCTCTCATGGGGCTGTAGCTCTTCCGCTGACAGCGAGCAGCGCTGCTGCGGGAGCACGGATGGATCCAGATGGAGGTTTCTGACCTTCGGAGTTGCAGCGTGGCATTTGGTTGAGCACCGGAGACTCCGTGCTCAAGACTCGGCCGTCTTGGCCTTCCGCCGCTCGGATGCTGCTATCTGGCTTTGCCGCTCGCAGGAGGGTGGGATGGAGGGAAAGGAAGAGCAGTGCTAAAGATGTGGTTGTCACAGCTGGTCAGGGCTAAAGCGACGCTGCTCATCCCTGTGACCTGCTTAGAGTGGGTGAAAAGCGAAGTTAAATGCAGTAAACGCTCAGCCCAACGGCACCAAAAAGCCCCTGCTAAAGCATCCCAAGTGCTGGGTCACGCTCGCCCTGTTCCAGCCAGGAGCTCCATCCCTATAAGCTATCCCAGGGCGCGAGGCATCCCGAGGAGCATTTTTTTTTTTATTTCATTCCCCACCTTTGTCTTTGGGGATGGTTCTCACTTCCAACCTGCAACTTGAATGTCAGAATAATCTTTGTCTCCAGCGTTTCCTCCTGTCTCCCCGGCATTTGTGCTCGTTAGCAGCAGCAATGGTCCGTGTCTAAGCGCGAGCCTGATTTAATAGCTATCAAATCCTCTGGGTTTCCTAGGGAGCTCGTCGGGAGAATAGCAGCAAACATGTTGCTCCCCGAACGCAGGCTTCTTGCACCTGCCCCGCCGGCTCCTTGCCGCAGATGGTCCCTCTCGGCGCTGGGAGCAGCCTTTGTTTGCCGGCACTTCCAGGGGCCGGGTTTTATGGGAGGGCACCGGGGAGGGGGCAGCGGGGGACGGTTTTGTCTGCCGAGGGGCGACTCGGCGGGGCCACGTGCTTGCTTTTGTGCCGGGGGCTCCGCTCTGGGGATGAATGCGGTGTGATGGAGCTGCTGGGGTGGACCGGGAGCTGAGCCCGCATCCCGGCGAGGGGCTGCACGCGCTGCCTTCCCCGCCCCGCTCTGTGCGATGCTTTGGGGGATTAACGGGTGCACGCTATCTCCGGGGTCCGGCGGGGATGTGTAAATCCTGCCCTGGCTCACAGCAGAGCCAAACCATCCCAGAACAGCTTCTCTCACGCGACTGCTTGCGGAGGCGATGCTCGCAGCAATTCCTGGGATTCCTCGGGAAGGCTGTTTGCTCCGGCCCCTTGCACTTGTCTGCGGGACCGGGAGGATGCGTGCAGGCGTGCCCTTCTCGTCTGGCCTCTCTGCCTGTTAATTAGCAGCTAAGGCGGAGTGGTGTCTGGGGGACAGTGCTCGTGGGCCGCAGCGATGACTGCGGTTATATGATTTGCAGGGAACGGGGGTAAGTCGGGCACCTCCGGCCCCTGCCCGAGGACTGTCCTCAAGCAGGGACGGGCAGTTCAGGTTTCGCCCTGCCCCTGCGCTATTGCATTAGCAAGCCTGCAGCAAGGACACCGCGGCGCGGGGTTTCACTCGTCAGCTCCCTTCAATGCTTTGGCTGGTGACTTCTGGCAAATACACTCCCTCCGAGCCTGCTGCGACGCTGCTCCTCTTAACGCGCGGTGGCTTTTTGCATGCCAGGCAGGAGACTCGGTTGCAAGGTTGCCCTGTTCCTATGTCTTCCCCACCTGATATTTCCCTCTGCAACCTTCTGGGCACTGCTGGAAGAAGTTTGTAAGCAGGGACAGGGCTTTGGGAAAAGGGCTCTGCTCAAAGATGAAGGAGAGCGAGCTGGAAGGAGCCACCGATGCTCGTTTGCCCCAGAGGGGCCGGGGTTGCAGACTGCTGCTTTGCATTTCAGGGACAAATAGTGAGAAGCAGCAGGTAGTTTGGCACATGCACGCTCTCTTTCTAGTGCTAATAAGTCACGGCTTCATAGGAAACTTGCTTTAAAGCAGGCATCAGGATTTCTCAAAGGTGCTGGGGTTGCTTAGCAGCTGGCAGCTTGGTTGGTCCCTGATTACCGTGGAGAAGCTGGGCTGGGTTTGCTCTGTCTGGGTTGGCATATTAGTTTTGTTTGCCTGTGATTTACTTGTTCTGGCAAAATTCTCCTCACCAGGGACTTAGCATGCCCCCAGGTCTGTGCAGAGCCCTGGTCTCGCTGTGGGTTTGCAGGGACACGTGTCCTGTCCCTGATCCATGCCCCTGGGCCGTTGCCTCCCAAACTCCGCCGTGTTCAGGCTGGTTTGGATCAGCTCTCGAGTTGCTGTTTGAAGCCCCCGTGAGCAGATGCACAAGTTGGTGCTTCCAAAATACCCCAAATTCAGTTGAGCACATTGAAAAGAGCATCAGACTTTAAATACCCCGACATTGTTTTGCTGCTCTGTACTTTCTGCCTTGCATTTTTAAAGTTTTTGGGTTGGCTTGAGTGTCTGGGGCTGTTTTCCAGAAGGGGCCAGTGCTTTGTGCAACACTGCTGCAGTTAGTTCTCTCCTCCCCGGGGCTGTCCTTTTGCTGAGAATATTCTCTAAGCGAAAAACCAAAGGCTATTGATGCAGACCTGTGCCTGCCCACGTGGGCTGTCGCATCCCTGGATGTGCCCCTTGCATTTGTGGGGAGCCCACAGCCTCCCGGGCATGAGTATGCCAGGCAGGAGCGTGATCCTCCGTCACAGCACACGGGTGCTGGAGGTGTGCGGATACCGAGCACCCACGTGTGGGGTGCTTCGGCGTTGCCCGCACTGTATCTCCCAGGGATGCACATCCCCCCCGGCATGCACATCAGCGTTTAAATCGGATGGAGATACAGAGCGAGGACATTGCTGGGGAGCAGGAGCAAAGGATTGCTTTCTTTACAACATGAGATATTATAGCGTTTATGGCTTGCTGTCCCTTTGCTGCCTTCCCTGGCTTGTACCTCAGCGCAGCCCTAATTTTAACAGTTGCATTTCTCTAACTCTTTAAGTACTCTTTGTGTACAGACCTGCAGCATCCAAGGTCAAACGTGCACCACAAACAGATGCTGGTTTTCCTGGTTATCTGGTGTTAGGATGGGCTGGAGGTTTTCCTGAAAAAAAATATCCCCGCTCTGCCAGCTTGGGCTACATCTACAAAGCTGGGTGCTGCCGCTGAGGAGGCGTTGCGGGACCCCTCCGAGCCTGTGCAAGTGCTTGCTGGGTGTCTCTGCGCTGCTGATTTGCATTTTAAATTTTTAAATCCTGCTGCACAACCAACCGCGGCGCCGGCACGGGGGGCTGGAGGATGGCCACCTCCTGCCCCGCAGCCTAATCTTCCCCGGGCTCCTTTGGACGTGGTGGTCATGGTAAAATCGCTCTGCGGCCTCGACGCCGGAGCCATCTGTCCCGCGCGCAGCTGCGGCAGCGAGGGCTCAGCCCCCCTTCTTCCTTCCTCCGCTTCGTTAGTGCTTCTTGGCAAACTCAAGTTACGGGGCTCGTTAGGCAGAGCAGGTTACCTGTCAGCGGTGCTCTCCACACCTGCCCGGGTGGTTTTACTCTGCCCTCTCATTTGGTGTGTTTGCACGAGTGATGCAAAGCGATTTTTATTTTATTTTCTTGCTGCTGTGAGGTCCCATCTGAACGCAGCCCCCATCCGAGGGACCGGCTCTGTCTGTCCCCGTGGCTGTTGTCACCGTTCCTTTCCTGAGGAGATCCCATGGGGAGGGGACCTGTTATTCGAACACCCTCATCTTTTATTCATCTTCATTTAGTCTAAATGTCAAGGTTTTTTTAATCAGGCAAATTCTCCTATCTCTGTAAACTGTCCTTTTGAAGTACACCAGCGTTTGGAAATGAATGGTAGCAATTAGTGTTCAGATGAAGGCATCCCTGACAAGTTTCTGGGCTGAACATATTTCTAACTGCTTAATTACTCAGGGAACCTGTGTTTAAAACCGCAGGGGTGATTTGGCCCACCTGAGCTGCGGTGTGAGGTGCTCCCCTTCCCCGGGGACCCGTAGCTGAGCCCCCAGCTCCGCTATCATCCCCTGCCTGCCGGGGAGCACCTTGCTCTTTTTTGGGCTGGTTCAACCCCGAGAACAAGCTGGCGAACTTCAGACCTGAACTTTGCCGCTTGTGCCTCCCCCAGCAGCATTAAAATCCCCTCTGACTGCGGCTCCCGCCCTTCGTGCCGGATTCGCAGCAATCTATTCTGCCAGCAAGAGCAACTTCGGTGGGTTCTTTAAATACAAAGTCTCTTGTTCAATGCCAAAAATTCTCCTAAGATTTATTTAGCCAAAAGAAATCATAACAGCCAGCTCTGCCTCGCTACTGACCCATGTCAAATAGCTTCTCCAGCTGTCCCCGGGTTTCCGTCCCCCACGGCTGGAATTGCTGACATTCCCCAGCGCGGCTGTGAAGGATGCTGCAGCCGCTTTGCAACGGTTCGTGGCGAGGCAGGAGGCTTTCCAGGAAGACACAGATGGAAAAAGGGGAAAAAAAAAAAAACCAAACCCCAGTGATAGGATCATCCCTCCTTGTTTTTCCCATAGCCACACTCCAGACCTGGTATTTCCAGTCCAGCCCTCGCGGAGCTGCAGCAGGCAGGAGCCGGGGCAGGGCTGCCCTGGAAAGGGTGCGACTTTGCCATCCGCTTTGGAAAATGTTTTCTGAAGCTTAATTAGGGCAGCGGAGCATTTCCACAACCGAGTATCTCATCACTGGTCAGGGCTGGTATCTCACTGTAGGAGCCTGAGCCTGGCCAGGTCATCTCAAGCAGTGGAGATGCTCCCTGCTCCTCTGGACACGTTATTTTGGCTTCTTGCTTGATGGAAAAACCCAATTAATGCACTAAAGCAGTGGCTTTGGGTCATTGTGATAAAAATCATTTTTTTCATGTGTTCAAAGACACTGGCTGTGACTTCATGTTTTTTGCTGTCATTTCTCCAGGCCCCAAAACTGAACGAGCTGAGGTTCGTTCGTGCCCCTTGTCTAGGCTCTCAGCTCAGCGTGGTGGTCTGAGAGATTTGCATCGTTGCCCATCTTCCTGCTGCATTATTGGCCTGATATTTAATTATCTGCATCGGTTGATTTCCTCCTTTCTTCCTTTTTTTCCACAGGTCCACTTTGACCAATTTAAAGAAGCACTTATCCTCATCTTATCCAGAACCCTCTCAAATGAAGAGCACTTCCAAGAAACAGGTACATGCTCAAATTCTTTAAAATAGTACATTTTCTTTGGCAAAGCAGATTTGGGTGGCTCTCACGGAGCATCTTGGAAGAGAAAGTGCTTTTTAGGTGCTGAGATAAGTTCTTCTGCTTGAATGCCCAGACCTAGGGAGAAGAGAGAGTTAAGGTCTGTTGTGGAGCCTTGTACAAAAGCGTTTTCTGAGCTATTGGATATTTATATCCCATTAACCATGATCTAAGTGCCCAGAGGGACACGCGATGTCTGCGTGTAGACAGCTAACAGCACTTCAGATGCTCAAGATGTCCCGTGGCTGCTAAATGGGCTGAGGTCTCTCCAGCCCACACCACTTCTGGTGGCCAGGGATGCTTCAGGAGCTCTCCAGCTGCAGCAGATAGTTATGGGCAGGCAATCAAATGCCTGATTTAATGCTGCTGCTGCTGCTTTTTCCCGGCTGGGGCTGGGGCTGGCACATCCCCTTGCCCTCCCCTCGAGTGCTTCGGCTCCGAGGTGGTGCGACGCAGAAGCCCCAGCCTGGCAGGAGGGTTTTGTGAGCTCTGCCTCCGCTGCGGGCTGAGCCGGCCCCGGCCGTGCCTCTGCAGGGGCAGAGATCTGTCTCGGGGGACGGCGGTGCTCACCAAAAAACCCGTGCTGGCTTTGGATGCTACCCTGGTTTTGTGAAGGTTGTAAGCAAGAGCTCCTCCTGGAGATGGGCTGCTGGACACAGAAATACCCCTCCGCTCCTGGTTTTTTAAAGTCCATTCTGTTTTCTTGTGTCTGAGATGAGCGGGGTGAGCTCAGTCCCGTAGGAGGGTACTCCGAGGGGTCTGTATTTCTCCCAGGGGACAGAGAGTCTGGCCCAAAGATGCTTCTGAGCAAGATGAGCCCTCTTGACAAACCAGAGCCGGTCGGAGAAAGCAGCGGGTGCTGTGAGTCCTCGCTGTCCTGTTTTCTCCTTCCCTTTGTTTCAGCGTGCCTTGAAAATGTGGTGTTTTTTAGACCCTCAGCAGGAAATAGGGTCACAGGTTCGGTGTGTCCCCCCTCCCCGTGCACGAGGGGCTGGTGGTGCTGGGAGGACTGGGGAGGGCTGAGCCCCTGCAGCTCCAGCTGGAGCGGGGGGCTGAGGTCTGCCTGGTGTCGCACCTGTATGTAAATCCCTAATCCTGCCTTCGGAGCAGCGGGAGCGCGAAATCCCCGAAGGAGAAAACAGCTTAGCAAGGAAGGAGAGGGAAACTCCAGGTTTCCTCTCCTGGAGCATCAATCTCAGCTGGAGCATCCCGCACTTGAGAGCGCAGCCAGTTAGCAAAACGACAACTTTTCCCCTTAAAGGCTGCAAAATCCACGGGGCCCAAGAGATGCGATTGATGGATTTTTTTTTTTTTTTTTTTCCCCCCATCCCTCATTTCCAAAGCTCTTAATGCTTAGAGGGAGATGGGCGATGACAGCTCTCGCACCCGGCATCCCTTAATGCAGTTTTCCCGCAGGTCAGTGGGTGCTCAGGAGCGAGGGGGGAGCCTCGCCGGTGCCTGGCGAGGGGTCGTGTCTCCTGCGATCCCTTCCAGCCCCTCGGAGAGGAGCTGGCATGGAGTGGGAGCCAGCCCAGGCAGACCAGAACTAATCCAGCGCTCTGTCTTTATTGGGGAATCATATGGTTGAGAAGCTCCGGCTTGATTTAAATATAAATAAATCTTCTAGAAAGGGCTAAATTTGGGGTTATCGCAGGGGAAATTACAAATGCAGCCAGCAAGAAGCTGCGTTGGAGCCGGAGAGCCCTCCTTGGGGACACGTTTGTCAGCTGGGTTTTGCATGGCAGGTAATCAAAGGGCGCGCGGTGCAGGTAGGGAGCCTGCGCCGGGCAGGCCTGGGAGGCATTTATTTTTAATGCGTTTTGACAGGTCGGTTAACGCCAAAGTCTTTGCTTCTTTTAATTTAGATCAAACTTAAGATTTGGAGAACAAGCTGCTTTGTGCTGTTGGTGTGAAACTGTCAGTGAGTGTGGAAATGCTGGTGTTACAGCCCGCCCCGGGCTTGGGAAAAATTGAGTTAGGAGCTCCAAATCATATCATTTAAATGAAAATTTAATTTGAGTAAAAAAAAAAAAAGGCCAGATTTTAAGGCTGTTTGCTGCATCTGGAGGGTTTGCTCTGCGAGGAAGCGGCCGTGTGCCTTGATGCTGTGGTTTTACCCGGGGACTCGGGTGACGGGAAGGTCCCTTGGGTCTGCGAGCAGCCGCAGGGCTTGTGTCTCTGCTCTGCAAACCAGCCGCTCCCCTGCAGCCCCCAGACAGTCTGTGCTACACGGCCGAGGGCACCCGGCAGGGGACAGCATCGCTGTCCCCATGGGCGCAGCGCAGCCTGGCTCAGGGAGGACAGCTCAGCAGAAGGAGCCCGTGGGTGACGGAGCAGCCCCTGGGGTCACAGCGGGCTGGGGACAAGGAACCAAAACTCCTGTGGGATGCAAAAGCAGTTCCTGCAGAAGCGGCTGACGGGGGCTTCCCTGTTTTGGGGGGGAAGCATCAGGTGGGAAAGGCACTCAGGCTTGCAGAGAGCAGCTGATATATTTATTTTTTCTTTTTTTTTCTTGGCAAAGAAGCTAAATTCCCTTTCCAAAGGGAAGACTGGCAGCGAGGATGGTTCTGGCGGGCTGCAGGCACTTTGCCTGGGAAGCAGCCCTGAAAACCAAGGCAGGCAGAGCTCCCAGCGCTGCCGTCATCAGCTCTGTCCCCTCGAGGACGTTGGTGTGGGGACACAGACCCAGCTGCGAACCAGAGCATCAGCCGGCCGGGCAAACCCTAGCTCTGCCGGGAAGCGGCTGGGCAAAAGGAATGGGGGAGACTCCGGAAAAAAGCAGAAAAAGGCCTGAATGTGTTTAAAAATAGTGCTTATTTTAGTGGTTATTTTAGCTGCCGCATGAAGGAGTGTGACTGATGGGGAGACCCGTCACCCCCAGCAGCACCTCGGATCCTTGCGGAGCTGCCTGACAAAGGTGGTGCGTGAGGATAAATTGCAGCCCGAATTACCAGGGTTTGGTGCTCTGGAGAGATGCTGCTGCGGGGCCGGGGGCTGAGCCCGTGGCTGCGGGGAGCCCCGTGGGACCCGGGCTGGGTGCTGCTGCCGCCCATGCTCTTTGTCCATGGGTCGCCGTAGCAGTGAGAGGGTGTCTGGGGACAATAAAATATTTTTAAGTGGGGGCAAAAGAAAAAAAAAAAAATCAGTCATGTGGGTGTTTAAGGGGAAAAAAAAAAATCGGGCTTTTTTCCTCCCGATTATGGCAAATAAAAAACCAGCTCTTGTGCTTTGGAAGCCTGGGTAGGGAGGGATTACTGGGGTGGAGCGCAGGATTACGGGAACACCCAGGACAAATTAAGGAGCAGCTTGACGCCATCCTCTGTGGGGTCACGAGGGGCTGGCTGTTGGGGTTTTTTTTTTCTCCTCCCAGCACATGAAGAGAGTTGCTCTCCCGAAAAGGAGCTGGTGGGGACGATGCCCTTGCAGAAATCCCACCCGCGGGAGGAAGGCTGTAAAGGTCTGCCTCCGGCTCTGCAAGCAGAGCTGACTTGGGGACGGGTATAAAACCGGTGCCACCATCAGGACGGGGATGATTTAGGCACAGACAATGCCTCTGGGCCAAAATGCCTTGGTTTTGGGCCGCCGTGACCCTGCTGCCGTTCCTCTCTGCCTCGGTTGCTGAGTCTGAAGTGTGAAATAGGGACTAGGAGGAGTTTAGACAGTACCTGGTGTCTCGGGGGATTAGGATTTAGCAGATCCTAGCTGCGATGCGCTTTGCCCAGCTGTAGGCTGTCTGCTGCCGCAAAGAGGATCCCTCCCTTCCAAATCTTAAGCGGCAAAGAAATTAATTTCGCCTCTAAAAGACAGGCTCGCGGGGCGAGGGTCTTCCTCCTCTAAAACCCCTTTTGTCTGCGCTCGATGGCTTTGATGCTGGGCGCAGGAAAATGCTGCTCGCCATCGAGGGGAGCCCCCCCTCCTCCCCAGCGTCTGAGGGCAGAGCAGGATTTTGAAATGACTTATTTAGCGCAGAAAGGCAGAAAATCAAGTGTAAATCTCTAACCATGGAGACGTTTAACTGCTGAGATGGACGGAGGGGGGGAGCAAGCTGGGGAAGTGATGGCTTCTGCCTGCAGCCCTTAAATCGGGGGGGTGGGGTGGGGGGGGTGTTCTTGTGAAATGCAGATTTAAGGATTTTTTTTTTTTTTCAGGGGGCATTTTGGGGGCTACAAACCCCCCCCCGGCAACGGGGCAGGGAGGCAAGAGGCTTGCTCTCTTGACGGCTCCTGCTCCCAGCCCAGGGGCAGTTCAGGAGGGCAGATCAGACCTCAGGGTCTAATTAGGCGCCAGCTCCGGAGCGTGTGTTTTACTAAGCCCGTGCCTTGCCGAGGGCTGTAGGAAGCAGGGAGGGTTCGACCTATTTTCTTTTTCTCTTTTTTTTTTTTTTTCCCCTTTCTTGGTGGCTTATCAGCCGCACAACAGCGAGGCTCTATGAGGAGCAGCATCTCACCTTGCTGCTGGTTGCAGAAGGGGGGTACCAGGGGTCAGACTCGAGCAAGAGCAGCCTCCCCTCGGTGTTCGATACAGGGGTATATTTTACAGCGTTTGGGATAAATAACACACAGGGCTGTCTCATGTGCATCTGTCTGAGGGGAAGCATTGATTTTTGACATCTCCCTCCTGTTTCCTCATGTGCCTTTGAAAGCACGTGGGGATCGAGCAGCCCTTTCTATCCTTTCTGATCAGTTTTGGCTGGAAATGAGAAACTCGGTTCAGGTCGTCAGTGAACTTTCTGCGCTCGGGGAGCACGAGTTGCTGCTTTTTGCCGGCCTGTGTGCTCAGCTTTCCCCAAATACTGGGGATGGTGGGAGCATCAAGGGCACCCGCTGCTGTGCTGGGAGTTTGGGTTGGGAAAGCAGGAGGGTGGAGGATGCTGCACGCGTGGGAGGTATCCACGCACACCCGGTCCAGAGATGGTGGTGCCTGGGGTTTTTTTCAAAGGAGAAGGGTCTGTGCTCCCCGGGATGGGGCTGCAGGATGCCGGCGCGGTGCCCATGGCCCCGGAACACGAGGGCTTTGCTCTGCACCATGCACCCGGCAGCCAACGGCACGAAGGTGCCCAGGGGCTTGCAGGGGAAGAGCTGTAACCCAGTGTTAACGAACGCACCCTGGCTCTGGAAACGGGATTTCGGGGTGCCTGAGCTGGGATCCCCTTGGTAGCTGGGCTTAGGCACAGCCTATTTCAAAGTCAGAGCCTTGCAAGGCAGGAGCAAACTTTCTGCTCTTCCCAAACTGTGAAGGGTCACCTTTCCTTCCCAGGGATGTTCTCAGGCTTTACAATTTTTTTAATTGCAAAGGAAAAACAAGCACACCCAGGTGCTCAGACCAGAGAGAGGAGAGAGAAAGAAATCAGCTGCCAGCCTCCGAATGCTTAAAACACAAAAGTGGGGAGACGCTGCCATTTCCCTGCTTGCTGTTAAAGCGCTTGCAGGGTGGCACGGCGTGAGGGCACCTGGGTTTCCAAATACAGCTGGAGTTTTCAGCTGCAGCAGCGGTTAAACACGCTGTGGGGGTGGGGGGGTGGAAACAGGACTCTTCTGAGCATTGGGAAATCCAGAAGGAAATTAAGCCATAGCTTCATTATTGCTAAATTACGGCTTCTTTTCCCCCACATCTTTCCAAAGACAGATGGGCACAGAGGTGCGTTTCTGCCTTAGAATAGGAAAAATTATTTCTCAAAAAAAAAACAAACCCAAAAAGAACCAAAACAAAGCCCCCCAGCCCTCTTCTGCAAGGGCGGGGGAGATGACAGGGAGAAAATAAATGGGTGAATGAGTAGCCACAAATATTAGCATTTCAGAGAGAGCTGCTCGATGGAGATTGTTCACCACCGGGCAGGCTTTAATAAGAGTGATAAGGTTTGCTTTTGTTCTCGGGCTCTTACTTAATCAGCCTGTCTCATTGCGATTTTTCTATCGGCGCACTTCATCACACAACTTTCATGTGCGAGTCCCAGCTGCAGCAAATCTTGTTAAAATGGCCTTGTTCAAACACGGGCGCCGGGTTTGTTCCCTAGAGCTGCAATATGGAGAGATGGAGTGCAAGGCTGGAGGAATCAAAGGACTCCTAGTCCTGTGTATTTTATAATTCATTGCATAGCTAAGTTGCAGAATATTTTTCCTCTAACAAGCTTGAAGCCTTCTTCCATATCTAAAGGAATATTATCCAAGGAGGCATTTGGGCAGGGGGGTTTAGAGACCCGCTGCTTTCTGTGTACCATTTGTCAATGATTGAACAGCTTCCCTGCTCCTTATTAGTATTGCACTCTTGCATTTATTTTGTACCAGAGCGCTCTGCAAATAAAATTTTAAAAAGCTGCTGCTCTTGCCACTGCCTCAGTACGCGGGGTTCGACGGTGAGGTTAGCAAACGCTGAAACAAAGCGTGGCGTGAGAGCCTTTCCCTAATTGAATCCCTGGTTAATTTGGTCCTCCGTTTAATTTGCCCCCTGCTCCAGACGTGGGATGATTCTCACTGAAAATAGCCCAAAACGTGCTTGCTTTTTTTTTTTTTTTGTTTTGATCCCTGTCTGCGAGTGCTCCCAGATAATTCAGTCCCTGAAGGCAGGAGCTTGCTGCGGGAAGCTGGAGCCAGGGAATGCGAGCGGAGCCCCCTGTAATTAGATGACGACTCCAAAGGGTTATTTAGATCTTGCAGTTGGCGTTAGTCGCACAGCGCAAGCTGGGACCTGCCCCGCCGTCGCCCGCATCAGCTGCTCGTGTCGGGCCGCGGGAAACACTCGCTTCCAAACTTGCCCTATTTTTTTTTCCCCACTCACCTGGTTGTTTTCACGCTTTTAATCGAGCTGTGGTTTAAATCCACCGAAAGCAGCGGTGGTCGCCCAGGTATCTGTGTAATCTGGAGATTTGAGCTGCTCAGGTGCTACACTGTCCCTAATTAAACCTGCCCATGGCTGGTAATGAAGATTAGCGCAAGGAGGAGAGACCTAATTGACTTTTCATCCGAGGCTGCATTTGCAAGTTTGAGGGGTTTTTTCCCCCACCTTGTTAACTGAGCAAACTTGATTTGGGAATTGGGGAAGGGTGAGGAAGATGGAGCCCTGATCCCACTTTGCAACAGCTTTTTTTTTTTTTTTTTTTGGAGCAGGGCCAATTCCAACCCATCAGGCCTGATGCCATGGTGAGGGTAGTGGTCCTGGAAAGGAGCAGCCGCTGGCGCCTGCCCAGGAGGGGAACAGTGGTGGCAATTTGGTGCTTGAAACACTGCAACCAAACCAGCCCTGTGTGCTGTCACCTGGGAGCTGGATCTGCAAAAATCATGTTACCGATGCGCTTTCTTCTTGAATTTCACAGATTCTTCCCCAGAAGCCCAGCCCAAATACATCAAAGGCGGCAAACGCTACGGCCGGCGGTCCCTGCCGGAGTTCCAGGAGTCGGTGGAGGACTTTGCCGAGGTGACCGTCATCGAGCCGCTGAGCGAGGAAGCGCATCCCCCGCGCATCGCCTCCAGCGAGGAGGTGAGCGGGAAGGGGGCCGGGCGCTGGGGTGGGCTGTACCCCCCAAATGTCACTCACACCCTCCTAAGGTGGTTTGGATGTCCTTGGGGTTGTTCCAGCGAAGGCGATGATCGCCCTCCTCGCCTGTCCCCAGGGATCGGCCGTGTCAGGCAGCACCTCCCTTGCTCCAGCCCCGAATTCCCGTCCGCAGGCAGGCTGGCCGTGGGAAGCCGGGGAGGAGCCGGGCTCGCGCGGCGTCGCGGTGACGTGCACCGGCTGCCGGCGCCGCTGGCCTCCCCGCACCCCTGGCTGTGACGCGGGCCAGCAATTAAGCGAGGGCTGTAACGCTACCTCCGTGGCTAACGAAGCTAGGCTGGGAGCTAGGCGAGCAGAAGGAAAATGTCCTCATCCATTAGCTCATCCGCAAAAAACCCGGCCGTGGCTCCAGCACCCTCTGGTAGAGGGGAGGGGGAAGAAGGGGGGTGAGCGGCAGAGCTGCCTTGGGACGGTGCCCTAAATCCAGAGCCACCAGCTTCTCTGGTCAGTCCTCTGCATTTTATTTTCCCAGCAAACTGCTTGCGTGCTCCTGCACGAAAGGAAAAGGCTGGCCGGCCCGGGAGCAGCCCCCGTGCCCCACATGTACCTGCACATATGCTTGCTCAAAAATCCAGATTTTTTTTTTTATGATCAAAATTAGTGGCTCTCTTTGTGCTAGTGCTTTCAACCCCAGAATCTCCTCTTGCTTTTCCAGAACAGAAAAGCAAAAGGTGACGAGCGGTTGGGTTTGGCGTGCATTAGCGTACGGCCACAGCAGCATTTCCCTGGTGCAGGGCTCGTTCCAGCCCGCCCTGGTTTGCCAAGTATTGTCGATTCAGCCTTGTGTGTTCAGGAGCGCACGGTGGGAGTTTTCCAGTGGGAAGGAGAAATGCTGCGGCTTTCTCCCCTCCGCTCTCTCCTGGCTTTCCACCAGAGCCAGCTTCTTTACCCTGTTCTCGGTAACCTCTGCTAACCGCCATGGGGATGCTCGTCTATCTCCTGGTGCCGGCCACATGGGCTGCCCTGTCCTTGAAATCAATGTTAATCTGCCCACGACCCCCAGGGAAGCGATGCCCTCGATAGAAAAGGCCACTCTAATCTTACTCCTCTGTTTTAGCTGTCAAGGAGGTGTAAAAGGTTAGTTTATTAACAAGGTCAGTCAATTAACTCAACTGGTACGTAACCGCGCTGTGCTCCCCGTTGGCTGCATCAGTCTCCTGGTGGGACCTCTTGTTGCACCTTTTGGGGTGGGTGGGATCGTTAATTCTCTTGCAACTTGAGCAAAAATCAGGCTAAATTTGTAAAATCCTCATTTTTCATCTTTATCAGCATTACAATCTTGTCTCTAAAAGAAGATCCTCTTGGTATGTATAGAAATCAGTTGCTTGAAGGCATCGGGTGTCCCGATGAAACGCCGGGCGACGTTGGAGACTCCTGAAGCATTGATTTCTTGGGGCTCGGCACAACTAGCAGCCTCTGCCCAGGTTTCCCCTGCTGCGCATATAAACACACCACAAGCCTGCCTCCAGCCCAGGGTGTTTTGCCGGCCTGAGAACTGGGGCAGTGTGGCTTAATTGGTGCTTTCTTTCAACTGGTGCCAATTAAAAGGGCTCAGGCTCTGTCTGAGAGGCTTCCTTCCCCTTCTTGTCTCTGTAAACAGGAGAGGAGAGGCTGGAGGGCTGGTCTGTGCGTGGGATCGGCTGCCCAGAGAGGTTCTGCCACCTCCATCCCTGGTGGCTTTCCAGGTGCCGCTGGACAATGTCATGAGCAGCTGGGTCTGAATGCAGCGTTGACCCTGCCGTGAGCAGAGGGTGGTGCAGGGATCCCGAGGTTCCCTCCGACCCCCATGAGTTTGTCCCCACGGATGCTACTAGGCTAATGGGTGATGAGATACGAATGACTCTGGCAGCTTTATGGATGTGGAGCTAATGGAGCTGCAGCCATGAAAGCACCTAGAAACGCAATGTGAAAGCTTGTGGTGGTCCAAGTTGTGCATCTCTAGCTGTCACTTGAGCTTGTTTGTCCTAAACTCTTGATACAGGTGATGGGTCTTGGTGGGCTTTCAAGCCTATGGCAGCTGAGAGCTGGCCCAGTGTGCTTGGAAACTGCCGTGACCTTGCTTTTGTTTCCCTTTCGCCTTGCATTTCACCTGGTGATGATCTGTGCAATGATGGTGGTGCAGGGTTGGGATGGGGAGCAGGTTTGGTGGCCATGGGGTACCAACCCCAAGCTGGTGGTAAGGCAGCAGCACCCTTTGGCTCATGGGTCCCCAGCAGCGCACCCCTGGGTACACAGCCAGACGTGGCCAGTCTTAAGGCCATGCTGACTTTCAAACCTCAGCGTTGGGCATCTGTCATCTCCCCTGCTGGCTTTGCTCCGGGAAAGGTCCCTCCTGCTTGCGGGTTGTGGAAACCGCTGTCATGTCCCAGCTCTGTCCCTTCAGTGCCCGCCGAAGCCACTCGCTTCCCAGACATCCACGTGTTTGCTTCTGCATAGAGTGGTTTCCAGCACGGCATGGCCTCTCAGAGCAAAACCTTCTGGGAGGGTCGGGCTGAAACTCTTTGTCTTCAGGTCCTCGATGCACAAATGTGAGGCTCCTGAAGCGCGACCGTCCTGTAAAGCCAGGATCTGCAAAAAACAGCTCAGGATAGTGCTTGCTCCCCCCAAAAGTGCATTTATGATGTGACTCTGGTGCTTTGCAGCTGAAGGCAGTTGGCAAAGCGGGTTGTGGAGATTTGCTGTCTTTCAAGGCGTCTCTGCACCGGCTGCTCAGACCAGCGAGCTTATCTTTGGGCAAGTACGCAGGGAGGGAAAAATGGGGTCCGTCAGCGTTGGTGCGAAGGCTTACCTTGCCTCGTGCAAAGCCGAACAGGCTCAGCGTGCGCTCCTGATCGTCATTTTAATTAGCAATATATTCTGGCGGAGAACAAAGGTCTGTCTCGCTGAAGCAGATGGCAGGGGGGGGGAGAGGTTGCTGCCTTATTATGGGGGAGAGGCCACCGCGAGCAAACGGCACAGGCTGCAGATGCTCGCCCGGGCTGGAGGGCGGCGAGCATTGAAAGTCGCGGCCATCTGCTCCTCGGCCCGGCCAAGCACGCGCCTGCCCAAATAATAACGCATTCCTGGGATCGCCGCTCCCGCGCGCGGCCCGCCGAGGCGTGTGACCCGCATCCAGCTGTAGCACCACCGGGGCCGGGGAAACAATGCCGTGCCTGACATGGGGATGCGCCGGCCCCCCGCACCCGCCCCGGCCCCCCTTTGTCCTCCCACTGGCGGTGGCCGACCCCGAGCCCCCGCCACACAAAGGGACCCCCTCGTCCTCCACAGCGGGGCCCTGGCACGGGGAGGGAGGTCACACGAGCTCCCCGGGGTCGGGGGCAGTAGGTTACCAGCCCGCAGCCCCCCCGCTATATTCAGCCTCTTCAGGTTGTTGGCATTTATGGAGTTACCGTCTGCTGTGGTTTGGGGCTCTTGGTTTTGAGGCAAGTCCTTGAAGGGAGAGGTTCTGGTGCTAAATGGTTTAGATCCGATTCTATATAAAGATATATATATATCTCTATATATATATCTATATATGTTGCTTATGCAAAAAGACTTGGACACAGCAGCGAGCATCACTGCCCAGATTCCCCTTGGTGCTCTCCCGCAAGGACAAGGATGAGTGGCTGCAGGGTGGTGGCCCTGTCTGGCACCCAAAGATACCTTCTCCCAGCACCAAGTTGGCTGTTGCATATGTACGGGTACTTATGGTCTGGGCTGGTGTCAACTCATGCATTTTTGGGAACGCGGGCTGTTTTCTGCCTTTGCAGAGGGTAATTTGACGGTACCTGTTGCCTCAGCTCCTGCTTTTTGTGTGCTTGTCCTGATGGTTTATCAGACAAACCAGGAATCTGCCACCCTAATGCCTCGATGGCAGTGCTAGCCGGGCTGCACTTGTTTGGGCCAAAATCTGCAGTTTTCTAGTGCAGTATTATCTATATTCTCGGCTTTGTCCAGAACACCCAGCAGAGCTGCAGGTTCCAGCCCTGCCTGTGACCTGCCTCTGCCAGGCTGATTTCTGCCCGAAGCCTTGCCTGGGAAAGCAAAGGTTAAGCCCCCCCCTTCCATCCGAGGCTCTCCCCGATTCCTGCCCTGTGACTGGCCCCAAAAGCGGAGGGGTACCTCGAGATGCTGCGGCAGCAGCGAACGGCCCTTCTATGGTCCAGCAGATGAAACGGGAGCAAGCAGCGGAGCTAAAAAAAGTCCAGTGACCTAATCCAGTTTCCATGGTAACGTTGTAGATTAATGGCTTTTAGCTGTAATCTGAATGAGACGTATTGAACTTTTACATGATGATTTAGAGCCTCTTTATGTCCTGGGTGACTTTGACTTTAAATCCATCAGTCACGTGCGTGCAGAAGTACCCACTTGTAACGGTGGAGAAGTAACATCTGCCGACGCTGTTGCTAAACCAGAAGTTAATATCGCTGAGCATCGTGTGTGAGTAAATACCCTCGGCTGGTACAAGGGTGGTAGAGACAAGACAACGTGTAGTACATGGGGAAATCATTTTAAACAACGTACTTCTGCCTTGCTCCCGGTGCCGCCTGACGTGGTATTGCCACAGAGGAAGCGGGATGGCTTAAGACCAGCAAAGAGTATGGTTTGTTTTCTTTTTTTTTTCCTCTAGCTAGTTCAGCGGAGAGCTTGTTGGCAGCACGGCTCTGTCTCCTGACGTAGAGCTACAGTTAGTGGAGGTGTTTTGGAATGGGCTTGGCTGAGCGCGGTGCTGGTCCTCGAGCTCTGCAGGCAGATGGGTGCCCCTTGTCAAAAGGGAAAGCATAAAGCAGCAAAAGCTTCATTTCCCAAATCGCACGTGCTCTGGAAGCAGATGTCCCGATCGCACTCGTGGGTTTATTGCAGCTTAATTACCTGTCATAGATGCACGTTCCCCGCTGCCCGGGGCTCCCCAGGCTCTGCGGCTGGCGTGGGTGACATGCGATGGCCCGCAGAGGGGAGCGGGGCCGTGGGACGGTGTTGTGCCACGCAGGTTTCTGTCAAGGGCTACCCGTGATGGGGATGCTCGAGACTCGAAGTGTGCTGGGCTCGCGTCCCGGCTTGCAGGCTAGCTGCTACGGGCCTGTGTGCTGCAGGTAGCCATTCTGCAATGGGAAAACGGGGTGCTGGAAGGAAAGGATAACCCAAACTCAGTGCCTATTTGCAGCTCCTGATCTTCCCTGCGTCCTCATTATCTTGACCATCGATACCTCTAAGACAAGCAGCATGGTTTGCTTGGAGGGCAAATCTCTCCCTCCCTCCCCATCAACCTGCCAGACTCTGATCTGTCACCTCTCATGGGTCATTTGCGGGGCTTTAGGCGTCTTTTGCTGCAGCTGTGGTTTATCCCCACCAAAGCATTGCGTGCCAGAAACAGGCAGCATCAAAGAGCCGTGGGTTGCCAGCCCAGCCCGTGGGGAGCGGGGAGATGAAAGCCTGGCAGCGTTGCTGCAGCCCTGTAGCTCGTTTGATGCTGATCGCAGAGTCTCTTTCATACGGGTGATGTCTTGCAATAGTAATAACTCAGGAACCTTTTGTTTTCTCCCCAGCACTGGAAGACACGAGACAGCGAGGAGTACGAGGCCGAGGGTAAGAGCAAACAGCAGCACTTGTATGGGCTTATTCTCTTTTCAGCTTTGAAGATGAATCAGAGGAGCACTTTAAGACGGTCTCAGGCCAGCTGGGTGTGCTGGGCAGTCCCAGCCTGGCGCAGTGCAGAGCTCGGGAAGGTGTGCAATGGGCGAGCAAGCCCTGAACTGGGAATGAAAGCTAAAACGGGGCTCCTTGGAGGGCACAGTCTTGTGCTTTACCCTCTCTGCCCTCTTTTCTTCCTTCTATCCTGTGCAGAAGCTGCGCTGCTGCAGGTGCTCCCGGTCTCCCTGGCCCCAGCACCCCCAGAGCAGCTGGGGCTGGTCCTGGTCCCCACTCCTGCCCTGGGGGCTGTGGGGCTGCTGGCTGTAGTGGAACACGGTAGGCACTAGATGTCAGCACGGACCAGTCATTAAATGTTTCCTAATTGTCCCGTAAGGCAGAGTGGGGTGACCCCCGGGCTGCGGAGAGGCTCCCCATCCCGCCCTGCTCCTTGTCCCGCATGGACACAGCTTGCGGGACTGAGTCGGGATGGCAGCGGGACACGTCCTGGGATGTGGCCAAAGGTTTTTCTACAGCTGGTTCAGGCAGGGATGCTCGAGGGGGACCCCGCAACGTTAGCTCACAGTGTCACAGCGAGCTCCTCCGAGTGCTTCTCCTGCCACCGGCCTGGCAGGCTTTGGCACTAACCCTCAGCACAACCCGCAGCACGCAAAGATGTGTTTATAACTAAGCCATGCAGCTTTTCATTCCTTCGACACCTCTTCTGTATTTCAGCTGCTCTCTATCCCCTACCCTGTCCAACGAGACCAAATTTTTGCTCCAAAAGCCGCCTTTCCAGCCCCAGGATGAGGTAGCGGGTGCGCGAGGTGGCCTTGCTGAGCAAGCTCTGACTGTTTTGTGTCTAACAGCTCTGTGAGCGTTTCCAGCTGGGTGAGGCTGCGCTCCGGGCGTTTGCTGGAGGTAGCAAAAATGTGTTCAGCCGAAAGCTATTGGGTTTTTTTCTTCCCCTGAAGGGGTGTTTGGAAGTACTTGGATCATAACATACACTACAGTTTCCATTCCAAGGGAATGGGAGTTTAGGCAGTTCCAACTGGGGGGTGCCATCTATGGAGACAGGCAACCAGTCAGGTTCTCGACCTTGTCAAGGTATATACGGATATACAACTTGCTCAGTCCTCTCCCTTGATGCCATAACTGCCCCGAAGAGGAGGGGTCCCTTCTCCATCCATGCCAGTGTCCAAGACGGCAGGGCTGTGCTTCCCCTGGCCACCAGCCCATGTGGCTGTTGGACTCATCCACGTCCCTGCAGATCCTCCTGGCCGTGGTCCTGGCCGCAGCTCAGCCTGCGCCTGTTTGCGGGGTTCCCTCGCCTGTGGTGGGATACGAATTGAGTGCTGAGCGGGATCTGCTTCTTCTGGTAGAGTCCGATAGCCATGCTGGTGCCAGTAGCCATACCCCAAAATTACAAGTGTGCTCTGTGCGGGATGGGGTAAGGCAAATGGTCCTGTGGGGTCTGATGAGCAAGGAGGGAGGGTCAGCTGCGGCAGCGAGTCCCCTGTGACATGCAAAACCCCCAGGTCTTCTGGTGGTCCCTCATGTGCAGTGGTTGGGCAGAAACCAGAGCAGTTTCCTCCGTTTCCAGGGCAGCTGCGCTTCTGGAACCCGGATGACCTGAATGCCTCCCCCGGAGCATCGCTGCCCACCCCAGACTGGATAGAGGAGAAACTGCAGGAGGTCTGCGAGCACCTCGGCATCACCAGGGATGGCCACCTGAACCGGAAAAAGCTCATCTCCATTTGTGAGCAGTATGGGCTCCGAACGGTGGCCGGGGAGGTGAGTGGCCACGTACGGACTCCCTCGAACCAGCACTTGCGCCTGGGTTTCAGCGTGGCCCCCACAAAGTCTGTCCTGTGGTTGACCGCACGCCTAAAGCACAAGTGCTGGTTAACAGGTCGCTGCTTGGAAAGCGGTTTTCAGCTCCAGCTCGCGGCTTTCCAGCGAGTTTGTTGGTGTCGAACCATCAGACGTGGGAGGCTGCTCTAGTAGAAGGCAGCTGCCAGCCTTACTGACACCGTAGCGTGCATGTCTTCTCATGCAATCGCAGAGTAAACTGGAATTTAAAAACATATCCTAGATTCCAGGCATGTTTCCTTAATCCCAGAAATCTTCTAGCTAGACAGTAAATATGGGTTAAAATATTCATAGATGGTTGCTTTTGACTTTGAGAAGGCCTGCGGGCAGTTTCTGTCCATCAGGAAGAGTCCACAAGAAAATTATTTCTTTAGCGAAAAAGTCTCTTGTCAATTTAGGATTTGGTTTTATAAAAAAATCAGACTGTTTTGCATCTTAAAATAACATGGCTTGTAGTCATTTCCTTCATAAAATGTGTTTCTGAGCAGGTGTTCCTTTGCAGCACTTGCAACAAAATATTTTCAGGATATTAAGGCAGAAAAGGGAAAAAATAAACTGTAGACAAAGAAATAGTGAGGGACTAATCTTAACATCTCTGGTCCTAATAAGGTTGGTCTTGCTTTTCAGAAAGCAGACTGCCCTGAAGCATAAAACAGGTTTATTAAACCTTGCAGTGTCTTACTATGGTTTTTTTTGCCTGGTCACGTCAAGCTGCTGGGGTTTTGGCATCTGTCTCACTACCTCGCCCTGAATTCCTGAGGTCACCCTGTCCCGAGAGCAGAATGAAACCGGGGTTTTCCATGCCGCCTCGCAGGACGGAGGCTCTAAAATGACCAGGAGCTTACACGCTTTTACAGGCAGGATTTTGGTAGCGTGTGTGGCTCTGCAATTTTCTGTCTGAAGGTTGCCGTCCCAGTGCTAGGCTGGCGCGGTGTACCAGGTCACTCTTTTGCTTTGCTCCCTTTTTTTGTAGAGCCTTAGGGAATGGGACGTTTTCTGCTGTGCCAAATTGTTTCCGCGGTGGTTTTGGCAATAGCAGATGTGATTTCTATCCCCTGCCGCTTGCAGGTGCTTGAAGAGGTGCTCCGTAACCTGGAGCAAGATGGCACCATGAGCGTAGAGGACTTCTTCTACGGCTTGTTTAGAAACGGAAAGTCGCTGACACCCTCAGCGTCTACTCCATACAGACAGCTGAAACGGCACCTCTCCATGCAGGTGAGAAACTGAGGTGGATCCCGGGGTAAAAACAGGAGGAGAGAAAGAAGTTCTAGGCAAATTCCACCTCATCTGTCTCCTCCTCTTCCTCTGCATTTGTCCCTGTGGTGGGGCAGCCTCGGAGGAGGTGGCAGCGAGCCGCTGCTCTGCCCTGCTGGGGAGCGGAGCAGAGCCAGGGATGCCCCGGTGAGCCCAGCAGCACCGTGGGCACGACTGCCTCCGCCCCGAGCGAGAGCGATGGGGTGAAGCTGCTGCAGGTTTTCCTCGGGATGTGTTGGGGTGTATGGGGAATAACGCAGGAAACACCCTCACGATAAAGAGGAGATGGCTCCCCTTTAAAGTGGGGTGGCTTGGAGATGGCTCTTGCAAGCTGTGAAGTGCGGTAAGTAAATGGTATAAACTGGATGCAGGGGAAGCGGTGGTGGGGGTAGGCTGGAGACCATGGGCATGCAGGTCCCACATCTCTAATTTTTTTTTTTTTTTTAAGAGAGAGGGTTTGAAATCTTTTGGTCTCTTCTCCCAAGTAACAAGCGATAGGACGAGAGGAAATGGCCTCAAGTTGCGCCAAGGGAGGTTTAGATTGGACATTAGGAGAAATTTCTTTACTGAAAGAGTGGTCAGGCCTTGGAACAGGCTGCCCAGGGAAGTGGTTGGGTCACCATCCCTGGAAGTATTTAAAAGACGTGTAGATGAGGCGCTTAGGGACATGGTTTAGTGGGCATGGTGGTGTTGGGTTGACGGTTGGACTCGATGATCTCAGAGGTCTTTTCCAACCTTAATGATTCTATGATTCTACCACCTATCTTTGCCTGGAAGCTGAGGGCTATAGCAAAAGCACCTGTGCGTATGCTCCCTGCAGCCTTTTTAGGGGAGGTGACACTTGAAACCAAAAATGGATAATGGAAAACACTTTTGGAGCATTGAGGGCTGCTTTGAAACTGTTCCTCCTCGGATTTATTTTAAATCCGCAGCGCCTGGTTGCGCTGCGGTGCCGTGAGGTCAGCAGCGGCACTCCTGCCGGGTATTTGTTTGGCAGTGAGGAAAAGCAGACCTTAATCCTTAATCTCCAGAGTACTGTTAGCAAAATTACATTTATAAGCCTTTCTCGTCGCGGGGTGGCCAGATGCCTGGCTCTGCCCGTCCCCCATCGCACCCTCTCCCCTCTCCCCGCAGTCCTTTGATGAAAGTGGGAGGCGCACGACCACCCCCTCAGCCATGCCCAGCACCGTCGGCTTCTGCCTCTTCTCCAGCCTGGACGACGGGATGGGCTACGGCTGCGTGGAGGGCGTCCTCGACTGCTGGCACCAGGAGGGCATAGAGAACAGCCAGGAGATCCTGAAGGTAACCAGCGGCTCCAGCTCACTCCTTTTGCTTTTTTTTTTTCTTTCCCCCCCAGTGTGGGATGCTGGACTGTAGCTGGGGTTTTTTTTGCCCCCCCTTTAAAATTCCCAGTGCTAGCAACAAGACTCTAACTGTTCTGGGAAATTTCCAATAATTTCCTTTTTTGAAATGATGGTGCATCCCAGAAAGCTAGAAGTTAATAATAAAAATATAATGTGACTTCCAGCTTAGCTCGAAGAGGTCGCCTATATTTGTAGAAAGCAATTTAATTCCTTTACCTCACTGAATAGCTGCACCTGCGAACCTTTTAGCACGGGGATGACCTGAATTATTGCTTGTGCTGAGGTGGAGGACAGCACTTGAAACCCTGTCCAGTAATTAGTGTTTTATTATACAGAGTAAAAGGGTAATGGGGGTTGCAAATCAGATACCTGAAGTAAACCCCATCCCTGTCCGTCTCGCTAGAAGCTGTGGGTGGGAGAAGATAATTTCACGTGTCTATTCTGAGACCGTCGCTGGGTTCGCGGCAGCGATGACGGCAGATTTCTCTTGGCATTTAATGTCCACGTGGATATCGAACATCCAGGTTATAATAAACTCTGCCATTGCTCGGGCTTTAAAACTCGCTTGTAGCCTGGGCTCTCGTGCAGGCCAGCTTGATAACCTGGTGCTGCTTTCACCAGACTCGGGTGGTACACCCTTACCTTCTCTTGTTGTTTTCCACTGGTAACTTGCTTTGTTACCGGGGTGGTTTCTCCAGTGTTTGCAGTGTTTCAGCCCCACCACTAGCCCTTCTGCGCTCCGCTTTGTGCTCGTGCAGAGCTAGGTTGAAGGAAATTACAAGCAGTTGCTGATAATTTGTTTTCGAAGAGGTGGCATCCTTGCTATCAAATACCTCCTACAAGGCTGCTTCTGTGTTGTCTCTATTGCAAGAGCTGGTTTTGTTTAACATGAACATCTTCAACCACTTTCTTGCAGCATTTGAATATGTAAAAAGGCCAGTGTAGTTAGGTCTCCTAGAGAATTAATACTTTTAATCAGGCGTGGGCTTAATTTCCTGTTGGTCTTGCAGCACAAGCAGGACACTTTCCATCTCCACAGCTGGCAGCAGCTCTTTAGCGTAGGAAGGTGGCAGAGATGTCTGGTTTATTGCCCCACAGGCATTCGTGACAGATTAATCGGCAAGCAAAGATCTTTTCTGAGCTTCCTCATTTTATTCTGTCGCTTCATGTACAAATGTCTCCAGGCTCCTGCAGGGCAGGAGAAAGCTCGTTCTGCTCTAACGTTGTGGTGTTTTGCAGGCTTTGGATTTCAGCTTGGATGAGAAGGTGAACTTGACAGAGCTGACGCTGGCGCTAGAAAACGAGCTTTTAATAACCAAGAACGGAGTCCACCAGGCAGCCTTGGCGAGCTTCAAAACGGAGATCAGACACTTGCTGTAAGTCACCAGCTTCCTCATTGTCCTCTCCGCTTGGCCAAGCAGGACCTTAAGTAGCAGCTGAGTAGCGGTGGTTCACAGCATCTCTCCAAGGGGCATCAGCTTTCGCTGGAAGGCTAGGTTCTGTGTCAGCTTGGTCCAAAACTTTCAACTCTCATTTTGTATGGTTAAAGCACTCAAACCCAAATATCGCAGAGAAATATACTTTAAAAAAAACCACCACAAAATCAAAGTAGAGGCTGTTTCCAGCCCCGCTCTGTGGTCTGGAAATGGTCATTGCAATCTGCAGCGGTCATTGATGGCCAAGGAATGCAAAACTTAGGACAGAGGCTGGTGCAATTTGATAAGCAGTACCTTTAATCCTAACTGATTTCTTGCAGTAGTGTTACGTAGGTTTTGCCATGTGATAGAGGTGTGGGTGAGGTACAAAAACACCACGCACTCCCACATTTTTCATTTGAAAGTCAACACAGCTTGACTTTGTGCTGGATTTGCCGTGCAGGCTTCTCCAGTGAGAGAGTGTAGGAGATGGGAAACGTTTCCCTGTATATATTTCCCTGTATGTATAATTATTAATTTATAAATTATATACACGTACTTCTGAAGCTCAAATATTTCTTCCCACACACCAATGGATCATCTCGTCCACCCCACTTTGGAGACCCCTGCTCTAAGCATCGCACCTTCGGTTTTGCGTTGGTTCATTCCTGTTGTGTAACCGTTGCATCCATCTGCCACGTGCACAAGCTCCAGTTGTTAGTGGTGGTTTGTTTGTGCTGTATATCTTTGAACAGTTTAGATATTTATCAGCTGACGCATCCACCTCCATGCAATACGATAGATGACTTTTGCTGGTCATTAAGACTGCGCCTGTCCTGTTATTTCTTGGCTTACCACTTGGGCTTGCAAGCTGCTTCGCTCGTATGAAACCTCACAGGATGAGGCTTCCCGCTGTTTGTTTGCATCTACGTGTCTGAATACCTTTTTACGTTCACTCAGTGGAGAGATTTGTTATCGAGTTCCCATCAAGAAAGCTGCTCAGTGTAGCAGATCTTACAAACTTGTGATCAAAACCAGATGGGATGTAGTGTAAGGATGAAGTGGTAAAGGTAATAAAATGGTGAGAACAAGTAAATGGGGCAGAAAGTGGCCTGGCAAAATGGCATAGCGCTGCGGTTCGGGGAGCTAGACCACAGCTGAGGAGCTCACGTGTTGAGGGACTATGGGGATACCAAGGCAGGTCCAGAGCGATGCGTGCAAGTTCGTATCTAGTGACTAAATGCAGTTGATGATAAAAGACCCTTGGAGAGCTTTCCGAGCTGTTCTCCTCTGACAAGCCTCTTGCAAGTACCTTCTTTGGGGGAGCCGGGAGGGGTGACCTAATCCAGGCCGGCTGTGCTTACCTTAGGGAGAGGGTTGACCAAGTGGCCAGAGAGAAAGAGAAGCTGCGGTCGGACTTGGAAAAAGCCGAAAAGCTGAAATCCCTGATGGCCTCCGAAGTGGACGACCACCACGCCGCGATTGAGCGCCGGAACGAGTACAACCTCAGGTATGGTGTCCTGGTTCGCCCTTCCCCTCCTCTTTGGGATCGCTGCCGTGGCATTGCAGGGACTCGGTGACGCAGGTGGTGGCGTTGTGCCGGCTGATTGCCACCAAGCTTCACTCGCAGCGGTATTTGCTTCTTTTTACGAGCTCTTCTTACCTCCGATGCCTTCATAGGAAGCTGGACGAGGAGTACAAGGAACGAATTGCAGCTCTAAAGAATGAGCTCCGGAGAGAGCGGGAGCAAATCCTGCAGCAGGCTAATAAACAGCGGCTGGAGCTGGAGCAGGAGATAGAAAAGCTGAAAACCGATGAGAACTACATCCGGGACCGCCTGGCCCTTTCCCTGAAGGTAACGGGGACTAAATGCAGCCGGCGTTTTCCTCCAAAAGGCAGGGATGCCTAGAAGTGGGAGGCGACGCTTGCAACGTAGTCCGTGTTGAAAGGATGTGTTACAGCGCGTGTTGAGCTAGCTGAAAGTAATTTCAGCAGCGAGATAGTGGCGTATCCATGAAAATTGTTTTTTTGGGTCACCTCGATAGGTTACTCCTTGGATTCATAAGGCTCCAGTTCAAATCTCTGCTGCCATCAAGTGCAGAGCGTGCGTGGGTACGGCTACCAGATGGGCTGTCTGCCTTGCTGGCTGTTTGGCTGTCTAGCCAGGAGATAATACGTTTTCACAAAGTTTAAAATATTGCTTTAAAAACAAAACAAAACAAAAAAACCCAAACCACTAAAGCAAGCTTGCTGTTTTGCCTTTTGATAATTTATCTACTGCCTAATGCAATGGTATCACTCAGTGACCCCACAGATTCACGTGCTTTTCCTAGATTCTATTTTAGAAAACACTTAAGTCACAACTCTTTTTATCTGACCGTTGCCTTACCGTATAATTAACTTTTGCTCAGTTTAAAAAAAAAAAAAAAGAAAAGTAATGGTGTTGTCTTACAAACAACATCAAAAGTGCTGACAGTCAGAGGGAGCTAATACAGCCTTACAGACGTTCAGGCAAGCAGCTTTTGAACGGGGTGGCCAACCTGTGAGCATCAGGAAAACTGTAAAATACTCCTCCTGAAGCAGCCGTCTGGAAGGTGAGGGAGCGGAGGAGCGTTTGTGAGCCGGCTGCGGGCCCGGTGTTCACACTTGCCGTTCTGCTGCGGCAAGAGGGGTTGTGTGTGCGCGGATTCACAATTCCAATCTTTGGCTGAAGCTTGTAACAGTGTCGTGCTCTGACTTGACTGGGAGATTACTCTTTTCTAATGAGTTACCATGTGCTAATGTTTTCCTTCTCCAAATGCTGAGGCTGCTGGGGGGTTTTGTTTGGTCCAGGAAAACAGCCGCCTGGAAAGCGAGCTATTGGAAACGGGAGAAAAACTGGCCGAGTATGAAAGTTTGGCAAGCAAACTGCAGAGGAACTTGGAAAACGTCCTGGCTGAGAAGGTAAATCCTCCTGTTCCCAATATGTGTCCAGAATTAAATCGCTTTTCAGTTACTACACTCAAGCTGCCAATTTAACGAATAGCCGGAGGCTCTTGGGGTCCCTATGCAGACGTGACCACGGCGCAGCCTTGGTGACATGGACCCCCTGACTGACTTCCAGTTAAGGAAATTAAAGATACTCCACCTTAGCTGGAGCTTTATATGAATTAACAGTAGGGAGCCTTACAGTGAAGCAATCATCCAGCAGATCTGCAGGAATTTTTTTTTTTTTTCCCCAGCACGTAGTTTTGGGTGGACCCAACGTGCAGCTTCCCTGTCTAGGGGAGGTGATACAGGAGGTGTTACGTGGCATCTCTGCTAAACTTAGGTGAAAATCGAGGTGAAGAGCTGATCGTGGTTGTTTTACAATAAACTCATCAGAATATCAGCTTCTCCAAAGGCACTTCTGTGCGTGTGCATCTATAGATAAAGGCTCATATACTGGGATTTTCACCCAGCATCTGTTTTCCAGTCTTCTTTAAAGCTGGGATTAGTTATTCAACTGAGATGTGCTAAGCTAGAAAGCTGTGGTCTGAAATCAAAGTTAGCATGAGAGCTATGGTGAGATAGCAGCTAGTATTTGTTAGGGAGGTTGCTCGTTGTCCCCAACCAGCAGGGAAGCAGAGTTTCTGTATTTAAAATAAAAAAAAAAACAGAGGGGAGAGGGCGCAGGCTGCAGGACTGCTTGCGAATGGCATCCGGGCTGTGATGATGAGCAGGACTGTTTGCTGGACGAGTAACTGGATCCCATTCATGCCGTTTCAGTTTGGTGACCTGGATCCCAGCAGCGCGGAGTTTTTCCTGCAGGAGGAGAGACTGGCGCAGATGAGAAGCGAGTACGAGCGGCAGTGCCGAGTAAGTGGAGCCCAGGGCTGGAGACGCGGCACCCGCCTGCCCGTGTTCACCGAGAATGCCCTTCCTGCAAACTATGCGCTAGCTGTTTTTTGATTTATGAAATAAATTTTGCCCTAATTTGAATTCAGAGTTGCAGGAACTAACAGCAGAAATAAGATATATCCCAGTTTTGGTGGTTTCCAAAACAATAGTATGTTCTTAAAATAAAACTGAAAATGTAAAGCTTCTCTTCTCCCCAAATCTTGTATGGCTGAAATACTTCTTTAAGATGGGCCTGCAAGTATCTATTCCCATATCTACCTTCTGATGACTACTACGGTTAAGAGCATCCAGCTCATCTGTTCTGCATGATTCTTTTCGTTCAATAAAGGACTACCTTGGCCAGAGGCTGTCTAATCTGAAACAGCACGGTAGCTCTCTTAGGAAGCTGCAGTGTAAAAGCAAAGATTTTCTAGAAATATTTGCTGAATTGATACTTCTTGATAATAAGTTGCTTGAATAGGCAATTGATTTTTTTTTTTTTGAGATATGAATCAGTATTCAAGGTTCACTTTCTGAACCATTGAAATCTGCAGAATTGTGTGTTTACGCATTCAGGGATTCATTTTCCTCAATAAACGCTGTTCGTTGAGCTGAGCACATGGCATTTGGCACAAACACTCGGGATATTCCGCTGGCAAGTGGGCAGAAGCACCAGATGGTAAATGCAGTAATGAGGATATCTCTTTCCTAATTTGATCTTTTGCTTCTGATTTGATTTTTCAAGTAGATGGTGTTTGAGGAGGTATTTCTCGACTGTTTGAAAATGTTCCTAAGCTGCTGTTTAAAACAGGTCGTAGGAAGAAGGAATAAAATGGAAGGTCCTGGAGCACGATATACTTTAGAGGCAGAACAGATACAGGCTGTCAGTCTGAAGAAGCTTCTGCTCTCTTAGTAAGAAACACATCTGTTACTTGCACAGGTTGGAACCTGGAGAAGGGCGATGTTTTGCTGATAGGAGGATGACTAACCGTGGCACGATAGCAGGATTACTGACAAGTCTTTACCTACTGTAATTCCCTCCTAAATGTCTCATCATGGGAGCGTGTTGATGTACAGATGCTCAGCTGCCTCGGTTGCTTTCACTCAGGCTTCTTTCCCCCCCCTCTCAGGAGCTGCAAGACCAGATAGATGAGCTGCACTCGGAGCTGGAGGAGTACCGTGCCCAGGGCAAAGTGCTCAGGCCTTCGCTGAAGAATTCACTGTCGGAAGAGTTCGACATTGATATGAACAGTCATGGCAATAGCGGTGTTGAGCCTGACCAAGGTAAAGCACATCTCCTATAATACCTGTGCTATAGGTATTTATAGTCACATCTTAGAGGCAATTACATAAAAGCTTTCCCAAACCTTCACAGTGAGACTGAAATACCACCTCCGTTTTGCTACTTAACATTAAGTGGAATACGGCTGCTGTACTATGTTCAAAGCTGAAATTAATGTTTGCAGTTTCTTGTCTGTCTGTGTGTGTGATGGGAACTTGAGAGCTGCAAGTAGCTGCCTAAACAAATTTAAATTGATGAAATAATTCTGTTGAGAATGTATCTCTTTGGGCTTCAAGAATATGTGTATAATTATTTTTAAAGGACTTGGTTCAGAAGACTGCAACCCATTAAATATGAGCATAGAGGCAGAAATGGCTATTGAACAAATGAAGGAGCAACATCACAGGGACCTACATCACCTCAAACAGGAGCTTGAAGACACAGTAAGCTATTTTAACTTAAAACAAACCTTCACAACTTTTCCAGCCTCTTTACACAAGTGGGATGGTCTTGAAGAAGGACTTTTTATTCCTGATCAAATCGCAACCTTTCTGTGAATCTAAGCCTCTACCTTCCCTGCTCCTTCTGCATGTTGCTGCGTGCTGGAGAGGTGCTGGAGAGGGCTGAATGAATGCTGCAGTAGAGCCTCCCGCCGCCCACCAGCTAACGAGAGAGCAGTGAGCCCTTCCGAGGCAGAATTGCATTTCCTGAATTAGCCACTTCATTCCCACTGGCATGGGATAATTGCGGGTTAGAAAGGCTGCTGGCAGGAGCCTGCATTGCTAAATGCTACGCTTGGGCGGTCTGGTGGCGTCAAAACGCGATCTGTGCTGTGGAAGTATGGAAACCCTGCTGTTATACCTCTGCTACTGAAAATGGGCAGTCAGCTCCCCATTTTCTGGGTGTCCACCTGCAGATTAATCTTGCCAGACGTGCAGAAATACTTCCATTGGCTCTATGTGGAGAAAGCTTGGGTCGAGATGGGCTTGTGAGCCTGGGGCAGCTCCACTCCAGAGCCTATCTACAGTGGCAGGGCGAGCTGGCGCAGCTTTGGGCGCAGCACAAGACCTACCTCCAGCCTACGCTGGCATCTTCGCTGGGGAAAAACCGGCTGGACGGCTGAGCCCAGAGAGTTGTGGTCAATGGAGTTAAATCCAGTTGGCGGCCGGTCACGAGCGGTGTTCCCCAGGGCTCAGTACTGGGGCCAGTTCTGTTCAATCTCTTTATCAACGATCTGGACGAGGGGATCGAGTGCTCCCTCAGTCAGTTTGCAGATGACACCAAGTTGGGCGGGAGTGTTGATCTGCTGGAGGGTGGGAAGGCTCTGCAGAGGGACCTGGACAGGCTGGATCGATGGGCCGAGGCCAATGTATGAGGTTCAACAAGGCCAAGTGCAGGGTCCTGCACTTGGGCCACAACAACCCCAGGCAACGCTACAGGCTTGGGGAAGAGTGGCTGGAAAGTGCCTGGAGGAAAAGGACCTGGGGGTGCTGGTCGACAGCGGCTGAACATGAGCTGGCAGTGTGCCCAGGTGGCCAAGAAGGCCAATGGCATCCTGGCCTGTATCAGAACTAGTGTGGCCAGCAGGAGCAGGGAGGTGATCGTGCCCCTGTACTGGGCACTGGTGAGGCCGCACCTCGAATCCTGTGTTCAGTTCTGGGCCCCTCACTCCAAGAAGGACATGGAGGTGCTGGAGCGTGTCCAGAGGAGGGCAACGAAGCTGGTGAAGGGCCTGGAGCACAACTCTGATGGGGAGCGGCTGAGGGAACTGGGGGTGTTCAGCCTGGAGAAGAGGAGGCTGAGGGGACTGAAACTGTGTTTGTTCAAAGCTGGGATGGGAGTGGGAAAAGGGGACTGATAAAATATTACCCCAAAATCATTCCTTTTTCTTAAGGGTTTGTCTCATGTCGCTTGTGTGTTTAAAAAAAAAAAAAAAAAAAAAGGCAGGCCTCATCTGCCTCGTAATTTGGGGAAGGTTTTGAAAAAATAATCAGTGAAATAAAAAAAAGAGTCCACTTGCAATTTGCAAAACTGGCGAAGGACTTAAAAGCTGTTAGTGGCTTCTCTTTTTTCACAAATTTGCTTAATGGAAAAGCATGAATTTCACCAGCTTCTACATAATAATCATCTTTATCCCAGTAAGAAATTAAGCTGAGCACTTTAGCATTCTTTGCAGGGGAAATCAATATAGGACGCGAATGTGTAAATCAAAACATTCTGTAGAATATGTGGAAATCTATAATACAGAAATGTTAAGAAAACATCTCCATAGAACACTCTGTAGAAAGTGAACCAATCCAATCTGTTTTCCTTTTCGTAGGTGAGCCATTACGAAAAGCAGCTAGATGAGACAAAAATCCACTGTGAAAAGGAGCAAGAGGATATGAGGAAGAAGTACACTGAAGAGATGCAAGTCATGGAAAAGCAAATAACTGGCCTTAAAAAGCAAATTGCAGAGCTGCAAGGAGAGGCAGCACTGCTCAGAGAACAGCAAGAACAGCTTGACTGTAAACATAACGATGAGAAAAACAAACTAAAAATGAGTTTCGATGAGGAAAAAGCCAATTTGCAAGAACTATTGAGGCAGGAGCACGAAGAAGATGTTAGAGCCAGGCTGGAGCAGGTAAACGAGAAGTTTAGTCAAGAACGGGAAGAACTGATTCAAAACGGTGTCTGGGTGGAAGAAAAGATGAGAGTTTTAGTGCAGACACTGCAGGAAGAGAAGGGAGAGCTGGAACGTGGCTTTCATGAGCAGCTAAAAAGGATGGCAGAGGTGCATGCCCTGGAGAAGGAAGAGCTCCACCAAGAGCTGCTGAGGAAGCACGAGCAGGACCTGGAGGAGGAAAGGTGAGTGTCGCCGCTGGCGGGGACACTAGTGGTGTGTGCTGACCTTGACCTTGGCGTGGTGACCAAGGCGAACCTAGTGCAGAAATGACCCCTGATGCTTAATTCAAGTGTACTAATTGTACAGGGCTGTGACCTGTTTTATTCCAGAACACTGGGCTGCTATCCAGGGGCTTTTTCTTCTGACCTTTCTCAAGCAGATATTTATATTGATTTTTAGCTCACCCAGAGGCAACAATAGTGTTAAAGCATAACCAGAGGTGATTAATTTGAGCTCTGTTCAGGATCCCTGTGCTTTACAAGTCCCTGCTTTGTACTTTTAAAGCATTTGGGTTTTCAGAGTTCTTCTTTTCTGAAGAAGTAAAGGGGTGGCTGGTAAATGCATTTAGCCAAGATCGAGTGTCAAAAGAAACTGAAACCATCCTGGGGTGACAGGGAGAGACGGGGGTAAGAACACCCGCCCCCACAAATGTGATCACAAGTATAGAAGGGCATATATTGTACATGAAACCTTTTCTGAGGACACTTCAGGAGTTACACTTTTCCAAGGCAATTAGATTTTTATTTCTGAAGTTTCAACAAATTGCCTGAAATTTAACTTTGGCTCTCAGAAACACCCGTCAAATAGTACTTCATCTAAAACTCAGTGGAAAAGTAATTTTCAGCTTGTTTTATTCAGCCTAAAAAGCCATTTGAATCTCTTTCTGAGTTAGCCCAGAGTTTAGTAATATTTTATGTTAACCATGTTTAGGAAAAAAATGGAAAGTGACTATAACAGAAGAGCATCTCATGCAGAAACTCAGTTTTCTGTCGACACACAAACACTTGTGAATAAATATGAAGAAATGATCCAAAAACTGGAAGGACGTTACCAGCGAGAGTTACATGAACTTGCCGAACAGCAAAGGGAGGAGAAATCTCAGTGGGAGTTTGAAAAGGATGAAATTGCTCAGGAGGTTGCTGAAGCTCATGAGCAACTGAAGGAAAGTCTGGCAAAGGAAAAGGCTGTTTCTTCTGCCCTGACCCAGGAGAAAGATCTTCTGGAGAAAAACTTCAAGGAAGAAGTGAACAAGCTTGTGTGCGAGAGAGAGCAGCTTCAGAAGGAGCTGCGAGACCTGAGGGATGCCACTGAGAAGCAAGAGAAAAAGCTGAATGATAAAATAACAGAACTCCAAAATGACCATGAAAAAGAGCTAAAGAGCAAAGAAGAGCATATATCCGTGGTGGAGGAAGATGGGAAGCTGGTTAGGCAAAAGCTGGAGAGGCTTGACAGTGAATATAAGCAGGAGAAAGAAGAACTCAATTCCAGACTTCTTGCTTTGGAGAGTTTAAACAAAGACATCTGTGTAAGAGCAGAAACAGAGAAGGCCGAGATGAGTTTGGAAATCTCAAACCTTCAAGGGAAAATACAGAAATTGCAGTGGGAGACCCATAGTTTTTCCGCACTACAAAATCATTATAGGGTCCTGGAAAATGAGTATGCAAAAGCAAAGAGCAAAATGGCTTCTTTCTCTGGCATGGCGCCTCTGGGAGATGATGGGGATGTCCTCTTAAATCTGCAGAAAGTGCACGAGCAAGCTGTGAAGGAAAATGTCAGAATGGCTGCTGAGATCCTCAGGCTGCAGCACAGGTTGCAAGCTGCGGAGCGGGAGCCCGTGCGACCCCCCAGTCCTGGCTGCTCCGACTCCGGCTCAGAAGGATCTCAGCTGCCAGATGAAACGGTTCCCATTTTTGAAGGGTTGCCCAGCGATTGTAAAGATGCAGACAAGGGAACAGACTCACAAGTCCTTCCACTTTTGGAGGCTGATACTACAGACCTGGAAGAAATGACCGAGAGTGATTCAGATTTGGAGAAAGCATGTGTTAAAGCCAGAGCCGATGGCCACGCACCCAAGGTGCAGGTGTGTCAGATGCGAGGAAGTAAAGCAGCGCTGGAAGCTGATGGCCATCAGGATTGTGACAAGAATCAAGAGCTGCTTTCTTGGGTGCCTCTGCTGCAAAAAAAGAGAAATCTCAAGAAAACTCTTGAGAGAGTTCCCAGACCAAAAATGCTACACAACGATGTTAGACAGCAGAAGGTTCATCTGTTAAATCACAGAATAGCTCCCAAAAATAAAGGGTTTGTTTCTGATGCTTTGAAGCTGCAGGTTGAGCTTGAGAAGGCTGAAGAACTGAGTGAAGCCTCTCTCCAGCTTGATCATGCTCCTGGGTCAACAAATGGTGACCTGAAAAGGGTAATAGCTCAGCTTTGGAAAAGGGTCGAAGAGTTAGAAGACAGATCAATGGCACAAGCTAAACTTCTGTCACTACAAGAAGAAATTCAGGTAGAAAATGAGGATCTGAAATCTGAAATGATAAAGTTAGTTGAAAAAAATAAAGTGCTAGAAGACAACCTGCGTAAGCTGAGAAGCCTTCATTGCAAACTAGAAGAAAGTAAATTGGAAAGTTTTAAGCTTAGAGAGGAAAACACACAGCTCCTCCAAAAAGTTAAAGAATTGGAAGATGTCCAAGAACAAGATGCACAAGGAAACGTAGATGCACAGAGTGACAAATTCAGACTGCGATGCCAGCTTGGGAAGCTGGAAGAACATGCCGCCGTCTTTACAGGTCAGCAAGACAAGCACGCCCAAAGCACGGTGAAAGAAATGTCAGCAGAAAAGAGGGAGCTGCAAGAGCCCAACAGAAAGCTGAAGGAGAAAGCTGCTGATCTGGCTAACCCAAATAACATGCATTTCCACGAAGAGGAGAGGAATACGGTGACGCACGGCTTACAAAGCATGTGCGCTGAACTGCAGCAAAAAGTTGATCTTCTGAGGTAATGTACACTTGCAAAACTTTGTGGGAAACGTGCCGGCCCCACAGTAATCAAATGTGCCGCTTAGAAACTAACCTAGCGTCCCGTTCATCGCTTCGTAGCCGCCTGCCTGCCTGCCGTACGGTTGCTGCATTAACCACTGTAGTTTAACTTTGATTAGAAACCAGTGCTTTGGACTCTAACTATTAGCAAGCAGGCTGATTAATCCTGGATAACGACGGTTGAAATAAATGCGTGTGACTTACTCCTCCCTGACTGTGACCTAACATGAACGGTAAAACAGGAGCAACCTGCCAGCTGTTCTGTCTGTGGATGTGGTCACCTTCGCAGTGTGTAGTTTATGGTACATCAGAAACCCCTGTATTTTTATGTCCAAAATACTATGGTAACACATCCAGAATGCTTTTAGCTTTTACTAATATCACTTCTTCACTCGGTTTGCTCCCTTCTAGTACTGAATGTTACTTGGAATGCTAAAAGTGCTTCGTTTTTTCTCAATATTTAAGTTAATACTAGAGAATTATGGTAACTTTTTTCCCAGCAGGAGCACTTAGTGTTAGGAATCCATCAGGCCTGTGATATGGTAAATACCATTGTAACACAGAGAATATAAGAAGTTTTACCGACTTGTTTTTAACTGCTGTATTTCAGCAAGGATTTTTTTGGAGGCCATAAAGTGGCTGCAAGTGGCTTAATTATTGTTCAGCACCAGCTTCCTGCAGGGAATTGTTCTTTCAGGTATTACACCATGGCTAAGTTATTTCTCTAGTCGCCTCAGGACAGAAAAGGCACTTCCCAGCACTGCGGTTCCCGTGCTGTTCCTCCCAGCACACTGGACTCTAGAAACAGCCGGGGAAACAGCTCTCTCTCCTAGCAATCTGCGTATTGTTGTGTTAAGCTGTTTAAAGTTCTGTTATTTGTAACTTAAGGACTGAAAGGTATAGTACAAAAATGTGAAACTTTTACTAGGTATCTGAAATTTTAACTAAACTTCAGCGGTACAAACACATGCACAAAAAGCCCCCCTTTCAGTGATCTGGGAAGCACTCTTACTAAATGAAATGTAAAATCCATTCATACATAAAATAAATCAATTGTAGCTTTGTTTTGAAATATTACAGGTAGCTTAGGCTTTTAGTAATTTTTCTCCCTGTGGACCTAGATGATATACAGAAACAGTTTTCGCTTGTCTCGTGTCTCTGCCACAGATGTGAAGCTGAGAAGCTCAGAGAAGAAAATGCTATTCTAAAAAATGAAGTGACTTTATTAAATGAGGAAGGTAGTGCTTCCAGCCTGAAACTGAGGGAGCTAAATGGATCCCGAGAAGAAATGTGGTAAGAATCCGATGGGGCACCTCCCATGTGCATGCCTTCAGGCCCTCGCTGCGGTGCAGACGCGATGGTTACATCCCTTCTCTCAAAGCTCCTTCGCGTGTTAGGTATTCTACAAAATTTGAAACGGGCTTATTTCATGGTGCCATTGGACATCCAGCTGGCTGACAGTCTATTCCTCATCCTTTTCACCTGCCCCAGCCTGTCCTGCCCATTCCTAGAGCCAAAGCCGGGGCTTAACTGTAGGAGTTCAGATGACCCAGTGACACGTACAAATACAGGACCTGCTTGTGAGCTGACCTGATGCAACTCTTCTTGCTTCAGCGAAGGCAGAGCTTGTTGGGCTGGCGTAGCCTTGGAAAAGGCAGGAAGAGGTGCGGCGTGATTTGGTCTTTTGCAAGTAGATAACCATCCGTGATCCTGGGAGTATTGTTCCCTTCTAGAAAAGAACTACGTGGGGTACTTTGAGGAACTGAGCACTTGCCAAGCCTATGCAAAACAGTGCTGCTAAGCAATAAATAAATATCCAGAATTACCATTTCTGGTGATGTCAAAACCCAGCCCATTCTTGTAGGCATCTATATTAACAAGTGACCCTAATGTTAATGAGCTTTCATTTTTTCCTTAGGCAAAAGATAGAGGCTGTGAGAAAGGAGAAGGTGGCTGTACAGAAGATGGTTGACAACCTGAAAAAGCAGGTATACGGACTGAGCCCATAACCTTCTCTGGAGAAATCATCACTGTATAAAAGCTGTTCCTTAGACGGTCACAAAGGCAGTAGAAAATGACTATTCTATACACTTAAACTTTTTGATAACTGTTCTCATTAACTCTATGGGATTGATATCAGGCTTGTTTGACGTGATCAGAAGACAACTGCAACCCTACTGTAACTATCTAGCTTACAGGCTTGAGAGCACTTTCCATAGTCAGCTTGGAAAGTTTATTTAATAGAAATAAAAAGTTAAAAGTCTTTCTTTTGTAGTCTTTGTGGGTAATGCTTTGCAGTAGCCCATGGGAAACAGAGGTTATGTGACTCAGCCTCTCCTTACTTCCCAGCTCGCTGGGTCTAGGAATGCTGCCAGCTCTGATCCTTTGCTCGTATCCATGAGACTGCTACTTTTATTTTAAGGGTGGTTTGTTATGCTAGGCAAAGTAGAAGGTTTAAGTAGCTCTTACATTCATGTCCCTCTTACTATCGCTTAGTAAAATTCTCAGAATAATCTACTAGCTCACCAGCATAACCCTCAAAGTATACATCAGCATGGCAAAGGGAAGGACGAACAGAGTGGTGTGCCAGATGACTGATATCATAACTGATATAATTGAGGCCGATTATGAGAAATGAACAGTTTGTGAGGCTGACCATGCATGCAGCAGGCCATCAGGAGGATTCCTACTCCTAAATATGGTTCTACTTGATTTGGCCTAAAATTAGGGCATGGAGCAAGTTAAATCGCTATAAGGAAACAAAGCAAGCAGTGCTACTGGGGTCATGACTGTACATGGAGTGCAGTTAAGAGCTATGCCCCACCACTCGGAGTCACCAGTGAATTGGAGTGACACTTGTCAGGTTTTTTAATCATCTTAATAGAAAGGAAATGTTTTAAAAACCTCATCTCCAGTGTAAAAGCAGTCATAACTGACGTTGCTGTCCCGATTCAGGTGGTAGATCTGAAAACCAGAAACCAGCAGCTGGACTCTGAAAATACAGAACTTAGCCAGAGGAACTCCAAAAATCAGGCAGACGTGCAGGATCTCAATCAACAGCTGGCAAGGGTGCTCAAGCAAAAGGAAAGGGAAGCGGGAAAATGTACCCTGGAAGAATGGGAAAAGGAGAGACTGGCACTGAAAGAGGAACTGGAAAACTCCAAAGTAAAGGTACGGGATTCCACTGTCTCTAACGGTGTGAAGCAATTGAACTTTTAGGAATGCACCGGTGCTATGGAATCAGTATCCCTTTCTTGAGCTGTGCGTGGTCTTTCAAAGCTGAACTTCCCGAAGTACTAGCTGCAAACGTACATGCATGCAGCAGTGGGGATGGAAGGAAGGTGCAGGTTTGTCTTAAAAATGGAGCTTAGTGATGCTAAATACTTACCTGCATTTTCCAGCATGCCTGTTCTGTTCAGTCCAGTGCCATCCCAGCTCTAGCCCGTGTCACTGGCTGCAGCATCCTCTGATTAGCCTCTGTTACTCTGCGTGTCTCCTAAGTTGAAATCTGAGCCTTTTACTTTTTGCAGTCATCCAGTATGGTGTCTTCCTTGGAGATTGAGCTGTCAAAAATGAAGATTCAAGCTCATATATTGGAGCAGGAGAACCACATCCTCAAGCAGGAACTCGAGAAAACAAAACAGGTAATGGCATCCTATTGAGGGCCATCAGATGATGCTGGCTGTCTCTTGCCCGAGTTGGAAATAGTTAATTTCTTTAAAGAAAGATAATAACAGTAGGGGAATATAAATCCTGTTGAAACAGTCTCTGGGTACAGTGCACGATTGTTCAGATAAGGTTGGTTTCACTTGGCCTTTGCCAAAAGGTCTTCCAGAGCAGTGATTCTACAAAGACAGGCTTTGACAATGAAGACAAAGATTTAAAGCTCTAATCAAGGAATAGACAGGGCTTTTCTAGTTCGTGCAGATGGGATAGGCAGGGGAACATTTTCCTGTGTAACTGGTGATACCCATGTAGCTCCATTTAAGGACTGGTCTCTTCCAGCATGTCCTTTGGGAGACAATTCCTATTGCTAAACCTATCTGGAGACTTCGATGTCTCAACTTCTGAGGATAATTTCCTGGAGGGCTTGGTTATCGCCTGTATAAGCATGGTTCAGTTGGCTGTAAATATATGCTAATAAACATAGATAATGAAGGCTACAAATGAGTTAGCTCTCCTGATTAGGACTCCACAAAGTAATTTTCTTTACAGTGTAAAGCACTCATTTGATGCACGCAATGGTTAGGATAGATAATGGTCTTAAAAAGCAAAAGCAGATGAGGTCTATTCAGTAAAGAGTGGATTGTGGCTTGAGTAATTAAAGACAGAAGATTGAGTGAGCAAAGACAGAACAGCACAGGAGAAGGCAGAGTGTTAAGCTAAAGCACTGTGTGAAATGGGAAAAGGATCAGAAGTCAGCAGTACAGTATTATTTTTCCCCTTTCACAGAAGAGGCAGAAAAGAGACCAGCCCTAAAGCAAATCCAAGGGATCACAGGGCAATTAGGAATCCTTAGCACTGCTGTTGCAGGAAGGATGCCCTGGATCATATGAACGACACTTGTGTGGTCATTCGTACCAAACTGCAGTATGCCTCTCTCTTCCACTCTATCCAGAGTGGGATACTTGGCCTGGAGGAGAAGAGAAAGCTTTGTGTAACACTTGCATGCAAAATTCAGAAACGGCACAGAAATGCAACTGTGAGGGGTTTGTTTTCCACAGCTGCCCAGATGTCCTGATCTCTCTGACCTTCAAAATGAAGTTTCGAGCTTAATTACTAAAAATGAAAAGCTGCAGAAAGAAAAAGAAGCCCTGAGTGAGGAATTAAACAGATGTATTGATAAGGTAAGAAAGAACTGCAAATCCACATCACTACCTACAGGCTGTAACGGGCTGTTAAAATTCTCGTATCATTAACTGTATCACCCTAATTTGTAAAACTACTCTGGATTTTTTTTTGTCTTACCTTCAAGCCAGATAAAGGCTTAATTGCCACTGCCTTTTTTTCCTAGCTGGTCTTGAAGAGAAAGTTTAAATTCTGGAGCACGGCTTTACTGTAATTTGATGTAGAAAATTCCAAACATTGCAAGGAACAGAGGCCTGGATATAAATATTGCAGCAGGACAAGGAAGACAGTGTTCTTGCACTTTTATTGCAACTCTAACATATTATAACTCTGAACTTGAGCAGTGTAACTAATATGCGCGCTATAAATAATGATCCCGCTGTGTGGAGATTCGGGCTGGGAGCTGGGGGTTTTTTTGCTCTCCTGCGTTTTCTTTGCGTAGCTGTAACTCCCTCTAGCTTAACTCTCGAAGTCAAATTGAGTTAAAGAAAATCCTGAATGAGTCAGGCTTACCGACGTAATCTTATTTCAGGTAGCTAAAGTAAGCTGCTTAGAGAATGCAATTGGCAGCTTGAAGCAGGAACAGAAGTCCTGGGAACAGCAGAGTCAAACGCTGAAAACGCAGCTCACCGTTTCACAAGAAAAGGTATGTGATTTTTGTTATGGCCCTAGATCAAAAGCATTTTTTTTATCTCTTGTAGTGCTTTTGTCATAAAAAAAACAGCCCTTTTCTAATGTGTGCAAAGATGTCATGCAGCTAAGAATGGCTACTTTGATGGGCTTTCAAAGTGACATTCTTAAAGGACAAGAGGAAACTTGTTAAATGCAATGAGGGATTTTTTTCCCCCGAGAATAAGCTATGGTGTTTTGCATCTACAGCCAAGTTCCTTTTGCCAATTCATTCTGCCCAGTTATTCCTAAAATAGTGCAGAGACTCTGCTGTGGCTCCCTGCTCTTCGGGCAGTGGATCGCCTCTCACCAGGCAGGGGAGGGGAACGAATGGCTATCTGCTTGGCTAACTATGCTTGGGGTTTCTTGTTGGCCGTGGGCTGCCAGGAAGAATAAATAATTCAAGAGAAATCTTCTCTTCCCAGCATATCACAATAAATATTTGGGGGTGGAAGACGTGTCTCTGTTGAATGCAGTATTGTGGCTGTATTCAAAGTGGATGGCCTACTAATTTGGAACAGAAAGTCAGAAAATCTTTTAGTATTTTTAAAGGGGGCTGTCGTCTTCACTCTTTCCATCAGAGATCCTAAATATGTGTGATCTGTGGTGCGCACACATCCTAGCAGACCGAGGTTACAAGAAATCTTGGTCCAGCAAATGCCAAGCTGTGCTCCTGCTCGTTACAGGTTCAAACTCTAGATGAAACGCTGCAAAATACCAACCTTCAAATGTCCCGACTAAAATCGGACTTACGGGTGACGCAACAGGAGAAGGAAACTCTTAAACAAGAAGTGATGTCTTTACACAAGCAACTGCAGAATGCCAATGAAAAGGTAACGGCCCTCAGGTGCCTCAAAGCCAGTCAGCTTTGCATGCCAGGGTTTACGGACGCTAGCTGCTGCTCTTCTGTAGCCTGCCACTGTAGCCAACTTATTTCTTTAGGTTGGCTTGTTCATTAAAAGGACACAAATAGTGCTGCAGACTTGAGCAAGTAGACTCAGAGTTATGCAACTATTGTTTTGGTTTTGTTTTTTAAACAAGTGATATAAAACTAATAATTTTTTTAAAAAGCTGAAAGGAGGTGGGTACAAAAAAAGCCCTATTTTAGTAATGTTTTCTGTATTTAGGAGTTTTAAAATAGTTAACTATAATTAGTCTTGTTGGATTGTATATAATGTGCAGATTTTAAACTTCTTTTTAAAAAACTTATTTTAAGTTTTGAATGTGAGGACAGGCAATGATCGGTCTATCTCCTGGGTCTCCATTCTTCCCTGAAAGAAATATTTTGCACAAAAAAAAAAATCAATCAGTGGACAATGTATGAATTTACACATCAAAACTATAAACATATGAACAGTCAAACCAGTAATTGAGAGGGGGACCTACTTTTCAGTCATATTTGTTTTTGAAAGGCACAGCATTATAGCAGCCTCTCTTAACTGATGAGGAACTGTAACTGAAGGAGGTTGTAGACAGCAGTCCTGGGATTGGTATTATGAATTCAGTTACTAATTTGGCTTGTTTGCCATGTAATTAAGGAATATTTGATGTCCACATGGAAAAGAGGCTGTTTCAGAATTGTACAACAGGAACTAAATTACAGCTATTACTGAATAATATATAACACTGAGTTCTATTATTTGCTTGATGAGGCTGTGAAATGGAGCACAAATTGCTTTTTTGTGTTGTTGAACTCTGTGCACTCATATCAACCGTTCTGGCACACAGCTATTATCTATGATTTTAGCCAAAGGAAGCACTTTAGTTTTGCACTGTGATTAGCGTGTTGGGTTTCTTAGTGGAAAACAGTGTGTAGGCTGGGAGGAAGATGGGAATCCTGCGACTTTAGAGTCTGCAGTTACTGAAAGCCTACTTAAAACCCACCTGAATAGAGAAAATGTCTGCTTCTTTGTTTAAGGCCTAACCCTGCAATTCTGTCTGTCTTAAGAATCGGGTTCTAGAACTGGCTGTGCCTTCCTCAGGGCTGCAGGACCAACAGAGGCAACTACACTGGGATGAACTGGACCAGCTGACGAAACAGGAGCAGCAGCTGCTCAGGCAGGAGAATGAGAGGCTGCAGAGAGAAGTCCAGAGCACTAAAACAGAGCTGACTCACTCCAGGGAGAAGGTAACCTAAGCAAGCCGACAGATCACAGAGGCGGTCCCTGCGCGTTAGGCAAAACTTAATGATTCTTTTTTTGCAGTGGGTAATACAGGAGAGGAATGTTGCTCATTAGTTTTGAATAGAAACATTTGCAGAAAGAATGCATAACGGAATAGTCTTCCTTTATATCTGCACTGAGTATGCAGACACTCTTACGATGTTTCAAACAGCTCTTTTCTTAAAAGAAAATCCTGGTAACTCTTGTCTAAGATGCTGGTCTGACTTTCAATTAATGCCCTTCAATTTTTTTCTTTCATAAAAACTTCTTAGTATTCTGAGCATTCTTCATGTCCAATTTCTTGGCTCACAGTATTAGGCAGATTATGGGGAATGGAAGGGAAAGACCTTTTGTTGCCCAAAGCTAATGTCAAAAACACACCAGCATCTGCTATGAGTCCGAAATCAATTGGTACTCGGTTTTTTAGATTAAGTAGATGCAATTTGATTTTTGAATGGTCTGGAATGTTTTTCCACATTTGTTCATCTCTGGTCTCTTTAGATCAGACAGCTGGAATCTACTATCCTTTCCCTAAAGCACCAAAAGCATCAAAGTCAGTCAGGTATCGTCAAAGCCATAGAGCAAGAGAAATTAAGCTTGAAGAGAGAGTGTGAACAGCTTCAGAAGGAGTTGTCATCTGCAAACAGGAAGGTTAGTGTTAGATGGTAAATACGTGACTCGATGCAGTACTTTCCATCTGTAAGAGCTAATGTGGTAAGCTGTAATTTTCTTCTTTTACTCTGAGCTTTGCGTTCTTTGTCTCTTACGAATCCCTGTCCCAAGGAGCTGACTGTCTTCTGTGCTTCTGCAGAGCGTGCAGGGTGGAAGTCTAAGCCAATGTGCTGCAGGACTTCTAGTCGGTACAAACAGTTCAGTGGTAGAACATGGGAACCATAAACAAAACGCAGCCTGCTCAAGTGCTCCGCAATACACAGCGCTTGTGTGCCAGCATTACCGCTTTTAGATTAAAAATCAGTTACTCTGCCTATTCTTTGAAACTTGTGTCAGAGACACTGTATAACATTGTTTTAGACATCACTTTCAGCAAAGCATTACACTTGTCCAAATACTTATGTCTTTTAATCTTGAATTGTCTTGATGTGCAGTGATTCATGACTTGCATATTGAAAAGAAAAAAAAAAAAACAGATAAAATAAGAAACTACTATCTTTCTAAGGAAACTTCTTGTTTTTAATAGATCAGTCAGATGAATTCTCTTGAACGTGAACTGGAAACCAGCTCAGAAAATGAAGGGCTAAGGAAAAAGCAAGTCAAACTGGATGATCAGTTAATGGAGGTACTTTTCAATCAGTATTGACTGTACTGAATAGTGTGGGGCTTTATCACTATCTCACTGAATCTGTGAATTTATTTAAAAATAATTTCTAGATGTGTAGGAACAGAGGAAACTAATAGAAACTAGAAGAATTAATCTCCCCTAATGCCTAATCTCATCTTTCATGATCAAGATGTTAGTGTGACAAACGTGCTTCATGTTGTGGTTTATCGTAATTCACGTAAGGCTTCAGATATAAAATCAAATAGCGAAGAAATTTGTTGCTGTGCTTGAGGCAAGGCTAACACTTTCCTCTTCCTTCCTAAAACATGTAACCTCAAGTTTCCTAACTAATATTTGCATAATGCTGCTCTTGATGTAGAAACCTGTTCTTATTTACTATGGGGAATAACTTGCTGAATTTAAGCCTTGCTATCTTATCTAGATCATGATAGAATAACAATTTACACAACTTGTTGTTAATCTAAAGGCATGAGTGAAAACTTCAATTGAGATTCTTCCAAAGCCTGCTGTAAATGTGGATGTTTGTTCAGTACTGCTGGAGATGGATCATGCTGGATGTTATGAAAACTGCATAATTCTTAGGTGTCCTTGGTTACAGGAATGGGCAAGCTTAACTATGTGAAGTTAGTGTATCCCTTAAGGTCAGGCTAGACCTCAGAGTTGTCTCTCTGCAGTCTTGCCTAAACTTGATATCCTGAATTTGAGTTTAAAACACAATATAAAAAAACCCACCACAACTTTGACTTATTCCATAAATCAAAGCATCTTCTAGATGAGGCTTTTACAACAGTGTTTATTAAAAGACTTCATGTTTTTCATCAAGAGAGCAAATGGAAACATAGTATATTCAGCATAACATGTAATTAGCTGTAAAATTGTAAAAACTTGATTAGAAAAGATGAGATTTTGACAAGTTATTGAAAAGACTGTTTATATGCCCTGTGCTTTTATTTATATAGCTTTAATTAAGCTTTGGGAAAATTCCAAACACTGTTAAACCTTTTAGTATAAACACCAAGCATGAAATTGCATTTTCTCCTGAAATTTGTATTGCAAACATGCAGGACTTTTGTTACTCCTGATAACACTCTCCCAGCAGGTGTGTATAACGTTCACTTAGCACTTTATGACTTCTAACTTTCTCTTTTGTGCCTGTTCTCCTTTTGTTCATGGCTAACCTGTCTAGAACTCAGTGGTTGGAACTAGCAGAGAAGGGTGCAGTTCTCTTTCTGAAATAGTGTGCGAAGGTAGAGCAATCATTTTCAATGTACTACCATAGCATGGAGAAAACATTTTTCTTTTATGGATTTTTTTTTTTTAATTCCATGCATCTTTTAAGTAAAGAAGCCACTGTTCATTTTAATGTAAAATTTTTGCTTTGACAGCTGCACTAACTTCTTTGTGGTTAGTATATCGTGCAATTTGATTCTGTAGGCAAGGAAGTTGCATACTTCTAAGGCATTGCCATGAAAATGGAGAGAAATAATCAATTGCATGCAAAAGAATTAAACTGATCGTAAGAAAATGAAAAGTGGCTCAACCCCTTCCTTCTAACCCGTTGGCTGTGAGGCTTGAAGGTGTTTTCATATTTACCTCTGATACTGCATGCTTTTTCACCAGACTGTCAAATGTGTCCTTAATATTAACTGATATGTGATCACACTCAGTGTCATCCCTAATAGTTTAGCAAGTTCATTATTGTTCCACTTTCTTCTACAGATGAATATGGCAAGACTACATTGTTTTCATTAGCCACACAACTCGTATTTATTTTTAAGATGCTGTTAACATTAATTGACTGTTTCTTCAGCTCTTTAATTAGATACTCGTGTGCTTCACGACATTACAGGAAACGCTAAACAAATTCCATCAAAAGCTCATTATTTTGACTGTTTACATTGTCAGTAAAAGAATAGCTCCTTTACAGACAGGTTGATTCAAGAGAACCTCCTGACAGTTTAAAAAAATACAAATAGCTTTATTTTAAAATACTTACAAACCTATTTTCTGTTTACCTGGGCCAGCAGAGGTGTACAGATGCTAACATGGCCAGAAGAGCTGCAAAATGCTTACAGTTGTTTGTATTCTAGATGAACTCAGTAACTGAAATACGATTACAAACTGAGGCCTTAATTCTATCACTTCTGAAAGGAACATTAAAACCACTAACATAATTTTATATGCCTTTTCCTAAGGGAGCAGAGTAATGGTTTTGAGATAACAGGTGGGAATTTTATGATGTGGTCAGCTGAACTTTATGGGAAGAAAGTATTAATCTTATGCAAATTCAAGCTGCAAAACAGCTTGTCTGAAACATCAGGGGGTTTTACTGTACAGTTCTGGTCTTTTTTTAGTATTATAAACTATTCCAACTGTGAGCTAGTCTTACCTGGATTTTACTTTAGTCTAGAAAAATGCTAAATAGTCACATGAAACAATCTTAGCTCTTAATGTTGTCCAAAAGTTCATCTAATGCTGGGCCAGTTTATCTAACTTGGGCTCTCATGGTTGCAATGCCACCGTAGTAAGGTAATGCCAGAAATGTCATATGCTTGCTTGCTATGGCAGTAACTGTCATAGCATTGCTTGGGAGCAGCACTTAAATGATGTGGAAAAGCTAAACTGTTTGGGACAAGTCTGTTCTGAGGTGTTCTTTTTGCTGTAGCAAGTACTATTAGGAATGCGATCCTTTTGTCCCACGTGAGATGCCTAGTTTTACCAATTAAAAGACTTCCCTGGTAGTATAACTTAACAAAGGACAACCAATATGCACGAGCTCTTTGTTGGTATATACTATCTTTACATTAAACAGACTTGCTGATGCATTTGGTAACCTTTTTTTTAATGAAAGCGAGACTTAAATTTGGAATTAAACTACTTCAGATTACTACACGCATCCATATCTCAAGGGCCCCTCTGAGTATACTTTTGCTTATGCAGCACAAACACTCAGGAATTCTCCAGACTTGCTATCAAACTCTGCTTGTGGCATGTCTCAAAATGAAAATTATAAAATGTGTTAAAATTTCTACAGTTAGTAGTGAACATAAGGAAAGATATATGGGATTCTAAATACTGAATCCTGAATGTAATATAGCAGCTGGCATCAAATTACTTAAGTCACCATACATTACATCGAAAATTTGTTTTGCTTTTGAGAATGTTATCTCTCCATCCTAGATAAAAGACTAGAAATAATCAGCACTGGTGGACAACTTCTTCAGCCTAATGTTTTTATTAAGTGGATACTATTTTTAGAAGAGCTGCTGAGATCAAGGTTAAAATTATAAAGGACTATTAAGCTAAAGCTCACCACAGGCCAATTTAATCAGAAATTCAGTGAATTTATAATTCAGTTCTGAAATTATGAATCAAAGCTCAGATTCCTTTACACTTCAGAACTGCACATAAAGATGCATCTTTTTTCATTGGAAAGAGAAAAGCTGTCTACTTAGCTTCTGTTATGGAGGTCAGGCTTCTTTCTCTTGCATTCAAGAAGTTGTTCAAGACTAATCTGATGTCGAGCTCATCACTAAAAGATCTGTTGTATGAACAGCAGTGCTGCTTTCTCCTGATGGCCGACTTACTTTACCCCTCAGATGCTCCACTCAAGCGCCAGTGTGATGCTTAGCCCATCACCGCACTCCCGGGAGCTCCCGCAGCAAGGCTGTGCTGTGGTGCCCAAGGAACAGTTCCTGCAGCTCCAACACCAGCTACTACAAGCAGAGAGGAGGAGTCAACGTCTTCAGGAAGAACTTGAAAGTAGACCCTCTGACACAAACATGCAACAGGTAAAGCTCTCGTTACTCTGCAGGTTACAACTTTAAAAGGGTATCTGGTTAGTTTTCTTGTTTGTTCAATTCTGATGAGATCCGTTCTCTGTTTATGCCAGTTCAAAAATTAAAATTAAAATTCATTCTATCAAAGATATGTACAAAACAAACCTTTTTTTGTACATATCTTTGACAGAATGAATTTTAAGCATATTTAGCTTGAGCCATAGCTTAATTCTGAAGTCCTCTTAATCTTCTTGAAATAAAAAACACTCCTATCCACATTCAACTGGCTTTTCTCCTTCTGATCAATGTGCAGTAAGAGTTTATAGGTTTTGTTTTTTCTTCACCTAATATCCATGTCTGGAACCATTGTTTTAAAAAATATACTACACCACATATAGCACAAGCACACGCCCATCACACATAAAATACTAGTTTGGGCTGCTGCTGCCACATGGAGTTCTGTCAGCTGTAGTAAAGCATAATACAAACAAATTAATCCTTTTTATAAGGTCAGCCTATCTTCATTATTTGGCCATAAAACAAGACATTGTTTGGAGAACACTCCTACCATTATACAGAAACTTCAACATTAGTATTTCTCAGGAAAAACAATTTAATTCCAAGGAAGATTACAGCCACTGCACATATTGGGCTGAATCACTTTTAGTGTTGTTTTGTTTTTTTAACATGTAAAACTGAATTATGGGCAAAAGGTAGAAAAGTTTGCATCTCCCATATAAAACCAAGCTTGGGGACTAGGCTTGCCAAATTACTTTTTTCTTCAAAAAGTAACCGTATGTCTAAAGCTCTAAATAACTTAGATAAAATACTAATGCTTTTATTAAGCTGTTAGCAGAAAAAAACACTTTACATTTTAAACTCAGATTGCAGTTATCCTTTTAAAAAAAAATAAAAAGACTAAGACTTTGAAACTCAACAATCTCTGAACGTTGTTAATAGGGTATTCTGGAAAAAAGGTATCACGGAGAAAAAGTATATGCAGTAACAGTTTCTAAAGTTTCCAAAACTTGGAGTAAGAATTCTTTTTTAAGAAAGGCATAAATCTAAAAGTCGTCGTGTCCTGTCCCGTCCCCGCCCCCCCCCCCAAAAAAAAAAAAAAAAGAACTTAACAGCAAATAATACAGGATAAATAAAAATAAATCAATTGCAAGGTTCTCTCCCTTTCAGCTGAGTCCTGATAGAAGTGCATTACCACAGGCTAATGTACTTGGTCGCATACAATGGAAAGTAGAGCGTGCAGTTTAATTTTGAAATCAATAAAAGCCATATTACAGCACTAGCATCTGCAAATGAATGTGCTCTGTATTGCATTAGGAGTGATGACTTTGTAATTTTGCCTTTGAAAGCCTGAGAAACAATTTGCAAACTACTCACATCCTGGAACTTGTAGTTCTACAGATAAATCACTTCTACATTTCCTGTAAAAGCTTTTATTCTGGAAGGCTTCATGAATTTAAAAATACTTTCTGAGAGGCTTTGCAACTATTTTCTGTCAATGCACTAAGCACTTAATCCTTTTAATTTTTTTCTTTTTTTTCTTAAAGTGAATGGATATTCCGGTTTATAACATCTCCTACAGTTTTTTTTATGGACTTTACTAGATAACTGTCTAAAATTACTATTAAACACATGCATTCTACAACTATAAGCAAGGCCAAATTTGTTTTAGTTTGTCTCAACTTTGACATTTCTGTAAGCACATCTTGCTTTAATTCTCACTGATTTTTCTTCGTCATCCTGAATTCTAGGGTTAACATTTAGTTGAGCTTATGTCCATTTTAATGTCCCCTTTAGCATCTTGAAAAATTGCATCCTAATCCCTCTTCATCATCTTTTCACCAGTGAGTACAATGTCAGGTTATCCATGCTTTCTGTGTAAATTTAATCACCTAGTTTTGCTGCTGCTGCTTTGCACTTTGCAGCTTTCTCAGATCCTGAGTCCTTCTGTGTAATAAGGTATCCAAAGCTATCCCCCTTCCTTTTGGAATTATTTTATGTTCATCACGCTTTGCAATTTTCATTGCTTTTTGATCATTGCTGTGGTGGTCTGCGTTCTCATTCATTTTACAGTCAGTCTTGAGCTGCTGCCCTCCAAGGGCTACAGTCATATGTTCAAATTTCACTAAATTAAAACTCCTGAGCCTTTTCTACTGTGTTAACCTGTCTGGACTCTTCTGAATTCCAAATGACTGTTTCTGCTGTGTTTAGTGCTGTGATTCTTACCTGCTGCACCGTAGCAATCGCTGCACTTGTTCTCATATTCCTTGCTCAATAACTAGATTTGGGAGCCTGTTAATGACCCAATATTTTTCCTAAGTTCTCTTAACTTCTGCTAACCAGTATTTTTGTTCAGAGTACTTAGACTTGCTCAACTTCTCCTTTCTTCAGCTCTTTATTTCAAAATTCAAATCACCTCTGACCAACAGCTTGTTCACCTGTCTCAGGAAAAGACTTATGCCTAGGTTTAAAATAGAACTGCAAATAAGTTTTCAAAGGAGGTCAGTTGGACTACATTTTTCACAAATGCTATTTGGCAATCTGTGAAATTATATATAGATATATAGTGGCATATAATTTCCTCTGAGAAACTTAACTGCTTTGCTAATTGCAGTTAATCATGGCCACTGATCTTTTTAAATCCCCCAAAACCATGGATGAGCCACCTGAAGAGTCCTTACATCTAGAAAATGCATCCTGAATATCTCCTCAATGGCATATGTGTAGTGCTAATACTAGTATTTAGAGAAATATAATATGTGATACTCTGCATGTTTTCTTTTGTGTGTGTTTTTTTGTCTTGCGTTGCTTGCTTCGCTTGTATTGGTAGTTTGCTTTAACTAAGTATACGTACGTATTTAAAAGAAAATCTGGATATCAGGGTGAAGTATCCCACTTGCCTTCTTTCTCTAGGCCTTGCTACCGGAGCAGCGAGCAGTGCATGCAGATTCCTACCGGAGGATCGGGCACCTCTGACAGCTTGGCTGCTTACGATCTCATTCCTTACCATGATAAACACACACAAACACACGAACTGGCATAAGCTGAGAAACTTGAGGATCAAATTATTTTGTGCTTTTTCTAAAAAAAAAAAAAAGTCTCCACAGTGTTATTTCCTATTTATTTGTCTAGAAGCTATTTTGTGAAAGTTCATAAGCTGTCTTTTTTTAATTTGCTACAAATACTTTTTATTTATGTTATTTAAAATGTGGAGTTGTTCAGTGTGGAAAGAGACTATTTTTCTCAAACGGTACTAATTTTATATGAGATTTGAAGAAAATCTGGGGTATTTATACTGCATTTTTGTATAAGATGTATAAACTTTTTAACAGGGAAAGATGACATTTTTGATGTAAATGAAAAATAAAATTTTTTTTAAACATAATGTCTCTTGTCTTAATAGTATCAATAGTTTCAGCTTTATGAACAAGAATTAACAAATTTTAGACAAAATATTTGTCTTTGATACTGAGGATTGTCACACCAGGACTTCTGGGAGAGATTTGTAATAGGGGATGTACTCAAGTACAGATACTCAGCTTCTCTTTAGCAGATGTACCTGCACATTTAAGAAAAGAATTTGCATAGTATGCAGGCATGTTCTACTGCTGTGGCCAGTAAAAAAGCAGTGCCAGAAAAGGGAAAATTATTAACACACTTGTTTCTTGGATAACATTCCTTAGTGGTTTTTCTTTTGTCTCAAATTACTAGATTAAACTAATTTTTAATACTTTAAGAGGTCAGCAAAACACCTCTTTAAGGCCTATGATTTTTCTAGTTGGGAGCCATGAACCATTTCAGCTGTTTGCTTTCAAAGAAATTTCTGTTCCTATCTTTCTAGTGACCTTAAAGCTAATGCTTGAGCTGGCTTCTCCCATTAAACATGAAATAATATGAAGTTAGAACATTCTCAAATCAACTTTAAGCCAAAAAAACAGGATCACAGGTATTGAGACCACTATAATTCTTAGTTTCTACTTAACTACTCACTCAAGGCTCCTGCAACCACTATGAAGTGTAATAGTCAGCCATGTTCTTGAATTCCAATCAAATTACAAGATAGCTCAAGATAACTGGGCTAGAAAGTCCCCTGCAAGTTCTGATTAGTAGTTCTTTTTCAATCTGGAAAAATATCCAGTCCAGCAACACTGTAAAACTGCTTTCTATGTGACTCTAATGTAACTTTTTTCAATTTTTTTCAAAAGCTAAGTGATCATATAACCCCATACATAGATTTAAGGAGTTTCTGGTGTTACAGCAAATAAAATGTTGAGTGGGCTTCAATCAACCCCCTACAGGGATCTTTCTACAGTGGTTTAAATGAGCAACTACCTACCTGAAACACTCCTCCCTCAATTTTTCATTTATCCTGCCCCACATGTGTGAAGGTACTTTGGTTTTGAAGGTATTTTGTTTTGGGGAGAAGGTTAGTGCTTTCTCAAAATTAAGCTTCTCAGATGACTTCCTAGAATTAGAGTAACAAGCTATCATTAAAATAAAGAATCCCTTTCCCTGCAGTCAGTGTTTGAAGTTACCAAATACAAACAAGCTTTCTTGTAGTTCCTGGTGTTTCTAATTTATTTAGGAAAATTTCCTTCAACCGTTGGTGTAACGGGCACTCTTGTGACACTGAGTTACTATGCTTTTAGTTAGACTATCTGTTACCTCACTGAAGAAAAAGCGCAAAAGCATTTTAGAGTTACTATTTGGAAACATTAGTTATCAACAACTAGTCTAAAAAAAATGTGAAAAATCGAGTTTGGGATAATAGCATCCTACTTTTTTAGGATATTACTCAATTTCAAGGGGTCTTTCGCATGGGAGAGTTATACTGTCAAACTAACATGCCCTTATGACTTCACCTTAATTTTTTGCTAAAATCGTTAAGATTTTGATTAGTATTTTGTTCTCCACGTTCAACAGAAATATGGCAGCACCTAAGAACCAGAAAAGGAAACTATCCAGATCTGACTATCGCAGTCAAGGCAGAACTTAGAATTTTACATCAATTTTTCCTAGATCTGGTAATCTCAAGTGTAACTTAGACTTGGAAAACTAGTTCAATGCTGCGAGTGTCCTTGAAGTGTTGCCGTAACATTTTGCTTCCATGAATGGTTTATTAATTTAGTCGACTCTTTAAAACAGACTCACACGTGGAGTGCCAGCTATTTTCTTAAGCATAAACTGAAAAAAAGGAGATTGGTAAATGAACTGATTTTTGTTAACTGATTCTCACATAAATGTTGCTTTCCAGGGGGGTCATGAGCAGCTGCTAAAAATGATGGAAGAACGTATGATGGACGTTGAACAGAAACTAAGGCTTGTGAAGAGGCTTCTCCAAGATAAAGTAAATCAGCTGAAAGAACAAGTAAGCATTCTTACTCTCTTCCTCAAATCGTCCCCATTACTTCCGTAAACAACTAAGTGGGCAAAAGCTGCCAAGCTATTCTTGCTTAGAATGAAGTTAAAGGTGCTTTCCTTTTTTTTTCAATGCTTCTGAGCTGAAGTACAGCATATTTGCCCAAAACTTCCTAAAACTCCAAATTGGGGACTGAATCCACCACCCATTAATTTCCTAAAAGCTATGCTTGTTTGGTATGCTGATGCACTTAAAAGTCACGAAACAAACATCAAATTCCGGCCAAGTATCCTAACTGGGAAAGTTGCTTAGGAAAGGAGGAAAAAGAATTTCCTGAAGAGTACAGACGGGATTACTGTACAACTATTGATTTCTCGATGCCCCCTGCCCCAACATACCCTTTGCTTGACATGGTTTTGGGGTTTTTGTCCTTGCCTTGGTCTGCCGCCTTCAGAAATCCTCAATGGTGTAGGAAAAGGTGGCTTTTGAACATTTAGTGTGACATGATAACAATCTCTCTTTTCTACTGAGGTACAGTCTCTTCTATCATGTTAAGGAAGTGCTATGCTGACAGGGTCTCCTGCCTATTCCCAAAAGCATGTAGACAAGTGCAAGGCTGCTCTCCCCAGTTTTATAGGAGGAGCTGGTGGTCCAAACCTCGGAGGAAATATCTCCGTGGGATCACTGGGCTTGTGGATCCTCTTGTAAACTAGACTTATCCTTAGAGGACAAATGCTATAAAGCAGTACTCATCTGATCTCCTTACAAAGTCTTTCCAGTTTCAAAATATTCATAGTATCTATAAAGACTCCACAAACACAGGTTTTTAACAAAGCAAAATAAGATGAATGGGTGGGTTGTCTTCCTTTGGTATTTGAGTTACAATAAAAACATTTACCTACTTTCCCAGCACTGTTCTTGCTTTTAATTTTTTATTTTTATTTTGCTTTTCATTTTCTGAGTAATTATGTTCTATTCACAATTCAGCTTTCCAAGAACACTAAAGCAGATGCAATGGTCAAGGATCTCTATGTTGAGAATGCACAACTGCTGAAGGCTTTGGAGATGACAGAACAGCGGCAGAAAACTGCTGAAAGGAAAAACTATTTACTAGAAGAAAAAATTGCCAACCTCAATAGAATAGTAAAGAACCTGGCATCCCCATCATTTAATTCAGCATCCGAGATAAGGTTATAGCAAAGCCATTAAGCCTGCCACAGTCCCATGCACTTTACTGAAATATTAATATTTCAGCTTTTCACTATGTTGCCTTTTTGTATTGATAAATTTTAGTTAACAAATGCCTCCAAGGAGAGGATAGAGCTAAATCCCAAACCGGACACTGCCAAAAGAGAACGTTTGTTTATTCCCAAACTGTTTTTCTGCTAAGTTTTGCCTAAAAGTAATCTTCGCTATGTAAAAAAAGACACACAGTCTTTTTTTCTAGATTAACTTATTTTTGATACTGTGGTTTTAATTTAAAATATAAATTCTGAATTTACTGTACTGAGTCAATTATTCCTATCTAGATTGAAGCCAAGGTCTGATGCAAACTTATGTTACTGGATTCAAAACTTTAAAATATTTTTGGCTTTCTAGGATACTTCATGGTCCAAACCTAGTAATATTGATAGGTCAGTCTTCAACACTGTCCCTGTAATTGCTGTGGAAAGCAAGACTTTCCTGATATGGTCTGTGTCCTGCAAACTGATTCTGGTTTCTATAAAGCAATATGCTCCACCTTACGCATTAGGTTTCTGGGTTATTCTTCATGGCTGTTTCTCTGCAGAGCTCAGAAAATAAGTTTTCTTAAAAATATGTAAATAGACTACTGCCTCCAACTAAGTGTAACAGTATTTCGTCTGAAGAAATTTCCCAGCTGGCAAATAAAGACTACTACTTTTTTTTTTTCTTTTTTTTTAGCTGTGCTGCCAGACAACTTAAAATTGTAGAGGCCTTAATTTTTTTGTATGTGGAAATAAGTTATACTAAACAAAGGAAGAGTTACTAAACAGAAGTGAAGATGTGAGTTTTGTTTATATAATTTTTAAACTCGGTAAAGCAGTGGAGTGTGTTTATTAAACAACTGGCAGAAGAATGAAGAGGGGGACTTGAATGATTTCTTCAGTGAAATCCTGTCACTAGGCCTCACAAACATGGACCTTTGCCATTAATGCAGTGTTCGTTTTGACCCGAGTGATAATTTGGAAAGGCCCGTCATTTGTAGTAGATCCTAGTACGGAATCCAAGTTTGTAATTAATTGTGAAGAAACATATTCAATATGAGTATGAAGAACTCAGGGAACTAAATTAGCTTCCTTCAACACTATAAATGAGGATATTAATGTCAATAGATGAAGACAAATGTGCATTAGGAAAAGCAGGATAAACCAAATTGTATTTGGATGAGTATTACCTTAGTAATCCTAGACCAACGTGCAGAAGTGCTGTAGTCATGAAGGTCGAAGAGCATCAAGGTCTGTAACGACAGGTAATGCCTCCTATTTGATCAGTCGATGAGGCTAGGGAAATGCAGGTTCTCTGGGAACACCTTCAAGACTGAGACGGGTCTGACACAGAAGCAGCTGAGTAAGAGCTTGCATGCTCAAATGCTTGTATATAATCTATTACTGCAAATAGTCCAAATGCCCTACAAATGCCTTGCCTCCCTCAGACCAGTAAGACGCATTTAAACAATGTAAATAAAGCTGGTGAAAGGGGCCATACTGGCAATACTTGAAACTGGACCTCTTTAACTATGTGTGAACTGAGAATGCAGAGGAAGAGGGCGAGATGTTTTGTCCCTGAGACCACTAGCAAGGTGACAATTCTGACACCACTTGTAATGAGCCAAAAGTCCCCCAGAAACTGGGATAATACTGCCTACCAGCTGTGGAGTAACCTATGGAAAATCACTTTCACTTGGTACTGATTAGCATGTGGCTGCAGGGGATGCCATCTATGTCTACATGGTTACTTACCAATTTTGGAGGGTTGAGGAACTGAACTAGACACACAGGGTATGACTTCCTCCTCTCCTCCCCCTCCTCCTCCATTGCTTTATGCAGGCAACATAGTGGAAATGGAAATACAATCATGTAAGAAGAACACGTTGGAGTATCACAAAGTCCCTATAAATTATTTAAGTACTATGCTATTCTAAATGCCTGTACTGGGTATTTCTCTAAGTAATCTCAAATTCAGGGATTTACATATCCCGTTTTTCAGAGGCTGCAAAAATTTTTTCACAAACTTGAAATGTGTCTAATTCACAAATTGCATTGATATAAATCAGAGCTTTTAAAAATTTGAAGTAGTGAGATCTTGTTGCTTTTAATATTAATCAATAAGTGGTATCAGTTATAATAAATCTCTGTGTGTGGGTACCAGGGCTGCATGTTAGCAATACGGTAATTGAGCACACCCTAAAACCATGCCTTTGCTACGGAAATTAGCAAAGTTTCAAAATACTTCTAGGAAACAATGTAAATGAGGTTCAGATGATCAGAACCGTATTTGGAAAAATATCATTGGCTAGCACATCTTAACACTACTTCATATCTTGACCTAGGTTTACTTCTAATGCTCAGTATGTGACCAAAGTCTGAACGCTGGACAGAGGGAATGAGTACTTCACTTAAACTATGGTGGAATTAATTTCACATTACTCAATTTTAAAGGCTAGACTACTTTACTAATTCTTTTAATCTCCCGGTAGTTACCAGGTTCTCATAAACCAAACATACATACAGATATTTCTAAAGCACAGTACTAAAAAGGAAGCCCAGGTGTTGCAATAGGAGGGAGAAACAGAGAAAAGGGATTTTGACTTCTCCCTTTCTCACCCTATCCTACCTTGCTCTGCTTTTCTTTCACTTAGCTTCAAAAAACTAACCTAGCCGCAGGAGAGAGGAGGAGGAGGAGGAGGAAAACGTTTGGTAAATATTTTTTAGACAAAACTCCAATTTCACTGGAATACTTGTGTGAATTAATTCTCAGAAGTGCCTTTTGTAATTACATATTCTAGAGCCTTTCTGTACTGTACTGTTTTTGTTGCTACAGGACAATTCAGGACAATCCCTTCCCAAACGGAGGGAACACAGAGAAAGGTAGTGCTGCTTACAAACGAGTGTCATGTTGCTTATTGGTTCATTGTGTCAGCTCAGAAGATAAGCAGCTAATTTTACAAAGTCCAGGCTACTGAAAATAAGCATATAAACATATAAGTTATTAAGCATTAGCGGTGTTTTGTGCATGAATGTGTCTCCTATGCAGTATAGGCATTTTAAAGATACCAAAGTATTTAATGGAATTGTACCAGTCAAAAGTCACTGAATTTGTACAACAGGTCTTGCCAATTAAGATATTAACTACTTTATTACCAGAAGGTGTTTTAAATGTTTTCAACTCTTGCTTTATGAATCACTGTGAAAATAAAGGCACATAGATATCGTGGGTTGGGAGTTTTGGAAGAGGAGAGACCCCAAGTTAAATTTAAGTTTACTAAATTCACACAGTTGAAGTGCTACTTGTCAATTTAGAGTGATTTAGAAGTATACATTGTCGCACATTTTCCAATTACTACTTTAAATATGAGGAAAATTGAATTCTTTGAATTCTGATTGAAAGAAAAAAAAAAAGATTGTAACATATTTGATTTTAGCCAGATTATATGTAAAGTAGAGCAGGGGACAGTCAGGATCTATCAAGTGTAAAATTCTTTCGTTTACTTTCAGCAAATGACATCACTTCTCTCAGGTTTTCCATCATTTGCCTGTTAAGTCTCCTGTTCGGTGTCAGATGCTGTTGTTTATGACAAATGACTTCTGTATAAATGAAAACAATTGTATATTTTTTTTTATTGAGTTTGTTTTGTGCCGGTGTAATGTATTGTCCTTACAACATCATGTAAAACTGAAAAATGAACCAACTTACACATTATTTATAATGAATGTAAAAAAAAAAAAAACAAACAAAAGGTATGTATGATCCATACTTGTGTCTTTTGTTTTTTATCCAACATGAAAATATTTCAGTTATCTTCCCATGGAAGTTATAGGTACTTCAAGTAGTATCTGCAAATTTGTCAAATGCATACAGAAAGCTATAATAATAAAAAGGAGAGTTTGGCAGCTACTAAAAGTAGTTTATTCCATTATGAAAGTATAAAATCGATTAAAGTGTAAAAAACTGACAGGTAGTGAATGCACCTCTTAGCTTATTTTCAAGTACACCCTGCCCTCAACTTCAGTTGCATATCTATTCTTCACCTTTACATGGAAAATATCGAGTGCTGCTTGTTGTGTGCCTTTCCTGTTTAACCTTCTAAAACGTACTCTTTCGGTAACCGGTGTGGAAGGCGGGGTTACTTGCTGTCCGTTAGGCACCGAGCTCCCGCGGGGCCCGAGCTTCCCCTGCCAGCGGGGCAGCGGTGCCACCTCAGCCCTCCCCAGCCAGGTGAGGGGTCCCCACTGCCACCAGGGAGGAGGGGCCGGCGGCAGCCCCCCCCTTGCCCGCGGGACCGCGTCTCGGTGCGTGGGGCAGCGGGCAGGGCCTGAGGCGGGTCCCTTCCCGCCACCACACCGGCGCATGCGCCCTCCCCGCCGCGCGGGGGCGCTGTGACAGCGCGCGCGCCCCCTCCGCCCATCCCTGCCCCGCGGCCTTCCCCGGAGGGCGGAGGCCGCTTTCCCACAAGCCCCCGCGCGCCGGCCCCGCCGCCTCCCCTCAGCGCTGAGCGCTTCCCCCCCCGCCCCGCCCGGTGCGCGGCCATGCGGGCGCGGAGCGACCGCCGCCGTGCCTGAGGGGGCCGGGGCGGCCGGGCCCTGCCCTGCGGAGCGGGGAGCGGCGCCGGGCATGCGGGCGGTGGTAGCGGGCCGGGAGGTGGGATGCTGTCGCGGAAGAAGACGCGCACGGAGCTCTCCAAGCCGGGCGAGGTGCAGGGCAAGTACGTGAAGAAGGAGACCAGCCCTCTGCTTCGCAGTGAGTGTCGGGGACGGGCTCGGCGGACAGGGGGTCGGGCTGGGAGGACAAGCCCGAGGGCTCCGGGGGTGGCCGCGTCTTTTGTGTGCTGCGACTGCGGTCCGGCGGGCCCTGGAGGCCCTGCGCGGCCTTGGGGGGTTCCCCTGGTGAGGGGAGGGGCGGGAAATTCCTGCTGGGAGACCTGGCAGCTGGGGGAGGTAGGTTAAACCTGCAAGGGAGGCTGAACTTAAAAGAGAGCCCTGCACATAATGTACCACCGGGTGCGCACGATAAACAAACTTGTTTTTTTTTTTAATTTTCTCAGCCGCTGTAGCTCAGTTTTCAACAGGGTAGGGGTTAAGATAGTCTCCAAACAGGTATCTTCCAGGTGAACGGAACAGATCATCTCTCTCTTTTCCAGAAGTCAGCAGATTTTTTCCCCATCTAGGCTGTGTGCACTGCCAAAAGGTGTGTGCTTTGAAAATGAGATAACTGTACAAGACAGTTGCATAAAATCCCTGCGGAAGCAAGTGCTCCAGTTCTAAACCATGAATCAACTTGATGAGGTCACCGCTATGTACCTCAGATGCACTGATCTTCGTGTGGTTAACCTGACGCTAATGCCACAGTCCTGTTTTTGCTAGGACTTTACAGAAGACTGGCAAATACACATTGAAAGTGCACTTAGGTTTCTTTTTGTTAATCTTTGAAAACAACCTGAGACTGAAATATATTATGCTATAATTGCAGGATTAGCTTGGAGATCACAACTAGCAACAACTGATTTGCTGGCAGGAGGAGGCACTCAGCTTTTCTGGAAGGATTTGCTGCATGAACAGCTGGTTCCCCAGTCAACAGGCAAAATCATTTAGTAGTCTGATTACATTGACTTAGTCCTAAAAAAAAAAAAAAAAAAAACAAAAAAAAACCAACCAAAAAACACAAAACCCACAAAATTTTTTTCATATTAAGCTGTAGGCCTGTGTAAGGGGTTAACACCTTTTACACATGCTATTTGCCATGATGTAATGACTAGCTATTATGTGACTGCTTTGTAATGATTATAAATTTACTGATGACACCTTCTGGGATGCACTGAATTTTTACCCTAAGTTATAAGAGTTTATTAATCAAAAGTAATTAATAATAGGCATAACCTCTGCCTAAATGAAAGTCATAGTTTCTGTTAGCTCAGCTGGAGGGAAACTACTTATTTATATCATGTTCAAAGTAATCGTAAGGAGACGAGTAATGTGTCGCTTACTGGAGGGAGGCAGTGAAATTTTATGATTAGGTGTCACTGTTCATGTGCAAAACCTCTTTAGTTAAAGGAAAAAGTGAAGTATCTTCATGATAATTTGAGAACTTAACGTGCAGAATAATAGCACTTTGCTGACTGAACTTTGTGATTGGTGGAGAAAGTATGAATTCTGTTCCTGATTCTGTCATGGATTCCTGTGAGCGTGTAGGCATTAACGTCTTCAGTTATTCTGAGTTCATAAAGGCAGTGGTCCTGATGAAGTGGTAGAGTGGTAGCCAGGATACTTGGATTTTCTTGACCCTTCTAGTAGAGAGGTATGAAGCCTGGCTGATGTAGCCACAGTACAGTGTGGGGTAGTTTGGGGATTTTTTTGGTTGTTTTTTGATGGGTTTGGGGTTTTTTTGTTTATTTTGGATGCAGTTATACTGGCAAAACTGCACTCTCTTGGCAATAGTTTGTTGCTGGTGGAGGGTGTGATGGTTTCTGTTGCACCAGTACAAACTGCAGTATTACCATTACACTTGCATATGCATTAGAGGTGCCTTAAAGGGGTTCTAGCATTTGAATTTCCTCAATTCCATGGTGTAAATCAGCATTGTGGCTAGCCAAATGCTTTTTGTGTAAGTACAGCCAAAGTTCTTACTTCTCTTTCATGCTATGTATCAGATCTGATGCCTTCATTTATCCGTCACGGTCCAACCATTCCAAGACGAACTGATATCTGTCCTCCTGACTCAACTTCTTCTGCATATGCTTCTGCTGGAGATGGAATTGTTTCCAGAAACCAGAGTTTCCTTCGAACTCCAGTGCAGAGGCCACCTCATGAAATAATGAGACGTGAAAGCAACAGACTGTCTGCACCTTCCTATCTTGCAAGAAGTTTAGCTGATGTCCCTAGAGAATATGGCTCTTCCTCCCAGTCCTTTTTAACAGAAGCTAATTCTGTTTTGGAAAATGGAGATGCTGGTGCCCGTTGTTATTATTATGATCATTTTTATGATGCCCAGAGGAGACGTCAGTTAAATGATCGCGTACATGAGGACTACAGGTATTATGAACACAACAGCGATCTTTTCCAGAGGATGTCACAGAATCATGGGAGGCACACTTCAGGTAAGTATTCATTAATTGCTGGGTTTTTTAAAATATGCTTTTGATAAGACTTCAGGTGCAGAGGTATATCTGGATGATCAGGGTCATGTTTTTAGGAGTTACGCTGTGTGGACAGAGCTTCTTTTTAATGATATTTGTATGATCTGAATACACTACGTGTTCACATTTCTTGAAGTTAAGAATTTGATTGCATATATCCAGAAAGGAAAAAATATACTTAAACCATGATTTATTTATTAAATAAATGTGGTAAGGTTGAGCAAGTTTTTTTTTAATGCCAAGTATATATGCAACTCCTCATGACGAAGTTGGTTCAGTTGCTAACTAGCCAGGAATTTTATTCATTAGGGGACATCTACTATTTTCATGATGTAGAGAATAACCAACAGCTCTAAATTATAGCATTGCCATTTTATTTTATTATGTTTTAACTATCATTGTGTTATTATTTAATTTTATTGTGTTAATTTGACCTCAATAATTAAAATAATTTATTATAAATAGTCAAAGGGAGGAATGACTGCTTTGTGTAATTAGCAAATTGACATACAGTTAGTGCTGAAATTGACTTCCTAGTCCTTGATTTTTTTTTTCTTTTAGCTTGTAACATCATTTGTAAATATGCCTGTTTCCCCCTCAAATTCACTGGAACTTGTCTTTGTTTTCTAACGGAAGAACAGCATAAGAAAGAAGAATCCATTAAATATCACTTTTTGAAATATTTTGTTATATCTGTGATGATGCTGAAGAATAATTCGTTGGTGCAGCGTGCTGTTTTGAATCTATTGGTGGAATAAAAAGTCTGGGATTACAATATTGCCCATAGGCAGGTGACCTTAAAAGTAGTAAGTTTGGCGGTGTTTGAGCACTGTATCTACTACGGAAACTATGTTCAAGGAGGAGTTTGAAATAAACATTTCAAACCTGTAAATAATGTACCTTCAATATGAAATACGTTGTTAGTTTGTCGTTACTTGTAATCTGTAAACAAAATAGTAAATAGTCTGTAGTAAAATAAATCTTCTGTCTAGAAAAATAAATCTGCCAGGAAGAATGTCAACGTTTAAAGCTGCTGACGTTGGGTATGGAATTATAATCAGACAATGCTTTGTGATGTTTTTTACAACAGAAACTTTTCAATGAAAAATGACAGAAGAGTAATGCTAGTGTTAGTGCTGTCAGCCAGTAAATTCTGAAATACTAAAGTGTAAGACTTGCTACTTTATCCTCGTTTATACATCTGATCTACCTAGATTTTGCATGGAAGCCCTCCACCTCTGTCAGTTGTTGTTCAGCTGGCAGTCATTAAACATTTACTTGGTCCAGATAACAAGCACCTGTTAGTGTGTGCTGGGATATTGTAGGGAGGAGAGGAGGATTTCATAAACCAATCCATCAATTTAACACTCAAAATTACTACAATAACTGTGTATGCTGAGGAAGACTTCAAAAAATGGTACTGCTGCTGTGTAGGATTGAAATGATGTTAAGTGGAAATGGAGCTCTAGCTATTATTTTGAAAGTGGAGTTTAATCTAGCAAATTTTTAAAACAAGCTAAAAGTAGGGCTTTACAGCCATATTTTTCTCAATTGTAGCAACATGGATTTCTTTCTAAAAAGACTTTTTTTCCCCCGTTTGTCTATATGGCCCCTTAGCCCCTGGAAATCATAAGGGAGCTGCTGGTATTTGGTTGGTCTTTGTCATTCACTCTCATATTTTTACATTTAATAGTTTGAACAAATTCTATGCATATTTTGTAACAGGTGAGTATTCAGTCTTATGCATTTGTAGGGAGAGACAAAAAAAGGTCTGCCAAGGTGTTTCCCTTCTCTTTTTTTTTCTTTCATCTCAGCATGGAATATGAACCTTAAACACCTCTCTCAGTTTCACTGCAGTAGGAATATTGACCTATGTCCTTAACTTCTGTACATCTTTTCAAGAATTGCTGTTACTTCTTCTCCGTAAAAGAATTATGTGGCCAAAAATAAGAAAACTTGAGATTTTCCTACTTCTTTTATCTCACCATTAAGCTGCTTTTTATTTGAACCATCCATTGTCTTCAAACCTTGTGTTTTCCTTGAGTTACACTGATCTTTCTGTAATTTCTAGTTCCTTTTTTCCTGCATTTCCAGAATACTGAGGCAGGTGTTTTGCTTTCATTGTATTTGTCTAAATTACTTTTTCCTTACAGATCTCCATTGTTGTTTCTAAATGTTTCACCTAATCAAAATTCTTCATCAAGATAATTGATGACAAAATTGCCTAATATCTACAGTTTCAACGTATAAGTCTGTTTATTAGCTAGAATCTGTAAATACTGCCTTCTACCCTTTTCCTCCTCTCCCACCCTCCCTCAGAAGGTCCCCTCATTCGGTTCTGTTATGGTTTGGGTTGATTGCTACAGAAATGACACCTGATGCACACAAAGCGTACTTGCTGTTGGTGAGTGATGTTTCATTCAGTGTTGGTTACAACTGAGACGACTTTTGAGAAGCAGTGGTCTGGAAGTGAAGAGATGCATGTGAATTTCAGCTTTCATTCAAAATAAAGATTCTCCTCTTTATAATTTTGGAGATAAGTTGAAAACATGTTCTTACGGAGATCTTCATACTCAAAGTATTCAGCAAAGTATTTAAGAAAGTCCCGTGATTTTTCAACAGTTGATATTGACAGCATTGATATGTTCTTTCACAGGCATTTCTCCTTAAAGTCATGTTTTCTCTCTTGGCATGATTCAACTCCACCATCTCCTCCTTTTCTTATTTTCATTAGATTGGTTTTTAATTAGCAATCTAGTGCTGCTGGTTTTCCTGAAAAATGTCTTCAGTTGAGATACTTCCTAGTTTTCTGTGTTTAGCTACCTCTGTGGCATTTCTTGAAAATTTTTTTTAGTGTCCATTTCAAACTTAATTCTAAGAGACTTTACCTGTCTTTCCTCGACATCTCTTTCCTCTCTTCTAGGTTAAAGGTTTGGGGAGGTCTGTGGTTGAAGTTATATCTACAGTATAGATTGGAACTAACTTGTAACCAAGACCTCAGAGTTATTTGTACCTGTTTGAGCGGTAAGCTGAAAAATTCTTATGTGTATATGAAAATTGCTGAGATTAAAATCACAGTGTAAAGGGACTTTCTGATGGTGGATTGTCAGCAGTTGACTCTGGTGTCCGAGGACAAAAATGATTAATCCTGTGAACAGAGAATCCAGTGCGTGTTAGTGAAAGTAGGTTCATCTTGTGTTAAGTTGTACCCCTTAAAAATTGCAAACTAGTATTCATGTTTAATATAAGAGCAAAATAAAGAAATACAAATTATTAAATGAAACCTATTTAGAGCTGAAGTAGCAGGGCTTTTCTTTTTGGGCGGGTATGCTTCACTCATTTTTAAACAAATGGCAATTCCTGCCTTTTTCTTCTTTTGTGCTGATTTTGCAGTAATTTCTTTGTAGCATACTTTCCAAAGCTTTCAAAGTACTTCCTGTGTTTTCTTATTTGTGAATTTGTGCTTACTTGGAACGCCCCATTCCCTCTGACAAACGAGGTACTTGTGCTCAGGAAGTACCTTCAGATACTTTGGAATGGGTTAGGAAGGCCTAGAACCTGCTATCTAAACAGGATAGTTGCTGGAACTTCTTTTTGCTATTTTATTATTACTTACTCCCTTAAAATTAAACAGTTCGTTCATCTTCTCTTCCTGTTCTTCATCCGTGTTCGATGAAGGGAAGGGAGAGGATTTTGGCATCCTGAAAAAAGGCTCTCAAGGCAATTGACCTAATTAAAGACAAATATGAAGGCCTTTTGTTTGGCTAGATTTGTTCTTCAACACTTTGAAATTTGGTTGAAGCTAGTTGTGGGGAGTTCATAGGCTCTGAAACTTCTCTGCCTACATCAGCACTATATCTAATAAAGAAAATGAGACTTTCTCTTCAGTGTTTTTGCTCTTTTCCCTTTATGCTGGGCTGCTCTGGTGATACGATTTTTCTTCCGTGCTTTCTACCAGGCAGACTGAAGAACTGCCCTTTACTGACCTGGAAACCTTTCCTCCTAAGAACTTGGACTTCTTTCCAGGCAGAGTGGCTTTACAGTAAAACCCCTTCATTGGGCTGTGAAAGCATTAACGCATATCACTTACGGTTTTCTTTGTTCCATACTAATGGAACAAACCAAACACAGTTTCCTTGGTTGAAGAAGATACTATCTATTTTTCACATTTGTGACGTTATTAGCTTAAGATACGTTTCTAAGAGAAGAATATTAAATGAAGGAACTCTTTGCACTGGTATCTTACAATGCACTGGAACGTGGTGCTCAAAGTTAAAGTTTGGGTTCTGGTATTAGGATCAACAACCCTATTGTTGAGGATGTTGAGAATAAGACTGAATATAGGGCCTGGCCTTACTTAAAACTCTTGAGTGTTTTAAATTTTGTTAATACTAGTAATAAGTGGTTACTGTTCCTTTGCACTTTCCTTTTTTCAAAGTGTTGAGAACATACACAGTGATATTCCTAAGCAAGCAAACTGCATTGAACAGGATTTTCTTTTGCTTTGGAACAGCATATCATGACTCTTGGCCTGGTTGACAGTTAATTCAAGACCTTAAATTGAAGATACTATATTGTACAAAAGAAGGAGAAAGCAAAGCCACAAATAATGTTCGATATTGATGTTCCTTAAAAGCAACAGCCGAACCAAAAAATACCCCAAGCATATACCATTAGGGAAGAGAATTAACGAATGAGGCTAGACGAGTTCCAAAGAGGCAACCTGAAAAGGATTTACAATTGCATAAATTTAAATTCATTGCTGACCATTCTTGAGATTTGATAGTGTCACTCGGGGGAGTTTATAAAGAACAGTGCTCATACTTAAGCAGAGGAAAGGAGACTTTTAAGATTTGGAAAAAGCAGATAATTTAAACAACTCTATTCCTTGGGAAAGCAGGAAGAATGAGAATTTCTGTCTTGTCATAGATAAAACAGTATGTGAGCAAGAAAACGCTGAGTAGTTACAGTGAAGGGGTTCAACTAGTCTGTTTTTGCTTATCCTATGGTAGAGGTCATATCCTCCATCAGGAGGAAGATCACAGGTTTTACACTAGATGTTTTGATAAAAATGGTTCAAGTTGTAAGTTTGGGCTGTTTTCTGTGGATGTTTTGCATTGTCCTATGTGAATCTGGTACCAGCCCGTGATTCATGGAGTATCCTTGGTGTGTGCAGTAAAATCCTATGTGAAGCTTTGGGCTGCTGTGAAAATGCTTTAGGGCTAAGACCTTACCTGAAATTTAAACACAGAAGAGTATCGTACTTGGGCAATACGACACAGAAAAGGTAGTGTTCACGGTAGGTGGTTTTAGTCTGTCTTGTAACTTTCTTCTTTGGTTTATACTTTGGAAAAGATCACATACGAATTTATTCATTGAAGTGTTGTACAGTCTTATTATTGATACTATAGGTGTATATATATGAAAGTCAATTTTCATCTTCTGTTATTGTTCAAAATCATAGCAGGAGCTATTTCTCTTACATGTGTATCCAACTCTCCCTTGAAGGAAGCATCTGCTGAGTTTTATAAGAAAACCAATATACAATTTCTTTTGATCTCTAGTAACTCTAGTTATATAAACAAACGTCTAAATTGTACTAATTGCCAATTTGTATGCCATAGTGTGTTGATGGTTGTAAGACACTGTGAGTATTACCTGACATCTTAAAACTTCCAGCACACAGAATATTCCAATATTATCTGTGATTTTAAGGGGACAAATTCGCGTTAAGGCTATACATGATAGTCTGCAACTAAAGTATTTGCAACTGTTTGTTTATAAATCTGGCCTTTGTTTTCATAATTAGAGCTTGCTAGTTGTAGAGGCTTGGAACACCCAAAACTGGTAACTGCTACAGCTGTGTGAGTTTATCTTAATGGTATGGCTCTGCTTCTTCATATATGAAGTCAAAATGACAAAAGGAATGTATAATTTATTTGTGGTCTGGTATTATTTTTGTTCTTTGCACCTTGGAAATTAAAAAAAAAAAGCTGGCATTGGGAGAAACCATGTAGCTAGAATTAAATGATTGTGCAAACACAGAACTGCCAGTGTTGCCTTTCCATTGGGTGCAGCATTGCTTTTTAGCCTGCTTTTTACGTGATTTCTCTGTGTAATTAGATTTTGGTTTTCCTTTCTACCTGAGTCCATCTCCCAGTCTTCTCTGGCTTTTGCATTCAAGAGAACTTCTGGTGCAGAGGATGGCGTGTGCAACTTTTAATACGAACTTTCAAATCTTAGAAAAAATTAACCTTTACCCCAAGGAATAAATACATATGTATTTGCTGCTGGAATCATGCTAGAATTTAAGTAGGAAGAACTGCAAGAAAAATACAGACATTGCTGGTTTTAACAGTAAACAGAAAAATATGTTTATGCCTTTGTGAAAGTTCTTTTCCCCCAGTCAAGTTTGTGTGTTCAGATCTTCTGGTAGTGGTGATTTAATAGTCACTGTTTATACGTACATGAAATTACAACACAGCGGTCCAGTTAATTGGAGAAAATACTGAATTTGTTTATCCAAAGTGCAGTATTTTCAAGAAGCTTAAATGTTTGTATTTTGTCATTGGAATGAAAACAAAACCAGTGACATAACTGTAGCTAGGGTCTGAAATAGTTTCCCTGCCCCAGTACTGCTAAAGGTCAGGAAGCCTCTAGGCTGTTTCTTCTCACTGGAAGTAAAGGTCTAGGTTGCTTAATCCTAATGAGAGATGGGAGCTATCACTTGAACGCAGCCATCAGCTTCCCTTTATACAGCTAATGAAGAGGTACTTCTATAGCAAGAGGAAATACTTGAAGGCCAAATAGTTCAGAACATGACAAGGCCAGAAAAAGATTTGTAGATAAGCACAAACGTTTTAAAGAACAGTACTCAGGAGGAAGTTTGTGAGATTTTTTAAATTTATTTTTTATTTATTTATTCAGTTGCTTTGGAACCTTCCCATTATTTTATTGTTGATGACTGCTATCTTATATTAGAATGAGAGCCCATCCAGTTTTTGGTCTGTGTCATTTTATAGGTAAACTAATGCTTAAAATAGATGACATCCCTTGGCTAGCATGATACATTGTGTATGTATTGAGAAGGACTTTTGCCTTTGTCAGCAAACAAGAGTGTGAAATTGCCTGAGAAATACAACAATTTTGCTGCTACTTCAGTATTACTGTTGTCTTTTTGAGTTAATGACCACAGCTGAAAACTCTTTAATAGTATGCTTCAGATGAGCTAGACTCTGCCTTTCCCTTCCACTCTCCCCAAAAATAATCACACAAAAATATTATTTCTGAAAAACAAGGAGAGAGGTGTATTCCTCAGTCAGTAAACGTGGTGTTTGTGATGGAGTCACTTTCCGACTTCTAAGAAAGTGGAAAAAGTGGCTCCCGTACCCCTTCTGGCTATGGGAAATAGTAACACACAAACTGACGAATACTGCGATTGAATAGATGCATTTGATTGTGGGATGAAAAGGTAACTGGAATTTCTTCAAAGCCAGAGACTGTTTAACTGTAGAACTGTGGGTAACTGAAGGTAATTACTTTTAAAAGGATTTTAGAAAGAGTTGAATTTGGGCCAGCACATCCAGTAGGTAGTAGGCTTCCAAGAAATGGAAAGAGACCTGCAAAATTCTTGATTATGTCACTTGGTTTTTGCGGTTTTGGGGGGGGGGGGGAGGGGGTTCATTTGGTTTTGGGTTTTTTTTTTTTTTAGTTTTTTGTAATTATTATTATGATTTTTATTTCAACTAGCTTCCTAAGTATCCATCGTATATAGAGGGAAGCAAAAGGTGAAATTGGAATTATGTTTCTTCAGTACATGTCTCAGCATCCAGCACGCTAATTTTTAAAATGTAAAAACTGTATGGTACAACAAATCCCATCTTTAAAATGCTAGTGAACAGTCTCTTAAATCAGCTATTCAGTGATAAATCCTAAATGTGCTGTGTTTCTAGGGCAGAGGTGGGAACTTAATTAACTACTGATTCCTGTCAGCTCTCCTACTGCCACTAGTGCAGCCTACATCACCAAGAAAAGCTGGAAATTACTTTTTTTCACGTGCCTTTTCAGCATTATGAAGCATAGGTGCGCAGTTTTAGAAAAGAGCAAGATGTAGAGAAGCAGATGTACAGCCTACTAGACAACAAAACTTCCTTCCAAGACCTGTGGGAGGGAGGAAGGGGGTGGAGGGAGATGCAGAGAAGAGATGAGGAGATTTTGTGACTGAACAAAAGGTCTCTAAATCTTGTCTGGGTTGCATTCAGAAAGCCTGATTGCCCCACCCAGCAGTGCACATAAACGAGCTAGTCTAACAAGCGTGGGTAGTTTTAGCAAAGAAGACATGGCAACATCAGCTTCAGCGTGTGCAGGATGACTGTGTTCAGCCAAGGGCTTGTGCAGGATCCTGTATGGATTCAGCTTTCCTGTTTTCTCTTGTTACTGATGACACTTTTTGGCCGTGGTTGCACACACTTCGGTAATAACAGTAAGCGCAGTATAGTGCTAACCTTACTTGTCCCTCCTCTCTTGGTTTACCTCGTCCTGTTATTGTTCCTGACGGGTTAATCTGAAAAGCTTTGTTGATATTCAGTAATTTGTCTAGATAGTTGTAATTTCTGCCTGTAACTAGAAAAAGAAATAGCTGTGGGTTTTTTGATAGATAAATAGTTTTGATGCAGGTGTAATAGCATATTAACAGGAACTGTCATTTATGTAAAGCTTCAACATTTGTAATCTTATGTCAGCTCTCTCTGCCCAGCAAATTGAGACAATAGTAACAGCTTCATCCCTATTATGTATGCTAATATATGTCTCTAATTGAAAAAGCAAGGATGCTTTAACTGTCTCTGAATGAATCTGTCTAGTGAATCTGGAGTTGGAGGAGAGTGAAACAAGTGAGACTTAAAAGCGAATAGCTATTTTGACTTGATCGTGCTTTTTTACTAAGGTACAAGTGCATACACCATAAGCGCTGTGGTATTGTTCAAAGTTCATAGAGTGCCTCAGGTCGGGAGGGAAGTTGACTTCGTACATGATGTTGGTCTTGGGTATTATCAGTTATCTAAACATTGCTTTCCCTTTTTTTAGGCATTGGTAGAGTTGCTGCTACATCTCTAGGAAACTTAACAAATCATAGTTCTGAAGATTTACCTCTTCCTCCTGGCTGGTCAGTGGACTGGACTATTAGAGGAAGGAAATACTATATAGATCATAACACCAATACGACTCACTGGAGCCATCCACTCGAGCGTGAGGGGCTGCCTCCAGGATGGGAGAGAGTTGAGTCAGCAGAATTTGGAGTATATTATGTGGATCACATCAATAAAAGAGCTCAATATAAACATCCATGTGCTCCCAGGTAAGACATCTGCCTCGTCTTCTGTGATTGGTTTTTTCCTAATCCAGTGAGGAATGTGGAACTGTTTCTGTCTCATATATAATGTGCCAAAAACTTCTTATTTTTAGAAGTAAGCTTTGCTGGTTCTTGACTAAGATTTTAGAAGAAGTTGTAATTGTTAGGATTTTTCTCTCATCTGTAACTGTCTCAAGTTTAGAAACAGGATATTGTTCCTAACTCACTAAAACAAAGCAGCTATTCTTTTCAACTGTCAGTAAAACAACAAAGTTGCTGAGAACAGAATTGAATTGTAGACTGAAAAGAAACTTGATCTGATGTTCCAGGAGACTGTCTGGACAAATAGCACATACCATCTGAAACACGAATTGCGTCTTCTTTAGAATGAAAATCGGTATTTTAGCTACTCATAAATTAAAGGTAAAATAAAGTTAGTATACACCAAATCTACCAGTTGATTTCTGCTACTCAATCTATTTTGCTGTTATCCAGGAAGAGAAAGTTTTTTTAACATGTGACACAAAAGGTAAACATAAGAGGATGTCCTTCGTTATAAATGGAATAACTCATATCAGCTGCTGCCTGAATACATTTGTTCTAATATATTAAATGGTGGATTATTTGGCTGAATCAATACTTGCCTTTTTCATCTTTTAAAAACAGGTATCATTGTTTGTTCTGCTGTAGTATCCAGGTAGCAGGCAGTAGGTGAATAGGTCTAGGGTGAATTTTACAGTGTGCTAACATATGGCAGCAACACCTACAGTTGTGGCTGGAGTGAAGTGCAAAAATAGCAACAGAAAGTTGCTCTCAGTATAGGCCTGCTGAGGCAACACTCCGTATGTGGTTGCATCATCGGCCTTTGCATGTATTAACTTGTGTATTAATCTTAACAATTTAATGATATCAGTGTGTCTAAGTTATTGCTTGGAGGTTACGGTCTTTGTCTTCCTTTGTACAGCGTTCCCCGTTACGACCAGCCTCCCCCAGTGACTTACCAGCCGCAGCAAGCCGAGAGAAGCCAGCCTCTCCTCGTCCCTGCAAACCCCTACCACACTGCAGAGATTCCAGACTGGCTGCAGGTCTATGCCAGGGCTCCTGTAAAGTGAGCTTTTTTTTTTTCCCCTCTGCATTTCACACTCTATATGCCTAGCTTAGAAAGAAAACAAATGAATTTCGATGACTGAAAGTAGAACTCTAGCTGGTATCTATTTCTTAATTGCATAAGAACTATTGCTGACAGCGCATGAGGAGGTTGTACCAGATGTTCATCGCATGAGTTTGCTTTGTATTAGGCATTACTTAAAATCATCACAGTACTTCTTGCAGTTCACATGACTTGCAGAATGATATATTAGAGAGTTGAGGATGCAATTTATTTCCGGTGTATTTGTGAGAACGGTACCACGTGGCTTATAAAATATGTGAAGTATTTTTAGGGTGTTAACTTCTTAACATATATCTTACTTCTTTTTAAAAAAGACATACAAATTCTCCTTCACAATTAAGAATTTTGAATACAGCCTGAAATCCATATTACTATTCAAGAACTTCAGTTAAAAACGAAGTGGTAGTAAAAAGTCATTTTTTCAAAGAAACAATGCTATAGGAGGAGGGAGTCTCCTCTAAGAAAAGATTTGAGTCAGCATAATGAAACAAATTACATTTTCTAATAAGTACAGCTCTGCAGAAGAGTACCACTAAATAGAAAAGCAATAAAAAAATCCAGATACGTTTTAGTAATTATGAAATCATGTACTTTTTCATAAGAAGAATATGGAGAAACTAAGTGTCACAGCAATGAGCAGGTCAGTCTGTAGTTGCAAATTCAGACTGTGTATGATGTTCAGTAGCTTCCAGTTAAAAAACCCTCTTTTTTTAGCTGCCTCTAGTAACTATACTTTGAATGGATTTTATTACTTCTTGTGGCTACTGGGCTTGCCAGCAGCCCATAAAGATTTAAATTGGCCTAAAATCCACCAGTACACTTATGCACCAGGGACGTGCTAAGTTCCTGTAACCTATGGGAGGACTTGTTTCCTAGAAACACTTTTAGTTTTTGGCTGCAGCTGCATTTCTTTATTTAGGTCTTTGGCACATCCAGACAATGCAGTTTTAAATATTTCAGCCTGTGTTGTATGGACTCTTGTTGGTACTTCACTTGAAACTCGAGAAACAAATTTAAGACGGTTGAAACAATTTAAGATTATCAGGAATTTCTTTATATCTAGTAGGCTGAGACAAATTAGAAGAAAAAAAACCACAAACTCAAAACATTTAATTCATTTGAGCTGTTGAGTTACATTGTTCAGAGGAATAAAAAATCGTGTATTTCGCAGTATCCTTTTAGCCCACTGTTAAAGTAGTGCTGGCGGTAATAGGAATATTCTCAAACACTTCTGTGCAGAAGTAAATTCTGGTTTATGCTAATATTATATTGGAAAAGTGAGAAAGAGTGGTAGCAGCTGGCTTAGTGTCACCTCATCTTGAGGACTTCTTAAGAAACAATTGATAAATAATTTTCACAGTTATTAAAATCAATATCACTGATATATTTTCAATGTAATTTTAATAACGAACCATTTCTCTGTTGCCAAAGCAACTGGCTTAAAGCTTGACAAAAACATCTAGTAATGCTTCAGTTCTTCAGTAGTATTTTCCAAAAGCTGAGCATGAGAACTGTATGCAATATCCTCCTGCGTTCTGGTGCGAAAATGAAAGTGAATGGGCAAAACGCTTTCACAGTAGTAGTAGAGGAATACCTTTCGCATTCTGCTATTTGAAATTTACTGTAAAAATCTGTTGATTATCAGTACATCAGAAATCATTGTGGTGTATTTTGTTATGATTTGTTACTTACACCTGACGCTAGCTTGATTTAGCTGACTAAAGGCCAGTCATTTTTGTTGAGAAAAGCAGATAATAGCAAAAATAGATAATGTTAGCTTTTGTTCCAACAAATTTCTCTAAAGGGTAAGAATTCTGACCATTGGAAAAGTCTAATGGAGAGTTTAGTAGGTGTTAGCCATAACGCTTCCCTATTGTAGTGAAAAATGGTTAAACCGTTAAGATAAAAAAGAAGATATTTGGCTCACTAAACAGTGGAGAGGCTTTGATGACTAGTTATAACTTGAGGTAATGATTTCCAATATCAAGGTATTTATGATACCTTGAAGTGTCCTTTTCCCCTCTCTCCTGGCAACTATCAAGGTTTGTTTTGAGCGCTTAAGTACAGCTATCAGAATCTTAGCACAGTGGAATCAAGACTCCTGGCTTGCATTTAACCCTTTGCTAGACTCTAAAATTGAATGTTTCTCCACCTTCCAGGTTAGGTAGACCAATCTGGTAGGTGTTCCCACAGTGTGCCAGACCACACGCGTGAGACTGTGAGGGTGAGGAGACCAAAAATGCCTTCCTTGTATGAGAGGTCATGGTTCAGATGCTTCCCCCACCTCTTTTGGAGCAAGGATCTGAACCCAGGTCTTTCTTCTTCCAGGCCTAACCAATAGGCTGTGAATATTCGGGGCAGGTCAGTGTCTCTTGTGTTGAAAAGTGTCCTATTTTATATTAAGTACTTGCTATCTCCTGGGAAAAGCCCTGGAGACAGGGTATTCTGGCTGCATGTTCTGTCTAGTAAGCTCCCGCTTTCTCACCCAGGAGGGAAGGCTCTGCGCTCTGCAGAAATGTACTAACGTGCTTTCTCCCCTCGATTTCTGGCTCTGTGACTAGTTGCCCTTCTAAAAAATGCCTGGGGAGTCTAGGTGAGGTACTGGTACTCTGCGCCCTGTTCCTCTAGGCACCTCTCTGGTGAGTATTCCTAGACCTACGATCTTTTGGGTTTGAATGAGCCCGTTCCCTTTGAGGCACTGCTGATGGTTTAATCTTTAATTAGACTTCTTCCTCCATTCAACTGTGCTCTTGGCAGGCGAAATGAAACTCTCACACTGAAAAGTAATCCTGATGTGCTGCTTTTCTTGAGAAACTGTCAGCAGTGACAGCTTCAGAAAGAACCACCAAGGTTTTAGCAATCTGTGATAATGCTTAAAAAAAAAAAAAATTAAAAAAAAAGCTACAGGCCCCTGAAAACCTGCACACACATGATTGCATGTGATGGAGCTTTGTTTTCTTTCCTGCTGGTATTGCCACCTTAATAAGAAACAGTCCTTCCATTGAGAATCGGCCTTGCTGTGGGGTGTATTTTAATAAATGCCACTGGCCCAGAACATTTGAAAGGATACATCAGCGCAGGGCGAGCCAGGGGAAATCCTGCTGCAACTGAATTCAGTTCATGACGAGTGGGAAAGGAGCAGAGATGGATAGGTGTTGTCCACTTAAACTCAATAGTCAAGTGCTTACAAAGATAGTTGTATTTGGCAAACCTTCAAAAGCAGCAGCTTGCAGCCTGCCTCTCTTCGGAGTTGGATCTCCATATTGACAAACAGCTGCTATTTGTTTTTTCTCGCTTTTGGGGAAAAGTGATTTTAGCAGTGCAGCCCTGTCAAGACTTGGGATAACTTGAATATAGAAGCTGTTATTTAGGAAGTTTATAGAAGCTGTGGTTGTTTAAGTTCTTAACGTTCCTCAAAAGCATCTTTGGTAGTCATCTGCATGTCTTGGTGCTTCTCTGTTGCATACAGCCTTCTGAATATATCTTTTCAATACGTAATGTAGTTTATTTGCATAAATTTATTGGTATTTTGGCTTCAGCCTCCACTCAAGTGAATATATTTTCTCATGTAATCAGTTGGATCAAATAACTCTGTTTATTCCATGAGTTTCTTCTATTCTTTTAATAACTAATAGTAGTCAGCTGCCTATTCCAAGCTAAGAAAATTAGATTGCAAACGAATTGTATGTGTTCAGAAGCACTGGGAAAAAGGAGGAAATGAGGGGTATTGCAGTGATGACGTAACTACATCACAGCTTTCTTTTATCAAAATAAAGTCGCATTAAAATGCCTACTGCAGAGCAAGACTCGGGTCAGACAAAATCAAGATTAAAACTGGGTTGGGGAATTGCTGTTTCCTCACCTTGCTTAGGAAACTCTGCGGCTTGTCCTGTTCCCAGAGCTGGCCAGGACACTCTGTGCTGCTCAGGTCCCCTTAGCAGAGGCAGCTTTAGCACCCCTGCTCATTTTGGGGGGATATTCCTGAAGTTCTTTCACGCAGGACTCCTCAAATTTAGGTAGACTCAGGTTAGCCCAAGTATTCCCACTGATGAGAACTGTGCTTACAGTTGTGTCACACGTTGTTTCCGTGTCCCTTGCTCCCTCCGAGCCTTGGGAAGCGTGTCTGTTCCTGAACCCGGCAGGCCTCTTCATGGCTGCTAGCTCACGTCACCCTGCCAGACTTCTCCCGTCATCACACTGAGGTGGAAGGAGACCATCAAAGAGAACAGCCTGTTTATTTTAAGCTTTGGTATCTATCTAGCTGTCTGAAGTCCTTGTACTACTTTATTTAAGCGTACGAGGGTAGGTCTGCACTGTGGGCTGTTAACGCTGGACTGACGCACTGACACGAGCCAGATCCCGGTCAGTAACCGTTTGGCCACGTGGGCTTTGGAGCCTGAACTAACGCACTGTACGCTGCTCACCAGAACAAAGTTGTCTTGCTGTTGGCCCAGTGTCCTTGAGGAACATCCTGAATGCCAGCGTCTCCTGCTTAATACCATCCTGCAGCTGTTGCCCCACGGGATGTAGTGGTGGTACTGGACATCTGGCCATGAGCCAGAGACCTTTAATCCGATCTCTGTGGAATTACCATGATTTTGTTGAAAAACTTTGTTAGAAATACTGTTTTTTATACTAGGATCTCGGAAACCTTCCCCTACTACTGGCACAAAAAGGGGTCCATTAAAAAAAGGTAATGAAGAAAAACGCTTGCTTTCTTGAAGGGAGGATAGAGGTGGGGATTTCAGAGGCAATCCAACCGCCATAGGGTTTGCTCTGGTGGTGGCCAAAAAGAGACTGATAGAAACGCACAGCGTGGTGGAAAACACAGCGTATGGACGTGTGTTTAATCATTCCCACTGCAGACTTGTGAACAGGTGAAATGTGTTCACAGGCGCAGCCTTTATTCTGGTACTTTCTCACTTCGACAAGGTTGGATAGTTTGTGTAGCTTATATATAAAGGTAAATATTCTAGACATTAAATTTAGGGATTGTTGAACCATGTGTGTGGTATAAAAGACTGTCAGCACTAGCTTTGAAGAATTTGTGGCATGAAAGCAACGTATGATTTGAGCAGACCTCCATTATGAAACTGGACTTCATTTGACCAGCGACCTAGCTCCCGTGCAGACCTTAGAGTGCCAGTTTTGATTGTGGAAAAGTACTTGCAGGAGAAAAGGCATAGCCTTGATTAGTCACAAGAGTTTGGCAGTTACAACATAAAATGCCGCCTTCAGGAAACTTCTTCAGCTCTGCTACTGAAACAAGGGAGGCTTGAAGAGGCTCAACTTACGTTAAGTTTGTCCCTATCCAACGGCAGCAGCTTCGGTATCCCAAAGGTCTGAACATAGGGGCGTGTTTATATGTTTCAGAAGTTGAAAAAAGTGTTAGAAGTATAAACAGAAATTCAGAATTGCTCCGTATTAAAAAGTAAAAATTAAAAAAAGGCAGATTTTGTAAGAAAAGCAGTGCTGCATGTTGAGCAGGAGAGGAGAAGACCTACTGAATGAAAGGCAAAATGCATTTTTGCCAGCAGCTCGTTAACCCGGGAGTGTTTGCAGTGGTTAGTGACGCCCAGCAGCTTTCCTTGTACATCATTTCTCCCAGCTTGTGGATTGATGTTACGCTTCCGCTTTTCTGTGCGGTTTGTTTTCATGTACTCCGCTCTCCGTCGTGGAGGGCGATGAGCGTGGCTCCTAACACAGCTGGTCTGTGTGTAGCCTCCTCCTTGCACCTGCGGGTATTTTCTTTGCGAGCTTTCGGGTTCTGCGCTGCTGACAATTTCCCCCCTCGAGGAAAAAGCGTGGACAGTGCGGATGGCACTTCGGTGACCCGGGCTGCTGTGTTTTGCCTTGCTCAACCAACAACTTGTAACTGGTGGAAGTGGGAAGAAATACAACAGTAACTGGTTGACTTCACAGCTGAGTTTGTTTCCATCTCCCATGGGGAGAGAGATCAGATATTCCTAAAGGAATTTGGGGTGGCACCAGTGTGTTTCAGGCTCTTGGCACATGTCCCCAGGGGACCTCCCCAGGTCCACAGCAGCTCATTTTTTCCAGCGTGGGGAGTAAGAACGTGTAGGATTTTTAGCTGTTAGTGCTTGCATCGCTCCCCTGACACCCACCCCGCTCCCCCCCGGCGGATAGATTGCTGCCGATAGCTACGGGCGGTTAGGATGTCCCTTGCTGGTGTGAGTACTCGCAGCTGTTAATTATGGCCTAATTGGATTTCCCCCTCCCTCAGTCCTCACTGATGCTGTCTAATATGCCCTTCCGTGGTCCTGTGGGGTTCATGACCTGCGGTTTGAGACACACTGACTTAGGTCATCGCTGCTAATTAACCAAGAGGGGGACAGTGTCCAAGAGTGCTTGTTAAGGCTGGAACAAGGATGCTTTGGAAACAAAGGTGTGTTGTGAGGGAAGACTTGCAGTATTCTGCCTTCTGGGAGGTACGTGCTGGGGAGTGTTAGGGTAAGCTGTTGAAATAATTCATTTTTTGTTGTGTTACTCTGATTTTAAAAGATGTTTTACTACTAAATCTTCAAGGCTTGTTGAATGGAGTTGCTGTTTTAATGCTTCCAAGATGCGTTTTCTCCATTGGTTTTTATAATCAGTTAATAGGATCTTTAGTATTTCTAGAGTTTACCTTGGCATATTATGAGTGATTCTGCAGTTTAGCTGTAAGAGATGTTTCTCCAGCTCACTTTGAGACACGGCTCCATGTCTTTTGGTGTTGATGACCTTATTTCTTCACATAAAACATGCTAATGTAGATGGCTAGAAATCTGACCGGTGGCTGTACAAGTGTGAGGCCAGTTCTGAAGAAAATGCACAAAATGCGGTGTAGTCGCTCGCAGTGGCGTGTGGATAATCGTCTTCTCTGTCACAACAGGTACGATCACATTCTGAAGTGGGAGCTCTTCCAGCTGGCGGACCTGGACACGTACCAGGGGATGCTGAAGCTGCTCTTCATGAAAGAACTGGAACGGATCGTTAAGCTGTACGAAGCGTACAGGCAGGCCCTCCTCACCGAGCTGGAGCACCGCAAGCAGAGGCAGCAGTGGTATGCCCAGCAGCACGGCAAGAATTTTTAAGCTAACGACTCTTTTTAATAGACTTTTGTGAGGACACTAAGAGCTTTAAAAGGTTTTCACACTTAAAACTATGAAAAAGTGCTTTTGTTGAAAAGGCAGCTTATTTTTGTTGACGTTGCACCTTTGTTATTATCCTCTTTAATATTTTTCTACATGTATTATGTGTTGTTTATAAAAATGAAAAATGTTTGTTAATCTTTTTCCATACAGGAACTAGTTTATTATTCTGAAAACCAGCGCGGAGTTTAATCAGAGACTTGATCCTGGTATCTTTTTCTAGCAGTCAGCTGTATTATTAAGAAGCTGACTATGTATTTTTAAAGGGCAATAGATGCAACTGTACGAAACATCCTCCATTCAAAACATTGTTAAAATCCAAATGAATATTTCCGTGTATTTCCCTCGGGACTTTCTCTCCCTCTCTGGAGAGAGGTCTGCTCCTTGTTTACAGCTTTAATGTACAGAACACCGACACTGTTACTTTTCAATAACACCCAGTGCTATAACCGGACAAGCGGATTTCGTCAGTCTACGCCAAGCGCTTCATGAAAGTGAAGCCTAAGTTGCCTTATTTTTTCCTTTAACGCATTACTACTTTAGATTTACTACTAGTTTTCACAGAAATTAGTCAGAGGGGAAACACTTGTACCTTCTTGAAGACCAAGATCTCTACGCAAACTTTTCACAGGTTCTTAACCGCTAGGTAAACTGCATTTTGTAAACCGTGACGCAGTCACGTGGGAAGGTGATAGCGTTGTCTAACCAGCTTACCAGCCAGCTGTACCACACCGTGGAAAATATCAGGGACGTAACAACAATTACTTTTTTTTTTTTGTAACGAGCTTGTGTCTTGTATTAAAGCTTCCTTACTTAGGGAAAATTTTTAGTTGTACAGTTGCCCTCTCCAATATTTTCATTTGGTTCATTGATTGTCCTGAAATGTTATTTATGGATTCTTTTTAGTGCAATAAACATTGTTGCAGACAAAAAAATACATTTCTTGTAAATCCTATTAATTCAATAAAAATCATTTTGTTTAATGAATGAAGGGTTGTTGAACTGATTTTTTGCCTTTCAGAAACGTCAAGTAACGTGTTCTTATAAGCAACAAAAAGATCTGATCAGGGGTGGTGAAAATCAGTAGCTCGTGTTCTCCGAGGACAAGCGCAGTTCCGACGCCCTGAGCTCGGCTGCGCCGGCGCAGCGACGGGGCGAGTGCCCGGCACGGAGCCGTGCTCTGGCTCTGCCCTGGGGCCCACGGCGAGGAGGGTGTTCCTGGTGCGCCAGGCCCAGGTGGGAGAAAGCCGCTGTTGCAGTCGACGCCGTCCTCTGTAAACCCAACCGCGGGCCCTGCGAGCGCGCTGTGCCGACTCACCGCGACTGCCTGCAGCGGGGACAGCTCAGCCCTAGGCGTCAACGTCTGCACCGTGAAACACGCCTGCTCTTCGGATCAAGACGGTGAGGTGAGCGTTGTACCTGGCGCTGTCCCTCGAGGGCTGCAGACCTGAGCGCCGACCCTCAGCTTTGGCCTTGCTGCACTTCAGCAGCTTTTCCTCTGCTGTTAAAAGCTGGAGACTTCGTTTTGCCCAAGACTTGTAAGACCTGGCTTTACCTTCTTAGGGACAGAAGCACCTCCCAGAGGTCACACCTGGGCAGGAGACGGGCTGGAGTATTTTCAAAATACCGACTTACCATTAACACCAATTCCGAGGGCCAGAAGGAAACCAAGAAGGTAAAAAAACCCAAGAGGAGAAGCTCTCGCCTCGTTAGTCAATAACTGCTTCCTGTATAACCAACTGCTTAGGAACCGAAAGCAAACTTTAATATTCTGACGATAAAAGAATAGAACTGTTGAACACACTTTTTACGCACTATAATGAATATATATACAGAAATACGGTGAAACTTTCTCCAATACATATACAAAGTGATACTTTGTGCATTGGTTACGAACAGAAAAGTATGCTTTCCGTACAAGATCATTACATACCATAGCAGAAGGGCCCTTACAGTTTCTGATAAAGCAAGTTAATACATTTTTAATTATGTTTATGTAATTAAATAGTTAATTGAAGAAAAAACTTGGTTACATGTTATAACTTGTTCAACTATCTGAAAATAAGTTGGCTTTTGAATAAGCTAAGGTCTGGAAGATTTGTAGTTGCAGTATCATGTAAATTATGATTTCTTCAGTGACTCCATAACTAATTACAGGGAAAATAAGGCTTCATAAATTAGCTGGGAAGTATGCTGGCTATTACAAATTAAAAGCACTTTGTATTTGCGGCAGTACCAATATGTACATATCAACAAAACGAAAAACATGCCGACACCTTCCCGTCAAGCACCGTGTTGTCGAACGAACACACCGAACCACCTTACAGGTGACTTGTTCTCCGCTCTCCCTGTTCCACGGCAGGAGCTTGTGACGGGTACGAGGACGAAAGTGTTGAACCGAGGATGAGACGTCCGCGCCTCGTTCATGCATCGACGGGAACGCGCCTGGCTTACACCTTCTTCCTCTCCGAGCCCTCGGCGGGTTCCGCTTTCTGTGCAGGGAAGGCGTGGTGGTACAAATGTCTGTGAGTCGCTGCTGCGCTGTACAGTTTGTACAAAGCCTGGAAAAAGAGAGAGAGAGGATGGTTACGTCCCCAGCCCCGCTGCGTGCGACGCGTATGGTCTCTGCTTTCGCGTTCAGGCTGCAGCGGCAGGTTCAAACCAGTCGCGGCGTGCGGTTTGTTTTGTGCACCAACTCTTGATCGTGTCAAGTGTCCAACAGGGAAAAGAATGAAGATCGCTAGTTTGCCGATTTGTCAAACGTCTCAGTTATGGGAGGAGCTCCCTCGAGCTGTGTTAAATCAAGGGCTACCTGCAGTACGAGTAAGGGACTTTCGGGGGTTGGTTTTTCCTACGGGTTTCACGCACAGAGTTTAAATTTCTGCATCGTCAGCATTTTGCTTTACACCACCAGGCAGATACATATTGCATCATACAGAGGGCTTTGCTATGTAACGGGTATCTGGCTTGATTAGATTATTTTTCTGCAGATGACTGCGGATTTTTTTCCTTCTAATTTTACCATTTTCCATTTGTACCCGGGTGCGTTTTCCTGTCTGACAGAAAAGCAGCACCACGGTCTAATAAACGTGTCTGCCCGTTTCTGCAGAGCACCGGTGTGAGCAGGCTGCCGGCCTCGGAGGCGGCGTCACGGGGGGTCAGAGGGCGACAGCTAAACACCAGGCGTCGGACAGCAGGAGCGGCTGCGGCACCCGGACCGTGCGTGTTCAAACTCGTGTGGACGTGGGCTGCGTTTCCCCGTACAGAACTAACGTCAGAGCAGTCACGGGGCCGAGACAAGGCGCTCAGCCCGAAGGGCTGCTGCAGGCGCCGTCTGCAACGGCTGGTATGGGGCGACAGGCAAGACCACCCTGTCCCCCACCCCTCGGTGGGCGTTACACCAAGTGGCAAACGGCACAGGAGATGCCAAGATGCAGTTCTGGTTGCAGAGGACTTGGTGTGAATGGCTGTCACAGCTCTGACATTTCCATTTCACATGAACTTGTTATTTGGGAGGAAAAAAAAGAAAACCCAACCAAAACCCCACCAGCTGCTGCTGGGGACCTGAGGACTGTTGGTGAGCCAGGATTAGCTCAGGACGGGGTGGGAAGAGGCAGACGGCCGGCAGGAAACCGCACGCTGAGGGGTGATGTGTTCCTCGTGCGCCCGGGGGTGTTGAATGAAGCAGGCGAAGCTGAAGCTGTGGCAAGGGACGGGGTGGGGTGAGAAGACTCCGGGGGTGTTTAAGGCGATGCTGACCGCATCCCAAACGGGCTGCAGGAAACGGAGGTGGGGCTTTGCGTGCCGGTGTTTCGGGACTGTTTGGGAACGTAGTGGCTTGGTGGAGGAGTCTTCATGCAGTTTCTCTGGGTTTCTTGAAAATATGCTTTCATATCCTACATAAGCGACCTTGCAGCATTTTGTGCTACGTTAGGCTTTTCTCCATGCCTAACCAGTCGCAGAGCTGACTTTTACTCGACAGGATTTGTTCAAGAGCTTGTCAATAGCAAAGACCGTGTTCTGCCTCTTGCTGTCGCACAAGCCAGAGCAAAGCCCGTGAACCCAGAGGTCAGAAAGCTTTTCGCTGCTCAGCATTTGTGGCACAGCGAAGTACCAAAACGGCCGCTGAGGGAAGGAATGGGTTGCTTTTTAACTACTTTTTTTTTTTTCAGTGGCCTTTGGGCCTGTGAGAGCTGCTCCAACTTTCTTCTAGAGGAACTCCCCACATAACTCAGTAGTGTGTTGACACTGACAGACGGAGCTGTCAGGCTTTGGTGACACGACAAAAGACGGAGCTGTCTTTTTTTTACAGACCAGGGCCATACTCGGGGGGCCCCTGGCTACAACGCAGGATTAACGTACGTGCGCAGTAAGACTGGCAAGGATGCCTTTTTTTAGCTTAATTAGATGCTTACAAGGCTTTGCCTGAACAAGATTGCAGGCCTGGCAAGCAGCTCAGCGTTGTGCCACTGGCAAGCGGAGCCACAAGGAGCCCGGCATACGAGGGCTGCTGAGGTTGTCGACCCAGGTTTCCTGCAGGGCAGCACCACGAGCGCCAGGCAAGGACCGGCTCCCCTGGAGCAGTTCCCCGGCCGCGCAGGGCGAGAGGGGCTGTACTCGGCGTGCTGCCCCAGGAAGAGACTGGGGAGATAAACTCTGCCTCCCAGGCTCTGCGATCGGCTTACTCAGTCCGGTGTGGGGTGTTTTTGCCCAAAACACAACAAGCGGCACTTGCAGCAGCACGGACAAGCCTCGCCAAGTATGGGGGCTCCTCAGCTGCTGGGGCAGGAGCCCTGCCTGCGCGACGCCTGCACGGCTGGTGCTACAGAACAAGCTGAGAGTTTGACCTCTCAGCACAATAGGAAAATCCCCAAACAGAACTGACGGGAGAAAGATGAAAATCCCCATTATAACAAACACACTCCCCACCCCAATCTCTCCCCCACTTGGCTTCCAGCACCGCCTGGAGCGCAGCACCCACGTTTAACCCCCTTCCCCAGGCATCTGGATCACAGGGAACAACCAGAGCCCAGCCGCCGGCAAGTGTCCTGGTGCAGGGCCAGGATGCCACCGCTGCCCAGAGCCCTCACAACCCCCCATCCTCTGCAAGCCCAACGGCAGCGATGTGGCCGAAACGTGCATCTGGGCCCAAGACGCTTTTCCCCGGGAGCTCAGGGCCCCGCTGGCCCATGGGAGCCGAGTGGTGTCGCATGCGGAGAACAAGAGCCACTTACCTCATTTGTGCTTCCCTGGGGAAAGGCATTGGGAAGGGGGAGACAGAAAAAGAAAGAAAAAAGCATCTCTGTGTATCACGCACGCCCATGGGAGCGCACGGCGCTCACGCCTCTGGCCACAGCCACTTGCTGGTGCCACCATGGCCAAGTATTCCCTCGCCCCGCACAGGCTCCCCCTCTTGCAGGACCCCTCACAGCTCCGTCCACCCCTCCTGCAGCCGGTCCTGCCGCCACGGGACACCGAGCGCTCGCGTGGGACAGAGCCACGAGGGCTTTGAACCCTCCCGGGGCGCTCGGGCACCAGCCCCGTGTGTCACGGTGGGCAGAGTCATGCGCCCGAGCCCCGGTGCCTGCAGCAGGGCCAGTACTGCCCGTCCGCACAGCTCCTTTTCGGGAGAACTTTCCCTTCAGTTGGAAAGCTATGCCGCACGGCCCACAGGGGCCAGCCGGGTGCCAGGGAGCAGCTGCAGGCACTTTAACCTCTTTATTTTTCCCCAGCTGGGCAGGTTGCAAGTGGGCAGCGTCTCTGGCTTCCTGCTGGCTGCGTCCTGTTCTTGCTTAACCCCCCCCCCCGCACTGGTTCCTGCACGGGGATGGGCAAATGCTGGGCTTGAACAGGCCAGCATCTCTCAAAGGCACCCGGGAAGGGTCCCCGAGCAAATGGACGGGGTTTACTGTGGGTGCTGAGGACACGGCAGCCAGGATGAACCCACCTGGGACGCAGGCAATGGGCTGCTCTTGCTCTCAAGCCGCCTTATTTTAAAGGCAGCCCGGCTGAGCAACACCACTACTCAGCTCTGATGAAGGAACTGAATAATAAATGCTTCATATTTTTTTTTTTTTCCCCCTCAAAGCTGCATGTTTAGCTCCAGCTGCAGCTCTCTGCGCAGCAATGGGAGGCAGGCCAATGTGGCCACTCTTGATCAAAAACTCGCTGGTGGATAAAAAGCAGGGAAGGAGCAGGTAAAGCTGTTGAGAACAGCTCTTTCCCCCTTGGAGCACCCACAACTGTGGCTGGTGGCTTCTGACGGCCGAGCAAACAATGAGTTCACCCCGGCTCTGCCACGGGAAGAGCAGGAAGCCATCGCAGCCCTTTAAATGCTATTTCGGCACACGGGCTCGCAGCTGCAGCTGCATTCCGGTGGGTGATCCCCTGGCCGGGGCGAAGTGGGGCAGTGGGAGCCTGCAGGGTCCGGGCTTTCCCTGGCAGCTCTGCAATGGGGAGAGGAAAGGGCTGCTGCAGAAGGGGAAACAGGAAGGACTGAGCATTAAAAATACTGCGGCTGTGGGCTGCGAGATAACCCTGCCGGGGCCGGGAGCTGCGACGGAGCCATTCAGAAAGCGGGCAGAGCAACGCAGAGAGGTGCGGGGGCGTAATTACTCACTCTGACCATTTTTAAGATTTTAGAGGTGTTTCTGTTTGACATCGAGGTCCAACCAAGACCTTCCCATGTTGTTTGGAAAAAAAAAGAAATCGAAAAAGAGCGGGTGAGACCAACTGACCCAGCACAGCTGCCGCTGTAACGGGAAAGCAGGGCCCAGAGCCAAAACAGGCAGAGCCGAGACCTGGCCTCGGTCTCCGGCAGACCAGGGGAGAGCCAAAATCCCTGCCCTGAACAAGGAGAGAGCTACGGGACGGGTCTTTCTTTTTGACATACACAGACGTGCACACAAAAACCACACGCAGCTCTGAGAACGCCTCCCCGGTGGGACCCTAGGCAAAGCTGCCCCATTCCCGCAAGGTCTGAGTCTCCACAAATTAGCATTTGGTGATGGGTAAGACAAGAAGAAAAAAAAAGGCAGAACAAAATAGCTTGCTGTGAGTTTTCTCATCCCCAGCCCGGATCTACACGGCTTGTCTTTCACACTGGGCAGGATTCAGAGGCTCAGGCTCGAGCAGGGGAAGGGGTGGGTGGGTACACAGCTCCAGCCTTGCCCTCACTCCTGCTCTCCCACCCATCTCGTACTGCCTACCTGCGCTACAACCACAGAGCAGTCCTACCCAGGCCCATCTCCGGTCCCTAAGACATCTCCGCCTTACAATCAACTCCACAAACTGACCTGAAAACCATTTCCTCTGTCCCCGCTTTCCCCATCTAGAAAGTCTAAGAAATGGCCTAAAACTCATTGTCCTGCTGTCTGAAGAAGACAGGGCGCCGGTCTTCTCTCACTGATCACAGCACAACCAGCTCAAGCAGCTGGATCTGCCCAGGCAGGCCCAGCCGGAGCATCTAACAACCCTAAATGCAAATGCAAAAGCCATTTTAAAGGGGAGGAAAAGCCCCAGGACACTCAACACTTAAGAACTTGGTGGGGTTTTGTTTGTTTGTTTGTTTGTTTTAAATCAAAAGCTCTTTATCCTACCTGGTCCCATAACGCTGCGGCCACTTGGTCTATTACTGCGCCCAGTTCTCTGTACTCCCCAGAGTATCTGATATATGCCCAGGTACACAGTGTGATAAGTGTCAAGCCCATGATCATGTTGCACAGACTGGCTATGATGTCCAAGCCAATGAAGCCGGTCACTCCAGCTATCACGTAAGTGATGAAGATGACCACAAAGAGCGTGGCGGGGGTGCGGGCGGCATGGAAGATGTTCTTGCTGTCGTTGTGCTTGATGTACTGGATGTAGAGCTCATCTATCTCGTTCTCCAGCTGCTGGAGGTAGCGGCGGCTGAACTCCTCCCCGCCCATCTTCTTCACCCCGCGAAACAGCTTCACAGCCTCCTCCTTCAGCTCCATGTGTTTGGTCTGGAGGTCACTAGGGGCAAGGAAGGGCTTGTCCCCACCACAGACCTGCATGGAAAACACAGTCCAATCACTCCAGAAACCTCAGCACCCACAGCTCCTGTGCTGTGCCGTGCAAACCACTGGAATTAGGGCTCTACAGGCTCTTGTTTGGCACCGACCACTAGATCCCGCAGGAAGACGTCCACGGCTGTGCTGTCCATCTGGGACAGCTCTGCAAGGTGCAGGTTAAAACGGGGCAGCGGGTGTCTGCACTGGGAAGCTGCGTTCCACAGCTCCCCTACTCAATTCGCTCACGGCCCAAGCTGAGCTACGCTGACCAGCAGGACCCTGAACCCCAGCATTTTCTAGTGCTGGAAACCCCGTGGCATTTTCCTTCTGCTTCAGAGCACGGACACATTCATTTTAAGGCCCAGGGCAGTCATTTTAAGGCCCAGGGCAGTCCACAGGCAGTTTGGCCACGCAACGCCGTTCCTTTTTCCTGCCAACAGCCAGCGATCTCCAATACTGATGAACAGAGTGGGGGCCTGGAAGTGGCTGGAGGCAGGCTGGAGCCTGAGCTTCACCTTAAAACATCACAACCATCCCCTCACCAGAGCTGGGAGATGGGCTGCCAGGGCATAGGTGACAAGCCAGATATAATGACTTTATCCGCTAATTAGCACCAGCCATAGCACGGGTTGCATGCTCACGCAGCGCTGCCACCCCACTACATCACATTTTGGGGTTGCATCTACCCGTGCTGGGGCAGGCTGGGAAGAGGATGCAAATTCAGCAGAAGCCAGGTGGCCTGCAAAGAGCTGCCATCGGATGAAACAGTGACCATTTGTCAATCACCTTCCCCTGTCCTGCCTTGATACCCTGACCGGGCATTGCTCTCCTCCAGCCTGCCAGAAAGTCCCTTTTCCACCATGAACATAGGAGAGACCCTCTTTGGGACACTGAACGTGTAGCACTGTAACCAGTCCTGGCCAAGTCCATGCAGGACATTTTCTACCAAGAACCCAGGCAGGGAGGTTTCCCCACGAGGACAGGAGAGCCAGGAGACACGAGCACTGTGAAACGACATGCTCAGCACCACCTACCTCTTCCATTCTCCTGCTGTAGGTGTCTTTGGCAGTGGCAACTGCTGCTAAATTGTTGGCTTCTGCTGTGGCCTGCAAGAAGGGCAAAAGCGGTACAAAGTTTAGCTGCAGAAAGACAGGGTTAGGAAGTGTAATTGCAGAGAGTAGCAGCCACCGGCTGCCTGGGTACCCGTGGTCCACGCGTGTACGCAGTCAGGACACGTGCACGGTACCCTGGTGCACACGTACAGAATTAAACAGCTCCCTTGTCTTAGCCAAGCGTACTCTTCCCAGCCTCCGACCAACGCCAAATAAGATCATCCCGTATTTACATGTCCAGCCTCCTCAGTCTCCCCAGGCAAAAGCCTGCATGAAGAGAGGATTCCTACCCTCCAAGCCAGAGCAACGAAAACTTTGGCTTCAGCTGTGGGAAACAGCAAGAAAACAGATAAAAGGCTCAGTCCCATGTAAACAGCTACAGCTGCAACCTCCCGCAAAGCCGCCTGGCTCAGATAGCAGAGCTGCACCCCAGCAGCCGCTGCCCGCGTGCGGGGCCACGTCATCTCCGTGTGCGGCCCCACCGCAGCCGAAGACGATGCTATTTACCTGCGGGGGAATAATTCCAGCTAAGCTGGCTGACGCTGTGTGCACACCACAGTGTGGCCGAGGTGCACGAGCCACGCTGCTGCAATTGCTAAGCCATATCGTCACTGCCAAATACTTCCAAAAGGGCCGTTTTGTGGGTTGTTACACTAAGGCATTTGAAATAAAATCACAGAAGACCCAATGTGCTGCACTAGCTGGGCACCTCTGACAATTAACTGGAAATCAATGGCAATTACAGTGCATGAATGCCCACCAGCTCACAGCTCCCACTCACGTACCTGCAGCATTGACTTTGGGTGTGGCAATTCTTCCCCTTGGTAGATCTTTATGTACGCCTGCAAAACAGTGCACGGAAAATGAAATCACATTGAATACAGCATTCGCGAGCAACACGCAAACCCCCCCACCCGCTTCCAGACACAGCCTTAACAGGATGTTAAAAGCACAGAGGAGGAGGACGTTCCTGGCACAAGATGGCTTCAGCAGGGGATGCTCTGTCAGAAAGTGCTACGTAGCATGGCTCGAGGTCGACTCCGTGGGTGGGCTGGGGCAGTCACTCAAGGCTCTTGTTCCACCACTTACGCTAAGTTTCCCTACCATCGGATTTGCACCTACCTCCGTCCTTCAATGAAGGAGAAGGAGCCACAGTCAGGTAGCCCTGGAGAGTAGGTGGTGAGAATTACTCACTGATGTCTTGCATTAAAATGTCCCGGTAGTCATGACAACAAAAATAAGCTTTTTCCAAAGGCAATGGGAATATGGCCCTCAGCCTACCTCCCCCTGGTCTTCAATTCTCCAGGGGACGAAAACAGCCCTGCCCGCTTCTTGGGCTTACTGCGTGGTCAAATATGCGACCGTGAGGTGTTTGCTTTCTGCAGCAATGACAGTCAGGACTATTAGCTAGACCAAAAACATTTCCTCCAGTCATCAGATGCTGGCCTGCCCGCTGCTGCTTTCCCCTTTAATTACAGCAAAAGTGCAAGTGTGCCACAGACGAATGAGCCCGCTTTCTCTTAAATAAGCCAATACCTTAAAATACTCCACAAGGCCTCGACAGGTGATATGGTTTCCATTGATCTCCTTAACATCCAGGCTCTCGGGACTAAGAAGCCAAGGAATCAAAATCTTCAAGTTCTTGATGAACTCATCGTCTATTTCTGGAAAAAAACCCAATGTCATCAGTACCAGCCCAACGTCAGACTTGCGCTTCAGCGTGCACTCATATGAAACAAGGGCAGGAGAGTCACGCCAGAGACTCAGACACCCTATAATTTAGTGATGTGAGCACTCAGAAATGATTGTGGCCCCAGCTAAGTTGTTACTTAACCCACAGACAGAATATACAGCTGTGCATATATACACAAATCAGCTTCATGGTCTCAAAAATACTCACGCAAACACAAACGTGACTGCATAGGAAAAAAAACCTGCTTTTGATGATGATGCTGGTAATGCGCACGCAACGCTGATAGCCAGAGAGCAGCATCTTCTTGCCTAGACACATACATTCCCTGAAAATCATGACCTTTAGTGTACAGGACACGGACACATGCTGTGCCTTCCCTTCGCCCCTCCATGGCGCCCGTAGTGGAAATCTTCTGGCTGAGCTTAGGCTCTCCGGCTCTCATCCCTGCCACCTCCTGTGCCAGCAGGTAAGATTTTTCTGTGCCGAGTTCTTGGTCCTCTATGAACCCACATGTGAAATTCTCACTGCAAAGCATTTTACAGCTTTTGCAAACCATTAGGCACTTGGTACAGGTACACTAAGGACTCCTGCGAGTGACTGTGCGTTTACATTGCACCATCAGACACCCCTTGGTGCAGGTACCACAATCTCTGCTCCTACCAGCCCGGCCCCTTTGCCAAAGCACAGGGCTGGCACAGGGCGCTGTTTGGGGGGTCCAAAGGCTGCTTGTGTCCCTTCAAGAGAGGCAGACTCATCTCCTAACAGTCATTTTTATGGCTTCGTAGTGTCTGACATCCATTTATTGCCATTTAAATTGAACTGTACAAGGCTGGAGGCAGAAAAAATAATGCAACATCCAGGGATTTGGAAGGTAAGGAGAGAGGGGAAGTTTCCCCACATTTCTTGCATCAGACCACAAAAAGCTCAGTACAGCTCTGAGGGAACATGAAAAATGGCATCAAGAAGCCGCTGCCAACTCCTGTGCCAGTTCGGCACGCACCACTTGTTCAGTACTGCTCAGCACCTGACATTAAGGGGGGAACTACCAGAGATCAGCTCAGTTTCCACCAGCACGCCTCCCCGCCGCTGCCTCGCTTGCTGGTTAGCTCGGAGTTTGCCAGAAGAACAAGTCTGATCACTAGCCAGACAAAACCAGAGAAAAAGTAACATCTTTCTGTCTGCTAATTTATTTTGAGTGACTAATAGGACACTTTCTCTATTGCTAAGATTGCATGCAGCCTGTAACCAGCGATGCTGGTAAGCAGTTGGTTCACAACAAACAACTAAAAAAATCCGCATGTGGTTCCTTTGAAGGTGGAGATGGCTTTTTTTCCTTCCCCTTTTTTTTTACCTGTTGAACTAAGTCTGACCTGTAGGAAAACCACTGATCAGATAAGTTAGGAAGATTAAATATTCCTTGGAAAGCATTTCAAAGTGAAATAACGTTCCCTTGAGAGCACGTGTAACCGGCCTTCCACCCTCTGCAAGCACCACCCTGCCTTCCAGCAACCAGTCTGCACCGCTCTGCATCTGTGCCGAATTGCAAGTCAGGCAGAATTGGTTAATTACAGGCTTAACACCGTGTCCATAAATTTCCTATCTCAGCCCTGCCCTCGCCGGTTGCCTATCAGCCATCTGTCCTGACAGTGCACATTGCCAGCGGCTCCGAGACATTTTCAGCCTCCACATCCATCTCGGCCTCCCATACCTTTTCGGCCTCCCATACCTTTTCGGCCTCCACACCTGTCTTGGCCTCCCACACCTTTTGGGCTTCCCACACCTTTTTAGCGTTCACCTCTGTCTTAGGTTAAAAGCATCTATCAATGAACAGGCAGCTGCTGGACTTGGAAGAATCAGCCAAGCGCATGTACGTCGTTGGGAGGAGGATTCAACTCCTCTCCCAGAAGTTTTTTCATGGAAAATACTTATAGAGGTTTCAGGAACCAGCGGGACAGTCTACCAGGGCATATAAGGCATCCACTGAAAAACCAGACCTTTGCCTTTGTACCTTTCAGTTTTCCATCGAAATTAGGGTTGGTGGCAACTTTCAGTCCCGGGTGAGGTAAGAGGAAGCAGGAGATTTTGGTGAAGCAGGAATGGATGTGCTTTCTGACGTTCTGCAGCTCTTCATGCTGATTTCCCGAGACCTGCAAGAGACCAGTTTGGGTTCGAGGGGTTTCCTTCTGATGGGGACACCGGTAACGCCGGGCCAGCAGCGCTGGCAGGAGCACGGGGTACTCCGCACCATGGCTGCTTACAGCGGGAAAAGCAAGCCAGAAGGACATCCCGCAGGGGTACGCCGCACGAGGACAAAGAGAAGGCTCCTCCAGCTCCCAAGGAACTAGCATATCTCCGACCACATGCCCTGGGGCATGTTATTATCGTTTGGAAAATGTGCATGTCTGTGTATGACTGGAATACAAAAACATTTGGGATTTCCCACCAGGGCCTTTCTTGTCTCCCCTTTAATTAGGTCTCACCACTACCAAATCACCCATGCATTTCCTGATTAATCCCAGCAGAGCCCTTGCCCATCAGTTTTACTGTACAACTACCTATTATTAAAACTGGTCTCTAGGGAATCTGCTGACTCCCATCTCTAACGCCGCTCCCAGCAAGAGAGCCCCAGGGAGCCTGGGCTTGGGCAGACGCCTAGGACAGGCGGCCTCAGCCCTCCACCAAACATGGCAAAGAAATTCAGCCTCCTAAAATGCCTCCTCTGTGATTTTAAGGCACTGGGTAAGTGTGACCGTCACCAGCACCTCTATTCTCTGCGGTTCACTGTGGCCGCTCAGCTGATGCTGGTGCTGGTGCTCTGCATCCCGTTCCCTGCTCCCTGCCCAGGATTACACTCGCCAGCGCCGGCTGTCCCCCAGATCGAGGTCTCACCCTCGTGCCCTGTGCACTCTCCATCCACGCAGGTGACGGCAGTGTATCACCCCTGGGTCACAAGCCAGATTTGCCTCTTCGCTCTCCGTCACCCATGAACATACCCCCGGGCTAGCACTGCTCGTTAAACGAACCCAGGTCAGAAAGAACGCACCTTCAGCCGCTTCTCCAAAAATCTTGCGCCACCATCGGATCCATAGGAAAATTCATACGGGAAGCTCCAGTCACGAACAAGGAATATAAGGGACTAGAAAAGACAGAGAGAAACGCAATGGGGTCAGCATCACACAGTACCCCCCGAGTCAAAGTCACCGGCTGCTCCAGCTCAGAAAAACTCATCAGGCATCGCTCTGTCGTTCGCTGCTAATCGCAGGACCAGGAGTGGCTACGTGAGACTTGTAACTCTGCCGTACGTTATCAAAAAGGGGTTCACAAGGGAGTTCAGGGCCTCCTTCCCCACTGCCACCGCTTGCAGCAGCCTGTCACGCTCAGCCATCGGAGCCCGCAGCGGTGGCAGGACCCCCGGCACCCTCGCCCCCACCTTCATGCCACAACAAGACCTGGCCCTGAGTCTCTGCCCGGCTCCAGCAGCAACTCACACCTTTACTGGTGGAAATACCCCTCTGTGCAGGGCCATCCCAGCGCGGTGCTGAGACCGCACAGACTCACTGCACGTGTGGCTATGTCCTGCAAGGGGGAAGGGGGGGTAGCAAACCCCGGACCGCTGTACGGGTTTGCTGGGTGGCAGTTTGATTCCCTAGCTTGAAGAATAGCGTCAATCATTTAAACTGCAAAACAAGAAAGAGATTTTTGCTAACCAGGACAAAAGGCAACGAGCTCCCCAATTCCAGCCACATTTAGTTCCATCCTATGGGAATTTTACAGGCTCATTTTTTCAGCCTTTTTCACTGGGCAGCCTTCCAGACAGACTTTTAATGAGAAGCAGATGCAGGATAACGAGGGTGAGTAAGAAATCACTGGCTTTTGTAATCTTTATTGAGGCATTCAAAGTTCCTATGCAATAAATAAATAAATACCAGTACGGTGAACTTTCAATCTTTTTAAAAAAAAAAAAAATGTTTTCAGAAAAAATCCTGTCTCCAGCGTCTCATCTGTGCAAGGGACCTACGTCCCGTGTAACGAATCCATGGTTTGGAGGGGGAAGCCCTGAACATCGAAGCCCAGGAGGGCCTGGCAGGGGTGCCAGGGTTTCTCTCATGCACATGAATAAGCAGGTCAGCAAGTGGAATCCATTTCATTGGAATTTCCCTAAAAATTGTCTATGTTTAGAATGAAGATTTAGGGGAGGGAGGGAAAATATTTCCCCTCCTTACTTCTCTTCCATAAAACATCAGGAAAGGAAAAAAAAAAAATAGAAGAGTGAGTTGGCCATTCCTAACTGCATGACAAGCCACAGCAACTGCACCCAGTTAGATGTTTCAGGACACGCTGTTCTTTCTAAGACTGTGAGATGCTTAGGAGACATGTCCATGTTTAGGACTTTTCCACAAACACATTATGCATGTCTTGCACTGCTTGACTCGGGAATTATTTTCTTTCTTCTTAAGCAAAATTGTTCCAGACGTGCTGTCTTCACCATGCCTCATACCCCCCCTCAGCCCCTCCAGCCTCGCAAACTGCCTGCGCAGCCCTCGCGAAGGCGTCACGACCAGGGCTGGCATCTGGCGAGGGCGCACGGGGCAGCGCAGGCGGTCACACTTCAGGGAGGACACACCGTGGGGAGGAGGGAGCCAAAGGGAAATGTTAATTTTCCACTGCCAAGTATCACTTCCCTTCCAGCAGGATCAATGCAACTGCCTCGCTATCGACACTTTCAGTGCTCTCCCTGCTTGGCAGCGTTTTCCTATAGGAGCTGTTTTCCAGAGCCTCCTTTACAGGTTCATATATTTTAAGGACAAAAGAGGTTCAGCTTGTTTGACTTACAGGAATCTCACCCAAGAAAAGCTGTAGACTCTCTTCTGCAAAGAGAGCTGTCTCAGTTTAAAGCCTGCAGCTACCAGAGAAGCCCCTGCATCTCTCGTTAACCCACCCTAACCATTAAATTGCTCCCTCATTAACAATGTGCTCCTCGTTGCTAGTCTGACTAGCACTGAGCTGCACACTCCCCACTGGAAAAGCAGTTTATTTACCATCACCCTTCTCCTGCTTCCTAATCAGAACGCTTGGCTGTCTTTAAAAACATGCTTTGCAGGAACAAGCCCACCTTGCGATGTGGACGGGAGATCTCCATTGCTCACCTGGCCACATCACCATCGATCCTTCTACCAAATTTTATCACATCCGCAAGGGTTACCACCAATCGTTGGATATTTTTCCCCAGATCATTAATGAAGATGACAGTGAATCAGAGATACCCTGGGGGGAGCCCCAAGGCAACAATTCTGAAGGATGATGATTCCCTATTAAAATTAGTTCAGCGTGCTCTGTCGCCTATCAGTTAATGAGTTTTTAATCCATTTACAATGGATTAAAATAGACAATGCTGACTTGGTATGTTGTTCATTTGCTTTTAATCAGCATCATAGGGAGATAAAACTTACAGAAGGCAACATATCACGGTGATAGTTATCTTTATCAACCAAACTCGTGGTCTTTTAAAAATTGATAATGGGATTGTTTGACAAGACTTGCTATCCACAAAACTGTGTGACTTGACAGCAGTTACGGTCTTTGGTAAAAATCAGAGCCTATTATCCAGTCCTAATGACTTAAGCATATTTAAAAGTTTCCCCTTACAGCCTCCTTTTTACTGATGGAGTAAGAAGTATTTCACTTTCACTGAAATATTTGGCTACATTATCCTGAGAGTTTTTAAATAAGGAACAGGAATATTTATTTAATGTCTGGTTTTTTTCTGTACCACGTTACAATTTTCTCCTAGCTCTAGCTACTACAAGTCATATATTTTTACTGGTAGCTTTCACATTGTTTATCAGTCATCTGCCCATGCCAGCATCCACTATACCCTCAAAGCTCCCCAAAATCTCAATTTGTCCATTTGTCATATTTTTTAACCTTTTAATTTTATTTCCACTTCCTGACCACAGACACCCTATAAACTCCTTAGGCCTTCCAGAATGGTGGTGAGGATGGCAATTTTCTTTTTATGTTGGAAGGCAAAAGTAAAATAACTGTAACCCATTCCCAATTACTATTTGCATTTTTACAGCATGTTTTGCTCTCTGCTGTTTTCCACTTTGGGAAGCTCACAAACCCCCATCCAGCTACCACCTAACCTACTGTGGATGCCAGCTGGAAGTTGGAGCAAGCCATTGGGACTGCCAAAGAGCATCTGGTTAAAGGAACAACTTGTACAGGATAAGGCCAGAGCCCCACAGAAGATGTTTTCCTTCTATTTACCACCCTGATCATGCATCAAGCTCCACTGTGGCGTGAGGACGTGTGGGGACCTCACAGCATCGCTCCCTCCGTCCCCTTAGGCCCCGCTCCCTGCCTCGCACCTGGTCCCACAGACCCCCAAAAGCTTCGAAACTTGTTCAGCCACCTTCCCAGCCTCCCAGGTGCACGGGATTCTGCGCAGCCGTAATCAAAGCCATATGACATCATTACTTGATCTGTTAAAGGACTGGAGCTTTAGTGAGCTGCCACAGCCGTGTCATGGGTTCCTTCTGCCCCCCTACCTTCTGCTTTGTCTTTTTGTTCATATTCACTTTCCTACTGGAAGGGGCTGTCACAGCGCGCCATCTTCCCAGCTGGTCACAGCTCTGGTGTCCAGAGCAAGCTCTTCTCTGCCCGACGCTCTCCCTTTTTTGAACGCCAGCTTTTCACAGGTTGGGAAGCAGCAGGGTGAACAGATGTCCCTTATTTGAAGTTAAAACCCCACTTAAACCGAGCCTTCCCACAGCTCTGCCGTCACTTGCGAGAGCTCTGAGCTAATCCTCGTCCTTTCATTTTGCCAGGAGCAGGGATTCCTGGGGCAGGCGGGTTCAAACCTCTCAGAGCGAAGGCTAGGCAGAGTCCCTGGGTAGACAGCGTGACAAACCTGCTGCAAAACCTGACTGCTTTCCAAGCCCAGCAGGACATCTGGCAGGACAGGGCAGAGCTCTCGGGATGGCAAGGGTTCAGAGAGGAAAGAAAGAGGGATATTGGATGTATTTGGAAGCCTCTTTGGGGGCAAGGAAGCACAAAGCCTTTCCGTCGCGCAGCTGAGCCAGTCCCCAGGCATCCCCATCTCCTCCCCGTCCTGCAAACTGCAGTGACACCTCGTGGTGAAGCCAACCGGCTCGGGGCCAAGCCACCTCCGGCAGAGGGGACGTGTGCTGGCCAGGACCCTGGGACTCACCTGGAAAGGTTTCAAGAATGTCTCCTCCATGGCCAGCCGGCCATACTCGGTGAAAAGCTGGAAGGAGAAGCAAAGAACAACAGGACTGTTAGCTTGGCAGTCTGCACGGCCGGGCCACAGGCACGGCAGCGAGGGACGGTTGTTGACTCAGGGCTAACAGCACCGTTTGCAGAGCTGGAACAGAAACTGGCTGGCTGTGCGCTTTCGGTTCACATCTGAGAGGCACACGGAGCTGTTAACAGACAACCACCGTGCTGAGCCTTCACGTGAAAGATCTCAGCCTGGAATTTTTGGCTGCCAAATGTGTGAAAAATGGCTCAAATCAGCTGCTTGCTGTTGCTTTCGTACCAAGCAGGAACTTCACGTTCTACAGGGGACTGCTGGAGCCCCGCTCTCTTTAAACACTCCAAAAAGCAGCGGAAATGAATTCAGAAATAAGTACTTTCCCTGCAAACACCCACTGTGCAAAGACCGTAAGATCAGCCTACCAGCGAGATTTGAAGGCTCTCCAGTCTCTCTGGACTGTAATTTCTAACTGAAGGCACAATAATGTATTTCACAGATGCCTAAAAATGGGTCAACATGTTAAACAATACTGGCTTAAAATCTGAACAGAAAGATCAGAGTTGCATTGGATAAATTCAATGTTAAAAAGGTATTATTGTTAAAAATATTTACTGACTGAAATGATACAAAATTTTTCAAATGCTGATTTTTCCAGCCCGACTTTTGCTTTTCTTTCCTTTTTCTTAAGCTCCTGGAAAAACCCACCTAACCAATCAATCAACCAGCTAAACAGAAGAGAAAGCTAGAGGTAATACCAGGAAATGGGCAGGACACGTGTGCCACAAAAATCCAATTAGCTGCTTGTCTCCAACAGTCACGGCTGTAATTACCCTTAGGGGTCACTTGTATTGAGCCAGTACCAGATGTCAATATCCAGGCTTATAAAGGGCTACCCAATTTCTTCGGGCTTTTCCTAACAACCCAGAGATCCTGTCCTACAGCATGAACAGTGCAACCTCTACCTTCAGCTTCCCCATCACCTAAGTCAAATGAGCACTTCTACTGCCCCTACTCATGGAGCAGCGGTCGGGCGCTCACAGCAGGAGTACAGCCAATACAGGGTTAACTGCCCTGGATCCCTCCCTTTACCAGTCACTTTAGCCCCTCGCTGCAAGTCATTGCGTGTTTCCAGCCCCATGGGTCGGTCCTGGCCTCTCACGGGTCTCTGCTCCCCGAGAAACCCCAGTATAATCCCACGGAAGGACACACAGGCCAGCATGAGCTGTATGCAAACTGTTCCTGGCAGACCTGTGATGGGTGCTCCTCACCGAGATGGGGTCTGTGATGGGGACTCTACCCTACGCAGTCTGTTTGATGCTCCTCTAACGTCACCATTAGAAAGCCACCTTAACCCTCTCTGGCTGCAGCACCACCCATGACAACTGGTCCCATGCACTGTGGACATAAGAGAGACTGCCCTCCACTTTGCAGCAGCCTCCTACACGGCTGAAGACCGTCACCACCTCCCCTCTCAGCCACTTTTGTCTCGACTTAAGAGCCTTGGTTCTTTCAGCCTCTCCGTGCCCTCCAGCCACCCGCTGCAGCACGAAGCACAGCCGTGAGCCATTTCCAGCTCCACAGGCAATCAGCCTTGAGGAAGGCACGCGTCCCAGAGACAGGAACAGTCCTCCCGGCAAGTGTCCCACTGACTGCCCTGCCAAAGGACTCAGGCCCCCAAGAAGCCACGCTACAAGAGCGTAGGCAAGTCGGGTTTCAAACCAAATGACTGTTCCTCCATGCCCATGAACCAATATGAGAGTTGGGAAACTGAAAAACACTTTTGTGGCTCCGAATGCGAAAGTGCCTTTCCGGAGTAACACAGCTTGCAAGTGCACAGCATAATCCAGGCACCCCAGTGCTGCGGAGCAGCAGGGACAAGGGTCTTACCTGCAAGTGCTGCAGATCATCCTCCTGCACATTCTGGGACAAGTTATAAACCTGCATTTAAAAACAAAAAATTCAGAGCGCTCAGAACGGCCTGTCCTTCGGGCCAACGCGTGGGTCAGCGTGGTTAAAGCCTACGACATTACCATGGGGACACAGCCGAAGTCCCAGCTGGCCTGTGGTGCCGGTACAAGCACAGCTGTACTGCTGGACAGACTCGCACTGTCAGACAGACAGGCACTGCTGCTCCCTGTGCAGCAAAACACTTCCGCATGTCATGCCCCAGCCTGGAAGCTCGTCAGGTCCAAATAATGTTCCTCCTTCTCCATTTTTATGATGTGCTGAGCTCTGTACCAAGACACAGCTTCCATCCCATTCACGCTGTCCTCCAAGAGCAAAGGCCGGACGGTAAGAAGGGAAGCCCTAACAGGCTATGCGATTACTGGTGTGCGAACACCTCCAGCCCAGAAGTTTCTCCAGCACCACTGAGACAAAAGCACACCCAGTTCCCCAGACCAAGGTCCTTTCCTCTTTGGTAGCTGGAAGCAAAGGGATGCATCTGCTGCTGGCCCTGCTCTTGGGGTGAGATGAGGAGATGAGACTGTTCCCTGTGATGATGGAGTCATGTGCGAATCCTTTGTCTCTCCCACCAAAGGCCCTGGCTAGCTGCTGTTAGGCTGGTGCCAAGCTACTGGGTTTTTGCCACCGCCTTTTAGGAAGTGATTCCTGGAGACATCCCCCTTCTTACCTGTATCGAGCTGATCATCGTGCTAAGGGCAAACACGGTGGCCGAATCCCGCAGGGTGGACTGGCTGTCAAAGGTCCCCTGCGTGTCCATCAGCAACACCGCAACCTGAGAGGCAGAAAGCTCCACGTCATCTTGGATGCACCCGTTCAGCATCTGCATCCAAGCAAAATCACTCTCGAATGCCAAAGGGGTGGGGGGTGAACATCAGCTGCATTATTGAGCTGGGAATCTCACTGCTTCTGCCTCAGACTTATAACTGGTGGAGGACAAAGGAAAAGAGCAGTCCCAGTCACTCTTGACAGCACGATGACTGCAGCAGGCAGCGAAATGAATGTGCAACGCAGAGGAGGGAACTGCTTTGCTCCTCAAATACTTGCTGTCAGTGTGGATGGGTCTTTTCCTGAGTCTGCAGTAGCTTCATGTCACAGAAACCAAACACGGCAGCGTATCGCACCTCCTTAACCCAAAACACGTTCAGCCAGTATTAGAAATCACACCGTGAATAATTCAGTGTCACTTTGATGTTGGGCTCTTCTTAAAGAGTAAGTGAATACAAATATTCCTGGCTATAAGCTGAATTTGCAGGATGTCCCAAAATCCAGTTTGCATTGTGTTTGACTACCCTGAATGAAGACACTCCATTTTATAGCTACTGCTCTAGGAAAGGGGAGTAGTTTGCAAGGACCTCAGATTCAAGATCCCTGGGAATAGCAGAGAAATAAACTCTGGAATGCCCAGAGTTAGAGGCACACCTACAGAACATATCAGGGCCACCTAGACATCATATCAACTCACTGCATTAAACCCATTCATGCTAAATCAGGGATATGGTATTGAAGACCTCCTCTAAACTTGCACAGGCATTTGAGCAACCTAAGACAAGGCAAGGGAGTCTTACAAAAACTGGAAGAGAAAAATGAGTTGACCAGCAACAGACAGCTACACAACAGAGAAGCACACACCTTTTTACCATCGGGCTTATCCACCAGGAAAACCTCGCTCCATATCTGAATGCCAGTCGTCTCCCGCTCAGACCCTCCCCTCCAGGAGAAACCAGTCAGAGGCTCGTTGTAATCTCCAACCCAGTCCACTGCTTCCTGTGGTAGGAAGAGAAGAAGTTGCCAGTGTTCTCCTCTCACTTTGGGTTTACACTTTTCCTCTGTGCTGCCTCCACCCCAGTACTGGAGGGGGGCAGCCCCTATAAGAGAGGTTTCCTACAAGGCATCAAATGTGAACATCTCTGCTCCAAAGTCAAGAGTCCACTAGAGACCCACTGGTGCACAGGGCTGTGGAAGGATCTGCTCTATTTTATTTTGTGAAGCCCAGGCTAACGGGAGGTTTGAGCATTCCTAGAGCACCAAGCCAGTGTCCTGTCCAGCTCATCCCTGGGCGATACATGGGAGCAATAAGCAGCAGCAGCATACCCCTGGGAAGATCCACCTGAGCTGGAGCCATACCTTATTGTACATGTACCGCAGCATGAAGTCCATCAGGAACGATTTTCCTTTTCTAAAAGCTCCAGCAACGGACACAGCCACAACCTCTTTATCTCTGACAGCCTCTGAGAGGAGGATGCGGTTCAGTGCAGCTTCATCCAGTTCAAAGGAATGGTCATCTTTGACAATGAGGACCTGCACTGGTCCTGCCTTCCTCACGGACTCCTCCTCCTCTGAGCTCCAATCGTAAGTCTTCTCTCCAAAACTACCTGCATAAACAAGTAAAACAAAAGCTGTTAGGTTCCTTCTTCTGCAAAGTGCAGAATCACAGACAGCAGTGCTGGACAGGGTGGTAACAGGCCAGCTAGCCCAAATATCCACCCCAAAACAGCATCGTTCAGAGCAGATGTCTGTTGAACCTGTCCTCCGACATCTCGATGGAGACTCCCTGCCACTTTGGGGCCATCTGTCTGCGTGCTCCCTGCAGGCAGAGAGTTCCCTGCTGGAATCTCCATTGACAAAACACACCCATTACTTTTTGTCCTGCAAGAGTTGAGATGGAGAACAGATCACTCTCTTCTTGCCTGCAACAACTTCTTACATACACAAAGACTGCCATAACACCTCCTTTAGCTTTTCCTCTGCTAGAAAATAGAAGTCCAAGCCCCCCGATCATCCCTTGCTACCACGTCATCTAGGCATCTGAGGGCTCTTCTCTGGACACTCCCCACCAGGTCCTTCCTGAAGGCTGTCTCAAAAATGGATGCAGCATTCAAGCTGCGGTGTCTAAGTACCTCATGTCTCTGGCAAAGGATGCTGCCTTTATGCATCCTGTGCGACTGCTGTTTCTGTAGCAACAGCAGAGTCCTGCTCCATCTGCAGACTGCACTAATGCTGGAAGTGTAATCTGCTGCTTCTGCCATCCACCTCATCGACAGCCTCCCCCGAGACAGCCCCAGCAGGAACCATGGCCATGAAGACACATGCCCATCCTGATAAAAGCCACTTCTTCACTCCCAAGTGGAAAGCATATGCAAAGCACAGGCACTGCTCACTTTTCCACTTCGAAACGGCAAAGTTCCCTGCGGAGCTGCTCCCCGGCACAGAGGCGAGTGCTGCCCAGGCTGCGTAGCGTTCATACTGCCTTACAAGAGGGTCTCACCTCCCCGCCGGGACAGGGGAGAAGTGACAAGCACGACGCTGCAGCAGGAGCCTTTGGAGGGGACGGGCAGGGACCCAGCGTTCGATCACTGCATCCACGCTCGGCAATGGCAGCGCGCCAGACCGATACGTATCACCCGCATCATCCTCCAGGCCAATGCAGCTGAGATGATTACAGCTTTTAATGGCCTCCTGGTCCGCTTGAGCTGCTTTGTGTACCTGCTGCAATACGGGGAGACGGATGTGCTTTAAGACCTGCCATCCACAGACACTACAGCCCTGGGGTTTGCAAAGAACAGGCCAGCTCCAGTAATTTTCCTTTCATTGTCTCCAAACTTCCCAGCACAGGAAAGAGATGCCGAAGGTGATTAATCATGCCAGTCAGCTCACCTACAGCCACGTGAAATCTCCTCGCCAGCAAGGAAGGGAGCGTGTGATGGAAAGTTCCCCCACATTTCTACAAAAACTTCCCGGTTCGTTGGCTCAGGCTGCAAGTTTCCAAAGACGATAGCCTGAACTTAAAACTCCTCGGTCTCTGTTTCAGACCCTGACCTCGGGGCCCCAGTTTTCAGTCAGTCCCAGCTGTTTCAAAGCACAAGGACTATGTGTGCACATGCTAAAAGGCAAGCTATAAATACCAAGAGGAAAAGGGTTTGCCCATTCTGGGCCTCTTTATAAAGAGGCCTCCAGCAGCAACTTCATATTTTAAATAACAGCAGTGCTTTTGTACGAGTTTCTGATTTCCTATGATCCTGCAGCGAAATATCGGGATCATTAAGCCTGGTTGCTAGGGGATTTCTGGTGGCCCTCGGACATATACTACGAGCTTTCTTTGCTCACAGTTGAAAGACAAAGATCTTTTCTTCCCTATGCTTGGGGGTTTTTTAGCAAAACAAAAGTCCCAAACGCTCTGAAAAGCTAGATTCTCCACCAGACTGCAGCAGCCAGGGACCAGCAGCACCAAACCCCCTTCAAACACCAGCCCCTGCCCCGTGTCACTGCTTAGGGGCCTCCAGGGGAAAAAAAAAAAAACCTTCCCATCTCAAATACACGGACCCAGGATCCAGACACACATCGCCAAATGACTTGAAAAATGCAGGCCTCTGAGAGCAGTCAGTCCTTTTGCTGCACACACCAAACGCTGTTTCCAGCATTAAGATCTTCCCAACGTGCAAGTATGGACAGGTGCCAAAGGGCCACAGGCTCGCGTGCTCTTTTTAAGCACTGCCATGCTGCAAGTGCCATATAAAGTCTACGACAGGAAACACCTCCTCTCCTGCAGTGTTTCTCAGCTAACTGAGTCCAATTTTTTTTTCTTTTTACAGCTGCACAGAAAGGACAGTGGGGAGATCCTTGTGTAGGATGTGACTCAAGGCACGGGCAGGAAAAAATTTGTAAATCAAATTAAATCTAAACATTTTGGACTCTAGCGAAGCCATCAGGGGTGCAGGTGAAATAGCTGTGCCACCTCCCCAGACCAAGCAAGTCCCACCTCTGGGCACGCAGACAGAGGGCGAGGGGGACCAGCATTTTACTTGTCCCACACTAGCAGTAATGGGAGCTGCAGCCAGAGCACCCAGCTGGGTACCAAGATGGGCACAAACCCCGCTGTCTGCGGGCTTCAAGCACAGGGAAAGGCAGCACGGATGCCCCCAGCTCAGACAGCTGAATGGACTGCCAGTCCTGGTCAAGGATCTGAGCACCATGGCACTGAGGGCACTGAGGAGAGTCCCTCTCGTCCTGCTACCAGAGGGACAGCTGGTGCCAGATTCCCTCTCCCAGGACGGGATCTCCCAGGTCTTCCTCTCCCTCCAGTTCAGCTGCTGGAAAGAGCAACAACCAGCGCAGAGAAGTGACTGCGTTGTCCCTTCAAAACATCAGAATCTGTAAGGAGCCTTTTTTTTTTTAGCAGATCCTGACAGATTTGGGGAGAATGTCTCCAGACACAGGTAACAGTCCAAAGCGGCCGTAGTCTCCTAGGGGACGTCCTTGCTTCCATCACCTGAACACCAGGAAAGCCAGGCTGTTTGCACAACACAGGGGCAAAATACGAAGTATTATGAGCAGGATATGTTGATTTCCCAGTTCATTGGAGGTATCAGGAGAAAAGGCATTATATTAAGAAGGTCTTTGAACTAATTTCAGCTCTGTTATCTCTGCTTCTTTCATGTACGCCATCTGCAGACAAAACTCTATCTTTCATATTTATTTCCACGTGATGAAAATTACACGTTCTGTTTATTAGATTATCTGCCACATCGGAGATCCAGAGATTATTTTATAAGATGGCTGCGCATTACTGGAAATCAATTCTTTTACTTGGTCTTTCCAGCATAAATTAGTTATCTGCTTGGAGGGAAGTTGTACCTGGCAATGGCAAAACATCATCTGGCCAAAAAGGAAAAGGAGGAGATCTCAGCTTTCCTAAACACTCTTGTTTTTACTTATTTTCTAACTTGACTCCTTCTTTCTGTCGGCTCTCTCCCGGCGCCTTGCAATTACGACAATTCTCAAGCTGCTCATTCAGAAATTGCCAGGATACAGTTGCTTTTCCTCATTTCATAACAGCTCATTTCCATGACTCTAAAGCGGGGTGGAATCCACGTCTCTTTTCCATATGGTGATTCAAAGTGGAATGGTGAAGGAGATCAGAATTTGCATTCATACTTACTGGGCTGTCAGACAGCAGCAAGGAAATGGCCCAATTCACGCAGACAGCCCCATAACACAGGACATACAGCTCACTTTAATAGAGTCTAAGGAAAAAATAAAGCATTCTTCAACTGCTCTAGGATTTATTTTTGGTTAATATTAAATAAATTAAACCAGCATATTTCACATTGCGCCTGTGTATGGAGTAACAGCTGATGTCTAATGTATTTAAGCTCCTACTAAAGAATAAATTAGGTAAATTAGATATCGCTAATTATGCAACATACCTTTGGTGAGTGCTTGTTTAAGCCTGTTCTTCCTTAGCTACGGAAGAACAGGTCACAGAAACGCTGACTGCTTTCCAGAGACCAACTAATAAAGTCAGCTTTTTCCTTAAATGAGTTTGCACAATAAATACATTTCATTCCAGAGAATGAAATGCAGCCATAACCCATGGCATCATCTGTGCAAACACAGGCTGCCTAACCAGACCCTGAGAAGCCAATTTGCCAGCCCTGCTCTTGTGCTCTCTTGGATCCCAGGAGCCCTGCCTATCCAAGCACTGCCCATGAAAAGCAGCGGCTGCAGCCTGGGCCCCAATCCCCCCCTAAAATACACAGATGTCATGCGATGCTGCTATTCCGAGGGTCTTGGAACCAGGTTACTTTACCACATGGAAAAACAGAAACTACCAAAGAGAGAAAATAGAGGTTTGATGGGAAGCTTTAACTTCTTATTATTTCCCTGGAATAGAGTATCCCTGAATCAACCGGGTTAGACTGCTTACCAGCAGCCCTCTAGGGATTAATTCGATCAGCAGCGATAGCTGTGCAGATCCTTTCTGAACTTGTGTTCACCCCAGCTGTTTACATTGCAAACATATCGCAGTGCCACCGACGATACCATGAGCCAAGTGCTGAACAGACCTTAGTCAGGCTTGATCCCTCTGCACATTCTCCAGAGAGCTTCAGCTTCCAGGAAGCTTATCTGCCCTCCGCAAACGGCACTGGCAAAGAAAGACATCTCTCTCCAAGCTGCAGTCTCGCTTGCACGTATCATATTCAGCACGGCTGCCTCTGTGACATGAGTTCTGCTCACTCTATTCATGCTGAACTACCTCCGCCACACGACAACCAGTCAACGATCACGAGCAAGGCTCTGAGGAGGCTGGGAAAGGCAGCATCGTTTTGAGCATGCACCAGACATCCTCTCCTTCTCTCTGAGACAGGCTTGCACAGAGCTCTGCATCTTATCCAGCTAACGAGGGAAAAACGAGAAATAAAGCATTGAAGCAAAACATATATATACTGGACAGCCAGGGCAGAGGGGATGTTGGAGAGCAATAACCTGCATCGACCCTGCGCAAAGGATCAGACGGGATCCTGCACGAAGGAGGCATGGCAGGGCACAGCTGCATCTCGAAGCACTGAGGCTGCCGTGGGAGCCTGGCCTGGACAGCTATGAGTTAGCAAATTCCCTAGCGCGGGGCTGCCGTAAGGTGTCTAGACTGAGCTGCTCCTGGGAGACGGTGTCTTCGAGAGGACAAAGCAGGGAAGCCTGGCTGGGTAAAGCCCTCTCTTACACCCATCAGTACTCTGCAGTCTTGCCTGCACCGCACTCTCAGAGGGTTCCTAGCCAGCAGGTCAGAAAGCTTCCCGAGCTGGGTTTAACAACACACACACGTTCACCTCCCCTTTCTATATCCTACCTGTGCCTTGTAAACCCAGGGCATGGCTGACTACACAGCCCCACAACCCTCCCTCCACCCTGCTCACACCTCTGCTGGCATTTGTGGCACCCCCACGGAGTCAGAGGACCCCAGGACCTGGGGAGGGGGAAAGCCTGGCGCTAGCCATCAGTAACATCCACTGACCAGGGCCACCGAGCCCCTCTGAAGCCGCACATGTACACACGTACCTCTCTCAGACCCCAGCCTTGCTCACTGCCTCCTTACACACGGGGCTGGTGGTCTGGGAAATGCAGCAGTGAATGGGAAGGCAGAGCCAGACCTTCTCATGCCCAAGTACGAAATCGCTTGCACCTTCCCAGACTGGATGTACAGATGCAATCACGGCTCTGTCAGATGCAATCACAGCTCTGTCATGAACCAAGGTGCAAAGCGGGCTCTTGATTTCTGTGGAAATGGTGGGTAAATGACACAGCCCGCGATGAACATCTCCACCCAGGGAGCTTCAGGGCACTGCTTAGAAACAGGTGAAGAAAACTGTCATGTAAACATCAGCCCTGTCCTTCAACAATCAAGAACGGCAGGTAAAAGGCCACACTTCGTAGTCATTTGGGGTCTTGCTTTGAGACCCCAAGCTACCCTCTCCAAAGTCAGGGCGAACTCTTACAAGCCAGCTGCACAGCAGTGTTCACACCTCTGCCCAATGCAATCTGCACTCCCATGTGCTCCCGGCAAGCACCCCACTTCTCTGCACCCCAGGATGCTTGCAGCAGGGAACCAAGTAGGGTGGTTAATGCTGCCAGGCTTGGTACTCATCCTTCGCTTTTTTTGGAGCAGTGGTAAGATGTAGAGTGCACCTTCTTCCCGCCAGCCCTGAGTCATCCAGCTGGCAGCACAGCAGCTTCAGCTAGAGCGTGGCCAACTCAGCCCCTTTTCCCTTTGGCAGACGAAACAAGGAGATGAATGATTATGCTGATAACACGAGTGGTTTGGGACCTTCCTGCATAAAAGACTGCTGACAGAAACAAGAGCTTGGATGATTACTGGCCACCAAACCCGTCTGTTACAACAGACACATCTCAAATGCCAAAATCCAATGTGAAACTTTTTAATGATGACACCTACTACCACTTACATGAAGCTACATTGCCTTAGCTGGCTCTGAAACAGCAGCCATGCCAGCTGGGAAATTCCCAGGCCGAGTTCCTTATTAGCATGCTTCAGAGGCACAGGCACACAACTACCTTGGGAAGAAAGCCCTCTGGAAGGGATTTTTCCAGAAGTTTTTCAGGAAGTTTGAGGACACATTAGACAGTTATGTGGTTATGTCCATGCCAGTTCATGTGCCAGGATGGGCTGATTCAAAGGCAAGGTGGGCAACTCTCAGAGGGAACCTTATTCCCACCTGTGTTTGTCAAAAAAACGCATAAAGGAGCGCTAACAAAAGGCCAGTATCTATTTTTCAGGCACAAATCCTGGGCTCACTTACCCACATTTAAGCCTAGCCAGACTCAGGTGTGACACTATGACTGAAATGCATCTTGCATGAACACATCTCCAAAACTTTCGCTTCACCCCCAGCATGAATTTTCTGCATGGTCCTTCATCCGGTCTGTCAGCAACCAGCCTCCTTCCACCACCAGTACTTGATTTAGTCATTTCTGACATTAAATTGTTTTTACCCTTTTGTTGTTACAATTGCCTGAAAATAAAGTTTGGTAAATGTGCCACAAAATCCTAAGATACAGCATGAAAGGCGATTACACTCTGGAGAAAAAGTTTATGTATATAGAGTGCTTCAAATACGTTTTACTGGCTTGGCAGAGTTCAGCGCCTTCTCTGGAGCCTCTATCCCATTTGGGAAATTCGTGTTCAGTTACTTTACTGCTGCAACACTTAACCTTCCTTCAACTGATAGCAAATGTGAGCATTTCTGGCAGGAACAAAGGAGCTGGGGTCTCTCTAGACTGAAGTGACTTTCGGAGGTGATCCATGGGACATCCTGTGCAGCCAGAGCACGATGATACCTGCACCAGACACACTCCCCTGTGGAAAAGGTTCCAGTCAATGATGCAGGGGAGTTAATATAAGACCCGCTGCCTATGAACATCACCTAGGCCCTAAACAATATTTATGTGTGCTGTTTCTCAACCATGGGCTTAGCAGAGAAAATGCAGCAAGATACCAGCACTCCGTAAGCTGCTTCCCCCTTCCATTAATCAGGCCGGCAGCCAACGCCGAAGCCTCTCGCAGCTCGGACACAACATGAAGCATGACGAGAGCACCATGTCACTGCTGCGAGGCAGGCTCAGGGCATCTCCGTTCTTCCCCCAAAAGGGGAAAGGCAGGCTGATCTTGCTCCTGCTCATCTTGTAATGGATCAGACCATACTATTTAAATTCTTTGTACAATGCTGCTGCCTCAAAACCAAAGGCACAAAGACCAAGCATCATGTTTAGCGATTTGGGTCTCTAGCTGGCAATGTTATCTTGTCTCTTCTTCCAAGTCCCAACGCTTCATTTTCTTTTCTCGTTTACAAGCTAGTAATTTGGTTGTGAATCTTCTCCTATCTAGTGGCTTTTTGTGTAAAGGCCCGCCTGTCCAAAACATCTCAGCTTTCACTTTTCAGGAGGTTCCCAGCATTCACAGTCACAGAGAAATGGCAGTAAGTGGAATCTGAAAATCCACCATAAAAGGTCAGAAACCAAGTAACAAACAGAAAGGATGTTAGCACCACCAGTTTTAAAAAAAAAAAAGGACTACCAAAATCATCCTTTTCTTTCCAGTTCAACCCATTGCTGTGCAGTCTGAAAGTGTGGCATTGATGATCTCAGCCTGGCCTGTGCTGGAGAGGAGTCCCTTCTCCCCAAAACAGTTGCTCGGCCCCTCCTGGCATTCAGGCCCCTTTAAGAGCTCTCACAAATTGCACATCCAGTTTGAAAATCCTGACCAAGAAGTATACATAACCTCTGTAATCCCTTTTATGGTTTTGAAACTGAATTCTTGATGAGTGGGTCATTCTGATTACAACACGAGCCATGATGGGAAACACGAGAGATTTCACACAATTTGTTCCAGTCTGTGCTGTTTACACGAGTGACTGGGAGCAGAGATCTCCAATGGCTTTACTGTAACGGGGGAGCAGGCTGCTGAGCATCTGCAACTGCCAAGCACAAAGAATTTCAGAAAAAAATCGGTGTAACCTACCACAAGCCTTCATCGAGCTGGCTGGACTTCGCTTTGCCAATCAGGATTTAGACTAACAATCCTTATTTCAGGAAAAGCAGGGTCCCTTACTCTTACCAAAAAAATTACACATCTGCAGCTCCCCCAGCCATTCATCCAGCAACTAACAGCAGTTGTGAGGTCTATGCACCACTTAGCACGTCCAGTAAGAGAGCCTTAAATGATGCATAGCCTTATGCTGACCTTCTGCCCAGGGCTAAATCCTACGCTTGATGCATTACACGCCCCTACACGAGCTCCCAGGGATGCGTGTATGTGACAGTAACCCAGCTTTGATAGCTGACCGGAGGCAATTTCTTCTGGGTGCCATACGCTCACTCACCCTAATTCGCTCTGTGATCTTTAAAAAAGCAAATTATTTTTATGAAACAAAGGAGAAGGGTTGCGCTAAGCAGTTGCCTGTTTTCAGGCCTGACTAACCAGAGAGTAACTAGGACAAAGTTTGATCCGTTTCAAAATAGCGTAATATTTTTAATGACCCATAAGCCCATTTTTAGAACACAGTGAGGACTTTCTGCCTTAGTTTGAGTAAAAGCCTGAGACGACTCCTTCGCCAGCTAGGCTGAAAAACGTAGCAGTAGAAGAGTCACCCCATGGACTGATGTCACCAGACAATGCTGCAGTCACTGGATGTAAACACATCTTTCAGGGCAATGAGGTTCTGTTACATAAATGCACATTTTTATTAAAGGGGCCTTTTTTTTCCCTAGTAAAAAATACAGGCATTTTGCTCTCTAATTTATTACCTGCAATGTCAACTAGCCTGGCAAAGTACTGGGAAATCATTCTAGGAATATGTAAACCTCTGTGGAAGACAGGGTATGATTTTGACCTGTGGATGGCTTGCACCAGAAGGTGCCTGATCCCACAGAGATCCACTTGGATCCATAGATGGTTCCAGATTCTTGTAAAACTTACAGAGAATCTAAGGAAAAGATCAGCAAATCAGTGACACATCACATTTCACTCGAGTATGCCTTAACAGCATGTTTAGACTGAGCGATGTGCCTAACTGGCTTGCTGGACCGAGGTTATACTTTCCAAGATGATGTTTTCTCCATTTATATCCGTTTCAGCATCATTTGCATTTTCTTCTCATGCTATCAAGATCTGACGGGAAAGTACCAGCGCGTGTACGTGTGTGCAGTACTCAACACACACAGGGACGGGACTGACAGCTCTGTGAGACAAAGCTGAGAATATCAGCATATTCACTGGGAAGTTTTCCCCCCAGTTTACCCAAGGGTGTAATGACCTTCGTCAAGAGTCACAGTTAAAAACGGCACCGATCAAATGAGCATTGCTCATTTTCTCCTCGCTCTCTTGCAAAAAGACCACCACCCGCTCCGTTTGCTCAAATCACACACTCCGTTATCCGAACGCTTCCGCAAACATGTCCCTGAACTGTTAATCATTATCATGGGAAATACTACACTTATCTGTACAAATTAGAATGTAATTTGTGTATCTAAACATCACAGCTCAGCTCACCTGCTCTGCCTGACGAGCCAGGATACCGCGAGCACCGATGAGTGAGTTGTTCACACGGAATACAACTCTCGGAAAATGACAAATTATGCTTCTCAGCAGCCTCAAATAACGGCAAATGGCTGTATAAAACCTGACTTTCCACAAAACAGGCAGCGCGTCAGTGGAAGCCGGTAAAGCGACACATCGCTGAGCACTGGATGCAGAAGGCTCGGCCGCAGCCCTGGCTGTACACAGGGTAAAAGGCGGCGGGAGCCCCTTTGCTTCCTCGGTGCAGCCCACCTACGGGACCAGCTTTGGCTCCCGTGGGGCAGCGGCTGCCGGCGGATCCAGGCCTGCCGCAGGCAGGCGGCTCCGGAGGAGAAGGGAATCCTTGCAGGAAGACGCCACAGAACTTCCTTCTCTCCACGACCCCGCTCCGCTCCCCGGCGATGCTGCTACCAGCTCCCCTGGGCTTTGTAAAGGGATGGATTTAAAATGGCCCCTGTCTGGAAGGTCTGACCAACAAAGCCCTGCAGCCTCCAGAAATGTGAAAAACCCTCTGTAGGAGCGACCTGCCGGGGAAGGCCGGCGGCTCCGTCTGAAGAAGGTGGGGTGAGCGGGACTGGGGCTCCCCGGCTGAGGCGGGGTGGTGGCTGAGGTGACACCCCCCCATCCGCTCCGGGACTGAGGGCAGGTGCTGTGGGGACAGCAGCGATGGGGGCGAGGGACGTCAGGGCAGGCCGGAGGAGAGCCCGGGGCGGCCGGAGGGCTCCCCACGGGGGTGGCTGCCCGGGGGTGGCCGTGGGGCGCAGGGCCCCGCGCACGCCAGGCCGAGGGCAGCGCCAAGCCAGGGGCGCCTCGCCCGCCCAGCACCCCAGCGAGGCCCCCGCAACAACGGGCACCCCCAGCCCAGACCCCCCCCTCCCCGGCCGCGCCGCTAGCAGGCAGCAACCGCAGGCAGCGGGGGCGGGCAGCCGGACACCCCCGCCACCGGCTCCAGACCCCAGAAGGGATGGGGGGGGGTAAAAGATGCCCGTGTGGCCCCACGGAGGGAGTGGGGAGAGGGCGGCCCTCCGACCGCACAGGCCCCTCAGCCTCCCCCACGGGGCGGCCGAGCCCCCCCGCCGCCGCCTCCCCCGGCCTCCCCCCGCAGGCCCCGCGCCCGCCGGCAGCACCGCCGCCCCGCCCCGGCGGCCCAGGCCCAGGCGGGGCCGGGCGCGCCCCCCGCCCCGGCGTGGAGCGGGCCGCGGGCGGCCGCAGGCCCGGCATTGTTCGCGGCCGCGGGGCGCGCCCGCCCCGACCGGGCTCCCCCCGCCCTGCCCCCGCGGGAGCCGCCCCGCCGCCCCCCGCCGCTTACCCCAGCTGCTCCTCTCCCGGCGGTTCCGGGCCATGGCGGGGCGCGGGGCTGCCCGGGCCGCGGCGGCTGCGGGAGGCTCCGTGCGCGCTCCGAGCCGCGCTGCGTCTGGCGCGGCTGCCGCGGTGGCGCGGGGCGGGCGGGGGAGCCGGCAGCAGCATCCCCGCCCGCCGCCTCGGCGTGGCACGGCACGGCACGGCGGCCCGCCGCCCCCTGGGGCACCCGCCCACGCCGCACCCGCCCACGGGCGTTCATACCCGGGGGCACCCGTGCGTGGGGTATGGACACCCGTGGGTCAGGCGCGGGCAGATCCAGGGGCACCCACTTCCCGGGGCACCCACCACCCCCACGGGCACCCACCTACGGGGGGGGGGGGGGGCATGCGTGGGGGACCCAGCACAGCCAGGATGCGTCCACACCCAGGTCACTCCTACCAGCACACTGGGGGATACCCACATGGGGGGCAGCCACACCTGGGGAGCACTAAGCACACTTATGGGCACCCACACCTGGGGCAGAAGGCTCATCTGGGGCACTGGGCACCCCCATGGGCACCCACCTGTCTGGGGGCACTGGGGACACAGCTCCCCACTCAGCCTGCCCAGCGTGGGCACAAACACCCACCTGGCTGGGGTCACCCACATGCGCAGAGCACCCAGGTAGGACGCACAGCCCAAAGCAGAGCCACACGCACCGAGGCTCATGCACACGCAGAGCTCAGACACGCTACGTGCCCTTCCCAGAGCACGCGGTGAGTGCAGAGGCACACGTGGGAAATCACCGGAGGGATCCTGCCCTGGGGTGGGGGTCTGCCAGCTCCTGCTCCCCCAATTCTGCCTGTGCCGGCAGCATCCGGCTGTACGCTGTACGTGTGCAGATGCAGCACGAAAGATGCAGCTCGATGACCTGGGCTTGGGCACACCTGGGGAAGATTTAGCTGCAGCGTGATTGATAACATGCACCTTCCCTCCAGATTTCCCTCTAACAGCCCCCTCGTATTTGGGATTGATTCAGCGCTCTGCCATGTGAGACCGTGACTCAGCCCAAGTGCACGGGAACACCCTGGCGCAAAACTTCGGCAGGGGAGCCGCGGTGCTGGCCCCGTGCCCCTTGTGCCCTCAGCCCACACATCCCACCTGGAGGGATGCATGGAGCATGTTCCGATTTCTTTTTCTTCGCCTTCCCACGCTCTCTTGCCAGCTGCAGCCTCGCAGGCCTGTGTTTATTGCGCAAACCCAGAAAAAGCATGGAAGCCCTTTGCAGTGCCGGCCACAGAGAGCTCGCCCACTCCCACCCGCCCACCGCAGACTGCCACGCCGGTGAGCGCGCTCGTCCTCAGCGTGCTGAGGTAATGCTTGTCCATATTTTTGATGCCAACAAACTGGCGGTCAACTCGTCTGAAGCCGCAGCCTTGTGCTGCTCTTTGGAAGAAGCATGGCACAGCGCTCGAGGCATGATCTCTAAACTGGAAGTGTGGCAGTCACCAGAGGATTGTACAGGCCAAAATCTGGAAGGATGAGAAGGGAACTGAGCCCCAGACTGTAGCTGCAAGAGGAGATTTTGGGAGAGCACTGCTCATTTCTGCACGCTGGCCTGCAGTGTTTGGGGAAAGCCAATGGCCACCCGGCTTTGTTGGATGCACAAGAACAAGCACGATCCGCTCTTCGTTTTTGAAAGTGGGAAAAACATTTAAAAGTGAACCAATCTTCTCTTCTAGCCGGCTCATCCCCGCCAAAGCCATGTGTTGTTGCGCTCCCATTGATATGCTGATACTTAATTTGTAAGTGCCTTCTCCAATTCTCGGCAACTGCCTCCCGTTGACTTCCTCCCTGTGTTTACAGCATCACAGCGAAACATATAATTTCAGCTCGCTGAAGTGCCGGCTCACGTGGCAGGCAGCTGAATCCTCCTGCCCGCGGCTGCCGGGCACCACGACCACGAGGAGCTCAGCTGCTTGTGGCCTTGGCAGAAGCTCCCTTACAATTTTTATAAATAATCCCTGAAGTCGCCTATGCCTGTTGCTTCTTCAAAGTGGCAGAGAAGCAACCGGCATTGTGAGGGGGCATTTCTTACGCTGGAGACTGTCACAGGGGTTCAAATAGGTTGAAAGAGGAGATTAAAAGAAAAGCAGCTGGGAAATGGAGGAGTCAAAAAAAAAGGAGGATGGAAAAGGAGATCTGTTAATTTGAAAGTCTAATTAAACTGACACGGGCTCAGGTCCTGCTTTCCTCCCTCCCTTTGAGAATTGCTGCTTAGGTCAAGCTTGTACTGCCCCATTTACTGGCATTTTTTCCCTTTCTCTTTCCATTATGGCACGTGGTATCAAAATGAAAGAGGAGCAGAGAGGTTTGATCCTGTGCTGTGCTGGGGGGATTGTCGGCATGAACTCCCACGGCTTTTTCCTGCATTATACCCTATGATCCCAAATCAGGGAGTTTTGCAGATGATTTCGTTTCCAGGGGGTGACTCAGCATTTGTTCTTTTTCACCCACCATCCATCCCTTCACTCCACCAATTCATCCTTCCTTTATTTTTCCAGTTGCAAACAGTCCTTCCTAGAAGTATCTTTACGTTCTTGCTACCCAAGTTGCCAAATCGCAAAGAGCTAATTTCACAGGAGACGCGCTGAACAGGCACGCAATGGAAGGATTCTTGAGGAAAAACGATGCTAAATGGGGGAAAGGCAAAAAGAGAAAATACTCTGCAGAGAGAGACTGCAGCCGGGGGTCACCAAGCCGATGTGCCAGGAGATACCGTGCTGAAAAGGCCCCAGAATTAGGAGAGAACATGGATTTAAATCCATCGTGCGTACCGCTTACGCAGCTTGCAGGGGCGGTTTCATAATTCACCTTGATTTGACTGGCCCACTTACCCAGCCAGCATTTACAGTTGCTTTTCATATCCCCAGCCCTTCGCAAACAGAAACCAGCCGCGTTGTGCAATACTTACGTAAGAGGTGGGAAAGGGACGCTACAAAATCTCTGCTCTTTCTCAGGTGCCACCAAGTACTTGCCGGGGCTTGCTGTTGAGGGAAACCATGCCATCCGCACGAGTTTTCTTTGCCATGACACAGACAAGGCGCGGTCTTAACCCCGAGTGACAGATCTATTCTCACAGTGGTTATACAAGGTTCTTGGATATGTTTGCATCTTCCCCGCAGTTATTATTATCACTTCTGCCTTCCCAGTCTTCACTCTTTCAACTGCTTCTGCTTAATTGCATGGGAAAGTGAAAGGAATATAGATCTCAACTGTGTTTGAAGAGCATTGCAAGGGGACTTCTCCCAAGCAGTTACACTCTGTGGTGCTGATTTGTCATCACTGTTTTAACATCTGTACCCTTATTCTTGGGTTAAGAGGCCACAATTCCAAGCAAATATTAAAAAGTGATAAAACAGAATCAGCTTTTTCCCTGCTCTCTTTGAAAGCTGAAGCCTTCCTAACATCTTCCTGGTTTTTTCTTACTGAAATATTTTTAAGTGAAGCAGATCTTTGTTGCTTAGGAAATCCTTCTATTCCTGCTGTTCCTATTTCTCACCCCGAATAGTGTTATGACCGCCTACATTTACATGGGGTTTGCAGCCCAAGGAATTATCTTTGCTTCTTCTGTAAACATGATGGCACACTATGGCTGTAACAGAGCCATGTATTTCACTCGTAGAGGAGACAGAATTTCAGCGGTTAATTAAATGACTTGTTTAATCAGTCTGTACGAAGGTCCTTCCGTCTGGAAGATGCTCTGTAAACTGAACGAACTACTTAAGAATACAGAAAGCCATGTAGATAAAGAGCCATCAGTCCAAAACTTCAACCAAATCAACCCCAGCGTGCATTCAGAGACAGGCTTGGTTTTTACCTCGAGCGCTGCCTTTGCACCGTCTGCGTCCGGTCAGGGCTGAGCACCAAAACGACGAGAAATTGCAGAAATCCAGCAATAAACAACCACAACTTTTCTAACCTGAATTAGACTATCAGGCTGGTTTCCAGTAGGTTCCTCACCCCAAACAGCATCCTTAGGACTCTTGCAAGGTTTTGCTGGATTTGAATAAAATATCCCACTCTCAGCCGTGGGTTCAGATAATACTGCAGGCCCGTCTGTGCGTGGCTCGGCGCTGTATCTGGAGCCTCACTGCCTCGGAGCCCCAGGTTATTCCTTTCTGTCACAACCACTGAGACACACCAGCATTGCAGGACTAACTAAAACCTTCTGAGATTTCTCTTCCTTCATCTTATTTCTCTTTAGAGGTCAGTAAGATCTCTTCTAAGCCCAACTTCCCACCTATTTCCAATACTGGTTTTAATTTGTTCTTTCTCTCCGGCACTGGCAGGCAGATGGACGCTATATTCAAAACAACCTTCCTCGCCAGTCTCTTTTTTTGCAACGTGGCTTTAGTAAATCCAAGCCAAAATCTGTGCATGCCAAGTTTGTTTCTAGGATTTCCCCCTGAAGATACACCTTGTCCAGGGAAAGGGTTCCAGCTCCTCTTGCATCTTGGCAGAAACAACCGAATCCACCTGCCCGCATGATTCAGCAGGATATTCGCAATATGTTCCAGCCAGGTTCGTGCACCTGGAAACAGGGGGAGCGGCCGGGTTTCCAGGCAGTGCTCTGAAGTCCCCTTGTTAATGCCGCTTTTAATTGAACGGTCACATTTTCCTGCATCCTCATGCTGAGCAGTTACTGTCGGCGGAGCTGCTTGCTTCACCTCTGCCCTCCCGCGCATGCACGTGGGAGGGAAGGGCATCCAGCTGGTTTCCTTCCTTTGAATGCAAACAGCACAATCAGCTGCAAAGTCTCCTGAGATACATCTACGTAAACAGGGTGACACAAAAATAATGTATAGCCACTAGCGCTCCTGTTCCTTCCGTGAAAAACAAATCCTTGCACAAGGGCCTCAGTTAAAGCTGGCGTAAGGGTCTGAGCTATATCTTATTTAATTCCCCTGCTCCTGCAAGGGACAAAGGTCTCCTGACAGCCTGAAAAGGGTTTGCTCTCTTCCCAGAGCACCTCAGCAACAACCTCTGAGAGATCCTCAGTCTATGGGATACTGATGCTTTCTTGAGCAAGTACATTCCCACGCTGGACGTACGAAGCATCTAACAGGCCTGGATGTCATCTCCTCCTTCTTCTCTTGCTCAAAGCTACTCCCTTGGCTATGTACCTCACATCCATCTTGCCAAGACCTCTTCCTCTTTCTGCTCTTGCGACAGAAATAGCATGTTCCCTTCAGAGCCTCCTTACCCAAGTTCTTTAGTTTTTCCAGGCATCTTTTGTACTTGTCATCATGTGCTCACAGCAGCTGCCATCCCAGCTGCCCCAAAGGGCCATGCCAGGAGACCACTATGGCCCCTGTGAAACCTGCCTCTTACTCTGGGTCCCACTAGCAGAGCTCAGCAGGCAGGTAAAGCGGCACTAACAGCACTGAGAGCTGCCGAGGTGATGCCGAGAAGCTTTAGTAGGTTCAGCATCCTGCCTGTCACAGGCAGAATTGGACTCAGTGGCGGGAAGTTGCCTGCAGAGAGCCTGGAAATGGCTCCTCTGGAGGCCCCCCACTTGTGGCCGCGGGGAGACAGGGTGAAGCAACAGCGTGTGTTTTATCAGGGAGGAAAACCAGCCTGAAAAAAACAAACCACAAACTTGGGGAAAAAAGCTACATCTCGAATCATAGGGAAGATGCTGCAGCCTTTCTCGAGAGCACGTCCTGTCTCCTCAACAATGAAGTTTGATGTAAAATACAGTGTATTGCACGAATCAATGAGTGGGAAAAGCTGCAGGCCCTCGAGTTGGATTCATGAGTCTTCGGCCTCGGCATTGCCGTGCAGCTGATCTGTTTTAGTCTTCAAACACACCACAGACATGAAGCAATCCCACAGAATAGTTTTGAATACCTTCTGTGTGAGATTGTTAGACTGTGTGAAATTAAAGACATTTTAGCAGTCTGATAAAAACTAGGGCTAAAGTATTTTTTCTTCACGCTGCTGTTTCATAGCTCAGAGTTTCTTATTTGACAGTGAGCATGCATTCACACGCGTAGCCCATTCCGCTGCTTTTAAAACCATCTTTATTATATAGTTCAGTTAGAAATTTCTGCAGTTTTGTTACCAGATGAATCTCGATGTCTCATTAAAATAACCTTGGCTGTTCTTCCTCTTAAGCCTACAATGCAAACAGATCACATTCTCTAATCCTATGTAATGCCTTATGTAAAACCACTTAACATTCCTTTTAAGGCTGGGACCCATCCAGACGAAAGATGCTGCATAAAAGCACATTCCTTAACACGCTTGACCAGAAAAGCAACGTGGTCTAGGGTGGAAAATACAGAGTGGGAATCGGCATGTGTTCAAGAGTACACGCCTGGCAGCGTACAGTGTCGGGCCATGTCTTGCACCGTACGCTTTGCACAACTCGTTTACCTCCATTTTTCTGATCGTGAAATGGCAAAAATAACACAGTCCTGGTGCTGCTATTATTTATGTACGCTTTCCAGTAGCGCTTCCAGCAGGGACTGAGACCCAGCTGGGGAAGGTGGACTAAAGCTGGGATCACGAGGCAAGCTCTGAGAGCTCACTCTTCACCACTGGCAATATGGGATGGGAAACTACACCTCCAGGTGGGAAGTGGAACTTAACCAGCAAGAACAAAATAGTGGTCAATACAGGAGCCTTTGCATTAAATTGCAGTCGTCGGTCGGCCCTTGGATCTGTAAAACGTTCTAGGAGGCCAAGTCTTAATGCACCATCTGCTACTGGAAAATGAAATGGCCTCTTTCCTGCGCTGTCATCTGATGGCTTGTCAAGAGCAACGAATCAGTAGAGTGAAAAGCGGCGTTCGAACCCTCAGCCGAGGAAGAGAAAAGAAAAAGGACACAAACAGCTCGCTATCAGGAGTGCAGGAAGCTAATTTATGGGGGAGAGGTAATTGTTTTGTTAAAAATCACTTGAGGAAATACAGTTCCCTAAAGGGTAAATAGTTTTTTCTTTATTTGCTGGGTGTTCAGGAAAACTTACGTATTTATGCTGGAGAGAACATACAGGATGTAGAAGGCTTTCAGAGTACAAGGGGAAATTAAATGCGAATGTCTTTAAGTTAGCAGTCCCGTGCTCCCCTGTCTCTCTGGAAGCAGGACAGTTTATATTTTGGAGCCTGCTTCTGACACACGCTCTTTCAAATGAGCCCATAAATAAAAACCCAATAAAATCAAATGCCACTATGCAATTCCTGAGAGTCTGCATATGTTGTCTTTGAGTTTAACCTAAAGCAACACGCCGATCCTAATGAGTTATGCTACAGAGCCTGTGTTTTGAAGGAAAAGCTTATGCAATCAGCACCGCTGTTTCAGGTGCTTGCATGTGGGATTTCTAAATGTGCTGGAGTAAGCTTAAAACCCAGACTCCATTTTAAACAGACAATCAGTACCCAGCTACTTTGTCGAGAGATGATACTGGACCTGCATGGGCTGTCTGACTGCCAAAGAGGCAGAAACTGTTCTTAAATAAACAATGCAGAGTCCTGAACACCAAAGAGGCTTATACATCTGGCATCCATTTAGTTTTTTTCTACCTAACTTTTGCAAACGTATTTCCTGCATTGAGTATGTGGTGGGTTTTGCGCCTAGAAAATCACACCTCCTTTTAGGCCTTAATGATTTTACGTGCAGCAAATATTACTGCTAATTCCAGCATTCCTCTACTCCTATCTTTGGGTTTCTTAAATTGTTTAGCACTCATTTGAGAGACCATAGATGAGTTTTGCTCAGAATTTCAGCTGCGTTGCTGAAAATAATTGTTCTCCAAAGAGGGAAAGGCAGATACAGAATACTTTCCATCTTGCAGTTTCACAGAAGCTTTTTTGACTTTAGGAGCCCAAGGAGACAAGTCCCAACAGGTTCGAGTTAATTCTGGTGTGACTATCATTGCACTGGCTGCCCACAAAGCTAAATACCGTCGTGCTTGATTAGCCCATGAAAAGTATTACGTGATGCGGCTGCAAGGTTGCAATCCAGATTGCAAAGGATGAGACTCACTGACCCAGGGAGTCCTACCCAGTCCGCGTCCCTGTTCCCCCCAGCTGGTACATCATCCTCATCCTCCTCCTCCTCTCGCACCTCAGAGCCTCTCTGGGAGCAGGTCAGCCTCCAGTGCTCAGCTCGGAGGGGGGTTTTGCCATGGCAGCTGTGATAACCCCTACCGGGATGTACACGAAGGAACATGTCAAAGATGGAAAGCTCAACCTGGTGTTTGACAGAAGCATACATATGGATATAAATATATCTAATATATATGTGGTGTAGGCAAGCTGGGGGCTTTCCTCCTGCCTCAAACCAAGGGGCACAGACCAAAAGCCATGCCTGCCCCCACACTTATCTCTCCACAGCGAAGACATGGACCTGTTGGAGCGGGTCCGGAGCAGGGCCACAAAAATGATCAGGGGGATGGAACGCCTCTTCTGTGAGGACCGGCTGAGAGAGCTGGGTTGTTTAGCCTGGAGAAGGCTTCACAGAGACCTTATTGTGGCCTTTCAGTACTTAAAGGGGGCTTTTAAGAAAGATGGGGACAGAGTTTTCAGCAGGGCCTGTAGCGATAGGACAAGGGGGGATGGTTTTAAACTAATAGAGGGCATATTCAGACTAGATATAAGGGAGAAATTTTTTACAGTGAGGGTGGTGAGACGCTGGCAGAGGTTGCCCAGAGAGGTGGTAGATGCCCCATCCCTGGGAACATTCCAGGTCAGGTTGGACGGGGCTCTGAGCAACCTGATCTGGTTGAAGATGTCCCTGCCCACAGCAGGGGGGTTGGACTGGATGGCCGTTAAGGGTCCCTTCCAACCCAAACCATTCTGTGATTCTATAAGCTCTGTGACACGGCAGCCCCAGGCTCACCCCCGTTAGTGGAGGGTCACGGTGGGCACCTCCAGGGCGGGCAGTGGGGCCTTCAGCCCCAGCGGCGCCGGGGCACCGCGGCCTTGGGGCCCGACCTGGGCCGCTGCCGGCCGAGGGCGGCGGAGGGCCGCGGGCGGCGCACCCCGGTGCAGCGGCGGGCAGCCCCCGGTAGCAGCCACCATGACACAGGTTTTACTACCGCCCAGGGGCGGCCCGGGCCCGGTGGCGGCGCGGGGCGGGGGGAGGAAGGCGGGCGGGCAGGAGGGAGGGGAAGGGAAGGGAGGGCCGCGGCGGTGCCGTCGGCCGCGCCGTGGCGCTGCGGCGTCGCGGAGGCCGCTGCCGTCCCGTCCCGACCCGTCCCGGCTCGGCTGGGCCGGGCGGTGCGTGCGTGGGGGCCGGGGCCGCGGCGGGCAGCGGGGCCGCGGCCGGGGAGGAGCGCGGGGCCGCGGCGGGAGGAGGCGGCGGCGGCGGCGCTCCCTCTCCGGCGGGACAAAGGGCTGTGGGCGCGCAGGTAGGAGCCGGCCCGGCCTTGCTGCGGGCCTGGCTGCGGGCGGGCTGGCGGCTGCCCCGGCCGGCGGCGGGCGGGCCGCGGCGCCTCCTCAGCGCCGGTGGGACGGGACCTCCCTCCCCTCCTTCCCCACAGCCGCCGGGGCGGTTGCTGCCCGCCGGGTTCGGCGTTTCCCCGTTGCCCCGGGGAGCCCCGGGCGCCGCCGCGGACTGCGGAAGGCGCTGCCCCCGCCGCCGGGCCGTCAACGGCCGTGGCAACCGCCGGCTGCCTGCCTTTGTCTCGGCAGCCGCGGCCCAGAGCCCGCCCCGGGAGCCCCGCTCAGCAGGCGCTTTCCGCCGCAGGAACCATGGGCCGGCTGCCGCGCTAGGAGCATCCCCGGCCGGAGGGGCGAGGAGGAAAGCGGTCGCTGCTCCCCTTCCCCCGGCGGGGGCTACGCGGGGTTGGAGATGGAGCCGGCGGCGCGGCCGAGCGGGGATATCCTGAGGCGGAACCCGCAGCAGGACTACGAGCTGATCCAGCGGGTGGGGAGCGGCACCTACGGCGATGTCTACAAGGTGAGCGGCGTGGAGGGCCGCGCCGGGCTCGGCCCCGGGGCTTCGCCTGACGGCGTGGCCGGGCTCGGGGCGTCAAGGGGCCGGCTGGGACAGAGCGGCTCCTGACAAACCTGTGGACTCGGGGCATCTCTGACAAAGCGTGAGGTTTCCCTCCCCGTCTAACACTTTTATTTAAAAGGATCGAGTTCCGCTTGAATGTTGGAGAAGGGTCCATCTTACCGGTCCCTTCACTGATTTCTGAGAGGTTTGAATTGGTGAATATTGTGGGTGATACTTCCACGTAACTGCCAAAGGAGGTAGAGGATATCTATTTGCTGTACCTGTTTGCAGAACGCATCAGTTAAAGCATCTGATTAAAAGGCTGCAAGTTTATCCCTGAGGTTAATAATAGCACGCAAAAGGCAGAAGCAGATTAAAGCTCTTCAGAAGCTGGAACGGAGTTACAGCTCGCAGTAGAGTTAGCGCTGCAAATCCAGTAGATGCTCTTGAAACGGTGCGTACCGGTGCTCGCATCGCCAGAACCACAGCCATGGGAAACAGAAGGCGTAGGCATGGCGCGTTCCTCTCGGGGAGATACGAGCCCCTTCCCCAAAGGTCAGGGATGCTCAGCTGCTCTGAGGGTTGGGTTGCTTATAAAGCAAGCTGTGAAGTTTTCGGCCTGTGTTTGACAGTCTGCATTTTCAGCTGCATGGGATGAACGGCTGTGATGGTTTACTCTGTAATGCTGTTGAGTGTGTTTAAAATAGACCTGACACAACCAACCGTACAAGAAAAGGTGTGTTACTCTGCCACATGAAAGGCAGCGGTAATTGCTCATGCTGGGGGAGGGCTCTTCGCTAATGTTCAAATTGAAGTTTTATAGATGGATCTTGTTCCCACCACCCCTTTGAAATGGTTACTTATGGCCTCGGGGAGTTATTTTTAAAAGTTTCCATGGTGCATATTTACCCTCCTTTTTTCTTTTTTTTTTTTTTTTTTCCCTCCTGGGGTGCTGTGCACGGATCAGTCAACTTCTTTGCTAGGCAATCTAGCACTAAGTTATTTAAAAGGACGTTTCAGGTTTCATAATTCCAAAACTCAGCATACCTTGAGCTAGTTTGTTTGGGTATGCCTGCATAGTACAGGACAGCATGACGAGAAAGAACTAGTTGTGTTGCAGAGAAGTCACTTTCGTGTCATCTCTTTGCTCTTTGTGGAAAAAGAAATATTCTGCTTCTCATTATCCTGGTAATTAGTGGAGAGCTGTGCTGACATGTCATACAGCTTCCGGTTCCGGAGCTGGTTTGAATGCATGGCTCTGCTCTGTGCCATGTAAACATATCCCCTTAAAAAAAAAAAAAAACCACAACCCTCCCCCCCACCTCCATTCTTTGGGTTATGAAAAATGTGCCTTCTATTCCTGAAACAGTTCCAGGTGGGAATAAACCCAAACCTTCTCATAGTGCAACCTGGCAAATTTAAATCAAAGTCTTTGGCAGTGTTTTTGGGCGTTGTTATGAGTCTAAAACAAGTATAAAGTTAATGAGTTTAAAGTAGTTTGAGAGCCTACATTTGTTTCTAGGTCATTGGTTTGCTCTTTGTTTTTATAAGGCCCTGCAACAGGGAGGAACTGTGTCAAGGGAATACTGAATCGGATGGCACTGGCTGTTATGACAAATATGCAAAGCAAACTTATTTTTTAAAGTCATTGATGTTATGTTAATTTTAACAGTAACGAAGGTAAACCTTTTTTCTTGAAAGGACTTAATGTATAAACATTGTACTTTTATTTTTCTTAGTCCATGGTAAGTCTCTTCTTAGCACTGATGTCATATCTTGTGCGTGCTGAGGACTGTCAGTAGCATTTATAAAATGCATTTCTTAGTGAATATCTGATTGTTGTTATGTTGCAGAGCTCGGGCAAGGTTTGCTAGAGAGTGCTCTTAAATTAAAATGGAATTTTCCTCTCACCTCTTCAAGTGGTTTCTCTGCTCCATCACTACTGAGTCACCAGCGTCTCCAGCACAGTTGTTTTTAGGATGTCCGAATGAGACAGCCTTTCTGATTGTGGGAGATCTGCCTCTTCCTCAGATGCTTTTTGGTGCTGGTGGTTTATGCCTCAAATTCTTCTTGGGGCATTTGGTAGCTTTTGGAGTAATTAGTTCTTTTCTGGATGTTGAAGGCGGAGGTTAAGCAAATATTTGTGTTCACTATTAGGTTACAGAAGAATATTTAAGGCCTTTCTAAAAATCTCCTACCCACTTTGCTTTTCATTACTACTGTTGGAAGCTTAAAACTGAAATGTGTTTTGTTAGTGTTTGTGGGGTTTTTTTCTCTCGTCTGTCACATGGCACACAATGGTTGATTGTAGGTTGCTTATAAGTACTGGATTGTTGATGTTGTTTTAATATTTTTTTTTGCCCCCAAATGCATTTCAGGGTGGGGGAGGAACCATCCGTAAATAAACTATTTTCTTATCTTTTCACAGCGCTTGTAAGTAGATCCAAGTTTAGGTCTACCAGTCTTGGAAGTACCTTTCCATTACAATCCTAACGCCTTAGTTGTCTCATCTGTGTAGGGAAAGCTTTTTTTTCTTTTTAATAGAGGATATTATTGTTAAGCCAATTCTAATCCATTGGAATAATTTATCTCTCAAAGCATTGTATCAAGCTATCTTAAATTGCTGACTTCTGAAAGAGGCTGTAATAACAAAGATTGGGTACTCACTGGAACTTAATAATACACTGATGGTATTTTTTTGTCCCCACTCTCTGTCAAATGGTTAGCACCCTCAGCATCGTATCCCTTAACACTGCAAAGGTGAGGTCTACGAGAGTGAGGTTTTAATTTGGCTTTCCTGGCAAGATTTCCGTTTGCCCTCCTTGGTCATATACATGAAAGTCTCAAAGCAGTATTTAAAAATGATGTAAGTTTGTTCATGTATCTACACAGTCGTGCTGAAATAGACTTTGTGTGTGTGTTGTTAATGCAGAAACATCCAGTTGACCAGTGTCTTAGGTTAGAAAATTAAAAAAACCGCTAGAAACTGTAAATGGAATTTAATCTCCAGCGTTAGGAAGTGGTCCGTTAGATCCTATCCCAGGTAAACTCCCATAGTGTGGCTAGATCCCAGGTCTTGATGAGTTTTCATGCGTGCCAGCGTGACCTGTCAGTGAACCTGCAGCTTTTCAGTAGTGCCTTGTGGTCTAATTTGTATAAGACCAGCTTTGATAAGAAGTTCACATCATCAGCTCTATAAGCATGTGTTTCTGTAAGTCCGTGATATTTTCTGGAAGTACTTGGAATAGTGTAAAGACTGGCCTGTTTTGGTTAGCTTGCGGGATTCGGTTGCATCAGAACATCGAGTAATTTGGTTATATGTACTTGTGGATGTTGGTGTCCTGAAGGGACTTAGAAAACAAGCACTGTATTAGAGCAATAATTTACTTTAGCTGTATCTTACTGAGATTTCCTGCACAGAGTTTTTATTTGACTCTTTATTAATGACTCGGAGTAGGTTTGGTGGAGAGATCTAGGGGAAAGAATAGCCTGTGTCGTGGCGAGAGATGCGGGGTCACCACCCCTTGCACAGAAAAAGGAATTTAAAGTCTTCTACATGTGTGAGTCCCTTCACCGTCAGCCTGTCGACTCTGCTGGGGAACAAAAGACTTCCACTCACCACTACCTCCTCTGCTTCCTCTCCCCCAGCTACACAGGGCTTGGCTTTTTGTGGTTTTTAATGCAAGTGCCCCAAACAGAGTTTTAACTAATCTTCGATTTTGGAGAAGGGGAACAAAAGGATGGTTTATGTAGACTGTCTCTTTGAACGCTCTGGTTTGGCAGCTGAGCTGAAAGATCATGTATTTGCTCAGCCCAGCACCCTCTGCAGACTGCTTTTGCGGGATGAATAGCTGGATGTCTTCCTCACTGAGAAGCGATGATTAAATATGATCTTGTACAGCAATTCTAAAGCTGTCTTGTTTTGGTTTTTCCAAGCAGGATTGTGAACAGTGCTACAGTGGCTTTCTTTTAAAGTAAGCACAGGGAAAGAGAAATGTAGCAAATTAATAGCAGAAACTATCTGTAAACAAGAGATGCATTTTTATTAAATATCATGGAAATTTCACTCCTCCTTGAGGCACCTGCTCAGTCTCTCTTATCCTCTTGGGATTTCTTTTTTTTTTTAAATCTCCTGCACCAGGTTAAAACATTAACTTGGAAGAAACCTGTACTGGTTTGCCACCAATCACTGCTGCAGGAAAATAGCGAGCAATGAAATTGAATCGTGGCAGACAGAGACTCTTGCTCAAATATGGTTAAAAAAAAATTTTTTTTTTTTGAAAGGTTGCCATAAAAGTGGGACTCTGTCCAGTTTGAGTCAGGTTTCAGCCCTGCTTGTGTGGTCAGTGCCTTATTCTCAGAGCTCTGAAGTATAATTCCTGGTGCAGTCAAAGACTGTTGAGGTATTTAATATTTTGAAAATAATTCTTAATGTCGGTCTAATTTCACAGATCATAGAACTTACTGGTTAAAGCGTTCTGCTACTTAAAGTCAACAGGTTAAGAATGGAGTATTAAGGCTTTGTTTTAATACCAGAGTACGGTTATGACTATGATAGCTTTTAATCCCATACTCCCAGCTTTATACGGATATGTTTTGGCAGCTGCAGACCAATTGGATTGGCCATCCCTGATTCAGCACTTCTGTCCCTGGTAAATATACATTGCTTACACATATAAATTACCATAAAACATCTGTCACATCAGGGGATTCCACTCCTCCTCTCCAGATCAAAGCCTTCTGGTTAGCAGTGTTTGCTGTAGCCATGCCTGAACTCTGCGTACTCTTGTTTTTCCACACGAAGGGTGTTTAGAATGGCATCGAACCAGCGCTGTTGAGTTTCTTCTTGTTGCTGTGGAGTTTCTCTTCTGGGAAATTGCACACTTTTAGGATGCAGTCAGTAGGATACATATATATTGCTGAGAACTAAGATGCTCAGTGGTTTGTTGACACCCTCTGTTAGGAGGTGGGGGGAAGTTGGGGGGATGCCCTTGCTTTTCCATTTGTAATATTTGTAATTTTTTTTTTCTTATTAAGCATTTTGTCTTTGTCGTGGAACATGTTTAGCTTTAAATATTACCTCTTGTTGCTCATGTTTTCTGTTAATGGTAGGTTGTGTGGTGGAAATAGAGTGTTTCTCCCTATGTCTGTTTCTCCCTGTCTCTTACTTTCAAAAGCAGGTAGATTCCAAAAGCTTAAAAATAAGACTGATGTCCTTTCCAGCTCTTTTGAAGAGAGTTGTCCTCCCAGGTTAGGTCCTCAGAGGAGCCAAAGAAAGAGTGGTGGCAACTTTTCAGTGTGCTTCCATGAGCTAGTGCCAAGGCTGTACCCAGCGTCTCTTAAGCCAAGAAGGATCTGAGAGTCTGTTCTGTTGAGTTTAATGTCATGTTGGTACCAGCCTTCTCTCTGATGTAGTCTTCAGTTGCGGTATTACTGTCTAGGACTCATCCTTCAAGAGACAATCAGCTGAACAGATGATTTTGTTAATCCTCATTTATTCGTGGTGCAATCAGCGAGGGAGGCTGAGGTGTCCTGCAGCCTTGCACAGGAAGGAGTTAACCAGAGCGTGTTCTTTTGTTCCCTGCATGTTGCACACATTTTTGGAGACGAGTCTGGAACACAAGAGGTGCTTTACATGAGCTGTGCCTTTTCTGCCTTCCACCCCAGAGCTCCGTTTTAACACGAGATATCCATTCAGAGGAAGTGAATAGTGCAGTTCATGTATCCCCTTTGAAGCACACACACCACCCACCCTCCCGACAGCAGAAGAAATCTGTGAGAACGAAGAACAGATCAAAGATCGGAACATTTGCATACCAGTATCTACTTCATCTTTGTCTCCAGAAGATGCAATGATCGTTTTCATTGCGAACACATTTGGCTAACGTTGAATGCGTCCAAGATTTATAGCACGGGGTATCTGAACGATTCCCAGTTCCATCAGCAGAGGTGTGCGATAGAAGTACACAGATCATCCATGTCAGAGAGAATAGTTCTTCCTGTTAGCAAGGCCGTGACAGAGTTTGCCAGCGTATTTCGCTGACACCAGCAACTGTCCGTCCGCTCTGCAGCTGGAAAAACAAATATGCTTGCTACCTTTATTCATGTTTGGCACCTGGCTTCTTGGTTATGGCTGTGAATGAAAAGAAGAGGCAGCATCAACCCAAGGTGATTCCATATGAGAACTGTGCAAAATGGGTAGGTCTCCGTATTCGTAAAAGTTGTTCATCAACTCAAGGCAACCTCAATGCCTCGCCAAGACTTTCTCTCACTTTGCCATTTTGTTAGGATTTCAGATTTTATATTTCTTCAAGAAGTTAGAATAGTTCTTGCTCAATTTCTGAAGGATTCCTAGCAATAAGAGCACTCAGCAAGGTTTGGTGAATGTGGCAGCCTTTGATTTGTGGTTTATGGCAGTTTTGGTGGTCCTGAGTGCATTCTGGGATTCCAGTAAAAAGTCAATGAGAAGGGCAGGGTATTTTGTTCAAGATTTTGCATTTGTGATTTATAAAACCAGGTGTTCCCTTGCGTTTAATGGGAGTAGGTAAATAAGGCAGACCTGACACTGACAGTAGTTGAAAAATAGCAAAAGACAATTTATTCCACCAGGCCTTCCCCAAATCTTTTTGCAGAGCATACCTGTGGAAGAGGTATGGCAGAGATCACTTATCTGAACTTCCCATTTTGCCTCGCCAAGTAGAGTGATCTTTCTGACAGGTTAACTCAGTCTGTCTAATTATAACGAAGGGGTCTCTATATTATGTACCACCACATTTTTCTCCAAACTGTGGTTTGCTAGACTGGAGAGCATATTTACACAGGCAGCACCATACAGCGTTTACTTGTCGTGCATCTCCCACCCCCTTTCCCTTTTCTCGTTTAGGGAATCTGTTCAAGAGTGGCTTGTCTGAAAAATTGGAGTCCCTTCTGTTTATCAAAATAGCAAAGTGGCTCCACTGAGAGTGAAACACTTTTTAACTCCGTGCCCACCTAACCAGCTCTGCGAAATCAGTATCTTCATCTGTTGGATAATATTTAGCCTGTTGGCATAATTTTGAGACCCAGACCCACCTGCTCATGTGTTCCCTTGCTGCTGGCCTGCAGGAAATGTCTCCATCACATGAAGGTCTGAGCTGTTGGGAGCTCCTCGCGTACAGAGGCTGGATAAATTGCTGTTCCTTCCTGGATTGTTTGGGGGAAAATTTCAGCGTTTGGTACAGCGAGGTTTCCATTCTGCTTTTCAGCTTTCTAAATTCCTTCACCCAGCGTTAGAGTACGTCATTTTATCCAGCACGGTGGATAGTGTCTGCGAGGACCTTCTCAGCTGCTCAAAGAGCCGAAGCTTACTTTCCCCCGTGGCAGATGGAAAACGCCATGCCAAGAAGCTGTAGCTTGACTGTGTTTCTGGAGCTCTCACACTTTTGGTGAAAATAGTGCACAGGAGGGTGAGCAAAGGAATTGCTTCCTGGCGTCGCCTTCAGTCGGGACTGGAGGTCAAGGGCAAATCTGTTTTGTGGGTGCTGTTTCCATCCTGCCCCTGTCAAATCCCAAGGAAAGGGATTCAAGTGGGGACTTGCTTACATGGAAACATTAGGAAGGTGGGGGGCCATTAGGGAAAGGGCTAACATCTTCTCTCTGAGTCAGTGACCACTAACAGAGCTGTCGGACACAGGACGGCATGTTCCTCTCTGCTGTGTCAAGAGGTTAGTCGAATTATGGGACTAGTGCATTTAGCATCACAGATCTCGTGAAGTTGCTCACTTTTGAGACTGTGGGACACTAAGACATGGCTTGAGCAGACACCGGTCAGTAGACCAAGAGCAGGGACTAAAAAATCTGAAATTTATTGCAACAGACGGAGAATAAGAAGTGCCAAGGCTTTTGTTCCAAAGCCTTAGCCTCTCCCAGTACTTTTCCCTAGTCTGTTATCCTGTGTGTTGCTATGTGTGTTTCTGCTGACTTCTCTGCTCCTGAAGATAGTAAAAAGATCAAGCAAGATGCAGTCAGGAATATCCCTCAGAGCTTTGAGCTGACCCGCGGTGCTGGAGGCCAGAACGGCTGCAATTACTGAACTGATCCGTCAAAACGGCATCTTTAATGCCACGTTTGATATTTTGGCATGCTGGAATTACTCTTCTCCCAAGTCTATTTTTGTGTCTTCCGTGTGACTATAGTGTATAGAAGGTTCATGTTTTCATAGAGATGAGGAAGATTTGGCTGGACATTTCCAGAAAGCTGAATGAAACATATTTTCAGGTTAGTGTGAACAGCTGGATTTGTAGCCTGTTGAAATGTGAATTTTGAGACATTCCAGAAAGGCAGGTGCTGTTTATCTTCAGAGAGTGAAGAGGTCATTGCAGGGGGGCTCTGTTGGCTTATTGGTAAGAAATCGTTCTTGAGCTTTCTTTGTGTAGCTCTTTCCTGCGCAGCGTTAAAGGCATCATTTCTTCTTACATTTAATGTGATGGTCCACCCCAGGAAGCTGCATTCTTGTTCTGTTCTCAGCTGTGTGTGTGGCTGTTTGCTGATCATAGCTACTTGCTGATCATTGCTATTGAAGCAATATAGAATTGTGTTGCATTTGCCTTAACTCGTTGTTTAATGTACAGACATGCAAGATAATAGTTGAATTATAATCATTAGACTCCCAAAGATGTTTTGGAAATTTTGTCATTAATCTTAAGGGAAGATAAATGGTAAAGTCTCTTGCACAGGCACGGAAATGTAAACATGGTAGGTAGAATAAAGGTGCGGCCATACCATCTTTTGTAGATGTACTTTGTCATGATAAAACTTAAAGAATTAAAATTTGACAGGAAGCAATGCCTGATGAGTGTTCATTGCTCTCCAGCGATTAACAGGATTGGGTATTTGTGTTGTATTTGCGAGGGGTTTGAAAACAGCAGCAGCTGAAATTTTTCTTTTGCTGCACTTGGTCTACGGTGGATGAGTATTTGATGTGTCACTTGCAGGTATTCACAGTTGTATTGTCTGTCAGAGGGGGGCTGAGATCCCTTTTCATTTAAAACTGTTTTTGTGAAAGAAGCGTTGCCATTTTAAATGTCCCCTGCCTTAAGAGGACGGTTTCCATTGCAGGGGAGAGGATAAGGATACGATACGTGGGGGGAGGCAACTGAACTAGGCTCAGCTACGTGGGCATTGCTTTGTAGCGTTAGCAGCTTGCGAGGGGTGAGGGTTTCTGAGGCTGGACGGGATGTATCTGCATAGTCAAAATACCTTCACCAGGTATTTAGGAGGAGTCTGGGTCAGTAATTGGACAGGATAAGCAGTTTCTGATAATGCTGTTTCGTTTTGTGTCAGGCGTGTCGGCATTTAAATTTAAAGCACTGTTTGAGTTCCAGTCCAGGTTTATTGTGAAGAGGCATGACTAACGTTTTGATTAACATAGTGCCTTTAAAACTTTGCCAAACAGTTCTGTCTAGAGAGTCTGTTTTTAAATTTGGCTCACAATATCAAACCAGGGACAAAGGGAGTTACGAGGATGGGTAGGGAGATCTTGAGAACGTTTTATGATCTGCCGTTGCTTCAGCAGTCACAACCGACCGCCTGTTTAGGTATGCGAACGTAAGTTTTGCCTTTTCTCACTCTGTGGGTGTTGAGGTTTGTCGAAATTCTGCAGTGGGATGTCTTGAGTACGGACCGACTGTGCTGACTTGAGCAGCAAAGCTGCTGTAGGGGTGGAATTTGAAAGGAGGAGGAGGACAGGCAGGCAAAGAGGAACAAGGCAAGATGGAAGATGTTCTTTAGTATATTAAAATTGAAAAGAAAAAACTTACTTCTTTAGAATTCCAGTTAAATCATTAGGCCTAATTTACTGTAATATTATAATTTCTGTAGCATGCATATTATTCGAGCAGCATGTTTTTGGTCCGTGTTTTAAAGTAAGTTGAACCAGTGAAGTGAGGAAGTCACTGGCCAAGTGCTTGAAACCAGGCTACTGAAGTGAAACCGGTGTTTGACATCTGTAGATTAACCTGTAGAAAAAAATTTCTTTCTTTTCAAGTTATATCATTTAAATGAGTGGATCAGTCAAAACTGAGAAAACAATAAAAAAAAAAAAAGAAAAACCAAAAAACTTTCTTTTCTCGCCTCCATTCTGGCTAAAAGTAAGGTGTGAGAGGGTAAGATGGCTGTAAAATCGTGAAAGATATCATCTGTAATGAAATGGCAGCGTATTTCCTCTCTTTACTTAATCAGCATAAGTGCAAAACATACTTTATACTTAACCTTTCTCATGTATCTAGCACATCTAAAAGTTCTAATTTTCCTCATTAAAAAACTTACTAAAATGTAATTTGTCTTCATTTCAACAGAATTCCAGGCCTGGAATTGTCTACTGAGTTAGAAATATTACTGATCAATATTTCATAATCATAAGAGATAAAATAAAGATTGTAAATAAATGCTGGGTTTCGTTCTAGTAGAATCAGCTAAACAGTGGTACCATCCCAGTAGTCAGAAAGAAGCAGACACGCTGTAGTACGTATACACATGTACACAAATGGAATTGAGAGGAAATTGTTACGTCTTGCCCATCTTCTACCCCAAGAAGGTGACAATTGATATAGTACAGGTGCAAACCAAAGCCTAAATCTTAGGACAGAAGAAGAATCTCGCGGCTTCTATTTTTAACTAATTTTCTTTTAACTTCTTTGATTTACACAGCCGTTTTTTTATTCATTCTTTCTATTCTGGTCACTGTTTTATTTAACAATAACAACCACAAAGAACAAAACACCCAGATCTATTTTCTTCATGAAGACAACTTTATGGTTTGTTCCTTTTAGGTTCGTAACTCTTAGTTCATCTCTGAGGAATTGAAATTTAAGGAGGCAATTACTGAACAGCTTTGTTGAAGTTAGATTTTTCTACTTAAATCTATACTTTTCACCTGCACCTCTCTAGATTCTCTCAAATAAATTACAATAAGGAAAGGGAGTCGATACAGACTTGTACCCTGTGTTTGGAAGGCTTGGTACTGCAGAAGAGCCTGTGTGTGATGTGAAAAGGTGGGGGGGGGGTGCCCAAACACTCTGTAGTTAAAAATGAGCTTGCACACACGGCTTAATTACAGCATGAATTACTGCAATTCTAGGCAAAATAGCTTCAATAAAAGAAACAAAAACCCCAGCAAAATGCATACACTTGGATTTGTTTTTCTGACTAATCTGGAAGTATGTCCAAAAGTGTTCCTGGTGTTTTAGGGAGTTGCGTGCAGATAGTAATGGTATAAGAGTTGCAATCTCTGAATTGCAGTTTCTTCTCCTCTTCAGAATGCCAACGGCAGCTCCTGAGTTCTGCCTTTCTGAAGAGACACATCTTACTGCGTGTTAGCTCACGGTTACAAAGCAAAGCAGTAAAAAGTTTTGTTTTCTTCGGTGTCAAAAAAGTAAAATGATGGTCTTAAAATTCTTTAATGAAACACAAGTGGCTTAATTAAAAAAGAAAAAAAAAAAGGGCAAGCCATTGCCTTTTCCTTCAGAAACTTCTTTTTCCTCCCTGCCTAGAAAGCCAGATTCCTTGTTGAGATGGGAAAGCACGGTCCAGTGCTTTGGACCCCAGCCATGGATTTCCTGCGTGACTATGACATATTGCTTAGTGGTTCTATCCTTGTTATGTACAAATACAAGTTCTTCATAGCTTCCCTGAAATAAAAAAAAGTTGGTGTCTACCATGTGAGTTCCTTAGGCATGAGGTGGGGTTAATAGTGCTGTCTTGACGTGTAGGGATGGTAGGAGGCTGAGTGCTGTGTCTGATCGACTCACGGATTTTTCTTTTCAGTGGAAAGAAGAGACATAGATGGTTTGCTTCAAATATTTTGGTTGACACATTTCTTAGTTCTTTCATCTCTGAGGAATAAATGAATTCCCCTGCAGCTGATAAAATGTCTAGTATTTTAACGTTACTTGAATTTGTACTCCATAATACTGTGGGGTTTTTTTCCGTGTCGTGGTCTATGCATTCAACGTAGGAATAAAATAAAATTATCTTATATTTATTCTTCCTATCTTCTGGTGACTAAACCCTTTTAAAATCCATCTTGGTTTGTAGTTTAATAATATGTTTGAAGGTATCTTTTTTTTTTCCTTTTTTTTTTCTTTTCTTTCCCCTATTTTATACACTGGCCAGTAAAGCTGTTAGACATCTGCTCAATTTTAAGTATACTAGCAGCTTCATGGGCATTCTTTGATTTGTGTGATCTTACATTAAAAAAATGTATATTATTCCTCAGGAAAGTGAGCTATTTCTAGTAGCCTTTCAAAACAATCTAATGCACATAGTTGTAACTTGAAAAGGTACTTTTTTGTTTTGGTTCTTGCCAGCAGTCCACTCCAACTGAGTCAAAATTGGGCTCTTTCTTTTTTTTCTCATGTGGTATTTGTTTGTATCTTTTGTGCCGCATCAGTTGCTAAATAGTACTTTTGTGGTCAGGGTCTGTTTCTAGCTTTAACTTTTCAATTTGGGAAGGATCATGCCAAATATTTTGCAAATGATGACCTGCCAAGAAAATTTCATAGGAGAATAACCAACCTCTACTTGGAAGCATATAGCTGACTTCTTTTGTTATATTTTTTTCCTAAATAAATGTTGTGAAGATATGCACTAATCTTTGCTTTGTTATTATTGTTATCCTTATTGCCGTAGGTCTTTGTCCTTCAGTAGTTATGGCTAGGAATGAGAATTAAATGATTTAGTGGCCGCTGAGATCTATAGCAGAACTGTAAAGCCACTTTGCTAGTTTTCTGTGCTGGAATAAAAGGAGTTGGCCTAACATCATTAATGAGCTTTTAATCCCTTATTGCTTGAGTTAATTGGCCTTGAGTAAGAAAGTGTCTGAAGTCTGTGAGTGAAAGGTAGGTTCCCCTCCTCCCAGTTTTATCTGCAAGAGATACACTTATCTAAATTTCACCAACTGCCAGTAAAAGTAAATACATTTAAGCCTTATTTGCATTATAGCTGTGCTTAGGAGTGCCAGTCGCAGATGTTGCTGCATTGGGTTTCAGGTTTTAACGTGGAATTTATTTAAACCCTGGTACTTTTGTGTATTCTGGGTTCTGCTCCTTCAATAAGGAAAACTGCAAGTGCTGTAAATGTGGAAATAGGGAGTGACAGCTGTGAAGTTTGCCTCCTGCTTTGTACTGATGCGTGTTCCTCGTCTGAAGGACAAGGAGAAGCAGTGCCCATCTGGAGAGCACCCACAAAATCAATATTTGTTTTTGTACAATATTCAGCTCTGATATCCAGAGCGATGGCTCTCTTCGTAGTGCCACTGCAGTATAAACTAGCTGACACAGGAAATTCAGAAATACGTACAAAAAGTAAAATTAGCGCGTGAATCTTTATTTTTGGTTTATCCCGAAAAGTAGTAACAGTGATGGTTGTAAGAGACGGTTCTCTTTTGGTGTATTGAATCTATAAAGTCTCTGTTAGGGAAATGGTTTCTGAAAGCCTCTGTGCCCTTCGCTATAAAGGAGCCTGGTACTGCTCTCCATCTCAGAAATCCAGCGGGAAGGTTGCGGAGTGAACAGTTGCCTCGGGGTGTTTCTATCTCCCAAAAGAGCAACAGCCCTGAAAATTAGAAATTGCTGTTAGGTATCTTTTTCCAGCAGCGAAGACTAGCTGGACATCTGCGACAGGGTGAGCTGCCCTGGCACACCGTGGGTGATGAACGGAGCGTTGTGAGGACTGGAGATGGGAAAGGCAGTTGTTTCTGGTACAAATCTCAGCCCATTCAGTAAGATTTGCATTAATATTTGACAGAGTCGTCCCCCCCTTTTTTTTTTTTAAGCTATTCTATTTTCTTCCTTCTTCTGCATTTTTAATCCATCCATAGACCTTCCCGCATGAAGGAGAAAAATGTGTTCAGCATCTGTTACAGAGATGCTCCCAGCACTGAGCAGGGGGGCCTTTATTTAGTCCAGTACTTTGTTTAGGTTTTCTCACGATGGGGCTGTGGGGAATTTTGGGTAGGTTTTGCTTATTTTGTTTTATATAAAAGAAAAGAAAAAGACCCACAAAACTCTGCAGTAATTGCACCTGTGTGGGTTTGGTACATGCATCCATCAGAAGGTAAGATACAGGGGAACGCAGGAAAAAATACGTGGGTCGTATACGATTTCTGCGAGTCTCCTGAGGATGCTTGTGGGGTGTGCTGCCTGGTACTGGGACAGGAACCAGCACGCTCTCTACTCAGTCTGAAACTGGAAAGCAATAGTGGGAGCTACTATTTTTGGCTGGAGCCCAGGCAGAGGAGCTCTGCAGCTGCTCTGTGGCCTGTGCAGGCAATTCTCCCGCTTGTGCACCATCCTGACACCAAGGTCTGCATCTGCTCTGAGCAAATGGCAGCCTTATACTCTGCAGCGTGCTGCTCGGGTGAGCATTTCAGGAGATCGTGTTCAGCAGCGAGCTGTCAGAACTGGCCTCTCTGCTTGGGTTAACCTTTACCTGTAAATTTTCAAGGATTGTTTTTCTCAGAGCTTTCAGAGAGTTTGATTTCTTTTACAAAAGTGCTTTCCTAATGTTGTACAGGACTACAAAAGGTTGCGGTGTCCTTGTGAAGGATAGCAATTCTAGGCTCACACAGTGAGGATTAATTCTTGTTGCTTTTAGGCTGGGTTTTCTGAGAAGCTTTCCCGTTATGTCTTGACTTTTAATGAATCCCCAGCTCTACAGTCTGGGTGTTAAACTCAGCTGGTAGAGATAGTGTATCAGAAGTACAAGCTTCTCCTTTCCATTCATTAAGAGTAAGTCCAGCATTGCTGTTCTTTGCTTTAGCTGCCTGATTTCCAGCTCTATTTGCAGAGCATTTTTTAAAATTGACAGACTGATTTATGTAAATCATAAGAGTAAGCAAAATTGTATAATTAATTATGATAAACACTAGGAACACTTATTTGAACTTCTGCATTAGGACACAATTCAAAGTCTGTTACAGACCAACAGGTTGCCATCCACCAAGATCCAATTCTTCTCTAACACATCCATTGCTGCTTATTTGAGGGATAAAGGGTAAACTAGCAGATCAGAAACCTAATCCAGTCTGGCAGTTCCTGTCAGATTTCTTAATATTGCATCTTGGGTACTGATTTTGATGGATGTTTGCTTGTGTGTTCACAAAAAAACCCCAAGCAAATGATGAAACCCCCAAAAGTAATTGTTGTGTTAGAGTTACCGAGGCCCCCTGAGGACTTGCTGTCCTTCATGGCAGGTCTCTCTGTTGAGGCTGCAGCGTAGCGCGGGACCTCAGGATCCTGGAGTTGCTCTTGAGGGCTTCTCCTTGTGTGCTGGGAACAGCAGTGAGGAATCAGGGGTCTCATCTTGAGAAATAAGTCCTTCTTTTGCAGAAATGTCTCATCTCTACGTGTGACCGGTTTGAGCGTAGGATAAAAAAGTTGAAATGGGGTTACATACAAGAATGTGGCATGTTCATGGGAGCGTTTCTGTTGTGTGGGAGAGGGATACTACATCGAGTAGCGAAACCCAAATCCTCATGTAGAAAAGCTCACGGCTGAAGTGCTGCTGAAAGGTCTGGTGGTTGTGCCAAGCTGTGGCAGTTGCTCGCTGAAGTTTTACTCCACAGATGGGCTGGTTGTGGTGGCATCTTCAAGATCCCATCTTCTCTTTCGAGGTCTCTGTGCTCCTACCTTCTGGTAGATATACACAGTAGTCTTGGTTTGTTCAGGTATCCTGTTCCCCTGACACCCATAATGTTTTGGATTCTCTTTTTTAATCACAACTAAAATACTTACTGTGCTTCCTGCATGTAAGAAAGGAATCTGTTTTCATGGATTTAGAGCAGCCCAGGTGAGAAACATTTCTTTGGGTCACCTTAGTTGGCTGAGAGCTCTAGGTAATGGTAGATGTGAATTCAGAGATGTAGGTAGGTGAATTCAGGGGTCTGTTTGATGATGTGAGATGTTGAAAGAACGATGCAGCATAATGGGAATTCCAAAACCACATCGAGCAGGTGAAGTGTTATAAAATGTAAGAGGTTAGAAACTAGAAAGCAGATGAGAAACTTCTATTTCAGTTGTGGGAGAGGAGGTTAGGGTTCCTTCTGAAGGTATATACAGTAACTGAGGAGAAGCAGGCAGCACTTGAGACAGCAAAACGTCATGGTCACTGATGAGTGAAGCTTGGCAAGGAATGAATAAGATGGGGATGCATGGGAGGGTTGCCACAGGAGCTGCAATTATGATTAGATTAAATGAAGACACGGTCGAACAAATGGCTCTTCCGGTGAATTGGGCTGTTGATCCAAGGCTGGAGATCAGACAACTACATTGGGGTGAGGAGGGGATTTCACCATGGAAATTGAATATACTAATTTGGAGGCTGTGAGAGTGATATGGCTGTCTTAATCTTCCCCTTCTCTTCCTCGGCGTTGAAGGAGAAAGTGGCTGGACAAGGAGTCTGAGCACATAAACTTGCATTCAGATGTCCAAGTGAAATGATTCTCCAATTTTTGTCCATCTCACACCACTTAGTACTGTGGACCCCCTGGGGTGGAATTGTCTGGCTTGCACTCTTAAAAATAAATAAAACCAAATTGCAGAGTGTGTAACTGGTTCTGAAACCAGTTTTCTGTGTTATTTCTGGTCACTAGCTGCAGAAAGTGTCCCACCCAAAATGTTTTTTTCTCATGTGCATTGCTTGCGTGTGTGTTGGGAAGCATTGTACACAGGGATTGCCATGGGTGTCACGTTGGGTTCCACTGTCCCACGACAGCTTTTTGATGCAGTTCTGAGAAGAAAGTTAAGTCTCAGTGGAAAAACCTGATGCTTTTTTGTGTGTAATATCATAAAACTCTCCCAACTCCTCAAAACCCCAGTCCCACTAATAGTGCACCTCTCATTTTTGAGCGTGGCGTTGGGACACGCCACTGACCTTGTGCCTAGATTGGAAGAACGTGTGTTGCTCCTGGATTGACAGCCTAACGCAGGCTCTGCCTGCAGCTAGTCCTTATTGCAGAAGGCACCGTGCAGATCCCGATTCAGTTGCTGGGAGAGTGCATCAGGAAAGTGTCACCATTTGCTTGGTCAGCTCTTAACCACTTTCTGAAGCATCTGCTGTTTGATAGATTTAAAGGAACCTTTAATCTGCTCTGGTACAGCTGTGTGTATGCTCGAAGGAATCCGGGTTGTGTTGGCTTGAGCTGACATAATGCTGGGGAAAAAAAGTGTAATGATTATTGTGCTGACACATTAAACTAGTGACATGTAATCTCCTAAGTCGCTACAACTATGCAATGGGATACTCAGAAAAAGAGGATTACTTGTGTTTTGTTTTATTTTGAACACAGACTCTGTGTGATGTTCTGTAGTATTAGTATTTAGCTGCTAAAATATTCTGGAAGAGCTGTGCTCAGTGGGATGCTGTCACTCATCCTATAGCAGGCTATAGGACAGCTGAAGAAGAGGTGACCAAAAGACTACTGCCTAGCTCTTCTTTCTCAGTAAATATACTCTGTATATGACATTGAGCAAAATAAATTTGACTGTGTGGCCCACCTCATTCAAATGTACCCTTGTTCTGGTCCCATTCTTGTGTAGGTCAAATTTTCTGTTAGAGCTTTGCAATCCTTCTGCCAAGATCCCGTAGTTTTAATTTTAATTCCGAGTAATGTGGAACATGATTTTCAGTTTTGAGTCTCATTAAATAAAATTAAGATCAACACTAACAGATAGCAAAAGCTCTGTCTTCCTCTCGGGGAAAGTCTTACAGCAAGTCCCCTGATCTGTCGGGGAAGTTGGGCTCCACTTCTGTCATGTGGGAACTGGACCGTGTTGCTGATGGGGATGTGGGCTCCAGCGCAGGAGGGAGCTGTGCAAACGCTGAGTTTTGTCTTTTAGCCTTCAGTGCCCAGATGAGTTCTTAGGAGACTTCCTTACATATTGACGGAATCAAGGCCAGCAGAATTAAAGACTCTAAGAAATCTAACAGGTGTTTTCTTTCATTAGATTTAAATATTAGAAATACTAGAATTCAGAAAGATCATCAAAGTTCATGATATAGATGTCATCTTTATGTGATAAATGCATATAAATGATAACTTGCTGTGTCAATAATAGCTCATAGATACTTGAACAGCAGCTATACTTGTTAATTGGCAGGTCTGGATTACTTGGCGTGCAGGGAAAAACAGCTCCCCTGGCGTCTGGTTGGTTTCAGCTAATTTTGAATTAAAACCTGAAATACTGAGGAAATTTCAACGGACAAGAAGGAGGCAGATATTTTGCTATTAGGTTTTAAAAATGTAAGTAAGAGGACTAGGAGAACTACAAATTCTTAGCTTCACTTCAATTCCCCCTGCTCCAGTGAAGAAGTATATCAATAAGACAAATTGATAGATCATTAACTAATGCTTTACATCAGAGAAATTATGGAGAACTTATATTTTTGTCAAATATCATTTGTAGTAAAATTTCATGTTTGATTCACAAAGCCAGCAATGTTGATGTCATGCATTCCTGTCTGTGACTTCCTTGATACTACGCAATTGTTTTTAGAAAAAGTAAAACGATGCAAACTGTAGTCACCCATAGGAAATGAGTTGAGAATTTCTTTAAGTAATATGTCTCAAAATTATTTGAGGAATCCTTACTTGACAGTTTTCATATCTAGCTATGTACCATGGAGAGCCAGTTTTGAGCCCTCGCCGCCTTAAATTTTTAATGATGTGCAAGTTAACAGTAATTCATTATTGATCAAGTTTTCAGCTGACAGAAAGGTGTGGAAGAGAAAAGTTTAAAAAACAAGAGCGACAGCAGAGAGAGATGTGTACACCCGTGTAAAGCTGGTGCAATCCAAGATGAAGGAACAAAAGCCATCAGTCGCATTTGCGGGCAGGTGACAATCTCTTGGGAAGCAGTTTGGGTAATTTGCTGCATGCTTGCAATACGACTGGCTAGACTGAAGACCTAATACAGTTCCTGTAGCCGTGAGCATCCAAACAAAGGTATTGAGGATCAGGGAATACTCAGCATTTTTGCCTTTGGTGCTGGCACGATAGGAGTTAAGCAGCATGTGTGGTCCTGGTGTCATCAACTCGAGAATGTGTTCGCTTCGAAGATTAAACTGTAATCGGAAAACCGGTCTTAGGGCGAGTGGCTCAGATGACTTGATGTGTTTAGTTCATAAATACCAACCTGGTGGAGAGCTTTCCATTCCAGCAGACAAAGTTCGATGGTTGAAACCCGAAATAGTCCATGTCCAGGCTAGAGATTATGTGCAAAAACTTAATGGTAATATTGGATAGCAGCAGTCACAGTTTGGTAAGCTGTATGGCCTGTCGTGTGTGAGAGCTGAGAGCCAGTAATTGCAGCGATCTCCAGCCTGAACCTTCGAGTCCCTGCCAAGTGGTCTGTGTACCAAAGACCTTTGGCAGACTACATCCATTCCTTCAGGCTTCAGCATAACAGTAGCAGTGGCAGTTACTGCTTTTATGGAAAAGGAATATCTGTAAGGAGTATGATCTTTTTTGTACTTCAGAAATGAAGGTGATCTTCTGGAAACTGTGCAATCTCCTTTATCTGAACAGCTTAGCTGCTTGTAGATAGAAGCATGGATGGTGGAGGTGCCCTGGCTTCACCAAGAAAGAGTGCTTGGTCTCTTATGGGAACATCTGTGTTTCATGACGGTATTTTTAGGTGTAACAGTACCAGAGAGGTCCTAATCCTTTGTCCATGCTTGGATGCATGCTCCTTCTGGATGTTGAAGGATACCAGTGATTTTGCTGTGGTCTAAAAACACCTCTGGTAGGAAGGTAAGAAGTGGTAAATGTTTCCTCTGTGGTTAGCAGATAACTATCTCTCTGTCGTCAGTGATTTAGTCTGTTGGCTTCAGATGTTTGGTTCTGTTGTACAGTTGTTCAGGTTCTTTTTGACTTCAGTTGAGTCGTATTTATGTCCTTGGCATTTTGACCCCCATCTCTTGGCTAAGCACTACAGGACTTTGAAAGAGCAGTTATTGTTGGTTGTTTTTTTTTTTCCCTGGGTGGAAAGCCTTTCCCAATTTGGAAGCTTGACCAAGTGTTGAGAAAACTGAGGGGTTCATCTTTCAAGTTCTTGCTTTACCTGTTGTTAAATTAAGACTACTTCTTGTCCATATGCAAGAGAAGAGTGTTTTGTTTGGTAGTGGCTTCCTTCAGTTCAGTCCACAGGGGCAAATTTGCTTTGCGTCCTCATCTTAAGTAACTGCCCAAATCGATTTCACTTAACCCAGTTTTCCCTCAATTTTCTATAATCTACCTCTTAGCCAGATTTCATATGTTCAGAAGACTCTGCCTGTTTGTTAGGGTAAGAATGAAACGGTTGGGTTTAGACTCCTGTAACTTTTGGATGATCAGAAAAAGGGGAATGCCACAGTGCCTAATTGGATCAAGCTGTGTGTCAAAAATAATACAGTTTAGCTCTGGTGATGGTGCCAGAGCGATTTAGAGCTCATTTTACTAGAGTTAAAAGTGTTAATGATGAAATCCCCTCTTAAGGCTTTCTATATCTGAGGTTCCTGTAACATTTTCCTCCAGCACTGAATTCTCAGTGTGAAGTTTACAGCATACCCGGAGAGGACACTTTTGTAAAGGCTTATTTGGACCTCCCTACCCCTTCTTCTTCTCGAGGGTCGTGGAGAACACTCACCTCCGTCAGGGTCTGCTGGAAGGAGTTTGTTTTCAGGGTTAAATTGTTCGCAGGGAGCTGTGACCCATCCGTGCTGCGTCTGCTCCTCCCTGCCCCTCCACCTTTCAGTTCCACTTTCAGAGCGCGGTGAGGTTTAGCACTGTGAGATGGGTGGTTGAGCACCATGTTCCATGCTCTGACAGTCCGTGTAGCAGCTTTTGTACCACCTCAGAGAGCACGGATGGCAGAAACTTCTCAGTTTCAACAACCCTTAAAAATGGTGTTTGAAAGGCATGAACTCTCATTTGCTGGCAGATAGATGGGGTTTTTTTAAAGTCTCGAAAGAAACTGCCAGTAACAATTCACAACTCCAACTAGGTTGATGCTGCGCTAATACCAAAACCAGATAATCCTCACCCAGGTTGCACTCAGCTAATTGCCTTGTGCCATATTTGTAACACGTGACATCATAGCGTATCTTTTCACAGTTTGCAAGACTGTGTGAGATGCCTTTGCAGTGTAATTAAATATGTCTTAACTCTCTCATTTCAGGCTAGAAATCTTCATACAGGAGAACTGGCTGCTGTAAAAATAATCAAGTTAGAGCCTGGTAAGTTTTACATTCTTTTCTGTATTTTTGAATTGCATTTTCATTTTTTCCTTATGTTTATTTTGACATGGCTGTGAAGCTCCAGACAAAAGAAGTGTTGGGTTTTTTTGTAGTTTCAGCGGTTAGATGGCAGGAAGCACTGCAGTACGTACCATTACTTTTGGTCATGTCCTGCTCACTATTTCCTTGTTTGTTCTTATCTGCCTTATCGATCGTTGCGTAGAAAGATGTTGCAATGTGTTGTTAGTATAAAGAGAAGATTAAGTATAGATGGTAAATTGTGAGCTCTGAGACAGTAGGGAGCTGGTAGGCTGTGTGAGTTGAAAGGGGGAAGGGACCAGGCAGTGATGCTAATGCCCACCAGAGGTGCACTGGGAAAAAACAGAGCCCTGTGCTTTTTAATGTGTCATCTTTTTTCTAACCTGTGCTAAGGGAGGAGGATGGCTCATACTATCATTTCCCCATGCATTTTCTGCCACTCCTAAAAGTAGGGGACGCAGGAGAAGCTCACTTGCTGCCTAAGAGATTTGCTGAGCTGAAGCCTAATCCAAGTCCTGCATAGAGAGTTGAAATCAGAAACTGCGTCCTGAGTGGAAATGAGGAGAGGAGCTTTTATCTCCTCAGTCATAACTCAGCCCCACCTGAGGATCTTGTATTTGTTCGAAGAAGTAATCTCTCATTACTTGGTCACTGGCGTACCTTTCAAATCCCTCCTTAGCGTAGTCCTCTTCTGTACCTCTTTGCCACGTTAGTCTCCGTGGTTGTGGTTTGCCTGAACTCCTGTGCCGTGCATGTTCAGGGTCCTGGCTCTCTGGGACAGGGGATGAGGGAGGCTCCTCCTGTGAATGTGTGCTCGTCCAGTGCTTGTGGAGTAACATGTAGCTTATGAAGCAATTAAGGGACTCTGAAAATTAGTGTACAGTCACAGAGCTACGAAGTAGTAGTATTTATGGAGACATGATGAGATAGCTTCCATGTCTGGAGTGCTGCATGGAATGATGCAGGGAGTCTTTTAGGCAGGAAAAATGGAGGAGAATCTGGAAAGACACAGGACGTAAGAGGGGCTGACAGAACTGAGTGTTTTTTAGTCTGGAGGTAAGAAGGCTGATGAGGGATCTCACCGCCATCCTCCACGATGGACTGGAAGAGGAGCTGGAGCCAGACTCTCGTCAGGAGTGACCAGGGAAGGGGTGAGAGCCAGCTGGCGCAGGCTGCACCAAGGGAGAGTCCAGCTGGATGTGGGGAAGATTCTTTGCTAGGAGAGTTTGTGCTCTGGGGCAGAGCACAGGGAGGTGGTGGGATCTCTGTCCTTGAAGATTTTCTGAAGTTGACTGGGCAAGGCCCTGAGCAACACGACCTGACTCTGCGGTTAGCCCTGCTTGGAGCAGAAGGCTGGACCAGACACCTCTGGAGGTCCCTGCCAACCTGTCTCCTATGATTTGAGGTTTTGACGATCAGCACTGAAATGTCTCCGATCCCTGAACACCAGCATCTGTTTGTGACTGGACGGGTCAAAAGACTGTCATTTTGATGAGGAGCTCACCGTGTCAGTGTATTGCTAGCAAGTGAGGTGCATGTGCTGTCTTCCTCTTTCTTGCTTAAGAAAATACCTTGTCTCATTTGCTTGTCATTGCTTGGTTCTGTTCAGTCACTTGGGTCGAGAGGCATCATGGGTTCTTAAACACGAAGGGTTTGCTAATGTCTGTAGGTCCTTGACAAGCAGAAAGGCTGCCCTCTCTTCTCCTGGTCTCTCCAAACGTGCATCCCTCAGGAACTGAGCCCTGAGAGATGTCTCAGTTGTTGTATTTTGTAGTTCCTCCAGCTTTATATTAAATCCGTATTTATATTAAATCTGAAAAGTATTTGAAAAATACTTTTTCAGAACTACGATGCTTACCCAAGACATCTGACCAGCTTGAGCACCTGTACCTCTCCTATTGAGGACTCTCACCAGTGGTATATAATAATCGGAGAGTCAGTCTTAGAAACCAAATGTGTTTAAATCTTTCTTTTAGCCATATGAATAAAGTTTCAGAGGAGACTGTTTTTAAATAGTAAATATGTTCATTTTTCATGAAAGTTTAGTATTGTCCAGCTGACTTCTAGGCCAGCTAAATTTTTCCAACGTGTCTGTTAGCCTTGAATAATAATTTTCAAACTTCTGACAGGAGGATCAACACTTAATGTGTGTGCCTCACCCCATATTTCTTGGTTGTGAAATTCCAGATCAGAACTTTGAGGGAAGAGTGATAATGTCTTTACAGTTGGGATTTTTTATCTTCCAAATATTCCTTAATGTTTGTTAAAAGATAACAATCTTGCATGGAATCTCTCTTTTTTTTTTTTTTTTTTTTGCTATTTCAGTCACTTTGAAATGGTCAGGCAACTATGCATGAATTTGGGTTAACTCACCAAAGTAGTTTTTACCAAAATAAAAATGGGGTGCGGGGGAAAAGGGCTGGGAACATTTGTAAAACGGAGTGCTTTGGTGGCTTCACCCCTTGTTTTCTTCCTCTCGAGCTAGATTATCAGGGAGACTGAAGTGCCGGTTATAAAGTGGGAGAGGAAGGCAGCAGGAGTCCCCATCTATCGCGTCGTTAGAGATTCTAGGGGAAGAGGAGTTCAGATCCATCTTTGTCTTATTTACAATGAAGACCGGCAGTTGCGTCTCCCTCCTCATGGGATGTTGGTTGACCTGTAAGGCATTCCGAGGTGGTTTTAAGGATTTCAGCTGAAACTTTTCATATACTTTTTTGCTTTTAGTATAAATTAAACGTGAATTGATTTATACAACACGTGAGAGTGAGTCTGTTGCCGGGTCTTCAGGGTCATGGCTAGTCTCTTTTGTAAAGTGATCACAGAAAAATTAATTTGGGGGTTCTCACATCCAAGAAAAGTATGTTACCCTCTGGACTGCTTGATGTAAGATTTCTTATGAGCCTAGCTGTTCATTTCCAAGTTATTTTTTTATTATTCTTTTTTAACAGTTAAAAGTTCCTGCAGTCTGAACATTCTTTTCAGTTGGAAAAATTGGAAAAAATCTGGTCAATAAATGAAAATAAAAGCTCAGCTTGATTCTTTAGCTTTTCTTTTCCTTCTTTCTTGAAGTTTCCACTGAAGTGTACCAGCGCAGGTAAACAAGCAAAGAGCAGCCAAGCCGTGCTGGTGGTGCCACTGATTCCGTTGCAGCTCTCATCTTCTAGAGTCAGCAAGGTCTTCTGCAAATCCAGCTTCATGCACACAACACAGTTCAGATGTCAGTGGCTGCGGCTCAGTCCCTATTACATAAATGTCCTGAATTTCTGAACCTGCCTATTCACACCAGAATTAATGATCGTATGACCTAGGGAGTGGTGGTCGTGGGCAAGACCTCAGGCATGGCCTTAACGCCCACCAGCGTGACCTCTACAAGCCATTTTGACTCCTTCAGCGGTCCTTTCAATCCCCAGCTGTTTGATCTCGTTAGGTGGTAACCTCTTTGGAGCAGAACTGCCTATTGCCCTGTGATGATTTGATGCGGTGCACAGCGTGGGTTTTCCTCTTGTTTGGGGATTGCTTTTATGAGCTGAAAGGCAGTACGCAGCAATGGCAGGATAGTTCTCTTGGCCCTGCATGCTTCATCCCATCCCCATGCTACTGCGTCCCTTGTACCGGGGTGCGCATTTAGGTGAAAGCAGATGAAGGGACGGAGCTGGCAGCGGGTTTGGAGGCAGCGGGTGCAGCAAACGGATTGCAGGCTCTGAGCAACAAGGAAATGTGGTTTTCTCTGCAAGATCTGTGAAACTCCTCATTGTATTAAGTTGTGTTTGCATAGGTGCAAAAAGCAACTGTACAAACTTATGTGAGAGAAAAATACATGAAAAACTATTAAATACAAAGATCCCATCTATGACTGAGAGGTTTTTCTGAGCCATAAATCTCTGGAGGTGGGGAGGGTGTTTGGGGGAAGCATCCCTCTGTGGTCTGTTTTTAAATGTTTCCTTGGCATCCTCTATTGGAGACAGGATGCAGGACTGAAGGGCCCTGTACCTTGACTCAGGGTAATTTTTAATTCTGCAATCCACTTCACTGTGAAGCCAAAGAGGTGTTTTTGAAGGCTGAAGGTAGAAGAAGCGTGGGGAGGCTCAGGGGAGAAGCTAAAACCACTGCCTTTGGGTGACTGTGACTACTAACCTTTCCTTAGCAAACCAGGGCTGTTTTTATGTACGTGGATTGCAGCGATAAGACTAATTAGGCGATGTTAAATGCAGTGGAAACCACAGCGGGGATCCCTCAGCCCCTGCTCGGCAGCATGTGAAACGCTGTGGCCAGTGTTTGGGGCAGTGGTGCTGAGGAGAGGGAACCGCTGCTGGGTTTATCTCCCAGCAGGTCTACGGTGGGGCAGAGCAATGCTTTAATGACGGAAAAAGGACAGTATTAACCTATTGCTAGTGTAGTAAGAGGCTTCCTCGAGTGTTCATGTCGCTGCACCTGATCCAAATGAAGTAGGTGTGTTTTTATTGTGAATTTGAAGAACTTTGAAAGCTGAACTGAAGCAGAGGCCGGATCCTCTGCTGTTAGAGCTGAGGGGAGAGCAGGAACCGTCGGAGGCCGAGCAACCCCTACCTTTGCTTGGTGCTGCCTAACCGCTACAGTGAAAAGTGCAAGGCTCTGGCACAAAGTCACCACTATTGAGAACCCTGTTTTAATTAGCACTGGTGGCCATGTCTTACATGTTTTATTATGTTGTTGGTCTGACTTGCCACAGGGAAGTGATTTCTTCTAGGGTTTTTTTGTTTGTTTTTTTAATACATCTTCTTTTAAACGTGGCCAGCCTGATCTCCATCCATCGCATGTACACCCACAGCCTCTTGGCAGAGATCTTGTTGCGGGTTTGTTTTGTTTTTAAGGAAGGTTCACAGGATTTGTTTACTTATTTATTTCTTTTTAGTTCTCTGGGATGTCTGCTGCCTCTGCAGGGTGGCTGGACTGTGCAGCAGCTCACTGTCTTTGCAGGAAGGCATGACTGTTTAAAATCTTCCAGATTTTAAAAAAAAAAAAAAAAGTAAATCAGCTGCTCCCTGCTTCAATTTTAAGGGTTTTGAATAGCTGTGTAGGATTGTACTTGCCGAGCACCATCAATTCCTGGACCAGGCCAGTGTCAGAAGCTGTCGCAGCTAGCTGTGGTGGTCCCCCGGGGAGTGCAGCCTCTCCGAGCACCAGCACGAGCTTCTGTCAGACCGTAGGGCACAACTAGAAAAAGATTGGTAATGAATGCCGTAAGTTAGTCATGAGAGAAAAAGGCTTGTGAGTTATATACAGCATCTTCTGGAGAGGAGGAGGAGGTGGCTCATAGATAGGAATTAATTAGCAGATGGAAAAATAAGAGCTCCAAACTCAACACTTGATTAATACAGAGACAGGGGAATTGGGAACAGAAGACAAAAGACTCTGAAGCAAAGAGTGCCCCAGAGGAGGTGAGGAATGCGTTGAATTAAAGCTGCAAGAAGCTGCACACAATAAGATGGCAGTATTTTGGGAGACCTAGCAAAAGTGCTGAAATGGCGGGCGGGGATGAATTGTGGTTTGTTCATGTTACTCCCTCATATTCTGCAGGTAGTGAGTGAGTCGGTAGGCAAAGAGACTCCAACTTGCAGCCGAGACCCCAACATCAATACGTATTTTATTTCATCTGCTATTACCTTCCTTTGTCTGTTCTCCAGACAAAGGAAATAAACTCTGTACTTAGAAGGTTGCTGTCATTAATCTATTTGAATTTTTGGGCAGTACGCTAGATCTGCTACCACAGTTACTTAAGCTGTGCTGCTAAAATCAAAATAGACAGTGTTTTTCACTTTTTTTTGGCATAGACTTTGGAGAGCATTAGGCAAAAGTATTATGGCACGCTAATGACATTTCCCAGCATTCACTGAGTACAAATGCTTCAAATAATTTGGGAGCCAATTCTATTTCGGAAACTAATCCAACTGTACTCAGCAGCATAGAAGCCAAAACCATCTGAAACACTAAAGCCACTTCCTTCTATGGGTTTAGCAGATGAATCGAGAGGGGAGTCAATACAAAGAGGTAACTATTTGCTAGTGTAGTTTTCTGCCACTGAACTTTCTCCTTGGGAAAATGTAATACACAAAATATTTTAAAATTTACTAATGTCTATTGTAAATACTGCTGTAATGATAAACAGTGCCCTCAGAGACCTTTGACACTCTGAGGGCTGGCAGTAATCTGTTGTGCTCTCTATCTTTTGCAAGGTTACGGAGGAATCTCATTGCTGGTTTTCGTTTGGTCCAATGTTTGTGCTTTCCTTGTGAGATCCCTGTGAAGGCCAGAAGTAGCCAGTTACTGTTTCAGGTTGGTAGGTAGAACTGTTCAAGGGATTTTGTACAAGGGAAAATAGTCATCCAAAGATGTGTGGTACTGTGCTCAGTACATTCAAATCCAGGTCTGGTTCGTTACGTTTGGTTTGTATCTCATAGTTCAGATGGGGAGGTTCATATTCCGCATAGGAACACAGCTGTGGGGCTGAGTCAGGCTGCGATGGGGGTTTGTCCTCTCCGGACCACAACTGCAGCACAGCGGAGCTGCGCTGTCAGTCCAGGGCGTGTTAGGGACTGGAGAAGGGTGCTGCAGCGATGCAGCCTTATTCTTTGTGTAACAAATTCCTTAGAGATGCTTTGAGCTATGGAGAAGAACAAGCCTGAGCCATATTTAAACTAAGCCTGCAGGGGTTGAACCGTTGTTGGCAGCGCCTGGGGTTGAAGAAACATGAAAACAACTTCTCAGTGCCGCTTACACCTTCACTGCCTTGGGTTGTGTCAGCTGGTCAGGCTTGGGATCGTGTCCTTTGTGCGTGGCGGTTTAAATAGACACAGGTTTTATGCGCTGAACGGCAGCTGGTCAGACGCTGCTGGAAGCCCTTGCTCCTGATTCCTGTGCTCCTTTGCTGGCTGTCACCTCCCGTGGCATCGCGCTGGCGTCACCGTAGCCTGGGGGACACCAACACCGTTTTGTTGGGAGAGTTGGGTGTGCAGCTCGTTACCACCGCTGCATCTGTCTAGGAATTAACCCAGGGCTGAACGCCTGAGCTTCCAAGTGTGCCCTTAAAGCCTGGACATTGCCTTGTGCCGTGCCGTGTCCCGAGCGGTACTGCCGCAGGCTTGCACAGCTGCTCGGCCTGCCTGTGGAGCGTGCACAGAGCAAAACAGAGACAGCGTGGTCTTCTAATGTAGAGTGCACAGCATTTTAATTAACTTAACTTCTTGAAACCTGGTCTAATTTTACTTTGCATGCTTCTAGTGCATTTATAATCTGCTATTCTTCTTTCAGAAATGTATGTATCCAGAGTGGGTGAGCTCGTGTTTCCATGTAGCGTTTCACTTACAACACAGAGCTTCTTGGATGAAGAAGGCCAGCAGAAGGGGTTGTGGTGGAGGAAGGAGGTATTACGAGTAGGAAAGAAGCTGAAAGATCACACATTTTAGTTGGAAGATAATGCAGAGCGCGGCAGTTGAGGTGAAGGCAGGTTGCGAAGGGGTGAATTGGGAGGACACATCATTTGACAAAGTACGTGAAGAAAAATAGCAATAGTGAGATGGCAGTGGTGAGAAGGGAGAGTAAAGATGGGATCATGAAAGGCTGAAATGTACAACAGTAAGTAGATAAGGCAAGGAGAGAAGAAATGAGATGAAAGTGTTAAGGAATAGGAATATAGTTTATATGTTGAGATGGCTGCTCAGAAATAGGATCCAAGCAGGGCAGAAGAGAACGTACATGGGGAAGTTGTTTCTGGTGTTAGACCAGTCACTCCAAACACTTGTGTGCTACTTACTGCAGAGCTCGTGCTGCTGTGGCAGCGCATTGCCATCAGCAATATTTTGTATCAATCGAGAGATAATCAGTACCATCAGTGGTTAGCAGTTGGCAGCTAGATGCCTGGCAATAAAATTTGCTGGTGGAAACATCATTGTTTCCAAATAGCTGTTTCCTGCTTGGAATCAAATTTCTGAGCTTCAAGTTTGGGGAATTTAAATTCTTTCTGTCAGACTGCAGGTTTCCTTGAATCCTGAGAAAAGAGGTATGGATAAAACAGCTCGGATGCTTGAGTGCAGTTTAAATTATTCCCCTTCTTAAAGATGTGAAACTTTAAAAGGATTGTTCTCTGTTTTCAAAATGGTTGGTAAAGAGCAATGCAGGTCTGCAGGGTGGTGAAGAAAGCAGGAGTTTTGTATGTGTCAGAGCTACGGTTTGGGATGCTACAGGCCTTGCATCCTCTCCACCTCCCCCAAAATATTTTGGGGCTGTTGTTCAGTTGTCTTGCGTGTCAAGCTATCTAAATGGGGATTGGAAAATGTCTCGGGAGTTAAACTTGATGAGGATAGAGGGGAAAGACTGGCAGCAAAACTCCAATCTAAGCAAAAACCTGTGTTTTGGGAAAGCCATCCCTTTCATCAGCAGAGACTGAACCCTCACGAGGTTCAGGAAAGTGGTTTGGAGTGAGTGGCTGAGAACTGGGGAGCATGGGGATGTCTGGAAGTCAACGCAGAGGAGCTGATGACCTGTGGCTATTGCTTGGCAGTGGAGTTTGTATAATGGGGTGAAAGGTTTCTGCGAAGTTGTCACTCCTGTGGGGCTTTCTCTCCTTGTTCAGGAACTCAGGTTGTTGAAATAAAAAACTTTTTAGGAATGGTCCCAGCAGAGGCAATAGTTGCTTCTGCTAACTCAGAAGGCGGGCATCTCTTGGGCGACTTGTATGAATACAGTGAGAGCGTTTGGGCTCATCAGCGATGGTGTGACCCTGCTCTTCATCCTTCAGCGTCCCATACAGGAGTGTCCACCCAGTCCTGTTGCTAAACGGCATCTCGCTTCTAAATAACAAATGTTAATTATAGTGTTAAAAATCCCAGGTCTGCAAAGTGTCTACAGTCAAGCTCCCCAGAGAGGCCTGGCGGGTAGGCTTTGGAGTGTGGGTCACACCTCCTGCCAGGCAGCCTGACGTGTCCGCCTGGCGTGTTGGGGCCCGCGAGGACTGCATGCTGAGGGCACTAGCTCGGGGCAGGAGTGCTGGCAGGCTGGCTGGCACCTTGAAGATCTGGCCTCTTAATAAGTGCTTCTGTCCCACCCTTTGGTGACACCATGAATGTCTCCGAAGGCCGTCAGTTCCCTCCTCCCAGCTGCGTGCGAGCCCTGGACGCTGCATGCCCGTCCCTCCCTCTGTTCCCGCACAGCATCAGCCCTGTGATGCAGCACTGAAGTAATGCAGAATGAACTGATTTAAAACAGGAACTATGAATTTCTCCCCTGAGGAGCCTTTTGGACAATAAAGTGATTCACAGCTGACCCAGGAGGAGTTGTGAAAAGTGGCCCTGGGTCTTTTTGCAGGACGGGACCACTCAAAGCAGTCAGTGGAGCACATGAAAATATGACCAGGAGTGAACTTGCTTAAAAACCATCAAGCTCAGGCATGCTCAGAAGACCTAATAGCGCTGTGTGATAGGCACTAGAGCCATCAGAGCCTTCCCATGCCGCAGAGTGGGGTATGTGGATCCAGCATACGCATGCTCTCCATCTAGGACAACTTGGCAGGACATCTATACATGCCCGTTCCGCGTAGATGAGGAGTAGTGTCTGCAAGTAGAAGAATTCACTAGTGTTAACGAGCTGTCAGTTTTCTCGATGATCTCCCATTTAAATACGGATTTATTTTGCGTTTACCAGGCCTTACCTTGCTTAGCTTCTGCAATCTGATCCGATCGCATCACACGATGATATGGCTGCAATTTTCAGCAGTCTCCTCCCTGCCAGCTGTGCTGGAGAACAAGCAGCTGGTTGTGCCAAGCAGAGCAGCCTCGACCACGGGCTGTGATCGGAGGAGAATATTCCATTGTAATGCTCTATTGTGTCCTGTGTGTCTCGCTGCAGAGGTAAAATTACATAATAGTAGCAAGCTGCAGTGACTCACCACGCTGCTCGTGTGATTTACAGCAGCTCCCTAAACGACGTTTTTGCTCAGCATGCCACATAACCCATAATTGCAAACATGTGAGTAGACAAAAAGTACATTTTTCCAATTCCGTGTTATTTAGCATCAAGCAATCTCTGATGACTAAAACAGATGAAAATCTCTTTGTATGGATATATCGTCACCTTTGATCTAGTTCTTTTTGTCTTGCTGTCTCCCTCTCAATGAAGTATTTTCTGCAAATTCTTTGTCTTACTGTCTTCTTTTTTTTCATGCTATCCAAGGATATTTAGTTTTTGCCCTATTCCAGTGTCTCTTGCCAAGATTAATACTCCAGCTGCCTGGAAACTCTGAATTCCTTTGTTTTGAATTCATTCTTGTCGTCTTTGAACGACTATACAGCTTCTCTCCTATCTCTGTGTCTGATCTTTCAGAATCATTTTCTACATATTTTAGCCCAGCTTTTCTCATGGATACTTCTCCTCTTCTTCCCATCTGTTTGCTACTTTTCTGTCAGCTCCCTGTCTATATTCAGCTTGCACCTCCCTTTCCTCTTCCAAATCTTTTTTTTTTTCTTTTTTCTGTAGGTAACCCCATTTTTTGCATAGATTCTCCATTTATTAACTGCAAATCAAGAGATCGTCTTTTCTGTCTTCCTCTAGTACAGGCAGGATCAGCCTAAGTCACTCCTGATGGGTACTTGTTGAGCGTTTTCTCCATGTTTTTCCCTGGTGGGAAATTTCACAGCTTCCCATGCCTTCGAGTTCAGTGCTGTGATGTTACTGCGATCAGAAAAGCTTTTCATGTGTACAGGGAATGTAGGTTAAGGCAATTTAAGCCCATTGCTAATTGTCCTATCATAAAACTGGAGAACGGATTATCCCTTCTCCCCCCTTCCCTGATATCTTTTATGTGCATGAAGGTTGTTATCTTTACTCCTGTCAGTCTTTTTCTAGCCCAAATCACCGTATTTCCTTCCATTTTTCCCCATTAGTCACGGTTCCTAGAACTGACGTTCCTGTTGCTCCACACTAGGCAGCCCAGCCGATGTGCTATCGACAGGCAATTCCGGCGGCTGCCTGCAAGTTTTTGCTGTTACAGGAAAGCTTCTTGATCATGATTTTCACATGTGACGGTATCTAGCTGTTCTGAAATGCTGCTTCTGACAAGTCAAAGATTGCTTGATTTGAAGATGGCAGTTCAAGAAGAGAGCATGGATATTTGGCATTCGATACTCTGAACTCATGGACAGCTAGTAGCGTTAGAGACAGACAGTACCTTCTTTGGTGTGGGGTGGGAGGCTTTTGCCTTCAAACTTGCTTAGATTTGACTTTCTTGAAAAACTTCCGTAGTTTTAAAGTGCTCCAGTTAGTTATCAGTGAGCATTCAACAATTTCCCTTAGGAAGTTTGTCAGAGAAATGGGAGGAATTAATCCGTCTGATTCGAACTCAAAAATCTTTTGTTCATAGTAATCATTTACGGGCAGGGTGCATGAATTCAAGCAAAGTTGTAGCTGAAAGGTAGCCCATAAAGCAAGCACAGTGTGAAATCTGTGCTAAATTTATGGAAATCGTGTTGCCTTTTCTTTTTTTCATTATTAAAAAAAAAAATTACTTACGTTTAAAAAAAGACTCTTGACATTTGAAACTCTGCTACTAATGTTTTCCTGCCCCGGTGAAGTGTTTCTCCGTACAATTCAATTTCAAGAAGCCCTTGAGGATTTACTGAAATCAGTCAGGGCTGTATTTCATACAAGTGTGTTCCCTTCTACCCTTGTATTTCATAGTTATTTTCTTAAGTCTGGTAATCATTGAGACATAAAGGCTGTGATCATTTGGAAATCGTTATACCAAATTGGCACTTCTTTTGCTATATCTGTAAACATCTATTACGTACCGGTGTATGTATGGAGAGCGGGGGTTTCCAAAGGGATTGTAAATGCCGTGGGGCTGTACATCGCTACTGCTGCTGTGGGTCCTGCGGGTGCCAGTGACACCGTTGCTCAGGGAAGTTGCTTCAAAGCACAGCAAATAAAACCATCTATTTTTAAAGGGCTATTAAAAATATTAGCTATGCTGTTACTTGTTAAATAAACACGTGGAGAATCCAAAGAGAGTTTACAGCAGTGCTTGAGACCTCTTGGACTTGTCAAAATGGTATAAATTAAGGGGGGCAGTACCAAGCAGTACGTGTTTTCTGGGTTGCACATCCCTGACTTTGATAGTAGGAGATAACTTTTACTAGCGAAACTTTAAACAAAAATAAACATACAAAGCAATTTTTTCCTTGAGAGAACATGGCAGCTACCATACTGTCTGGAGCAGGATTGTATCTAAAACCTAAAACCTTTATCTAAATTCTAGTCTTTCGTGTCTTGCAAGCTGTTACAGAAGTTTTGTTGTGCCAAAGGAAGAATAAAGGTAGTAATGTATATGTATGCATGATCACAAAGCAGGCACACGTCTAGGATGGCCTAATAGGCCGATTTTTGCAATGTTGCTCTTCAGAGGGAGGCTGTCAGGCGGTGCTGATGTTACTTGGTGTGTCACTGCTGTTCAGGCTGATCCTCCGAAGCCAGCTGATAATGTGCCTCCGTAGGAGCCCCAGCGCTGGGCTGGTGTGAGCCTGCCCCGAGCTTCAGGGAGGCAGAGCTGCGGTGTTGGAGCTCTAGATTCTGGGGAGAACATCCTCTGTTTGGAAATTCTCTCAATGGGATTTAATAAAAATATACCAGTGTCTTTCCTAGTTCTCAGATAGTTTAGTTTGCTTCATTGCATCTATAAATTTTTTTTTTTTTTAAATTTATGACAGCTTTTACCCTTTTATAGAGTTAGAAACATACTAGGCTATTACTCTGGCCATAATATATTTTTCAGTAGATTTTTTTTTTTTTTGCAAAGGATATTTAGGATGTGCAAATGTGCTTATGTAGCTGTCCTCATCCAAAAATGCACTCATAACAAGACAGTCCGTGTTGAGGACTCTGTGCTTCTCTTCTGAGTCAGCAGTGGCTGAGTGGGCGTGCAGGCCATATGCTCTATCAGAGTCGTTTTGAAATGAAATACTTTTAATAAAGAGCCTATGGTATGTTATCTCTTCTGGTTTCAGGCGGGAGACTCTGGAATTAGTTTGCAGCAATTTTTCCTCTGTTGCTGGGACCCTTGTGCTGTGAGCACCGTGTCCCCGTAAAGCCGAATCAGCTCCGGCTGGGGCTGTCTCTCGGCTATAGAGGGGCTGCTCCGGAGTTTTCTATGTGCTCCCCATCCTACCGTGGGATCCCTTTGTTTCTTTTTCAAAGCACTCTCGGTGCGTGCTGAGCTGTCTTAACTGATGGATCGTGTTCAGGCCACCAGGCCAGCACTTCTCTGTTGGTCTTCAAGAAATACTGGTGTCTCATGCAAAGCATGTAATAAAGAATGGCAACTGAAAGGATGGTGTACGTGGGTAACTCTTGCTGAACAGGCTGGCATGCTGGAAAGCCCTCGTGAAGGGCTTAGCAATTATCCAGATCCATAGCTTGTTTTTATGAGTTATGTGCATACCTTCAGATCTCTTTGAATGTTCAGTTGTGTGTGATGTAACTGTGGTTGCTTCCTGTTTTTCAGGAGACGACTTTTCGTTGATACAGCAAGAAATATATATGGTTAAAGAATGCAAACATTGCAACATAGTCGCCTATTTTGGGAGCTATCTCAGGTAAACCCTGCTTTTTAGACCTGCATTTCTGCTGGTTCTTTCCTAAGACAATGCTCAGTCTGGTTTAGTACTTATATCCTCTCTCAGTGTTCTTCTCTAGGTTGAATTCCCTTTGGTTCCCAGTTGGCTTTAAAAAAAAAATAAAAAGAGAAAAGTGACTAATACTTTGTTTTCTCTGCTGGCCAAAAGGCCGGAATATTTTTATCACTAGGAATAGAAAGAAATTTTTCCCCTAGAGACTCTTGCAACATATCCAATCCTACTCACTTGCGGGGCAGATTTTAAACGTTTATCACTTCTAATATAAAACTAGCTCGTTATTTATCTAGAGCAGAATTGCTTTTAGGTATTTTATTTAACGGTAGTCTTGTATGCTGTGAAGGTATAGCCAGTGAGTTGTAAGAGCAAGACACTAAATCTGAGCTGCTGGTAATAACATTTTTCATAATTCTGGTGTAACAGATGCGACGTACTGAGAGGCAGAAACAAGGTGATGCCAGCTGGCTGCATCTTCAAGTGCACACGTTAAATGTTATACAGAAAGCTGGGGAATATTTTCCATTTCTGTGGAACTCTGCCATTTATCAGTTGGCTCTGTGGGAATATATATCACCACTTCGCCTGTTTGGTCTTTTTCTACAAGGCTTCATCTTTAGTTTTCTTGGAGGGCTGCTTTTTTTAAGTCATCTTAAATACAGCCCAAATGGACTTCAACTGGGACAAAATGGCTAAATTTCTAAATCCCCAGCACCCTTTTTGGAGGCCATGAAGAGTTGTTTAGATATAAATTAGGTAATTTCAATTTAACACACTAAACTCACAGTTTCAGTCTTATCTAATGTAATCTTGCTGATAGCAGATAAACCTCAGGTGTTTCTTCTGCATGTTCTTTATTGCAGTTAGGTCAGAGTTAAAGCAACACCTTTTAGGTCTGATAATGTTTAAAGACTTCTCAGTGACTTTGGCGTAAAATTTTCTTGTTGATAGGTGAGGATTTACATTGAGATTATTAATAACATGTAAAATGTGTAACTGCTAGTCATGTATCAGAATGTGTATTTTTAACAAAGAGTCATCAAGACCAATAGCAAATACTTTAAATAATCATTATTAACTCCATTCTGTATACAGATCAATCAGCTTCTGATGCTTGTGTTTTAACTTTCTTTTGATAGCCGTGAGAAGCTGTGGATATGCATGGAATACTGCGGTGGAGGATCTCTCCAAGATATTTACCATGGTACTTTGAAACTTATTTTAACATTTGTACCTTTTGGAAGCTTTCTGCAAAGAAGAAAAAAAATAAATAATAAGCAAACTGTCACGGAATGGTTGGTACTGGCCAGGCACTGCACGTGTTTTTTCTTAGGGCATGAACAGTGTTTTTTTGGCTACAGTCAACAGATTTTGTTGAGAGCACTTCTCAAATATGGTGACCGTCATTTTGGGCTAATACCCTGTGATTCTAGGGCGCAACATGCTTTATTTTTTAATCATCACACTGTTTATTTTTCTCCATGATGCTTAGGGGACTGACCCAAAGAGCTCGAGTTATTGCAGTGGAGAGCTCTTCGGTAGCTGCAGTTGCCGTACACTGGGAGCTCACCTGTGTCTTGGCTTCTCTCAGCCCATGTCTCTGAATGCCATATGCAGAAGCATGTTACCTGCTTTCTGAAGGGGTGGAAAAAAGACCTCTAAAAAAGTTCATGACCAGAAATCATGCTAATTGGATATGAAGACTGTACATGATGTGAGGAAGCGGTTTTTACTGGGAAATATCTACATTTGATCTTTAAAGGGTAGAAATGACTTGTTATTCTTGCTCCTGTGCAGTACTGTACCACTCTTTTATTAATATTTTCCCCTGTGAGGTTTCATCTAGAGTTGTTCATTCTGTAGAAGGATTTATTGGAGTTGTTGGAAAAGCAGTCTGGGGACTTGCTCTGCCTTTAAATGATAACATGGAGTTTTCGAATACCAGAGCTCTTTCGGCTTTATTTTTCAGCCAGTTAGTACACACAGCTTTAAAACAATTAAAAGTCTCATAGGCACCTAGTATAGAACATTGCCATTTCTAATATTAAAAAATTAGCAGAAGTCACTTTTATTGTTTTTTACCTTCCTCGGAATACAGGATATTACATTACTATGAAGTCACTTGTAAAATGATAATTAGATTTTTGTCAAAACAGGTTTTCTTCTTGCTGTGGGTATTGTCTTCTGTTATTGTGCTGGTTTTTTTACAGAAAGCCTTTCTGTATAAGAAGCAAACAAAACCCTCTTTTCAGCTGAATGTAAAATACAGTTCATGTAAAATTGGTCTTTAACTTTTGCATGGAGATACCACTTTTTGGCTGCTTCACAATGTTATTTGTGTATTGTGTATTGTAGACTTACACCCTTTTTAATCTTTGTTTTCAGTAACAGGACCTCTGTCAGAGTTACAAATTGCATATGTATGCAGAGAAACTTTACAGGTACTGTACTTCTGCAGGTATACGATGAAGTGTTTGCTCCATGTATAGAAAGTAGATACAGAAGATGATTTCAGAAAGCGCTGCAATACCATCACTTATATTTGTAAGCTTTGGGAACGTGGCTGAAACCAATTAACCAGGGTTAATCTGTTAGTTTCCATACTGTAAATAAAAATTAGCAAGAAAGTCCAGTAACGTAGTGCAAATATTTGCTTAAAATCATTGTCAGAGCAGTGCCGCTTCTCTGCTGTAATTTGCAAAGAAGTTGACACAAGAGTAGGCGTCTCTGTGGATCCCGTTGCAGGACCAAAATACTGAACCTCAGTCCTGCTCCTGTTTCTTCGGTGAGCCTGTTGGTTTCAGGGAAACTGTTGAAGGCAGATCTGCGCGGGTTGTGACCGCGGTGTTGCCTGGGCAATTTTCATCCATTGTTCTAACACAGTGATTCGGTGCAGCAGTTGTTTAGGACAAATTTTTGAATCTCGTTGCAGAAAACAGCTAATACCTAGTAAGCAAGGGTAAGTAGCTGAGTAATGGAGGGGGAAAAAAAAAAGGCACATTTTAAACTGCCTGCTTGATCCGTGGCAGTAAATTCCATTAATTTGTAGAGGAAAAATACTGCAACCAGATGACTAAAATTCTCTTTCATTTTGTGATTGCTAATAACTGTAGAAATACAAGATAAGATGATGTAGGCAGCTTGTTTCTTAAAGGAACTTTTCTTTCCCTGCTCCATGAATAATTTCGTGAGAGAATCACGGGGGTGCACACCTTTCCCTGAAGCGGTGGCTGAACTGGTCACTGCCAGAGGCAGGGGTGTAGACCCGTGAACTAATCAGCTTGGCGGTTCTGTTCCTGATCGCTTCTTACTGCAGGGACTCGTATTGCTGGAAGGGCAGCTTAAAGGCTAAACACCTGCTTGTTGAAACCTTCAGGACTTCAAAAATACAGTTAATTTTAATGAAGGGAAAAGGTGATGTATCTTGAGGTTTGTTTTGAAAATACACATATATCTATGTAAAATGATATAAACCATGACTGGTTTAAATGAGTCTTCACATGTATTGGCTGGAGCTGGGAGAGATGAGGAACAGAATCCAGCGTACCTCTTATCTGCAAATCTCAAATTTTTCCACTTTCAAATAAAATACGTTGAGTAATCTAAATGTATTAAATTGACTGGCTTTGTAGTATGTTAACAAATGGCAAAATGACGCATTGTGTCTCTCTTTATTTCCAGGGTCTTGCTTATTTGCATATGAAGGGCAAAATGCATAGAGATATAAAGGTAACTTGGAACTTTAAGAAACTTATCTTAAACTTTCTAGTGCAGAAGAATATTCCTGATAAAAGATTTTTAACTTTCTATTTATTATGTTTTAGGGTGCAAATATTCTACTAACAGACCATGGAGATGTCAAACTAGGTAAGCAGCCTGAATTTAATAATAAGACATAAAGCAATTGGGAATGTTTTAATTTGATCAAACAAAAGCTACAGTACCAGCTGGGACACTTTGATTTAGCAAGTTGCCTTTTACTTTTATCATTCCATTAAGACAAAAAAATAACCAGAATGTAGAGACCATGCCTCCCAAGAAGAATATTCAGCTTTTGTAAGGCTTTGTTTTGTGTTGAACAGATATGCACAGCAAAGATTGAGCTTGGTACAAATGACAAAGCATAATACAGCAGATCTCCTGTATTGTTGCAATCAATTTTATTAGATACTGTTCTCAGTGGCATGAACCTTTTGGTATTGCACTGCAGGATGTTCTTATTCTTATTTGGGGCAATAGTTGACGATAGAAAGTGTATATCCATGGGCTTGTGTACGTATGAGACAAGAAGTTTTGCATTCTATGAAGAAGTTAAAGATAATTTCTTTTTTCAACCACCAAGCCTTGAAGCCGCCCAGGTTTCCCAGGAATTTGCCAGGTTGGGGTTAGCTGGATATCAATGTGTTTGTTCCTAGCCAGAATGGGAGCTCTCCCTCAGAGCCTCCAAGGATCCACTGTGTGAGGCAGCGTCTCCTGAGCCTGGCAGCCTGTGGAAAAGTGGGGTCTGATCCTGGCTGTGCCTCTAGCCAAGTGTATGACGTTGGGCATTTCCACGCAGGTGGAGAAGAGGAAACTCTCCTCTTTTGCAAGTGCTCTGAGGTCTACAGATGAAAACTCAGAAGAGATCTGTATTACTGGCTTCCTCCAGTGACGCTTTGCATTTAGCGCAGCACAAACGGGCTCTTACCTGAGTGCGCTGCCTTTAAAACCCCTGTCTGCTCATCTGATGCCTCGCTTCACAGAAGTCTACGTGTAGTTAGGGCTTTGCAGGAAGTAGGGAGCAGACATCCTGGGAGAAGGAATGGGATGCTGTGTCCAGTGTTGGAATCAGGGCGGTTGTGCACTAGCTGCATCGCTGCTTTTCAGAAAAGCTCTGTGGTGCAACACGTTTACTCCACTGTGGTGAACCAGGAGTGCTGTGCTAAGAAAGTACAGCTTTTTAAAAAAGAAGGAACAAAAAAAAGAGTAAAACTTTGAAACTGATAGGAGATTCCACTAACTGCATTAAAGTTTGATTACGCACTGATACCTTCCTTTTGCCTGGTAAGTTAGTTAGATTTGCCCACAGTTATCCTCCAGCTATCATACTACAAATGCAATAAAAATAAAAAGGACTTAAATGATTTTTGGCTCTGCAAGACCACCTGATTATCTGCAGCTCTGAGAACAAGGGATTATTGTCCCCTAGACAGAGTCTCCAGAAATGAGAACAGATGGCCCCCCGCAGTTCCTCCATAAGTAACACAGAAATAGTACCGTTTCCAAAGCATGATGCTGTTTTTCCTCTTGAATATTAAATTGAATATCCACTAAATTTTGTGAGGTTGCTTGGTTGCTGAATTGTGAGATGGAAAAATAGGTAGGAGAGGAATAGGATCATGAGTAAGTATGTAGAAACTAAACTTTTCAGTTTGAAGTCACATCAGTGAAGACATGAGCTGATCTCATTATTAATCTAACGGTGGAAGCTTAATGAATTTTTAATTTGGATGAGAAATGTGATTGTTCTTTCATAATATGATACTTCCTAGAATAGAATTGGGGTCTTAAAATGAGATTTCTAAGTCTACGTTAATTTTATTTTCCAGCTGACTTCGGTGTAGCAGCAAAAATAACAGCCACCATTGCAAAGAGGAAATCATTTATTGGTACCCCTTACTGGTAATAAACTACTTTGATTGCTTTGATTGTACGCAAAGCTAAGTCTGTATTTATGCCAAGAATTCTAAAATACACATTTTTAAATATATATAGCAATTGCATAAATTCCCTTTCTTCCAAGTAAAATGCCCAAAGGGTAAAAGTCTGGGAAGCACTGATTGTAGCTGATCTGTTGCTGTAACACAAGCTACCTGATATTTGAGGCAGGATTGCTGTTTCTCACAAGTGTATTAATGCAGAACATTCTCCCCTTTTTCTGATACCTAATGGTCATTCAGTTTCTTAGTAACTTCTTGCACTTTGAGTGAATAAACTAAACAATGTCTTCTCAATTTCTATGCAGAAAGAATTGTGAAGAAAAACAGATTCTAAACTATCTTTTAATCATCTCTACTGATTAATGTGTGTACAAGACAGCATTTAATATGCAAATATAACATTGTAAATCTTGAGCTGGATTATATATGTAAATTTAACTGCTGTTGGTTTCTGGCATTACTGTGATGCAGTTGAGATGCCTACGGCGGTATTCTTGGTATAGACTGAATGCGTATGTACAGCTTAATCTAGACAATGGCTTTTAATTGTTCGCTGCCCTCTTTATCCTGTTGGAGAAGGAGGACTGAGGGCAGGAAGATTATCTGGTCATTAAAGCATTTCACCAGGAATCATGAGACTGGTTCTATTCCTAGCGCTGCTGTCCAGCCCATGACCTCGGGCAAAACACGTCACCTCTGTGTGCTTCTCCGCTCCCCTAATGCCGGGGGACGTCAGGCTTTTCCCTGACTTACACTCTTTGGGGAGGCTTCTGCTCCAGGGTTATGTGACGGGCTTTGTGCCTCCCACGTGCGGCTGGTGCTCTCATTGAACGATGTCTTTGTTTTTAAAGGATGGCCCCAGAAGTTGCAGCGGTGGAAAAGAACGGTGGATATAACCAGCTCTGCGATATCTGGGCGGTTGGCATAACAGCGATTGAACTTGCAGAGCTTCAGCCACCCATGTTTGATCTTCACCCGATGAGGTCTGCTGGCTGGGGAGCTTGCGTATCTCCAGGACCCTCTTCAGTCCCAGCAGGGACTGTTGGAATATAGTTCAACCTTCTCTGTAGCTCAGACCTAGAAACTCACGCTAGGGTTCCTTCATCAAATATCCACTTTCTGCATGAGCTGTGTCTGTTTTTAAGGCATCAGTCTGAAGCTACTTAAATTTACAATTGAAATTATAACCAAAATTTTAAAATCTTTTTTAAAAAACTTTGTACTGTCGTCAACAATCTGATTAAGAACAGATACAGATTTACTATCTAGTGATAGTAAATCACTAGAGAAGCTGTAGCCTTATGTTTAACAGGATTATGCATGGCAATAAAAAGGTTTTATTTAAAGATAAGAAAATCAGCAGCTTTACTGTGTCTGTCCTCTAAGGCAGTATAGACTATAATCCAGTTTCACCAGTATGATTCTTACCATAAAGTACTAATTTAAAGTGTTTAGGTATTGGAATGAAATTAATTATTTTTTACCATATAATAATGTTATTCTTCCTTTACCTTTAGGGCTTTGTTTTTAATGTCAAAAAGTAATTTTCAACCGCCAAAGCTAAAGGAAAAAGCAAAATGGTAGGTTAAACCCTCTCTTTTATTCAATATTTTGCACATAATGTGAAAATAGTACTTGTCATTATTGAAGAAGGGAGGCAGTGAAAAACAGTGTGTGCTAGTTTTAAACCCGGGAACTTGAGAAGTGATTTTGCTTACAGGAAGTTTCATTGAGAAACAACTAGTTGTTTTTTATAGGTGTCTGAAAGCAAACGAGAGAGGGTTAAGGTCCAGTATCAAACATTTTCTGGCAGAAAACCAGCAGTAAGGGACAGGACAGTCCTACTTATGTAAATTTATCTCTGCCAGTCATCCAGAGGGAAATGAAATCTCCCTTCTTGGATCCTCTTTGTATGTTCTAGGAAGAAAAATTATTTTTATCCTTTCCCCTTAATTCCTATTATAGGGTATTTGCCTCTGTCAATGGGACAGGTAATCGTTTAATCCTTTCATGATTTCTTTAACCTGTGATACCTTCCTCGGGCCTGCAGGATTTTGTACCACACTTACTAACATTTTATTTATGAGACTCAAAACAATCCTGGCGTGCAGGATTTTTTGCTCATGATGCTGCTGCACAGTCTTTTTACCTTGAGGTGTTTGGGTGGGCAGATGTGTGCTAGAGGAAGGGAAGAAAACACTTCTAAGTGCACGTTTCCTGTATTAAACTGCTCAGTGTAACCCCAGCCAATGCACTTTACTTCTCCAGTGCCGCTGTCTCAGATGCTAACACTAGAAGAGGAAATGTGTTTTGTAACATGATTTGAAAGCAAACAGACTTGGGCTAATATTGTCCCAAGAGAGGCATACTAACACAAATGCAATTGCGAGAAAAATGCTTGAAGAGTTGTAGGTCCAGTCATAACATCAAGTCATAATTCAGATCTAAAAAGAGATTGTATGACAGAGTCACCTTAGTTGTTCTGAAAATAGCAACAAAGCATTTTAAGAGTAAGCTGAGCCTCTGTCTGTAACTTCGTGTTTTATTTTCCTACCTGTAGCCAAGAACAGTGAAATTTGTAGGTTTGCCTAGATTTTGAGGGTTTACTGGGTACATAATTCACAATTTTTATTTCTGATACCTAATTCTGTAACAACTGAAACTGGAAAAAGTTGAAATAGCACCATACGTGATTGGTTTATTTTCTGTACCAAAATGTTTTCCATGCGAGTTCCGTGAATTGAATGGGTTTTTCCCTATTTTGTTAACTTGGAAATGTAGCTACTCAAACCTGAGATGAGGTACCTGGACGACATTCTAATTTTGCACACCCTTTTGTAATCTGTTTAGTAACTGTGTTAAAATCAAAAATATACTCTTGAAAAATTAAATATAAAACCTCATTTTTCTTTAAGGTCATCAACATTCCATAATTTTGTCAAAATAGCACTTACAAAAAATCCAAAGAAGAGGCCGACAGCAGACAGGCTCCTTTCTGTAAGTGGCTTGGAACATTTAGTGACATCAATAAGAGATCTCTTGCTTCAAAGTGAGCAACACATCAATAGGAAACCAAACTGGAACAATTTTCTTTCTCTGACCTTACAACACGGGTGGTGAAATCTGAAGGCAAGAGACATTGGTCAACTGTAGGAAGTAGCAAGATTTTGTTCAGTATCAAGATTTTTATACAATTTTTCGTAGGAACAATTACAGAAATTTGCTTCATGTTCTGTCTTCAGCCTTGTCCCTTCTGCAAGTGGGTGTCTCAGCCTCTTGGATATAGCTGCGTAGGCATTGACCCTTCCTTGTCACCCAAAGAGAAAACAGATGTATTTAGCAGTTGTTCATGTAACTATTTCTGTCTTCCTAAACTTGACTGAACTACTCATGTAAAAAATGAAGTTTAAGGTGTAATTGTTTGTTTGACTCAGAGTTTAATTTCCAATTTAAAAGTGACCAAAAGTGTCGTGTTTCCATACTTATGGAGGCGTTAGAAAGTCTAGCCATAAAGAAATACTCAAGCCCCCAGAAAGCAGGCAAAATCCAATGACATTCTATATTGGATGTTTATTAATGAAAGCTACATACCAGTTGCGTATTATAACTTGTTCTTTTCTGCGGTTCTAGCATAGCTTTGTAGGGCAGCCTGGTCTTTCAAGATCTTTAGCAGTTGAGCTGTTGGACAAAGTTAATAATCCTGACAACCATACGCACTACAGTGAAGTTGATGATGATGATTTTGAGGTGAGAACATGTTCTATTTTCTGTCTTTAGGTAAAACTATGGTTTAAATACCCTGCTTTGCTTTGGGAATGTAAGATTGCAGCTTAACAGAGGCACTGCCCCAACGTTTTTAGAGCTCCATTTTTAGAGTTACCATGCAGGAGAAGCCAGGAAATACTACCACACGCTTGTCACACTTACGCTGTGGGTGTATAGAAGGATCCTGCGCACGGGCTGTGCAAGCCTAGGACAAAGGCGGTGCATGTTGCAGTGTGTGACTGCAACAGCTATTCTTTCTCCTTGTTGGTTTGATTGTTGATTGAGATCCAACAGAAAGCCACGTGACTTTTCTCAGCTTTTCCGTTTATAACCCTTGCAGCCTCACTCTGTTATCCGCCATACAATTCGTTCTACGAACAGGAACATTAGGGCAGAAAGAACGGCATCGGAGATAAACTGTAAGTTCCTGATGTGCTTTGCCCATTTTGTGGTGTTGGTTTGCTTCTACCGATGGAGGATGTCAGTGTCATTCTTCTGCTGTGTACTCTGGAAAGTCTCTTCTGCTGTTGGCACATTTGAGAAACAAAACCAGAAGAAAAAGCACATACACATGAATCTTCAATAATACTTTTCCAAAACCAAAATTAAAACTTGCATATTTTTCTGCTGTTTCATTCCATCTCATTGCTGCATCGTAATGTTTATGTAGAAACCTTGCATGACCAGCGTAGCCTTTCAGCTCTGTGATTTCTGTCAGACCATGCAGCCTTACTTAAAATAGCAAAAACACTAATAACAGGCAAATATCAAAAAATGAGAGTGAGTTGAAAATTAGGAGGGCATCTTTTCACATGAGTACATTGGGTGTCATGGTGTGATGAGAAAATATAGAAAAAACGTAGCATTTTGTGTTTGTCTGCACATTGTTTCAAGTTCATAAGTGAAACCTTTTCTTGACCCTGATGGAGCTACTTGTGATTGCAATAGCTGTCCTGACCGGGGTGCATGTTAACATAATGCATTTTCTTTTAACGTCATCTTTTATTTTCTTTTAAAAACAATACTAATACACTACTCAGTTGGGTCTAAGTTGAAATTTTGAGGGTAGAAATGATCTTCAGGTTTGGACAAATATCTTTTGTGGTGTAAATGCTGTCTGCTCCTCTGCATCACGTACCTCACACTTTTGGGAAGTGTGCCTGCTGTTAAAAAGCCTCTTTCTTCTCTTTCACATGCATGAAAAGTAACATGTGGTTACGTAGTTATGTTTTAGTGTACTTTCATATAATGCCTTCGTATTTACTTTTGATCTGTTTCTTTCTTATGGGTTTCATACTTGCAAATTTAAGCATTTAGACGATATCGCTGATATTTAAGTGATGATCATATTTTATAGGCAAATTAAGTGTTGTGTACATAATACTTAGCTCTGTTACAACATGCGTTTCACTGTAGTAAGTGTTGAAAGGGCACTGGTATAATGTTGTGTGTATTAAATTTGAAAATGTATGTTTTGTAGTTGATAAGCTGCAGTTTGAGCCCCCTCTACGGAAAGAAACAGAAGCTCGGGATGAAATGGTAAGGACAAGTTTGTTTTTTTCCTTCATTTATTAAAATCATAGTGTCTTCATTGTTTTGTGGTTCAGCTCTAAGTAATATGTTTCTGAAGTATAAAGTCATGAGAAGACCACTCTTGGTCCCCAGACAATTGCCACGTTTTTAAGAAAATGAATTGCCCTCCACGCTTTGTATGGAGAGTCATGCTCAGATGAAAAAAATGACATGTGCCTATTAATTTGGTAATGTGAAGAGGCCGTGCTGCATTGAGTCCCTGATCTTCCCATCATCAGGGTTTATTTGCTGCTTGTTTTTTGGAAGGCCGCCAGCTCGCATGCAGCCGGTTTTGCCCCCTGTGAGCTGCTGCTGTTTGTTCCAGCCCTCAACAGTTTACTGCAGATCAGCTAATTAACGTTGTTTGGGATTAGTATGTGCCTGTGTACACAAGGGCTCCATTTTTTAATAAGTGTTGTGAATAGCAACAGCTGCCGTTAATTTTGATTCGGAGACATCGCTGCTCAGCACTCCAGAAAAATCCCATTCCTGTTTTTTACAGCTGTACTCCAGTTCACCAGGTAGGTACGAGTTCATCTTTTTTTGACTGATTAGATCTGTACATGTTGTTAGCGGTGAGGTCCCCTTGGTGCCATAGCGACAGGAACGCTCCCAGCCTCTGCTGATGGCATCTCATATGAGTTTGGAGGCGGCTACAGTATGTTCTCTTGCTGGAAGAGTGTCTTGGAAGTGCCCTGAGTGGAAAATATGAGTTTTCACCAAAAATTTTTGCTTTCGTGTAACTTATTGCCACTCGACGCTGGCATTATATCATTTCCAGGTCCTGCTTTTAAGTCTGAGTCGAAGAAGAAGATAGCTTTTCAGTAGCTGCTTTATAATTAGATTGTAAAATGCCATTTTTACTTTGGAATTTTATTTTACTTCTTATGGGTCATTCTGCAGGGCTTGGGAATCTCCCAGGCCTCTTCATGTGCTGTGAATAAGGTACTTCAGTTTGACAGGGGGGGAAAATGAAAATTTCTTTGTCTTCAGGTTGTGGCAGCTGGCACTGACTTTGCTTCACATTGGAATCCTTTTGTTGATGGTGGAAGCAGCAAGTAAGTACCGAGTTTAAAAACATCTTTTATTTCTGTGACTTAATATGAAAATACACTCTGAAAGAAAAATTGAGCTATGATGGAAAATCAAACCATAAGCCCTAATCCACTTTAATATTCATAAAGTTAAAGGAGATTTTACCCAGTATACAGTCCTCCTTCCGCAGTTGGTTGGTCATTCTCTTGGGGAATGGGTTTTAATCTCTTTTAAGCAGGAACTTGTTTTAAATTTGTTGTAGCTCCCCAGCTGTAGATGGAAAGTGAAGTGTAAATGTACGGCCAGCACACTGAAGTAACACAGCCAAAGTCGGTTTTCCGAAGCAAAGCTGGTAACGTTGCAGGGGCTGAGTTCAGGATCCTCCGCTGGCCTTGCACTTCTCTTCTGAGCCGCGGCCGTGGTTGTGACATCCTGTAGCAAAGCATGTTCGCAGCCCTGCAGTTGGGTCCCTGCAAGAAAGGGAAGGAGAAACCAGTTCTGAAGACTTAGTTTTACCAAGTTCAGTACGACGGCACGACTGGTTCTGCAGTGGGTGTCTCATCAGTGTAATCTATGATACAGTCAGGTAGCGTTCTGGGGTGAAATGTTTTAGGTAAAGATACGCTATAACTGATTTCCCCTGGGATCAAGCAGGCATGAAGGAAGGGAGCACAACTCTGTCCAAGTTAGCACTGAATTTATTAGGTGGCTTCCTTTTGCTGCAAAATACTGGATTCTGCCTTTAAAGACAATCTTTGAATTTGCAGTGAAGAATATGGAAAGTCAGTAATACTCACCGATGCACATATGTAGGGAAGGGTGGTGTTTTGGTTGAAATAATTGCTCACCTAAAAGAGCCTGTTTCCCATCTTTATTTGGAACTGAGTAGCAGACAGTGAATTTCTTTGGCTTTTTTGCAGATAAAGTCTTGCATAAGCTGTCAGCTGACATTACAGCCCCCTGGAAAGCTGGCCGTGTCACAGAGATTGCCAGGGTTTGGGGTCTTTTTAAGTTCAACCTGTTTTTCTGTTCTCACTCCCATTGTAGTAAAAGTTTGGGGTGGCTCTCTAGGCCTTGCCTTTCCCTGTCCAGTAATGACAGCGACTGCTTTCCTTCCTCTCTCGGTTTGTTTGTGTGACCCTGATGAGCTGCAGATCGAAAGCCCTTCTCGTGAGTGCTGGCTTTTCTGCAGACAGCTGGAATCTGCGGGGTCGAGAGGCAGGGAGGGAGGGAAGCTCCTCCCGGCAAAGTGACTTACTGATTTGATTCTGTCTCTCTAGCGTTATTAAGATTGTCTATACCAGGCTGTATTAAAAGCAGAATGAATGTAGCTGTAGCAAACATTGCTAGGGCTATAAATCAGTAAATAGATACAGATTTAGTATCGAAAGGAGGACAGGCTTAAAGTTTCTGGATGGTGACTCCGTGCTGCTTACTTGGAAACCACTTCCAGTTTAAAACGATAAACAGGAAGCGCATAGCGGCTCTGTCCCAGCAATTCTGAGTAATACCAGGGATGTACAGGGAGGATGTGTGCTGGGGGGTCCTTGCTTTTCATGCCCTTTGCCTTTTATCAGAGTGAATGGTGATTGATATCTTCGACTCGGGAATTACTTGACTGGAAAGGGAATACCAGAATATGTACCTGGTGATTGAACTTACTTCTTGGTTTTTCTCATCCTTATTGTAGCATTTTAAAATTACTTTTTAAAAAAATTTTCTGTATTATGGAGGTGGTTTTTGTTGATGGTTGGACTTTCTCTCTTTTAAATTTTTTAATAGTTCCTGTTGGCAACTGTTTGCTGCTTTCCCTTCCGAAGTAACTTGCAGGGAAATTTTACATTAATCCAAATTTGGCTGGGTTAGTTTTTGTATAATATGCTTTTTTTTTTTTTGCTGTTCGTTACCCCTGTGGTCATTCCTCAGTGGGTGATGTGGTGTGCTGTGGAAGGATGTGTGAGTTGGTGGGGTACGGGGGTGTCTGCTCTGCAGGCAGAGACTTGGACTGCACCAGGCTGCTGCAGCGTGAAGGAGCCTGTCCCTGGTTGAACACTGAGACAGCCAGCTTCTAACTGCCTCTTCCACCTCACGATTCCTAAATGCAGAAGCCTAGACTTCACAACATCACAACAGCGTACGAAGGAATGCTTTTTGTTAGGTTTAGATTTATGGTTTAGATTTTTTTACATTAAATGCAGTTTAGTTGTTTGTTTTCTTTTTTTAAGACACAGCTTGAAAACTGCCATTTTGCAAAATTTTATCAGTTTTTGTTTGTTTCAGGATTATATTTTCAGTGCTGCTTTGATCCTCTAGTCACAATTTCTTTTTTGACCCTGGGGTAGCTTTGAAACAAGAATTCCCACTGGAATGGGAAACAGTCTGTGTCTTTAGCATATAACACTAAAGGAGGAAACTTCCCTTTGTGAAGGCTTTTCTCCATTTGTCTCCCAGTAACTTCCTCTGTTCTCATCTTTTTTTTTTTTTCCTTCTTTTATATTGTACTGTTATTAGGCATTTCAACAATATTTAAAATACCAGGTAGGGAAATGAATGATGAGTTGATGGTATCTGGTATGGAATTGAGCTTCAATGATTATTTGGGGGGTGAGGGGAAGGAAAAGACCGTACTAAATGAAAAAGGGCTTAATGCAGTGAATAAGAGAAATACTTTGTTTTGAAAAGGGCTGGGAGATGCTTGTTATGAAACTAAATGACATCACCGATTGTTTTAGTTGCACGTGTTGACCTTAGAGCAGAGCTCTTAATTTTATAAACATTTTACCTAGGGGACTGCTTACAAAATTTGGCGATGGGAGTGAAGATGTTGAAGAGTGAGTGGACCTCCTTCATGTACAGTTGTGTTTACTCCGTGTGGCTCTTGCTAAAGCAGGCAGCGTTCTGGCAAAACCTCTTTCCTTAAAATGCTGCAGGCAGCTTTGCCACTCATAAATAAGTGAGGGCTGGTTGCACTCAAAGGTCTAACGCACGCTTGACTGTTTATCTGATCGTCAGGAGAATGTCTGCAAAGCAACGCTTTCTTCCCTTGCTCTCCTTCCTGAGGTTATCTTAGAGTGCATATGGAAGTGCCTAATACTTTAAAGCAGATTTTGTGTTGATTAATCCATCAATCATGAGCCAGGCCCAGTAGTGACAGGACGTGCAGGTATCCCTGCAGAGCTCTGGTGGGGTATGTGCAGCTCCGCTGGTGCCCAAACGTTTGTCTGATCCAGAGCAAAAGCTGCAAACTGCACCGAACTAGCCCCTGAACGTATATTTATTTGCTAATTTCAAATACCCTTCACCACAGAATGCTCTATAACATTGGCATTTATGAAAGAACATGAGTTTATCAAAAAACAACACTTCTAACAAGATTAACGTGCTTTTTTCCCACTCTTAGACTTCTAGTTTAACCCTGTTCATGCAAAGCTGTGATCCGCCTTTTTATGCATCTATCTCGTCTTATTTACAGTCTGTGTTCTCAAGTAATTCTGTCTATATTGTTGGTTTGACTAAGTCGACTACCGCACCTTTTCATTGTAGATCAACACTAAAGCGAGCAGGGCCACCTCCGCTACCTCCTAAGGTAAGAGAAGCTGGTTTTTAAGAGTTTTAGGTGGCAAACCCCACTTGTGCAGCCTCTGCAGCGCTTCCATCCGATGCTCTCAGTAGATGATAAATTCTACTAAATACCATTTGCTAGCAGACTTTGTGCAGCTTCGTATTTTATGCTGACTTGCAGTCTGTACGGTCTCGACCTCTGGGGACTCCTGGCCTTGTACACTACCCTAGACAAAGTGACCTGTAGGTATTTTCCCTTTAAAGAGAGCATGCTGCGTGGGATGTCCTCTTGTTCAGCATTCTGAGAAGGAATACCTCTTAGATTATTCTGCTGCCAGATGTCTTTTTTCAAAGGCTGATTTTTTTTTTAATGTAGAAGCAGCCTGACTTGAATTAAACTTATCTGAAGTTTATGCTTCCGGGTGCCATTTCCCGGGTAACCTTCACCTCTTTGGTTTGTTGCAGCCGAGAATAAACAGTTATCCTGAGGAAAACCTTCCAGACGATGAGAAATGTCAGACAATAAAACATTTCCCCGACTCGCAGAACAGAGCCCCACCAGCTCACAGGAGACAGAGTATCCCTGTTTGTGGGCCTCAGGCTGATTCTTCCCCCGTTGGTATGACCAGCAGCATCAGTAGCCCTGGATTGCTCACAGCTAGATACAGTGACTTAGGTAAATGCATTACATTTCCTAAAGGTGGCTTGCATCCTGTAAAAGGAAATCAGTTCTAGAGTCAGCTGTTGTCAGTAGATAATTTTTTTTAACACAAGCTGATCACGAGGTGCAGCTTTCCTTTTTACATGTGTGCTGGTTCTTATTAGAAAGGGAGATTTAGGTTGGATATTAGGAAAAATTTCTTCACTGAAAGGGTTTATCAAGGCTTGGAACAGGCTGCCCAGGAAAGTGGTGGAGTCACCATCCCTGGGGGGTATTTAAAAGACGTGTAGATGTGGCACTTAGGGACATGGTTTAGTGGTGGACTTGGCAGTGTTAGTTTTACGGTTGGACTTGATGATCTTAAAGGTCTTTTCCAACCTAAATGATTCTATGATTCGAGCCGTGATCCGTGGTGGAAATGTTCTTCCCAAAACAAGGACACTCAGCCAGTCAATACCATTCCTGTGTTGCCTGCAGGAATAGCAGAAAAACAACAAATGTGCAGGGAGGATCATCTGTGAGGACCTTGCCACAGCTTTATTCTCAGTTGTGTTTGGCCCAGGGATTGTTTGGATAACGGAAAGCCTTTATTACTGTGTAGCTTAGCTTCCAGAAGAGTGGCCAGCTGCCCTTGGAAGGGTTCAGCTACCTGAGATGTGTATATGGACGTTTCAGAGCTCACTACTCCACTCCTGCTAGACACAGGGGAGAAGAGAGAATAGAGCAACAAAATATTTTCTATTTCACTGTGTCAAGTGAGCTACAAAATGTGTCTGGGCTTCTTTTCAGGAAATGGGGATGGCATGCTAAAACTCATTGAAGAAAATGCAGAAGGGTCTGGACAAATCCCTCAATTGCCACGTAAAAAAGAGAAAAGAGATTTTCCTGTAAGTATTGTGACTCTCAGTCTGATTTTGCTGTCATGTTAGCTAGCTAGTTTCATATCAGTGCATGGGAGGTATTTCATGATCTTTCTTTCTTCCCACAGAAGCCAGCAATCAATGGTTTACCACCAACACCGAAGGTGCTGGTAAGAAATCTCATTTGCCGTAGGAGTTATGGGAAGTCTGCTGTCACGGCATCTCTCTAGTGTCAGAAGGTTTATGCTAGAATAAGCCACCAGCTCATCTTGGGGTGATTTTCTGCATCTCGTAGCCAGTTACTTTTCGTGTATTGAATCCACAATATTTGTTTCCTTTTCTTAAAAACTTTCTTTCACCGTTCAGTCTGGATGTGAAGGGTTGGCGACTTCACTGGCTCTGTGGGTTGTGATCTCCAGTGGCAGTTTCTGCTTAGTAAAGAGAAAGAGCGAGAGGTGGTAGTGTTGCGAGAGGGTGTTATTACTTCAACATTTCTGCTTCTTTTCCCTTCATATGCCATTTATATAAGCACTCAATATTGTTCCTACCCACTAGGTACTTAAAATTGTTCATATCATTCTGATCCCTTTTAGCATTTCTTAATGTATATGCACTCTATGAAAAGGTTTGGAAGGCTGCATTGTAGCTTTTGGGGAAGATAAAAATGTTTTGCATCAAAGCATATTAGAGAAAGTTTGTGTCTGAAAGAAGAGCAGTGGTGTGTACAGGTTGGCCAGCTGCCAGAAGATAAACACTTTATGCTGTAAACTTGTTTCAGGTTTCAGTTTTGGTGTCTTTCAGATGGGAGCATGTTTTTCCAAAGTCTTTGATGGTTGTCCTTTGAAGATTAATTGTGCAACATCATGGATACATCCAGATACTAAAGGTAAAGTTATTTTAGGTTTGTATTTTAAACCTGCCTGTTGCCAAAGTGGTAATGAGCTTGTGAAATAATCAATTTCTCTTAAATTTTTAGATCAGTACATTATCTTTGGCACGGAAGAAGGTATCTACACTTTGAATTTGAATGAACTTCACGAAGCAACAATGGAACAGGTGATTTTTGGTGTATTGAACACAGAATAGATTTGGGGATATTATGAAGCAAGAAAGTTTGATGTTAGAGGGGGTAGATGGGATGCCAGGCTTTGTGGCATAAAAGCACACATTCACATCAAAGCAAGCAATGGAAGTTCTAAAATTAATAGTTCCCCTACCTACCTGAATTTTTTGTTGCTGCTTATGTAACATTGCTTTCAAAGGCGTTCTCTAATAAAACATCTTTCTGCTCCTTGGAGCCAACCGATTACCTGCCCTTTCTCTCCATTTTATCTCCACTAGATGGCATATTGCTTCTCCACTGGATACTACCAAAGCCGTCAACCATTTAATTTAGCTGGCATTGTTATCACCAATAAATACGCGTTTGCTTCTGTTTTCTTGGGCTCTCTAACCCTTTCCAAAGCCACTTCATGCAATCACGGTATTGTTAGATTTGCTTTTTTAGAATCAGGAGTAGCAGAGTATTCTTGGAAGTGTTGGTGGATGCTGATAATGAGATTTACACCTGTAGGTTTCTAAAGCAGTTTGCAAAGGCACTTCAGGCCTCTAAAGAGCGTTAAATTCAGTCGAGACACAGGTCAGGTCAGAAAGCAGAGGTGGCAGGGCGGGTGTATCCATGAGTAATAGCGAGAGGAAGATGGTTTCACAGAACGGGCACTGCGAGAGAACTGTGCTTAAGAGAAGTCCTCTGTTTCTGGGAGTATCGTGCTAGGGGCCAGAACTCAAGAGGGACAAAAGAAAAGGGGAAGCGGTTCAGCAAGGTCATGTCGGGGGGTAGTTTGGCACCGACGAAAAGCGAGAGAAGATTATAAAGGGCTTGATGGTGAGAATTGGGAATTTGAATTCAGTACAATTAGAAGATCCTTTCAAGTTAAGAGAGCTGAGGGTGCACCTGAATGCAGTAGGATAGAGCTGAATATGAAGTTGCTTATCATTTTGCAGCCTCAGTAGACATGGGGAACAACTACTTAGTTTTATAATAAATTTTTTAAAATTGTGGTGGCAGCTGTTGGAGGCACCCTGGCCTTCTTACCTTAATCTTCTCTTTACGCTGTTAGTCAAAGCAATCTTTTTCCTTGTACATTTTCCTAAATTACTGCATGTAACAGTCGTCTTTGGATTCGTCCACATGCTTTTTTTATCCTATTGAAAGGGTAGATATGCCAGTAGTAGGTAGAGAGAACTTACTAGTGTCTACTTATGACATCCAGTGCATCCCAAAATGAAAGTTTCCTTTTCTGTGAGAGCATCCTCCGTTCGGAGAGGTCAAGTGTGATCCACTACAAACCCCAGAGGCTTTACAACTGTCCTTCTGCCATGCCACTTGTTTCCTTTTTTGTGTTTATTAATTTCATGATTTCTTCCCACCAGATGAACATTTTTAACTGTTTCTCCAACTTCTAATTCTGCTCGCATCTTCCAAAGTGCTTGCTGTCTCTCCAAGGTTAATATCTCCCAATTTCAGAAGTATACTTTTATTCCATTGTTAGTTTTTCAGTGAAAATACTGAATAGCACCAGACCCAGAGAAGACACTATATATCTACAGCCTACTTTTTCCTTCTATTAAACAGCAAATTGCTGATAGATACGCTGTTTTTATGTCCAACCAGTTATGTGTTTTCTTTCTGCAATTTCTTCTACCCCGTATTTTCTTATTTTGCACATGGAAATGGCACGCAGGACAAGGTCCTTCACATCTGTTTCACATCTTACTGTTTCACTGCCCCCAGCAGGGCAGTTACTCTGTTAAAGAAGGAAATTCAGATGTTCAAATACAGCCTCTTCTGCACGAGTCTGCACTAGCTGCTCTTCTTATCCCTTGGTAATTAAAAAGTATGTGGCTTGTTCCTGTACTGCTCTGGATATCCAGTCAGTCCGTCGGACTATTTTGCAATTCCCACCACCCTTTGTATTTGGCATAGGTACTGTGTTTGTACTTGAGGTCGTTGCCCGCCCTCCATCAGTTCTTGAATATAATCGTTACTGAGACCTTGGGGTTTGAGCCAGTTCTTAAGTACTGTAAAGTAAACTTCATTGGGACCTGCTGACATGAGTGTATCTAGTTGAAATAGTGTGTAATGTGTTCTTTTTCTGCTTCTAGCACAAGTTTCCACCCCAGCGCTATTAACTGTGTTAATCATGTAGTCTTTCTTTCCTGTCATGCAGTTTTTGTTTTCCCAGTTACCACGTTTATTGACTTCTCTTGTATTGTTGATTTGATTTGCATCTTAATCTTTCTTATGTTTCTTCCTTCAGGCTTATCTTGTGACTGCCTCTTCGTCCTTAGCGTTGTGTCTTTGTTTCAGTTTTCTGTATTATGTATTTGTGATACTTAAGGCATGAGGGGGAAATAAATATTTACCCATCTTGGGTCAGCTTGGAGAGGGTTCATAGGGAACAACTATTCCCCTTCTCTTCCAGTGGGACCGTTAAATGAAGCTCGTGGGAGCCAAATTAAAAATAAAGAGTGGATAGCTGGCCTGGGACGTTTTGCTGTGGGAAGCTGCAAATGCTAGGAGTTACCTAGATCAGAGGGGAGACTGGACAAATTTATGGAGGATAAATCCATTGAAGCTCACTAAATGCATAAAGCCCGTATCTGATTCAGCAGGTTTCTGAGCTGAAGAACTTGGTGCCTGGCAGAGTATTAGATGCAGTATTATATACCTTTTTTTCCATGTTTTTACCATTTTTAGGAGAAATTGTGTCACTTTATGGTGACTGTTGGAAACAGATGTGAGGTTAGATGGACATTTCATTCTTTTAAAATCATTCTTTTGTGGAGCCTTGATTCAGGCATCTTCTGCTGTGTTCTGCAACAACTTCCCTCAGTGGACCAACCTGCTGTTGTCTTTTTTTAATATTCTCATTCAGAAACAGCTTAATCCTTTGAACTCCTTTTTTTTCTTACTGGAATTTTTTTCTTGAGGGAGGACTTACCTATCAATACTATTCAATAAATTTAGTCTTGTCTTTTTTTTTTTTACAAAATCCTTGTCCTTATTTTGTTGTCCTTCTTCCTTCCTTTGTTGAGACTCCTGAATGCCGTCATTTGCCATCACTTTTATCAAAATTCCCTTCAGGTTGTCAAGAGGTGGTTCTTAACTTTAAAATCTTCTCAAATCTAGACTAGCTGCCCCGTGAGTCACTTCTTCCCTCCGAAACAAAAATAAGTCCCAATACCTTCCATGAACTGTCCGTTTACAAAGCAGCAGGCTAACACAAATAGCCAGGCAGGGAATCCCACAAAATACAGGATTTTGTGATGATTCAAGTTGCTCAGAAAATACTAATGCTTTTTCCCCCCCTCTTCTGACTTTTGTGGGGTTTAGTAGGTTTCTGAAATAATGTTATCTTTCTTTCTCTGGCTGTCATTCCTGAGCAAGCTATATCTCTATATATATGGTATTCCAGTCTTGCCAGTTGTCGCACTTTGGCTCTGTGCTGCTAATTAAAAAATAAAGAAAAATGGAAGTTTGAAAGTTTCAGGGGTAGAAGAGGGAAGGAATGAAAACTATTTCAGACAGAGAAAAGGGCTAAGCAAGGGTCCAAAGAGTGAATTAAAGGGGAAAGTGTAGTTGCAGCTGGGCCTTTCTCCAGTGTTGATACCTGCAGGAACGGTGGCAGAGGGGGAGCAGGCAGAGAAAACCACGCTTAGAAATTCCTGTATGTTTCTATTTATGGAAATGTTTTCTTTCTTCAGTTATTTCCCCGAAAGTGTACCTGGCTGTATGTTATCAATAACACCTTAATGTCCTTGTCAGGTATGTATAAATAAAGGGAAAATTAATAAAATTATAAATAGAGAGAAGTATTTAAAGTCATAATTCAGTACCATGTATTTTGATTGTACTGAAGTAGAAAACTGTGCATTATTTCTTCTGTTTGTATAGGAAGCTTTGTTTCAAGAGTGTTTTAATGTGAAAGACTTTCAGAGATAAAACAAGTAGTAGAGCCAGTTGTCTGCAGTGTCCCACCATATTTTTTTAATTTATTTATTTAACTATTTTATAGTTAGTTTGGAAAGGTTCGGCACTTGGAATTTGTCAAACAAGAGTTGCTTCTGCCAAGGCTGGAATTTGACTGAAAATGCCTAGAGAATCTAAACAGTGTCCTCTTCTTTGATCCCTGAGCTAGGAGAGTCAGCATATGGGTGGCTTTAATGTGTCAGAACAAAATTAGGGGAGGTTTAACATAGGTGCATTATTAAAATGTAGATGCAGTTTCTGATCGTTCTTAGTGTATTGTAGCCTGGCAGCATCTTTGGTATAAACCAGATTCAGAAAATAAATCCACCCTAAAACAAAACCAGTCTCAATTTAAATGAGAATGAGGTGGCTGTGAAATACAATACTAATCCAGCAGATCGATTCTTGAAAAAAAAATATTTTTCAGCAGTTGTCCTGGAATAGGACATTCTAGGTAGGAAACAGGCACTGTGGCATGCAGACTAATTGTAGGACAAAATGCAAGATTTTGTGTAACACCACTTCTATTGATTTATAGATACAGAAGATGTGCTGATATAATTAATTGTTGGTGTATAATTACAGCCTTCTAAAAATGTATACATAAAACTAACTTTCAGAGCTGCTTTAGTGTTACTGAAATGAACTTTGAGTTGAATGCCATGTCTTCTCTATATTATTGTTGTCTTGTTTTATTTTTCTTCATAACTGGACTTGAAATATCTGACGCACGTGCTCTGTTTCTCTAGAAGGTAATTTTCTATACATACATTTTTCTAAAATGTGCACTTCTCTGCTGGAGGCATGGGTGCGATATCAATTGTGCTTTTCTCTCTTACAGGGAAAACATTCCAGCTCTACTCCCATAATTTAATAGCTTTGTTTGAACAAGCCAAAAAAACAGGATTAGCTGCTCATATTCAAACCCATAGGTTTCCTGACAAAATATTACCAAGGTACAAATCTTTCACTTACAGACAATTACTAACAAGTGAAAATTCCCATAAATACTGTTTGTGCTGTTGAATTGGTAGCATGAAGGGCCTTCGGCATCTCTTGTTAATGCCTTTTTTCCGTAATTGTTATTCCAGGAAGTTTGCCTTAACAACAAAGATCCCTGATACAAAAGGATGCCACAAATGCTGTATAGGTGAGTAGGCGTTCACTTTTGCAATTTTTTTCCCGGCCTTTGTTGTTGGGCATGGCATGTCTTAAACTCATTTCTTTTTAATAAACTTACAGTTAATTCATTGTTCAGAAAACAGTATGACTACATTATTTCTTAATGCTGTGCCTAACTGGTGCATAGCTTTCTTTTTGATTAACGTGGAGTTCTTTATGCTCTTCAGTGGAAAAGCATTTTTCTCATCAGCTCTTAACCTAGAAATGTTGCTGTCTAGAGCAAGATCCAGAGGGAAACCCTGGAGAATGCCAGTAGCACACAGCTGACGGGTGTTGCACACACTCTTTGAGAGCTGCTGAAGCTCTCAGTGAGTAAATCGATGTTTGGGATCACTGGCTTCAGGCTGCCACCCGAGCCAACTGGTTACTGTGACCTGCAGACTGCCTGCGAGCGTAACGCTTGTTACAGAATCCTGGACTTCTTGCACATGCACAGATACCTTTCTGCTTTGTCAGTTTGGCTCAAGCTTTGACCTAGATCCAGCTTTTAGCGATGCTAACTTGAAAAGAATATTTTCCACAAAGAAAAGGCTGAACATGAATAAAAATTATGCCGGTCTGGAGAGGAGTGTAGCCATCGCTCAAGTTCTAAGCGCCCAGAAAAGAGTTAAAGCTTGTGGAGTTGCAAGGTTTGTCTTTGGCTTCACTGACTTTCAGAAAGGCTTGGGTTTTCTACAGAATATATGTCCTTTTGAAAACTGGCCCCAGTGCTGTGTGTAAGTGTACCTTTACACTCTTAGAAATGCTTAAGCAGAGTATAAAGTACCTAGTTTTCAAACTTGGATATCCTATTTAGCTCATGTAAAGTGTCTACAGTAGGCGTATTTACAAATGATTCCTGAAGTCAGGCTGGTCTTGTATCCAACTGAGCTTAAAAAAACAAATCCCAAAGCCTTCATCGTATTATTGCATTAGCTGTCAAAGCTCACAAGAAGTTATGAGGCATCTTCACTGCTTGGGAATTTTTTTATTTAAATCATAACTTGACCTGGACCTTTCACTCCCCCTGCTCACACAGCCCCAGGAAGAAGGTATTACAGCTTTTCTGGCCGCTCAGCATGTGGCCTTTTTACTGGGACTCAAAGAATGCCAGTGGTTATTAATTATAAGTATAATTGAACTTGTCTGGAATGTAGCACAGTATTCATCACTGTGGATATTTGAATGGCAAGCCAGAAGGCTATTACCAGTGTGAAACTGATACTATTTCTTAAATTATTTGTAAAGATAGCTGCAGGGGTTTTTTCAAGTATGCATTGAACTTCCTTCACTTAAAACATTTGCCTTTTTTTTCCCTGTTTTTGTTTGTTTATTTTATATAGTACGAAATCCATACACAGGACATAAATATCTGTGTGGTGCATTGCAGTCTGGAATTGTTCTACTACAGTGGTATGAGCCAATGCAGAAATTCATGTTAATAAAGGTAAGTATTTCACTTTAGTTTAGAGTATTTAATCATAATATATTTGTTGAAATAACCTTTCCAGAATTTGTAATGGAAAGTACCTCCCAGGCTAGTCCCATTTGTGGGTTCTGAACACTTGAAAATCTGGCTTGACACATTTTGACTAAGAAAATCTTGTGACTGAAGTCAGTCAAGTGTTGGATCAAACCCAGTACCAGCAATAACAGACTAGCATATATCTCTGCGCACCATAATGTTGCTCACAGCTCATGCTGTCTTAAAAAAGCACTCTTAGCGGCAGTGAGAAATTCTTCTATATCTTTTATACTTCGTGCATGTTATTTTAGGTTTCTTATTTCCAAGGTAAAAGGAAACTTTACAAATGCCTTATTATGTTTTTTCCAGCACTTTGATTTTCCTTTGCCAAGCCCTTTGAATGTGTTTGAAATGCTAGTGATACCAGAGCAGGAGTACCCGATGGTCTGCGTAGCTATCAGCAAGGGTACTGAACCAAATCAGGTAGTTCAGTTTGAGACAATCAACTTGAACTCTGCTTCTTCGTGGTTTACAGAAATTGGTGCAGGTAAGACTGTTGGTCCATCTTGCAGCCATGTTATTGTCTGATAACTGTTGGGTATCCCTTCCTCAGAAGTCATTTGGAAACCCTTCAGGCTAGGCAAAATGATGCAGCTTCTCTCCCTAAAGCATATTGAAGCTGATCCCAGGTTCTTCTTGTGATGACCTGCCAACTTCAGTATAAACTCTTTTTCTTGAAAGACTTCATTTTTAGACACATCTTTTATTTTATAAATGTCCTTAAATAGTAATGCAGACCCTGCTGATTGGGTTCTCATTTGTGGTTGCATACTTTTTCCTGGGGTCAGGCTTACTCCTCTTTCCCCTTCTTTCCTGTGTAAAGACTCACATAAATGCATTCTTGTCTGTCCTCCAGCCCTTGGGGGAGGCTTGTCATCTTCAGCTGGCTATTAATAAGTAGAAGATTTTGTTTTATCTTCAAAAGCCAGTTGATATCTTGCAGATGCCTTTCTCTGCTGGCTCTGTTGGATATACTTTTTTACATTTAAATGCTTTTTAGCAGCTGTACCAAGGACTTCATTAATAAAAACTAGAAAAGCTATTAAATCTAGCTTAATATCAGGAAAATAACCTTTCCAGATGTGGATTTATGGGAAAAGAGCATTTTTTTGGGAGCGAAGATTCCCTTGATGATTCCTTTTATTCATTATCGTGCCTCTTCATGAAGGAAGCTGACTTGCTGTGCTGAACTGTAACATAAAATGTATTTTAGGCCAATAAACAGTAGTGCTTTCGTATTAAATACATGCTTTGAACGGATGGGTTTGTCCTGAGGCCCTGTACTCCTCCCAGAACATTCTGGGATCGTATAGCCTTAAAAAATTTTGAGAGAGTAACAAATACTGTAGATTGCAAAAGGCTCGTAGTGTACTGAAGAGGCTGTAGCAATTGGTGAGACGTTGAGGGGAGGGGAGGCTGAGATCAGTCTTATGATGTGATATAAAATAATCTGTTTTCTTTTTCACAAGGCAATCAGCAGTTAGATGCCATTCATGTAACACAGCTGGAAAGAGACACTGTCCTAGTCTGCCTGGACAGTAAGTAACACGTCTCTGTTGGGCAACTTACTACACCTTGTGCAAAACTTGTTTTGCTACCGTTGTTGATTTTAACTCTACCCACGAGTTAATTTTTCTCCCTTCATTACTAATTTGTGTTGTAATATTTCCTAACAGATACAGTTCAAATAAGTGATTTTTCATTTTGATTCTTGTGATTCCACTTTCCCTCTTCATGTGTGTATCATTCTTGTTTCTTTTCAAAATGAAGTGTAATGCAGCATTACAGATCAGAATTCAAATACATGCCAATCAGAAATTTTCAAAATTTACTGGGAAAAAGTGACATTTGCCTGTTGCATATGCTAGCAGGACAAATAGCTAACACTCCATCATACACAGTAATTGTAACCATAATTCTCCTGCATCAGAGGTAAATACATCAGTGGGAACTTTGCAATGACTTCGTCTGCCTAAATTTCCAACCTTAATGTTGAATTCACATTTCTGCACTGTTTGTTATTTGCAGGAAGGCTGTCAGTAGATTCTAAAAACATACAAAGTGTGTAAGGTTTTCTATATTTATTTTGAGAGAAGGATACTATTGGATTCATTTTAGGCAAATACTGTAGATGTTAGGTTTGGGCATTTTTTTGTGCCTGAAAGATGAAGTTAGTATTTCATACTTAAAGACGTCAGTAATCCTTTTCAGCAGTGGGTTTTAATACTTGTTTTTCTGTTTTTCTTGAGAATTCGTGAAAATTGTGAACTTACAAGGGAAATTGAAGTCAAGCAAGAAATTGGCCTCCGAGCTGAGCTTTGATTTCTGCATTGAGTCAGTGGGTAAGTGATTTGCTTCTCTATTGTCTCTCAAGGACTAAGAACTTGGAGGGATGAGTGTGGAAGGGTTTTTAATAATCTAGACTGGTCTAGTGCACCCAGTGGGGCCTGACCCTAAAAAGTGCATGTGTCAGGATATTGTGAGCTGTCTCTTTGTCTCCACTGACATGCAGAAGAAAATAAGGCCAGATAGTGCGTGTGTTTCATCTGGTGTCATTTCTGTTGTGTAAGAAAGATGTAAATCATGATTTAGTTGAAAAAAAGGCTGACTACTTTCTGGTTGTTTCCATAGCACTGAGAAAAACGTTTGGGGAGGACAAAATGATTTAGTAATACATAAATTTGTGTTAGTCTTCTAAAAGCTAAGATTTTATTTAAAGTGATAGCACATCCATTTTTTAACAGTCCGGGTAATAGTATTTGAATCTAATTCTTAGAGGACAGGCTGCTGTCTTTAGGCTACTAGAGGACAGCAGCCTTGCTTCTAAAACTTGAATTGTAATTGTCAAGCAAGTATTTCTGCTGTAATGAGCTCTCAGAAGTATCTAATTAACATAAGTTTAATAATTCCGTATCTCAGAAACTGAACTTCTTTCTGGAATCAAAATCAGTAAAGACACAATTGTTTTTGTTAGCAGTTCTGTACAACTTGCATTTCTGGGTTCCTCGGGCATCTTCCCTTTAGAAGAAGATTCTTGACATAGGTATTTTGTATTTTAACAGCAGTTGGTAAAGCAGTGCACATTCTTTCATACAGCATCTCTATTTAGATATGTCAGAGCCGTCCTGAAGGAAGATATTTTTAATCAAGCCTGTGACTCTTCCCTAAATTCTGAGGTGTTCTAATTAACTGCTGTACTTGTATCGTACAATATCTCCTGCTGACACATTCATAACATGACTTGACCATTGCCTTTTCCTTGAACTCTGAAGGAATTCATAGACAGAAGCATTTATCCCAAAGTCTTGCACTTACCAGCTGACATTGAATAATGTAAGCGATTCTTTACGATCCAAGTGGTCTCTTGGGAATTCAGGGTATTAAACAACTCTTCATTCTCTGATTGCAGAGTGGAGTTGGGAGTAGCAGGTGAAGATTAGTCCAAGGCTGTTCTGACAAACATTGCGCTTAGGATTCTGCTGAATGCCTTTGTTCTGTGTATTCAGGACATGGCTAATACTGAGCAGATACAAAATGTGACTCAAAGGAATAGTAAAGGAAAACAAGTAGGATTTAGGAAGATAAAACATGGTGTAAAATACGTTTCTCTAACACGGCTTAAAGAACACTAGGCTCTTCATCCATTTTTTTCAGCAGTCTGGTAATTAAATGATTCAGAGCTGGTAGCTTTCTGTGTTCTCTCTTTGGCCCTGAATGGAAGACTCCCCTCATTTTTCATACTCGCATCTATTTTGAAGTAAATATAATAACTCAAATGATCTGTAATTTCCAGCAACCCCCAGTGTTTTGGTTGGCAGCATGTTTATATACTTCCTGGTGCTTTCTCCAGAATCATTAGGAAAACAAAGATCCAGAGAATAGAATTGAAAGGGAGAAAAGGAAAAACCAGAGATGCCTATCTTGTCCTGGCAAACAGGGAATGTCTGAGTGGTATGTTTTGAATTGCACTTTAAAAAGTAATGTGTGTCTCAGATCCAGTTTTTCTACAGTGATTTTGGAGTGTAGTTCTTCTACCAGGAGTCCAAGTCTGACCACGTACTTTCTCCACACGCTTCCCATTATCACTGCTGGTGAGAAACCCAGGTTTCTCTGGTTCAGATAAGCCGTGCTCAGGTCTGATTTTGTGTTTCTCCTTTGCAGTGTGCCTTCAAGACAGTGTGCTGGCCTTCTGGAAACACGGCATGCAGGGCAAAAGCTTTAAGTCAGATGAAGTAAGTAATCTCCCAGTCTCTCCAGATTTAATTTCTTCCTGTTCCTTATTTACCACTTGATCCTTTGGCCCCTCTTCCCTAGTGCTAATGCTCGTGCTCCATGTTGTCATTCCTGCAGCTTGCTGGTTGCTTTCTCTGACTTGCATGCATATGTTTCTCTTGGTAAAGCTCACATGCTTTAGCCAGCTCTGTTCCCAAGAATATCAGTCAAAGACTCCTCAACTCATTCTGCACAGAGCCAGTAGAGATCTGCTGTGAGCAGCATTTGGGTTTCTTAGATCTTGGATGAAGAGCTCGAGTTGGCAGCATCCCTTTTTTTTAAAAAAAAAAAGACACGCTTTCTTTTTTTTTTATTTTTATTTAAAGTGTCCCTTTAATAAAAGTGTCCTTTTTTCAAAAAGAACACTGTTCTTTTTGATGGCATCCTCTGTGAAAATGCAGGGAAAGCTAGTCAGTCTCTGCTGACAAAGATTTGATCAACATACTCCATCTGTGCCACCAAGTCATCTAGACTGATAACAGTCTACAATACAAAAATTATTTTAAATAACTTGTATTTTACGAAATTTAAAACTTTTTTTTGCTTAGCATCAAATTATCTGAATCAGTCCTGTAATTTGCACTAAATTGTATTTGAATTTTTGAAGAGACTGATCTTTTTTTTTTTTTCCCTTCCAACTCAGCCCAGTAAATTTCATTTGCCACTGAAATGGACCTAAATGTCTCCATTTTTCTACAGGTTACCCAAGAGATATCAGATGAAACCAGGGTTTTCCGCTTACTGGGATCAGACAGGTAATCACCTTGAAGAAACATAAATCTTTTATTTTATTTAAACCAGCTTTCTAGCTTCCAGCTGGAATTGGCTTCTAGCCCACCACGGATCTATCTGTAGGCAGTCCTGGGGGAGGCACTAACACTGTTTCTGCCTGCAGTAGCCAAAAATTTAATTAGCGATTGCATCTGCGTCGAAAATTATTACTAAGAGCCCCTGTGACCTCCCCCACTTGCCACTGCAGAGACAAGTGTGAACACAAACACAAGCGTTTAGAAAAACGGTGTGAGGAGATAAGGCGCAGGGAGAGATGAGAGCTGCCTTTGGCATGTGGTAAGCAGGGTGCCCAGTGCACTTCTGGAAAAGCCTGCTTCTGCCTTGGATTTTTCTGGTGAACTGGTGAATTACCTTGGCAGTTACTTAAAAAAAATCTTCGCTGCTCTGGACCTTGAGGTCTGGAAATAGCAGAGCAAACTAGATCGCATGCAGGTTTCAATGCACAGTGGTCTAAATTCACCCGTTACCCGTAACATGCAGATGATTCCTTGCAGCTGCAGAGGCTGGGAAGAGGTGCAGCTGCCTCCAGGTTTGAAACCTTAGCAGAAGCTGCCCCAGTCTCCGGATTTGGACATGCGTACTTGTGGTTTCTCAGATAGCCAGAGTGCTATCTGTAGAAGTAGATAGTAATGAGTCAAGAAATCAGTTCTAATCCCTGATCTTCTGCTCCCTCATTTGGCCTTTGGGAAGCCTGGCTCTGACTCGCTTTCCCTAAGTAATCCATAATTTTGTGTGCTTGCATTCTTGGATCCCCAGTCCAGAAAGAGAGTGAGAGCGTGCTAGCTCGTTTCAAGAGGAGGGGTGGCCTGTACAAGAAACAGCTGAAGTCTTTGCTTTGCACCTGAGTCACCGAGGACCCACTGTATTTGATCCCTGCACTTGGAAGTGGAGGGAGGGTCCTTGCCACTGCTGACTCTGAGATCTCAAAAATACAAACACAGTGCAACCTCTGACAATGCATACTCTGCCTTTTCGGGCTGTTATCCCTCTTGTGCAGACAGGCAGTGGTAATTTCCTTCCCTGTTACTCCCAGCAGAGCAGGGGGCGTTTTATTGCAAGAATGATCTTTTGCTAAGGTCCACCGCGGTACAGATGCCATATGTATTAATCCAGGTATGTGCTGAGCCACCATCAGTGAATCTTTCTTGCGTACTGGAATTGGTGCCTTTAAATGGGTCATATTTCTGTGTTGGGCTGGCGAACACAGGAGCATCCTAAACACACAGAGGGATTGGAAGCAGCATCTCATCTGGTCAGCTTGCACTTTCATAGGAGACATGCATGTCTGAATAACAACTTGGTACAAAGCACTTTTGGGGGTTGGAGATAAAAGACCTTCTGCTGCGTGCAGTTTTGCAGAGAAGCCGTTTTCTTCCATTCTGATCTCATTGAACTGCCAAATCCTTTGTTTTGTATTTTTCTATCTCTGTACAAATGGAGCAGGAGTCTTTTCTGCCATTCAAGTGAATGAGATCTGGTAGCACCTTTTTGGCTTGGATCGCTTAAGAACTACTGAGTTGCAGAAGTGAAGATCAGGGACAGAGGCTGTTAGGAGTGAGACTTCATTTGAAAACTCTTCGAGGAGTGTGACATGGGAGGGGAGTGTGTGCAATGCTAACCCTGAGACAGAGGCTCCCTTTGAGAAATCCAACTCAGTGTTCAAGTCACACATTTGGCTTATTTGATACGCAGGTAGGAAACAAAAAGCAGAGAGAAGTTTAATCTTAAAAATGACAGGATATTGTCCTAGGAACTGGTGCAGAGAAATGCAGGAGCTAAGCAGTCGGAAGGGAGAGGGGAGGTCAAAGGCCCGACCATACCAGCCGCTGAGATGATTGTCGAGGTTCAGCATGAGACGGATGTGTAGGAGACAGCGGTCAGCATGCCAAGACAGGGAGAGACAGGTTTTCCAGAGGAGCCTGCAGGAACATGATCCAGCAGGACAAAGGCTGAGATGGGGTTGAGTGTTCCCTATGAACCCATCGGCTGATAAATATTTAGAAGGGAGGAGAACTGTTTAGGTTAATAGCTGATGCTTATGGCAAGATGTAGGAGGTATAAACATATTCGGGCTGCAGATGATAGGAGGGTTGCACCTCCTCGCAACACTGGCTCTGAGATAACTTCCCAATGGAAGCAGAGGACATAGCTTATTTCGAGGTGGAGGATGTCAGTTTGGAAGAGGTTTGTAACACATTGCATGTGCCTGTGGTTGAGAGGGGTGGGTTCTGGTTCAAGAAGCTGCTTCTAGTCCTCTGTTCCTTGTATATTCCACTTTAGTGTTTTTATCAGAAGTGATGCTGGAAAATGAGGTAACTGATTGAAAGAATAAAATACCCAAGATATTTAGGAGAACCTACGTCACTCCAATCTGTAGAAACCTGTGACCAACAAGTTTGTTCCTTCTCGGTAGTTATACCATGTGCTTTGTATTTAGCCACTAACCATTTTGGATTCTGTTTGTGTTTGATTGCAGAGTGGTAGTGTTAGAAAGCAGGCCAACAGAAAATCCAACTGCACACAGCAATCTCTACATCTTGGCTGGACATGAAAATAGTTACTAAGCAACAGTAACCTAACGCAAATAACAGAGTGAATTTGCCACCCGAGGAATGAAGAAGCGTTAGGAAACTCAGTACAAGCGGGACTGTGACTTACTGTTTCTTTTCTTGACACCTAAATGATGTTGTTTTAAGGTGGAAATCAATACATTTTTGCAGCTGGGAACAGCTGGTTCTGTCTCTTGCCACTGTGTGGTTGGTTATATCGAGTTTGCTTAATAAAAGCTATGAGATAAATAGCCCTTTACTCATTAGTTGTAGGGAAACAGAGCCTTTAAACAAATGTTTTGCAGTAAAGGTGCCATAAACTGTTAAATATTTTACTTCCCTTGGATTTTCCTTATATTCTGTAGATATAGATATAGTGCTGGCTGTTTCCCTGTTTTATACTGAGTCTTAATAAAAAAAAGATTTGTGTAGGAGGTGAAAGTATCTGCAAAGCTTTTTGGTTTTAAATCTGCCATTCAGTATGGCTTTGTATAATAGACTATTTAATCCTTATTTATTAATCTGCTGCTAGAATGGTGTAATGTATCTAACTTTTAGCAAAGGAAGGTTGCAGAGCAGCTTACAATTTTTTTTACAATTGTATAAAGATTTGATTATTCTTTTTTCTTGTAGGGATGTAGTGCATTATTGAGGGGTATGTTACAATGTTGGTTGATCTTGTAAAAATGCAGTTTTGTACAACAAAGTATTTTGTATTGATTTTTTTGCCTGCAGAATTGCCATAAAAGGGATTTTCTTATTTACTACTAGATGTAGGGTGTGTGTACACAAAATATAATATTAATATCAGACATGTTGCTACTGGGTGGGTGTGTACAATATACATATGTGTGTGTGTGTGTGCATGTGCACATGTGTGTTAAGTTGACCGGCAGTGTGTATTTTTTTTATATATATATATATTTATATATATATAAAAATGTACAAAATATATATGCTTTATTTTCATAAATTAGGGATAAGCCTTGTGACGTGAAATGAGAATGTACCTGGTCATCATCCTTAATGAATGAAAGTATCATGTATCAAACTGCCCATGACGTGTAGTTTATTTATACTATTCCAGAAGGGAGCCTACAGCGATAACTGAGCTTACGAGCTTTTTTGTTTGTACAGCCATCCAACCTTTGTCAGTCAGACAGTCGTTTGGAAATGGTTATTTCCGCAGCTGTGTAGTATAAATAAATATGATAAGAACCAGTATTCTATATTAAAGCTTTCCATCGCTTTTTCCTTTTCCCTATTTTAAGTTTGTCACCTGCATTTTTCTTTTTATTTCTCCATTGAAGAGTCACATCGGTTCCTTTTGTCTTCCTCATTAATTACAATTCTTGAGGTACCATTAAATATAAATGCAGACTGACTACAGGATAGCATCTGGTTTTACTACCTCACATTAACCTGCTAGCTTTGATGTCAGTAAACACAGTCCATAGGCAGATACAGTAGCAGTTCATAAACATTTGAATTGAGGGTTTTTTAAATTAAATGCTACAGCATACTGCTGCCTATTCCATTTCTGTGATCTGCTACCCTAGGAGAGACAGGTTAGAAGCTTCACACGTCATTTTAATAAAGCAGTAAAGGTAAGTTGGCTTGTCTGATGGCTCTGCTGACACAGCGGAGCCGGAGTGGTTTGATCTTTAACTTGCAACCTGAGGAATGGGGCGCTGGGTTGTCTGCTTAGGCATCAGACTACGTGATTCATAATTTAACATTGTCGGAATTAACTCAGCACACGTGATGACTCAGTAATGTCTGTTACTAGGTACAGCTTGAATTTTGTTTTGTTCTGAAGGTCTAGAAGGAAAAATAGACTTGCACATAATTTAGCATTTTATCCACTTAGCATTGTCATTCAAAACTAACTCTTGTTATTGACTTGATATTTAAATCAAGCTTTTCAGTTCTGAAACTGTATCAAAGTTTAATAAATAGTAAGTGTACAGATAAAACTTAAAAATCAGTTCACATCAGCTGTAATTGGATCAGCAGTATTAAAAGAGGGACATGTAATTTTTGTGTTTTAAAGAAATCGAGTTCTCTAGAACTGAAATTACTTCTCCATAGGTAACAGTGATTGGTGATTAACCCTCAAATGGTATAACTCCTAGTCTACAAAGACTTGAAAATTAAGACAAAGTGAAGTACCAGGTGTAGGTGATGTAGAGCAAACACCTTCACTTAATTTACCTCATTCACTGCAGAAGGTAATTTTGGCTTCATCTTTGAAAACACTTAAAAATCATCTCTAAAAGACTAGAGAAATCTGTAAATAAAATATGAATATTTATGGGGAATAACTGGAGTAAATAACTGTTAGGTCATGACACTGTCATGCAAAAATAATGAACTGAAAGTATTTTTCTTTGAATGACATGAATGACTGGTGATTTGCTGAATCATAAAAAATGAATCTAGGAAAGTCTTCATTTAATCAAACCTCCTTTTTTAGCTGTTAAAAGCTGTTAAAGCATTTCTAATGGCATATTCTGAAATGCTTTGTCTGGTCTGGTTTTATAGACAGTGGCATTTTTGGCATGATCTGCAAGATACTGTTTCCTAGTGTAAAACCTCACTTACTACTCTTAGCGGAGTATAGCACAACGGATTTGCATGTTTCGTAGCTGAACCGGCCAGTCTCGGTGACTCTGACTAGTATAATTTGTATTTGTTAAGACTGTTTAAGTTGTCTGGTATTGTCTGTATCTTTGTACGTTTTTGTGACATTTCAACCAGGGTTGAGAAAGCCTAGTGTGTGGTTTTGGAGTTTATAAAGCAAAAGCTTGCTCACCCCCTCATTACTCTATTGACAGATATCAAAGTATGAGTTATTTGATGCACAAGGTTCATGTATTCAACTTGAAAGCCTTAAAACGGGCTCCCAGTACTCTTTGAAGTACAAACAGTATTTGAAGAGCAGCCTGTAGATTAGTCTTTCTTGATTTCCTAACCAAATTCATTGTAACTGAAAAAATACAACTGTAATTGTGATGACATCTCTTTAAAAGATGAAAGGTACACCGCATCAGTGAGCCACTGTGTCTCTGAACGAAAAGGACAAGACTGGGAGACTTTCTGAAATGTACTTTTTACCTTTAGTCATTAGATTGTAACTGAGACTCTAACTGCACTCGTTCCAGTTTGTGTAACTAGGCTTTGTTCTGCGTAAATTTCTGTTGCAGTTCATTTCAGTCTATGCCAAATAAACTATGCTTTATTTGATACCTAGATGTGGTGTGGTAGACTTGCTGGGAACAATACGTTATCGGACATATCTCGAAGGAAGTAAGCTGGTCTCCAGGTTTTATGGCAGTCAGTGGGAAGGGCCAGATCCAGGGCTGGCCGCTCTTCTCAATCCTACAGACTGCCTGGGAGCCACACCACATCTCCCACGTGCAGCGGGATCGACTGGAGGAAAGGGAGGTCTGGGGATAGCGCAGAAACGAGAAATCAGAATAGCAGTGGCAACCTCTTTCCAGCTTCGTGCTATGCAGCGCTCTGCTCCAGCACAGCCCTGCTGCCAGTTGGCTGGAGGCACCACGGCACCGCTCGTGAGTCGTCTGGCATGAAAACCAAGGGCTGGCTACCTTGTGCCCAGTTCGTGGGGCAGACAGCAAGGTGGCCGGCGGGCTCTAAAGGAGGGTTGCTTAGAATAAGAAAACATGAACAGGAGCATTTGACGCTCCAGCCTGGACACAGCTCAGTCTCAGCAGGGTCTAGAGCAGTTTATACAAGCCTTGCCCTTAGCACGTTGGCCATCTGCATACTGCAAGTGGTTCAGCCCTTGGTCCATCTGTACCCCAGATCTTCAGGGACGTGCTGAGGTAGAGAGAAAAGGGGGTTTGCGAATGTGCCTTTGGACAACACAATCACCAGTTACTGGTAAATAAACAAATACAGATAACTATTCCTCCTCTGCAGAAGACTGTTCCCACCATGGGTGAATCTCAGCATCAGCCTGTATGTGTAAGTGATTGCCACCATAAGAGGCCATCTGCGTCAGGGTGTGAGGAAATGGCTACGGAGCCACGGACCTAAACGGGTGCACAAGGAAAGATGATGCGAAGGTTAAGAGATGGGTCTAGCTCCTGGTAGAAGCTCATCAGATAGTGGACACCTGGGGTGCTCGAACTGTACAGGCGGGAGATGTTCCAGGGGAATGCAACGTCTCCCAGGCACCACACCAATGCTGGGGCAGGAATATCTGCGTGCCAGCACTCGAAGCTATGCCCAGGCATCCCAAATATGCCATCCCTCTTACCCTGTGCAGGCACCAAGGCCTCCAGGCCTCCCTGGGGAACGGCCTCCCCTCCTCTCCGCTGCTGCTGGTGGGAGATGGTGCCCGGAGGAAAGGGCTGTGGGCGCTGACTGAGGGCTGCCGACCTTGGGGGAGGCGTTCCCTCTTCCTCCCAACCCTGTGGAGAAATCCAGCCAAAACCAGAGACCCCCATGGGAAAGCGCTGGAGAGGGGTAAGGACAAAATGGTGCGGCGGGACATGAGGCCCTGGGGGAGGCGCGGGCTGGGGGGCAGGCTCTGCCGCCATGGCCGGCCCGTGGCACCCCGCAGCCGGCTCCGGCGAAGGGAAGGCTCGGCGCCCCCGGGGGTGCATGTGGCCCCATGAGAGGCCATGGGGACCCCCCTCCCTCACTGAGGACCGCCCCGGCTGGTTTTGGGGTCCCCAGGGGTAGCTCCTCCTCCTCCGCCCCGACGAGCGACGCCTTGCAAAGGCCGTCCCCCGGCCGGGGAGGCACCCACGTCCCCCGAGGGCCCGCCCCGGCCCCGCCGGAGCTGCGGCCAGGCGGCGGAGCGCGGGCGGGGTCGTTCCCCACGCCGCGGGGGTAACGAGGGGCCGGGGCCGCCGGTGCGGGGCTCTGAGGCGAGGGAGCAGCGCCGGGGCGGCCCGGCGCCGCGCCATGGAGCGGTACGAGAAGCTGGGCAAGGTCGGAGAGGGCTCCTACGGCGTCGTCTTCAAGTGCCGCAACAAGGATACGGGCCAGATCGTGGCCATTAAGAAGTTCCTGGAGTCCGAGGAGGACCCGGTGATCAGGAAGATCGCCCTGCGGGAGATCCGCATGCTGAAGGTGGGCGGCGGGCGGGCGCCCGGCCCCGCTGGCTCTCCGCGCCCCTCCCTCCACCCGCCGCCTCGGGGGCGCCCGGGGCGGGTGGGCTCCGCCGCGAACGGCACCGCTCCCGGCGCGGCTGCTGTGGTGCGTGGGGGCTGTGCCCCGCCATTGCGAGCCCGGCGCCGCGGCCATGGGGCCTGGGAAGCCCTGAGGGAGCTGCCAGGGGAGGGGGCGGGAGGGCAGCCGTGAGGAGACAGGGCGTCGTGAGGGGAGAAGCGAGGAGACGGGGGGGGGTGGTGAGGAGACGGGGCGTTGTGAGGAGACAAGGCATCGTGAGGGGAGAAGCCAGGAGATGGGGCGTAGTGAGGGGAGAAGCGAGGAGACGGGGCGTGAGGCAGCGGTGTGTAAACCGCCCAAGTCAGTCAGTTTCTCTGGGAGAAAGTCTGTGCTGGTGAAAGTCCGACCCGTTTGGCCAGGGATGGACATGCCTTGGGACGGAGGTGATCCTCCGCAGCCCAGGCTGTCACACATCAAAGAGGGTTGGTGTAGGTGGGAGCTGAGACCTGACAAAGAGCGAGCTGCAGGGTGCTTGTGGATTTCTTCTGCACGGGTAGTGGAGGAGCATCAACAAAGTCATCACTGTGCCCTTTAGAGAGGGATCGATCCAGTCTCTGTCACCCTGGGGCATCAGCGATGTCCTGGCCTACAGCGATGTCTGCCCTTAGTGCATGGTCAGCACCGCATGCAACAGGCTGGCCGGCAGCAGCCCCCTCTGCATCCAGGAGATTCCCCCCAGAGACGAGGACTGTTGGAGCTGGTGTAAAGCACGTGAGCCAAAAGCGATCCTAGATAGCACACGGTGGGGGTCAGCCGTGGGGTGCAGCTCTCCTAGCTCCCTGCTTTATCATCTGCCCCAGCTCCTCCTTCGAACACCCTTTCTGAGCCCCTGGTTGTGGGGGATCCGCGGTGTCGGAGCCTGATGCGCAGGCGGGATCAAGCTGTGTATTGAATGCTGGGGGCTGTATAGGCTCAGTGGTATTCACATGTGGAAGCGACTGCAGAACCGGCACCTGTGAACCATGGCAGCACCACGTCTTTGCTGATCCTCTCTTGACTTCTGTGTGAGAGCTCATCCTCACATAGAAATGGGTCACTCATTCAGCCTCTGTGTTTATTTTCCTGATGAAATAAAAGCACAGGAACATTTGCAGTGAGTCACACTCCGGGTCCATCAAGCATGCAGAAATGAGGAGAAACCCAGGAGAAGGAGGGAGAGCATGCGGTAAGGTTTCCTTTCACACACCCAGCTTCTGGCCAAAGTTTCTAGAGCCAGAGCTTATACCCATTGCTTCATGCTTAGCAGCCAACCATAGACTGTTGGGAGTTTGTCGCATCTCTTTTTGAACCAGTGTATTCATTTGGTGTCCATAGTTTCCTGAGGCAGTGAGTACCATGACTTTAGGAATGTGTTGTGTGAAAAAATATTTCCTTTGATTTGTTATTTATTTGTTGCTGCTGGGTGATGGCATACAGTACCCTCAGTTGTGTGTTACAAGAAGCGGAGAGAGGTGTTCCCTTTTCACTTTCTCCAGGGTACTCATGATTTTATACACCTCCGTCAATTCCCCATCTTCAGCTTTCTCTTTTCTGTGCAGAAGAGCCATAGCTTTAAAACATTGAACTGATTAAAGAACCATATTAACAGCATATTGGCTTATCATAAATTTTAAAATAATGACTTCCAGTAGGACTTCTTTTTACAAGAAACATGCCATTCAGACTAGACACAATGCATTCTTGTAGGCAGTCACTGATTTAGGATTTTGGAGTTAACAAAACCCTACAGAAATCCACAGAGAAAGATGTTCCATTTTATTTAAAACTTCTTTCCCCAAAGTCACAGTCCCTTGGTCTCTGATTTCTGCGTGACGTCGTTCCCAGACATCACTGCCTGTGGGTGTTTGTGTAGCAGCAGTTGATACTCGTTGTGCTCAGTGTTCCTTTCGATGGAGTTACTTAATTTGCTTGCTGGGAACCAAATGACTTTCAGACTTGCAATTAAGTGCAAAATTTCAGCAAGCTGTGGTATTTCTGGTATTTCCTTTCCCCAAATCTCTTTTGTGCTATCAGCTTGTCTTTTATTGAGCATTTATATATAAATATGTGGTGTAAATGTTACTGTCAAGGAAGTGATTCTCTGCCCACTGAGAAGGAGGCAGAATAAGCCTGGATGCCATCCTAGAAGAGCCATCATCTAAGAAAAAAGCGTATTTATTTTAGATTTTGGGGAGAAGCAACCTAAGTTTTTCTCCTATCTGAAGCAAACAGATGACATGTAGCTGTATCATTTTAGTAAACAATGCTGGACATGCATTAGAATTTAAATGATATTGAAGACCTGAAAGGGAACATAATCATTGTGGAAGTCACTTGTAATGCAGCCACTTGTAAATGCATTACCCTTAAGGGTCCAAAGCCGACACCACTGCCGCTAGCCACAGCAGGATCTGTGTCGGGGCGCTGTTGATTTTAACAAGTGCAGACCTGCTTGACTATCTTTTCAACTTTTTCTCTGTAAATAGTAACAGTTTGTTTGTTTGTTTGTTGAGGTATTTTCTGGCTTAGGCAACAACTAAGTGTTTGTCGAAGATGTAGTGAGATTGTGTTTCATCAGTAAAAAATGTAGGGCCTGATAAATTATTATTCTGCACAGCAAATACCTTGTAGACAAAGGGCTTTATATGGCCAGGAGCCATGGGAGGTGGGGTGGGAGAGCAGGGCAGCATGCAGAGTCTTGAAATACCCTGCGTGATCCCGATTCCATAGGAAAAGCTGGAAATACAGAGCGAGTCTCTGTGTAAACCCCATCCGTGGCTGTGGAAACCCGATGCCTGCTGTTTCCAGAAGGGTGTTGTCTCCCCAACCTTCGTATGGAAGCTGACACAGTTCTTAGCTCTGACATTGCGAAGATGAGAGAAAAATGCAATGCGAGGCTGTGTTCATATACAAAACAGAAAATACTCCCTATCATCTTAGCACGGGAGCATTTATAACTTTGGGGAAAAGCCCGTGCGGGACATCTGGCCTGTGTGCAGAAGGCGACACCTGACCTTGTCACCCAAGCAGGGGGCAGGGAGGGGAAGCCCATCCCAGTGCTGCCAGCAACGGGCCACCGGCAGCATTGATAGCCTTAGAAACTGCCCTCTGAAACGCCGCACGCCCAGACTGGGACGTTGTTAGGGTCACTGGCAGATTTACGGTGGCTTTGTGTGCACGTCTGTGTGCACAAGAGATATTGGCCCAGTGAACCTGACTGCCCGGAGAGCACCGAGTGTGGAGAACGGCTGTGAGCAAGGGACAGGGAGATGCCATGGCAAGACTGCTCCCAGGGGACCCTCTCCAGGCCTCGCACGGGCAGGTTAACCCACTCTTGTGTGTGCAAGAGCTTGTTTGCGGAGCTGGGACCCCTTGCAGCATCCCCAGCTCAGCTGGACCTCGTGCTTCCAAGCCCAAGCTCTCTCCTTCCAGAAACCCCAGCTCCACACACACGTGAGGGTGGCCAGGACACAGAGCCTCGACAGACTGTCCCCCGGGCACCGCCTGCTCCTGTGGAAGTCGCTCCTGAAGGCTGACTTGTACAAACAACCTGTAACTGCCAGAGGTTTTGCAGGGATCTCCTATTATTGTTGATTTGCTTTCTTCTTGCTTTACAATCAGTTGGCAATTATTTTGTCCTCACCTGCCTCTGAAAGGGGAATCTAAGCACTGCAGAGATTGTCTCGTCTGCCTCCTTCCCGCTGGCAGGCTCGGCCGTGCCCGGCAGTTTGTCCGTGCTGGCAGGCAGATCCGCTGAGAGCAAGAGGGGAATCTGGTGCCTGTTACCCAGCATAGTTGCTGGAGGCCCAGCTTGCTCTCAGATATCTGCATTATCACTGATCTCTGAGAACATAATATGCCAGCAGACCGAGTGCATGGAAAGGGAAGGATCCACTTTGCACAGTCTATCAGGAGCTGCTTGGCTGGGGAGGGAAGGGGCCGTATCAGAGCCGTGGCAGCTGTCAGAATTTTGTGGTCTGAACTGGTGGCCTGGACTTTGTCTAATGTGCACGTGGCAAGTAGGTACTTTGCTCGATGTGGATACGCTTAACAGGATAGGTGGCATGGTATGCACGCAATTCCTGGGAGAATCGCTATAATTGCTGGGATTTTCAGCGGTCTTGCAGGCCGTTCTCTGTACCTGATCATCTTTTGCAAAGTGGTTAAGGAAATGACGAGAATGGAGATACTACTAGATAAATAGCAAGCTTGAGAGGTGTTACAAGCCTCCTCCCTTCTGGTTTAATGCTTTCACTAGCAGCCCTGCCATGGGAACTGAGGGTGTGCAGAGAAGGTCTGGCCGTTACGCGAGGTCAGGAGACACGGCCAGAGCAGAGAAGGTTACGCTGACAGTTAGCCCCTGCCGACACTGTCGGGTACCTTATGCTAGACAGGGAAGGCGCTTGGCGTGCGAGTATTCACCATGCAGGGCTGAGGAAGTGGTCAGAAGGTCTTGGTTGTAACCTAGGTTTGATACAGATGGGTACGAAGGTCTTTGATGCTGGCAGATGGTTTACGTGGTATGGGCAAGATTGAAGGAAAAAGACATGTACGTGGTAAGAGATGCTGTTCGGAAAGATCATCTCCTTGCTGCCAGTTTGCAGGACTGGAATAGCCACCTTCTGCACACTCATGGGGATCCTGGTGTTAGCATATGGGCTCAGTATAGTTTGGGTTCAGTATAATGTCCCCCAGAGGCAGTGAGCTCTCTGGAAGGTCTCTCTTTACAAGGAGCTTTTACAGTGACTTGCTTGAACAAAATTACGTTTTGCAAAGGTCCCACAGTGTGCCCGTTGGAGCACTGAAATAGCCCCTGCCATGTCCCTCCTACTCGTGACATGAGGTATGGTAGGGATCTTCTACTGCTCTTTTACTCACGCTCACTGGTTAACCCCAGGATTCAAGTCATGGATTTCAGTGATCCTTCACCTTGGGGTTAACTGGGTGCTTCCCCGAACAGCGGCATTCCTCGGTTGAGGCCTCTTACAGCTTTCTCTAGTCTTGACTCTCCACTTCCTTCTCCTTCGCAGGCTTTTCCAGGTGGGTTAGAAGCACATTAGAAGATGGGGTTAGCGTAACTCCTAGGCAATGCCCTTTCCAGCCTCCTTGCTTAGAAGTGTGTCTGTTCCAAAGCCTCGGTCACGCAAAGCCCTCATGGATACAAGACCTTGCAAGCAGAGGGGATGGTGCCATGAGTCATCTGAAAATAAATAACATTCCTGTGTTAGGTCTGGCTTTTCTTTGTTTCCTTTTCTGAACACTGTGTTGTGCCCCTTGGTTCAAGTCCTCTCCGAGCCCTCCCTCAAAATGTGGGCAAAAGAATAGAAAATGAGAAGCTCCAGTAATGTCCACCGTCACCTCTTGCAAGGTGCATTTGAATAACCCTGCTGTGCTCAGGCTTCATGTGTGGTGAGAAGCTGTCTGAGCTCCCCGCGAGAGGAAGCCCTAGTACGAGCACATGAAGTGGATTGAGAGGAAGAGGAAGAAGGAGCAATAAAAATTCTCCTAATTTACCCGTCCAGATTCTGACAATAAGCTGGTGAAGCTAAGACCACGTGTTTTACTTACGCTTACACTTACTCAGAGGAGCTCTTGGTTTCTCTTAAATCTGTGTTTGCCTGCTACAGGCTCTTACCGTGTGCGATTTCCCAAGCTATTCTCCAGGGAGAGCTGCTTTTCATTGCGGTGCATCAGAGGCTGGATACGTACAATGAAAGGCGCTGCCGGAATAGCTGTGGGCACTGTGATGAATTCTTTATCTATGAGCATCTTTTCTAAGAGGCACTTACTGAAGCCAAGCTGACTTGTTGCCCACGGTCAATTCCTAAAATAACTACACCACAGGCTGAGCTGTAGCTGAGCTGCTTCTTCATGTCGTGCTGTGCTTGTATAAAAGGTTTCAGCTCAAGGAATTGAGATCCTTGTGGGTAAAAGCACCATCCCCTCCCCCTTTACCCCACTCCCCCGTGCTAACCAGTCCATCCGCCGTGTGTTACAGCAACTGAAACACCCCAACCTGGTGAACCTGCTGGAAGTGTTCAGGAGGAAGCGGAAGCTGCATCTGGTCTTCGAATACTGCGACAACACAGTTCTCCATGAGCTGGACAAGCACCCCCGGGGGTGAGTGGCCTGTTTCTCACTGAGAGCTTTGAGCAAAGGAGTCAGGGGGTGTCTATGTCGTTGCTGCTCTGCAGAATTTTCCGATGAATTTCATTAATTACAGGAGAGGTTTCTCAGCCCAGTGCCCAGGACTTGCTCTGTTACTGTGGTTTAGCAATGACGTCCGAAAGAATTGCGTACGAGCCTGCGTGCGTTCCTGCACAGTGCTGCTCACCAAGGAGGCTGGAGCGCTGAGCCTGAGCCTTTGGGTGATCTTTGGCTGGCTCGGCAACAGCAAACCCAAGTCGCTCGGGAGCATCTTGTGCCTCGCTGCGAACAGGTTAGGGCTGCTGGGGGGATGCGGACAGGTGGGCTGGGGGCATGCAGCCCTCCTTCCTGCTGCTCCCCCGGGGTGTTGCACATCGCTGTGGGAGGCTGTGCAGACCCAGGCTGTGGGCACCAGGGCAGTGTCGTTGAGCACCCAAATATACAGTCTGTAGTGATGTCACTGATGACCGGTATAACAGACCAGTGACTTCTAGCCATGCTGCTGCGCTAAGGGGTATGTGTTGGTTGGCAGGAGTTACCAGGAGCTGTGCTTGCACCTCTCTGCACAGCCTCAGTGAACTCCCAGGTCAGATACCCTCTTCTTTAAACAGGCGCTTGCACAAACTGTGAGCTACACGGGCAGAAGGAATATTCTCCCGGACAGGGTTTGTTCTTTTGACACGTTATAAATGACACGCCTACTAAATACATTGTCTCTAATTATTCACAGTGACTTGGTGCTGTGGAAATGCTAAGCAGAAGTTCATAAATCGTTTTACAGGCTTGGAGCTAAATGAATTGCCTGCAGAAGACTAATTGGGGGTTGAGTAAACAAGAGCCTGTTATTCTCTTTTTCTCCCTGATGTGGAGCTCTAGAAGCAGAATGGAGCGTGCTGATAGCAAATGGCTCTGTGAGCTGGTGAGCAGCTTTGACCCCAGTTTGAACCTGTTCACCTGGAATCTGAAGAGAGGAGGATAACCCTCTTTGAAGAAAATACTTCACATTTGCTTTCTATTCATTAGAACAACTCCAGTGTGAACGAACGTGTAATGCCTGGTTGCATACTTTGCTTTTGATCTTTGCTGTGGCAGATGGTCAAGTCTTTTGTGGTCAGGATTAAGATGGGTGGACACAGGCCTCTTTGCACCATGTTTCCAGGTCATTTGACCAACTTCATCCCCTTGTCAGGCTGTCAGTGCAGCACTCTCATCATTCTAGGATGTTTCTGCAAGGAAACTCTGGCATTGGAACGAACAGCAGTGTCAGCACAAGACCTTCAGTGCTGACAGCAGAAGGTGCCTTACAGAAAAAGCCAGGCTTCTTGCATATTGTTTTGGTTTCGGTTTGGGTTTTTTTTTTCTTTATGATGAATCAGAAGCTTTTCAGCATTAAATACATGAAAAAAAATTGAATTTGAGCTTGAAAGTGCTACGATTGTCATCTCTGCCTTTCCTGGGGTTGTTGAAGACCGTTACAGACAGCCAAGGAAGTTTAAGAACTGTTGCACAGTAACTGAAAGAGAGGAGAGGGGGCTGGATCTTTAACAGAGGTTTTTCTTTCTCTGAAGTGTTTGCCAGCCATTGGATGGAAGGAGAGGAGATGCAAACCAAAGTAGAGCTGTATACTCTTGTAGGAACATCCTTCCCTGTCCCATTTTGGTCACCTCTCTGCTCTGGACAATCAATGACATGACAGCATTGCAAGTCAGAGCATGCGTCTATACCACGGATACTCCCCCAGCTCCAACTCTCCGAGCAGTTGCGAGGCAGAAGTGCCTGCTGGCGTTTCAGGAGGATTGCCAGGAAGCGTGGATACTAAGCACAGCCACAAGACAGGATTTGACACGGACTTGCACGCACTGATGTGTGGTCAGCAGTTGGCAGGCCTCATACTGGCTGTGACTGAGTGGTACCAGACACTCTGGCATGCTCTTAGCTGCCTTAAATCCGTGTATCTTGTTGCATTGACTGGATTTGGAAGTGGTGTTGACGTTCCCTTTGGTGCTCCTGCGGTGCTTGAAGGGTAACCTCACAGGAGAGCATTGCGTTCTGCAGGGAGGTGCAGGCAGAGCTCAGCCTCAGCTCTGAAACACGGAAAGAGGCATAAACAGCCTCCGCCATCAGCAGGCCAGCGTGACTGGTTCCCTGCAGTGGAAGATTAACGAACTGAGGGTTATTATGTATTCTTGTAACTTATTTATAGCAAGAAAATGCACCTAGTGTTTTTTCTCTGAGTTTTCTGACTTGGTCCCTGATGGTTTTGCTCAGAGATCCCTGTACAATGTTAGCGCTCAAAGGCCTCCTCTTCCTTTTTCCTGTAATAGTGAAGTTATTTTTAATGGCCAAAATAAAAATGTGCTTTTTTAAAACAGAGTGCCGGAGCATCTAGTGAAGAGCATAACCTGGCAGACCCTCCAAGCTGTGAACTTCTGCCATAAACACAATGTAAGTCCCCTAAACAGCACTAACGCTTGCTGTAACATGGCTTTGGAGGAGAAGGAGATTCTGTTGCCATGTTCCTGATTACAGAGCTTTCATGGAAACATTCAAGGTCAGGTTAGACAGGGCTCTGAGCAACCTGATCTAGTTGAAGATGTCCCTGCTCACTGCAGGAGGGTTGGACTAGATGACCTTTAAAGGTCCCTTCCAAGCCAAACTATTCTATGATTCTATGATTCTATGAAATTTCCTGGTTTCAACAGGAAACAGTATTTATGTCTGAAATACTAGTGTATACCCACAACAGTTGCATTTACTATCACACAGGTCCCTTGGGTTTGCTGTCAAGGAATGATTTGCACTAATGACCTTAGACAAGTTTCCAGGCTGAACAGGAATCTATCCTTGTGTGTTCCCTGTGCCATCCATTAGAACTGACGTTTAGAAAACTGGCTTAACATCTAATCAACTGAGACCTGAGCAAACTGCTGCTGATTTTCCAGAAAGTCCTTCTGTTGATGGTCACAGGCATTGAATCATGTTACCAGTTAAAAGGTTTCAAAAATTACATACAGTAAACCAGTTTTACAACCCCTCCTCTGCTTTCTGGAGGGAAATATGCATGGCAAATATTTTGTAGAAAGCAGTGGGGTGCTTTAAGAAGCAGGGAAGGAAAGGAGACTTTTGGAGAAGTTCTTTAGGCAAACTTAGCTGTAATTGTCTTTGTTTTTGTTTATCTGCCAATATTTGAGATTTAAGAGTCGGGCAGGAGATCGCTCTGGAATGGGTCTTTTGTCTTTGCTGGGAGAATTATGTTCAGTTGAGCCACAGGAACTTGGCCATAGGTCTGTCCTGCTTCCAGGATTTGTCATTTTTCTTCTTTTTTCTGTTCCCCCACTCAATCTGAAAGATTTAATGGAGTTTTAAAGCCAAGGAGACAATGAGATGCTGCAGTCTGACCTGCTGTAGATCACAGGTAATGAGGTTTTATGCAGCTGCCCTTTTTGGAACTCCATAACACTGGTTTAACAAGCAGCATTTCAGTCCTCAGGAGGAGACACAATAATTTACCACCAGCTTAGCTAGGACAAGTCCGAGGTGTTTGTGCTGAGGTGATGGTAGGGGAGGGACAATGTGAGCTAGACCCTGGTGATTTCACACATAGGCAGAAGAAATGAAGGTCTCTGCTAGTTTGATCAGCAGAAACTCTCTCCCAGGCCCAAATTCAATTGTTGTGAACCTTCAGCAGGCAAGGTGACTTCTCAGGAATCACAGAATTGCTGAGGTTGGAAGGGACCTCTGGAGATCCTCTAGTCCAGCCCTCCCACTCAAGCTGGGTCAGCTAGAGCAGACCTCTCAGAAACTTTTCCAGTTAGGGTTTGAATATCTCCAAGGATGGAGGTTCCACAGACTCTCTGGGCAACCTGTCTGGGTGTTTGGCCACCCTCACAGTAAAAAAAAAAATTGCTTATGTTTAAATGGAATTTCCTGTGTGTTCAATTTGTGCCCATTGCCTCTTGTCCTTTCACTGGACACCACTGAGGAGAGCCTGGCTCGGTCTTCTTTACTTCTTCCCATCAGGTATTTATACACACTGATAAGATCCCCCCTGAGCCTTCTCTTCTCCAGGTTGAACGATGGTCCCAGCTCCCTCATCCTCTCCTTGGATGTCAGATACCCCAATCCTTAATCATTTTAGTGGCCCTTCACTGGAGTTACTCCAGTATGCCCACGTCTTCCTTCTACTGAGGATCCCAAAGCTGGACGCAGAACTCTGGATGTGTCTCACTTGTGCTGAGTAGAGGGAATACCAGGTGTGCTCTGGCATCTACAAGGATAGATAAAGTCGGATATCTAAACCATAGCCTTCATCTCTTCTGCGAGCTTTGCCAGCATAATCATTTGCTTGTCTACTAGATTATCAGTAAATACAGTTCATGGACTTCGTCCAAGAACTGATCCCAGAGGAGCTACGCACCCCTCATTAGGATCTCCCCACATATTCATAAAACCGAGTCCCTTATGAGGAGCGTGTTACACATAGCTGTATCAAGTGAGTTGCATTTGCAGAGAGCCAGGTTAACAACAATCCTTGCTCTGCAAACCTCGCTCCTCCTGCTAGTGAATTCCCAGCTGGTTCTGGGGAGCTGACTCGATGTTGTCCAAGTGATACAGAGCTATGCAGCTGAAGCTGGGAGCCTGCACAGTGTCTCATCCCAAAGGTGGGGTATAGGCAGGGTCATTGTCCTGCCCAGCAGGACGTGGCTTTAGCTGCTGTTAAGAAATCCTTTCATCGTCTCTTTCAGCAGGAATGATTGCCTGGCACAATGTGCAAGGGGTATGTGGCTGAATTAAGAGGTTCTTTATCTGAGGGCCAGGTTAAACTTTGTTTTTTTCTGTTTCCAGTGCATCCACCGAGACGTAAAGCCAGAAAACATTCTGATAACAAAGCACTCGGTCATCAAACTTTGTGACTTTGGATTTGCTCGCATACTGAGTGAGTGCCGACTTGCTACTTACACGGATTGTTAACATGTCAAAGCTCAAGTGAAGTGGAGGATCAGGCTTTCAAACACCATTGAAGACTCACTTATCTTTGTCTGATGCACGTGTAAATCATCCTGTATAAAGGCTGGCAGTGTTTTCACAGAGAAGCTCTGCTAAAGGCTGGGTAGAGATCCCCAAACCAGCTTAAAGGGAGCTAGCCCAGACACCGCGATGCCAAGTGTCTGTAAACAGACTGAGCTCCCTGCTGGTGCAGCTGAACTGCTGGTGGTGCTGGCGCTGGTAGATGGAAGTCGGCCTTGGGCATCTTGGAGCTGCCCAGCCGTTGCTTATGCAATGCTGAGACACAGCTGGAGTTCCCTGGCAGGAGGAGCCCCTCTGGCAGAAGGCACTGTCTCTGTAAACAATGGTTTCACATTTTCCGTTGTAAATAAACCCCCTAATCTGTTTTTTTTTAGCTCTTGTTCAGACAAATCACGTGGGCTTTGAGAACTGACCACTGGCTGGTGCAGGGCCCTGCTGTGGAGCTCTGCATATTTTCATTTGGAGAAAAATATGGTCTTCATCTTTGCCAAATCTTGTTTCCAAAGTTGGGTTCTGCTAGTGGCCAGTGACTCATCCTGTTCCTGTAGCTATTGCCTGCCCAGGAGGTGCCCCAACATGTGTAACAACTGATGGCAGCTCGTCTGCATCGTTCTGATCCCACATTCCTGTTTGTTTCTCTCCTTCCTGACCCCAACCTAGCTGGTCCGAGTGATTATTACACAGACTATGTGGCTACCAGGTGGTACCGCTCTCCGGAGTTACTTGTGGGAGACACCCAGTACGGCCCCCCCGTGGACGTGTGGGCGATAGGCTGTGTCTTTGCAGAGCTGCTGTCCGGGGTCCCCCTGTGGCCTGGCAGGTCTGATGTCGACCAGCTGTACCTCATCCGGAGAACCCTGGGTAAGTGTCCCCTCTGCACCGGTCAGAGCCCCGGTCTTCCCGATGCCTTTGCAGGACTAGAGCTTGCCCAGGAGGAGTTTCCTCTGCGGTGGGAGTCGGCGTTAGCCAGGAGGTGAATTTAGCCAGTGGATCTCTCCCTTTAGTAGGTGCTGGCTTTATTTGAGGTGTTACTGTCCTTGAAGGGAAGGGAGCTGGGTTTTCCTGGCATGACTTACACATGCACATCTTGTTAGGAGATTGTGTAGTTGGAGTAACAGATGCTGCTTCACATCCTAGCAGGATTTGGGGAAATGAAGTTGGCATCCACATGGGTGGTGACTGTTCTTCAGAAGAAGATCTGTGGGGTAGAATTGGTTTCAGCTTGTATGAGCCAGCAGTGCCAGGCTGTGGCTAAAAGGCTCACCACGGGCAGGGCTGCGTAAGCAGGATCGTTGCCTACAAACTGCCTGCAACCGTTCTTCCACTCTCTTTAACAGTGGTGGCTTCTGGGAAGCTGGGTCTGGTGCTGGGCAGTTTAAGAAAGATGTGGGATGTTAGGTGACCACCGGATGCCCCACCTGGTCCTTTGGGGTGGCTCGGTGACTACCAGAGTATGGGAAGCACAGGGCCAGCCCCGCAGGAGGCACGGAAACACCTGCCTCTGCTGGTGTCCTTTCCACATCTTCAGCTGTCACCACACAGATAGAAAATTGAGATGCCTGTATCAGAAAGGACCAGGAATGTTTTGCATAAAGATGCAGGTATCTTTCAGGGTTTGGTACCAGCTATTGGTCCTTGCTTCTAGATAACGAATAGTTGGATTTAGTTCATCACAGCTTTGGAGGTCTCGTAAACGTTGCAGGTGCCTGTTGATGGCTGCGTGCTTGGGAAAGAGAGTGTGAACATTGGAAGTTCAACTGTTCCACTTGTTTGTCTTTATTCACCAAGGAATTTTAGGAGCCACTCCGGATTTGAAACAGAGGTTAAATAAAAGAGCCATTATCTGTGTAACATTTAAATTAATCCAGTCTCGTTGATTCTATTTGACGTTGGTGTGTAACATCTGATTTCTTGAGTGGAAAGGAACAAACCCCCACTTTTAATTGAAATTTGTTGGAATGAACTGAGAATTGTAATTTTTACTGAGCAGTTTATAAAACTATAGAGGTGACTAATAGCTTTAAACAGATAGCTCCTTAGCTAGAAAATAGTTCAACGTTGATTGCTTCATCCTCCAGAACACATTTATGCCTCCAGTGTTAGGTAAGTTATAATCTATTTTTAATGATAGGGTTTCAGCCCGAAGAAATTCCCTTTTGATCCAGGTGATGGACTGAGGCAGTGTTTACAGAGAAAAGCTCCTTGGTCAAAGCTGTGTAATTATGGTGGTTTGGCTATTGTACTGGCTCTTTTGTTATGGATTTGATTTGAACATTTTGCTTGCTCTGAGCTGCTCTAAGCTTCAAAAAAGGGCCATGAAGCTGCATTGGGGAAAAGCTACAGCGTGTTCCTGTTGGTGCTGCATTTCAGCTCTTTTCTAGACAACAGCCTCAGGAGTGTACAAAAAGAATTTCACCCAATATGAGTTAAATTTTACTGAAGCTGCAACACTTGTGGTTAGCCTGTCCCCTTCCAGCAGTCAGAGAAGACACGATTGTTTATGCAGACAGGCTGCCTCTTGGGAACCCTTTTCCTTTGAAAATGCTGAAGCACAGCATTAGTGCGGAGAGCAGGCCGGCAGAGCCCTGCTCACCCTCCCTCCAACAGACCACACCAAGAAAGCGTGCCCACGCTGCCGTGCGGCCACCTCCAAAACAAACAGTGGCTCCTGCCAGTTACTCATGAGAGCCCTGGGCTGGCCCATCGCGTCTGATGTGAGCAGGGGAGTTAGCTGCTGATCTGATCTTGCTCAACACTTTGGGAAGGATCCCTGGCTGAAGCTCGGTGCTGTGGCATGGCTGGAGTTTCAGATCCTGGTAGGTGTTTGCACAGCACCCTCTAGCTATGATGCTGAGACACATTCTCCCACTCACCGACACACAAATCTGGAGTTTGGCCAGCGCGCAGTGGAGGTACCGGTGCTGGCACAGAGCAGACATGTTTGTGCAACTTAGTGCCTTGCCCACCTCATTCCCTGGTGTTCTACCGAGAGGTCTTTTTGCCAGCGCAAATCCAAGTTTGCAGTTACTCAAATAATGCAGTGATAGGATCTAGGATTTGGCATGGGGAGATATATAGAAATATGTATTTTTCAAGGCCCCAGCTATAATGGTCACAGTTCGTAAAAGCCACTCTGCTGCACAGCAGAGAAACTCAGAGCCTGGAAGAGGCACAGCAGCTGAATACTCCTGCTCCAAAAACTGCTCCCACCAGCTGAATTTCTTTGAGCTTTTTATAGCGTGAGGCCCTGGGCAGTTGTGACTGCGGGCAGCTGGAGCTGTGTGGCCTTGCCTTTCATTCAGCACAGTCACACGGCTGTGGGATCACTGATGTCCTAGATGGACGTTAGTTTTCACAAAAGAACATTTGATCGGCTCACTCTTTAGACGTTCTCTCGGATGGTGTCAGCCTTGATAGAGGATATAAGCTTGTTCAATGCAGGCACTGTAAAACCAGCAAATTAATCTGACTTTGTTTTTTTTATTCTTGGTCAAAGGGGATCTTATTCCCAGGCACCAGCAAGTGTTCAGCACCAACCAGTTCTTCAGCGGGGTAAGGATTCCAGACCCAGAAAGCATGGTAAGAGCTCCTCCAGACGCAGTTTCCCTGAGCCTAGCGCTAACCAGCAATCTATCTGCAGTGCTAAGGAGACAGAGTGTTTGGACAGAGAAATGTTCCTGCTTCTTTTGACCCGGAGTACACATGCTGTCTGCTTTGGAAGTACAGCTGGAAAAGCCTCGCTTGCTCAGCTTGACCAGTCCTTTGCTGTGCAGAATTTTTTCCCTATCCAAAAGCTTTGCCCTCTACTTTGCCGATGCACAAATATTATTTGGAGGTGGCTGAACCCCTCTCATGTTTTAACTGACATGGTTAAAAAAGCAGTCAAACAAATGCTTAATCTCTGCTCCTTCTCCCCGCTTCTGGTGGCACAGCAGCCAACCTACCCATCCTCAGTAATGCCAGGCAGGTCCCCTCTAAGCGCATGAAGTGACAGAAGCATTTTGTGAGGTACAGGTCATGTTGCTATGGAAAGCTGGTTTGCTGTACCCTGATGATTGAAAAGCTTGCTAATACGAGTACACTTACTTGTTTTTTCCCCCTCCAGGAGCCGTTAGAAATGAAATTCCCTAATATTTCGTACTCTGCTTTAGCTCTCATGAAGGTAAGAAAATTACAGGTAGTGGAGGAGCTCTGCACTGAGACCTAGCAAATGCAATCTGTTTTGCTTGTCAGCTGGTAAATGGTGTGGGAGTTGGCTACTGAAGTGTCAGAGATTCATTGAAAAATAGAGCTGGACGGGATTTGGAGAGGACTCATCTTTACCATGGAGGTGGAAAACATATTATTCCCTTATTAAGATGCAATGAATGGAAACTGTGAGGATGGAGACATTAAAAAGAAGGTACAGCTGTGGATAGTACTGGCTACGCTAAACACTGGAACAACACCGCTAGTGCCATAGTGGATTCCCTGTTTAAGAAAGTTGTTCTAGTTCAAATGAAAGTTATGGGCTTAACTGTTTTTTGAGGCTTGATGGTTTGCTACACCATACAATTGTAACTGTCCTTCTAGCTGCAATTTCTATTACTGCCCTGTGGCAATTGTTCAGTATTAGCTGCTTTGCAAGCTTCATGCTGGCTCTGAAAAGCCACTCTTAGAATCCATTACAAAAAAAGATTAACATGTGTCTGTGCAAATACTCGTTGGCTGTGGCGAGTAGCTGGAATTGTGCAGACCTGTGAGCATTTTGTGTGATCCGTTACTTCATCTTTTCTAAGGGTTGCCTTCGTATGGACCCTGCAGAGAGGCAGACATGTGAGCAGCTGCTGCAGCATCCCTATTTTGACAGCATTAGGGAGGCAGCGGATCTGGGGAAAGAACATGAAAAAACAGCTCGGAAACCAGCCAGGCTGACTCGGAAGCACATGCCAGGGGTAACATTTTCATAGTAGCGTTTAATGTTCTGTGCCTAAGGAGGGGACTGGTTCTCCTTGTTTGCTCCCAGGGGATGGGCTCATGCTGGCAGTTGACGGTGAGAGAGCTCCTGCATTGGACGGATCTTAATTTTAGCCCGAGGAGAAAACGAACCTCCTGGCTAAAGAGTAACTCAGTACAAACTGCATTCTGCGTTGCAGCTCCATTGAGTCACTGGGGATAAGCAGCACAGCGATGTGAAGGATGGGGTTTATCCAGGAATGTGCATTCCTGACAAAGTGTAGCAGGATAGCTGAACAAACTGGACGGGCTTGTGTGGCTGGTTTAATTTGGAGTTCTCTGGGATCTGTTTGGTGCTTTTGAGTCCCAAATTATGGAGATGGCAAAAATGCCCAGTTCCATTTGTAACTGCTGATGGGATGTGATCCCTTACTCAGTTCCAGACGTTACACAATGGACTGGGTGTTTCTGCAACTGGAGTTGCCAAGCAGATGTCTCCCTGCCATTTCAGTCTTTCCAGACTCCAGCCCAAGACTCAAATCCAGCCTCATGATGAGAGTCGGTCAGCCATTCCTTCTTCCTGTGAGCCACATTCCCCATGACAGCTGTACCGCTGAACTGGGAACGTGCAGGGAAGTTGGAGGTGTAGGATGGAGAATTGCTACAGCATACAAATTCCTGGATCAAACTGATTCGCCTCTTCCATTTCTATGACATAGGATATAACTAATATTTTTCTTGCCCTGGATGACAGGAAGAAATACCTTTAATGAGCTGTTCTGGGTGCAGCCCGGTTGTAGAACACCAGATCCATGACTCTTAGTTTGAAAAGTACAGGAGTCCAGTGTGAATAGTTTTATAACTTTTATTCCTTCTTGAAAAATGAAATGCATGCTTTATTCTCATTTCAAACAAATACAAACTATGTAACTTTCCCTTTAGTTACAGTGCCTGCCTCAGTTAACCAGTAGTAACATTCTGCCAGCTTTGGACAGCAAGAAGTACTGCTGCAAAACAAGGAAATCAGACTATCATTTCCCTAACATCTAACCGGATGGCGGATTAAAAACTATTTATTGTTCAAAGTTCAAGTCATTCAGAATTTATAAACGGAGGATAAGTGGTGGAAAACTACATTAATACATGTTACGACATACACAAAAGCAGTCTGTAAAGTACTGTACTCTAGGTCACTAATGGAAGGAAAGTGATGCACACGTTAGTGTTCTGTGTACAAAGGCAAATACATTTGTTTTGCTTTAATTCGTGATTGTATACTGGTTTGTGATTGTATACTGGTTCAGGATTACTGCAACCCAGTGTTTACAGTATGAATTTGAAAACTCTTGCCTATCTATCACCTGTATTTCAGACTTGGCAGAAGAACTGCAACCTTGCCAAATAAATCAGAGTCCCACTGTGTCAAAACAGCAGTACTGCTTTAGACTGGGGCTAAGTCACTGATCCCGCAAGGAGTTGTCAACGTATAGCCTGTGTGAGTAGAAGACAGATGTATGTGTTTGTGGAGTCAAGCCTTAAGAGAGGCTACCTAACTGGTCCAGTTAGTTATAAACCTGCTGAAATAGCACCGCTTTAAAGATATGTCTGTCTTACATACTGCATTTATAGATCACAAAGTATTAAAAGTACTGGTAATGACTTAGACTTAATGGCAGGCTCAACAGGCACTGTTACCGGGAGAACCTATGGAGAATAAAACCTGTCGTTTCTTTAGTCTTTTCAGAGTTTTTCCTGCCTGCTTCTTCCTTGCATTACAAGGTTGTTTTTATTTGCTTTTTCTGTCAATAGTGAAGTCACTTGCCTGTAGCGTTACAGAAATTGTTTTTATTGAAAATAATTCATTAATATAATTTATAACATTGGCCAGACACAGGCAGGAATTCTACCTAAGCGTATGTACTAGAATGATTCTTGGGTTTTGTGTAAACTCAGGATGTAATATTGTGTTGATTTTGAATAAAAGAAACATAGCTTGTTTTTCCAATTTACTGGATGTGTTTTACTGTATAAATTTTTACTACTGGGCAAGGAACATCCTCTTTCTACTTGAAACCTGGAGCAAAAATGTTTTCTTCTCCCAGTACTGTTCTGTGTTCAACAACAGGAAAAGCAATTTCAATGGGACGGATGCCATATCCTTACAGAGTGTGCCTGTCCACCTTTTATTTCATATTATAATTTAATATATTTTAATCTTGCACGTTGTGTCCATAGGTAGTTTTGGTTACGCTCAGAAAGCTTTGGCGTTCCAGTATTTTCTGTATGGATATTCAGCCGTCTAACCCTGTACGCGTGCCAGGTCCCGCAGCGCCCACGCGCTGTAAGCAGCAGAGAGCCTGGCAGTCAGCTCCTGGACACAGCCCTGGGCAGCGCAGGCTGGAGGGAACGTCATTTCTGGACGCTGTTCCTGCCCGCTCTGCGCTAGGAGATACTAAGAAGAAGCAGCCCCACGATGCAAAATGTTTTCCTTTCTGGTGCGTGGCACCATTTCCTTCAGAGGACAAGCTGACAATCGGGGCTGAGAGACAAGACTCAGTTATGCAGAGGCAGCCGTGTCTGAGACATCACTATGAACTCTGCTTTCTTGGCGGCGGCGCCTCCTGCCTTTCTCTCCCCTACCACCAAAGCTAGGAATTTGACTAAAAATGCTATATTCTTCCTGAGGCTGAATCATTCTCTTATTTAGCAGGAGTGATGCGCCTGCAACTAAAGAGGTACTAATTAGTCCGTGTCAGCATACAGCAAAAGCATGTGCAAGGGCGTATCTAAGAGACACCGCTTCTCCACAAATGCAGCAATGCTCAGTCCTCAGCTCAGTGTTGATGGGAAGGTCAGACTGCCCGTCTGTACATCACTCCATTTAAAACAAATAAAGGCTATGCGAGTCAAAACGTGAAGAACAGAAAACAGGCCCATAAGCTATTTTATTAAATCATCACCCATTGACTGGACGAGATTCTCGGGGTAAACAGCTCTCGTTCCCACAGCATAAACGTGTAATAAAGGCATACAGCACTGCCGTTTCACAGCATTGACGTTCCTCCCACTGTCATTTTGCACAAGAATTTCTGTGCAATAAAATATTTGAAAACTGCTAATTGATGTATTAACAGCTTCCTATAAAAACAGGAAAAAAATGACTATGCACAGAAGCCTGCCTTCCCTGTTGTTGATTCACCATATAGTTTAAGCTTAATAAAACTTAATTGCATAAAAGATTGCATACGGCTTTTAAGGCTGGATTGGGAGATCTGGGCTTATTTCCATACCTGGAAATACACTAGCGTCTACAACTTAATTTATGCGACATAGGATAAATACTATGAAATCAAAGACATCTCAGTTATGTGCAATTGTGTTTATTCTAAGTCCAGCTCCAGCTCTAGGTTTGGCAGTGCCCGCTGAAGGACGTGAACAGTAGTTTCTTTCTCTCTTATTCCAGGAAGGTCACTCAGATACAAATATTCAAGGTTCCTATAAATATTTAAAAAGAAAAGTCAGCAACTACTATTTAACTGTTGATGCAGAAATTAGACAAAGGATTATTCTACCATAGTTATTTTTAGTATTTTAAAAGGTTACTGGTTCTAACAGAAGTTTTTTTCTGAAGTGGGAGCTTAAAGTTTTTAGCTCACTGTAAGTTCAGTCCTTCTACACAGCTTAAAAAGAGATCCTGGACCCCCCACATCATGAAGCTTCCTTTATATTAAATAGTATTTAATAATTTCAATGGCAATTTAGTAAAAGTTATTTTAATGTAAATAATAATTAGAGTAATATAGAAAGTCCTTAATAATAACTTTCTTAGGATGAAATCAAAGTCACCGCATCACCCATTTGTAGATATCTATTAACTCCGTGTAATGCTAAACAGTTCCGAATTACTTTAAGGCCCCAGTCCACTAAAGCACCTATGGATCCAACCCATACTGTTTCCCAGGCCTGAGTGCCAGGAAACACAGCTCTGTCCCAAGACCTTTCAGGCTACAGCGAGCACAAGACAACCAAGCGATAGGAAGCAGCGTGAGGTGTAGAAAGACAATAAAAGTTACACGACACGTCAAAGCCTGCCCTGAAAAGGAATTGCAGCAGAGTAGAAACCAAGGTGATCATTAATTACTTATTCTCAAGCAAAACCCACCTCGTGTGCTAACGTAAAAGGAAGCTGTACGCATTCACGGCTCTTGCAAAGGTTGTGTTGGCAGAGAGCACGTGTCCTGCTCTAATTTCTGCAGCGATCAACATTGCCTAAGTTACTTCAGGTGTAAATGGGAGATGCTGTGTTCAACTCCGAAGGCAGAAGCGCAACTATGGATTGAGGTGATGCAGCATTCTGGCTTTCTCAGCTGCAGGCCTCAGTGCTACACAGCTCCCTGACACCAGCCCTAAAAGGCTGGTTAATATGTGTATGTTAATCCACGTCTCTTCAGAGCTATCCACAGCGCTGTCTTCAACCACTCTTGAAGAAACACTTCCTGCAGTGGCAGTGCCATCCCTCCCCGGCTGTCATTCAGGTCAGTCCCCAAACCCAGCCACCCCGCAGCCCCACGCACGTCTGAAAAAGCCCAGAAGCATTCAGACTTTAGCCCTCCAGTCAACACAACCCCAAAACCGTGGGGTGGTAACAGCTAGAGAGCAAGAAGACCTCAGCGGCTCACGTACGTCAGCTTGTGAAGTGCAATGATGCCTTTATCTGTGACATTCCCGCAGGAAATTATCTTCAGCTGGAGGAGACTCTTCTGTAGATTCTTCGTCTCGCTGAGCCTCTGCAGGCACTCGTCCTGTATGTAAATACACTTCTGGAGCTTGATTTCTGTAACGTGTTCAAGACCATCTGGAAAGACAAAAGTGAGTACTTGCTTCAGAAACCAGGAACAACCCGTACTTGTGAAGTTCTCACTCGCCAATTTAGTGACTGCCTCCAAAACCACACAGCAACATGCTCCTCTATACAGTGAGGCCGCCACGCGCAAGGAAGCTCCGAAGTCCCTTTATGGGACTTCAAATATATGAAAACCCCAGGGTTTGTATCCTTTCGGTAAGACTCTATGAGCTTTGACATGGGCAAGTAGCAAAAAAAGCTCTACAAGTTTGGGAGATAGACAACAACTCTGAATTAGGAACGTGATAATGCAGGAAATTCAAAGTCCCCTGCCAATAAAAAAATAAAATGGTCTGTTCCCCATTTTGGTTTTTGTTATTTAAAGGAGACCTGAAACAATCTCTTCTTCATTTTGTAAAAAACTGAGAGCTTGCTGCTTTTTTTTTGTCTTTGAAGACATCATAAACGTCTGGAGAACAAGCAGTATTATGACTTCACAGACACCAAAAACATCACTTGGTTTAGAAGAAAAAGAATATTTAAAGTAGTGCTTTTTGCTACCAACTACTTAACTACGAACTTAATTAAACAGCAAATCTTTGTTGCACTTCCTTAGTGCTACTGTCACTTCAGGTAAGGGCTGATGAAGTTCCTGATCTCTTTCTGCTTCACACCACACCTCCAGCAAAATCTTAGGAACTGCTGAATATTTGTAGAGCCATTTTAAGGAAAAAAGCAAAAAAAATTTCAAAAGATTTCTCTATATCTTACTAAGGAATGAGAAAATGACCTGGTTATTCATATTTTGATGCAACTGAAAGAACTAAGACCATTCAGTATAATCTTTGCACACATAATCTTGTGGTTACATTACCCAAATAGTCAAATCCTCTGTACATGATGCAAGAGTCGGTGGCATTAATTGCCTCTATCTTGTATTTCCCCAAGGGCCCTGTTGGGAGACCGTTGTAGTCCTGCTGCCATTTCTGATAGCCTTGATAGCGCACCAGGGCACCGCATCGCAACAGCCATTCTGAAGCTGCCCTGTCAGGGCCAACGGCTTGTATACGTTCGTAGTCCACTCTGCCAAGACAGAAAGAGCATTCACACGGTTTCTATAATGTGGCAGATTTATTGTCTTTACGGTAATACTACTGCACAACAAATATTTGGCTATGTGCATGATAAGATGTCAGAAAAGTGAGAATATGATTTACTGGAAGTGGTTTGGAATCATTTGGATTGTGCTGGTTCTTAATCAGTCGGGCATAAGGTTTTTTTAAACTTGTTTTAAATGGCAGTTACTTTTGGTAAAAAAAGAAAGAATACAACTGCAACTTGACCTGGCATGTGTTCACCCTTGTAACTGATTGTTTCCTTCCATGTCTGCAAGGAGAGATAAAAAACGCCTTTCTCTACCCAGCGTAAGGCTTTACAACAATTGCAAATTTGTCCCCCAAACATATTTTGTTTATATAAAAACTGACCATTGCCTGTCACCTGTATGTTGCTCCTGAAGCCGCCTTCTCAACAATTACAGTATTTCAAAAAGACCCACTTCAGCAATTAGTTAAAATCCCTGGATCCATTCAGTGAAAGGATATCTTAGTCTCGTGAGCAATGCTGAAGACAGAAGCAGAGCCCTGGAAGAGATTCCTGTCTGATTGAGCTTCCCACCCCGTTACAGCAATCAGCTACACCATGCAACCCTTTCCACAGAACTAGAAGACATAAGGCAAAACTATTAGCTACTGGCAAAAGTTACGGGCAGAGAAAATTTCACGGAGAAAGGCATTATCTTTCTAAAAGTAAATGTGAAACCCTTGTGTTGCTGAATCACATTGTAAACGATGGGTTGGTTAGATGCTTTTCTGAATAAGTAAAGGGGGCATGGTTGTGCTACCGGCTTAAATGCAGTCGGGGGTCAAAGACGACCGGCATTTAGGGAGAGAACCCACATCGTCAGCTTGCCTCGGCCACCCCAGGGAAGGGAGCAAAGCACACACCTTCCTCTGGAAGGCCACAGCTGTGTAACTGGAAACAGTAAGGAACGACCCCTGCCAAGCACCCCCATGCAATCTGGGGTGAAAGAAGAGCACTAATAATAGAAAATCTTCTCTCTAGTCCCGGGACTTAATGCTCCCTGCTTCACAAACCGCGCAGTGGATAGGTGGGACCCATTAATTGACTTGTGCACACCGAATCACTCTTACTTGTTGAACACGGCATTCAGCCATCCCCAGAAGTGTCTGCAGGCGCCCGGCGGCGGCAGCTTGCTTTGGCTGCACACCGGCTGCACGAGTTTTCCCAACAGGATCATGTTCTTGAGGAAAAGGAGAGAGGGGAAACGGCGATGTTATCCGGAGTGCCAGCGCCAGCGCCCAAGGCCGCAGGACGGGCGGCCCGTACCCGGCTTCCCCTCAAGGCCTAGCCAGGTCTGTCAGCCCAGCAGGAACGACGGCTGCAGAGGAAGCCCCGGGGATCAGCGCCCTGAGGGGAGGCCCCACCGCCACCTCAGGGTTCGCCCCGCGCGGGATCCCCTCCCGCCGGGCTGCCTCCAAGGCGCCAAGCACGCGAACCGTACGCGCAGCCCGACCCGACCCGACCCAGCCCTGCCCTCCTCCGGCCGCCCCTCACCGCCGCCGCGGAGCGGGCGCGGAGGAGGAGCCCGGCCCTCTGTTCCACCGCCCCCAAGATGGCGGCAGCGGCGGCGCTGCTGCGGCAGCGGGCGGGCGGCGGCGGGGCCGCGGCGCTGTGGCGGGCCCAGCGCCGCCAGCGCAGGTGAGGCCGCGCGGCGGGAGCGGGGAGCGGCCCTGCCCGAGCCCCGCCGCCTCCTCCTCGGTGTGTCCGCTTAGCGCCCTGCCCGCGCCCTCTCACCCCGTCCCTCACGGCGGGAGGGCGGCCGGGGTCGGGCCGGGCCGTCGCCCTCCCCTCAGGGTCGGGGCGGGAGGCGGGGTGCCTCCCCGGGCAGGCGAACGCGTCCCCGCGAGAAGGCTGTCGGGGTGAGCTTACGGCCGTGTCTGTCTCCGTGCAGCACTTTCGACGTGGCGGTGGTGGGCGCGGGAATCGTGGGGCTGGCCTCCGCCCGGGAGCTCGTCCGGCGGCACCCCTCGCTCGCCTTCGCCGTGCTGGAGAAGGAGAAGGAGCTAGGTATGGTGCCGGTGTGTCGTCCTCAGCCGTGTGTTTGGGGTTACCTGGTGTCAGTCTGTCAGAAATCCTTACTGAAGGACACGCTCGCCAAACCCTCAGTATTTCATGGGGGGAAGCTCAGCTTTTGGGTGGGCGAGCAGCACTGGAAGAGCATCTGCCCTTGTTGCTGAAGTGGGTGATGGATTCCAACCCCCCCGGGAAGAGCATCTTTGTTTCCAGGCACCGCTGGCTTTGCCCTGATGGGGGATTTCTTCCTCCCTTCGCCCAGGGATGCGTCCTTCAGTGGGGAAGCAGAGTTGTCGTTGGTCTGTGCTTCGCTGCTGGGACTTCGAGCTAGGACTTTAAGTGAAGAAAGACTGAACATCGCCACTTCATTGTTTGAAAGTGGCAGGTCTTACTGGCCTGGGGCTCCAGCAGCAGCAGGGATTTCAGGGAAAAGGACGAGGATGAGTTGAATGACTCAAGTAAGGAGCAGGGACAAGGGCAAGTCTGGTTTAGTGCTGCACAGAGCAGGAGGCAGAGAGGATGAGCTGAGAAATGGTGCCGGGATGGCTTTTTGGTGGGGCATGAGGAGAAGAGTGAACAGCAGTGATGGTTGGTGGGTAGAGAGGGAGAGTCGGGAAGTAGAGCTGCTTAAAAATGTCTGGGAGCTGCTGGTCTGGGCAAAGTCTACACCCATCTGTTAATTGCCCGAACTGTAAACCACACTCGTTTGCCCCTGGATATCCCTGTATATGCTGTGCAAGCTGCATGGCAGGTCGAAGGTAAAGAACACAGGGATAACTGGGAAGATATCACTAGTTACTGACCCTGCATTAGCCAGAGTAACATGGCCCAGCGTTGCCAGCTTACACAGGACACAGGAAATCTTGAGGCACTCTGCACCTGGGAGTCCTGGCTTTGAAATAAGAAAGAATGAGCCCTGTTGCTTCACTGAAAGCTTTTCTGGCTCGCTCAAGTACGAGCACAGGTTCATCATAAGCAGTCTTTTCACACCAAGTGCTTATGGAGATACGTAGTCACTCAGGGAAGTAAGAGCAACTCCAAGGGATCACGTCAGCGGCTAACTCAAAATAAGACCTGTGAGCCCAAGCTCTCCTCTAAATAGCTCCATCAGCCAGGCTATACGTTGCTCTTGAGATGTTACCTGTATGATATGAAGTGGCTTTTTATCCCCAAGACAGGACATACGGAAGTCCTTAACAGTTGTGTGAGTGTGAAGCAGCAATGACCTTTGGGAGTCAATATGTTAAGAGGGAGAACCTGCCCAAATTACTTCAATAAACATGTTTATGATATTTTTCACCTCTATTTTACTTAGTTACAAAGAGGAAATGGCAACCTAATCCAGTTCACAAATACTTGAAAAGCCTACCAGGCCTGCCAGCACATCCAAAGAAATTGAGGATTGCACAGACATTATGTTAGATGAGGCCTTTAAGGATGACTTTAATTTGAAAAATTGAATTTCTTAAAATTAATTTTAACATGTAGAAAATTTTGATTAATTGGCCTGCAGTTGTAGCTCTTGAAGGAAAAACTTGTGATTTTTTCTTTTCTTTTTCCTTTCCCCTGTTGATTCAACACATTGCAAGCTGTGATGGTTTATTATTAACTAGGTCTTGCTGTGTCGGTATTTTTGTAGCCTTTTGAGACCAAGGGAGGAATTGTGTTTGCTGTGCAGTTACCTTATTTGAGCATCTCTTGTTGTAATGCTGATTTAGGGCAGTACCTCAAATTGCTCACTCTTCTGACAGCTGAAGTAATTAAGGTATGAACCAATTATGGGAACACGTATTTTAATAACGTATTTTTCTTTCTATTTAGCTCATCACCAGAGTGGACATAACAGTGGTGTGATTCACAGTGGAATTTACTACAAACCTGGATCTCTGAAAGCTAAGCTGTGTGTGCAGGGTGCAGCCCTCTGCTACGAGTACTGTGATCAGAAGGGAATACCGTATAAACAGTGTGGGAAGGTATAGGAACTGTGGTGTGTTCTTACTTTACCTTTGGAAACTGCGACTGTATAATGTACGTTACAATGTATAGCATAGGTCTGGCTGTGATCTTTCTCCCAAGAGATGAGTTTCTGCAACACTTACTACCTTCAGGATGAATGTGCCTTTTTATTTTCTTCTTTCCAGCAGCTCAAAACAGTTCCTTTTCTGGACCTAAATAATAATTCTCCTTATCTGGGGGCTGAGGTCAGGTAATGATGGAAGCCAGGCCCCATGGAGGGGCACCCGTGTAGAGCCACTAGCTCCAAGGAACACAAAGGCTCTCAGTATGTGCATGCCATAATTCTTGGCATATCATGCTCTGAAAAAACACGGTGACTTGAAAACAGCTCCAGATGTGACCCAGCTACATGCATTTATGCCGTGTTACGTCCAGCTAACACAACCTGAAATGCTGAGGACAGAAGAGTGGCTGTACTGATTCAGCTTGGGGTCTGCCCAACCCTATATCCTGTTTCTGGAAGTGTCTATAAACAGAGACCCAGGAAGGAACGAGCACAGGACAAGCAAATTATTAATTGTCCCAGCTTCCAACTCTTTTCAGCTCAGTTTATTTTCTGAGCCTGATCTGTTTTGTCTGTAGTGATTCTTAATGGATTTCTCTTCCAAGTGTAGCTCAAGTAAAAGCTTTTGCATCAGAGTACACTTTGATGATCCAGAGACGAACAACCCACTGCCTGAAGAGTTACATCATTTTGAAACTGGCTCCTACAAACTTCATCTGGTGGCCCCTAGCCCTTGTATTGGAAGAGGTGGTGAACAGTTGATCTGTGCTCACACTCTCCAAGTTGCACATAATTTTATATCCCCTCCTCCCCCAAATTCGTCCCTTCCAGCTGGTGAGTCTTGGTCTGTTCAATCATTCCTCTTAGAGAAGCTTTTTCATGACTCTCTCCACCCTGTCTTTGTTCTCTGAATTGTTTCTAGTTTAATGCATCTTTGATACAAGATGAGGACCACAACTGCGCACAGCATTCAAGGTGTGGTCAGACTCTGGATTTTTGCAGTGAAATAGTAGAGTTCTGTGTCTTATCCTGCATCCTTTTCCTAGTTGTTCCTAACATTCAATTTAGGGCTTTTCAGCTGTCACTAGGCATTGAGCTGATGTTTCCATAGGATTGTCTATCCTAACCCCAAGATCTTGGTCCTGAGTGGTAACTTTGAGCGAGGATTCCACCATATTATATGTGAGGCTAAGACTGCTTTTTCTATGATCATCATTTCACATTTATCTGCATTGAATTTCATCTGCCATTTTGTTAGTCGCTCGTTCACCTCAGAAGGTCCCTCTGCAGTTCTTTACAGTCAGCTCTTGTCTGAACCACCTTGAGTCACTTTAAACCATCATCTGACTTTCTCACCTCCCTGCCCCTTTCCGGGTTGCTCATAAACATCTCGGACAGCATAAGCCTTTTCTTAGAAGCAGAATGCAGACCCTATCTGACGTGACAAGCGCCACCTCAAGGCCCCCTAGCTCACTCCCACCGAGAGGTGGGTGCAGCTCTCTCCCAGCTCCGGCCTGCAGAGCAGAGATCCCTGGATGTGGCAGTGTGGACGGGCCCCGCACCGGTGGGGCTGGTGTTTGTCCTGGCCTGGCTGCGCAGTGTTCCCGCAGCGCTCCCTGCGCTGCAGCGCCGGTCACAAGATGGCACTGTGGATTTGTGCAGCAGGACTCCCGAAGTTACAAGCCCACTCCCAACCCGGCACCAAGAGGTGTGATGTGCTCTGTAGGAGTCAGTTTGGGCTTGGGCAGGGCTAGCACTGACCCCGCAGCACTGTTGGTCATTTGCTGACACTGAATTTGTGTACTTCGGCATCGCCTTCCCCAGCAGTGCGTATTCCAGGGAAGATGATGTTGAGGCTTTACAGCTAGTTTTACATAAAGCAGCCCCGGGCTTGGAGAACTTAGTGCCTTCTCAGTGCAAAGATGCCTGTGTTGCCAGACCTGAACTGGGCCTGGAAGTAGTATGGTCTGTGCAAACCTGGCACAGATAACTCAGTCTGCATAAATCTCTTGTGATAGTTGTGAGCTAACTACATGGTTAAACGAAGCGAAGCTGGTACAATTCAGTGTAGACTCCATGTCAGAACACGTCCTCGCTCTCTTGTCGAGACTGACTGAGATTTGTACATCTTGGGTTAAGTTCAGTTGTATTTTTTGAAGCATCCCAGTGACTCTTTAAAAACATACTCTCTTCTTTCACATTCAGATTTGTAGTCTCATGGTACTTTTGGCAAATATTATCCATTGATAGTAACTTAAACTACAGTTTAACATTTGTTTTTCACTCTCCTTAATGTATTAGTGCTTTCTCAGTAATAATAGGTATTTATTATTAGAATCTTGTGCACAAACCGCATTTTTCCCCCCTTGATTTATAATTCACTGTTCACTCATTCACTGTTGCTTGCTTGTATGCTTGGGCTTGATGCCAAACCCGAACTGGCTTTGTATATTTTGCTCACTGGTGTGCCTTATTATCTTTTTCTGAAGCTAATTGTAGCCGTTGAACAAGATGAAATTCCAAGACTCAAAGCTCTGTATGAAAGAGGGCTGCAGAACAACGTCCGAGGTCTGAAACTGATTGGAGCAAAAGAAATACAAGCGAAAGAACCCTTCTGCAGGGTAAGGGATTTGCTTATTTTTATTTTGCATATGAGACCTCAGTTTCTCAGGTGACGTTATTTTTTAATTTAACATAAATATGTTTCTGGCCTTGAGGTAATTTGCATGGGTAACAAGTTCAAAAGAGCCTGAAAACCCAGAAGAAATATAATTGTCAACAAAAATAAATGTATCCATTTATTTCTGGAACTTTTTAGCTCAGCCCAATCCTTCATATGCATTTGCCATTACATACACATCAGACCAGGTCTAATGCAACATAAGGTGATCCTGCAGAATCTTTCTTGGTGACACTTACTTTCACCTCAAGTTTCTCCTGCTCACCTGTTCTCATTGTCTTGCTCATCAGTTCATAATTCATCAGTTCTCCATATGCTGAAGTCATAAAGAGCTGCTGCTACACTAATTGCAAATGATGTGCTGGCTGTTTCATAAGGGCGAGCATTCACAAATTAGAGAGCAGGTAATCCATTTTTCTTGCAACCTACAAAAGGAATCAGAATTATTTGAGTCAAAGTAGGAGACTCTGTAGTCCCTTAGACCCTGTGCAGGACTGAATTTATAGGCAAATGGACAGAGCCTACAAGTTGTTCAAACTTCATCTTTTTCCCAGCTTTACACAGAGGTGTCCTGCCTGATGTATATGCTCAGGAACAAAAAAAACAGTTCTCCCACCAATGACAATAAGTGTTTTTTTTTTTTTTTAATCTTTAATTTTTTTCCCCCTTCTCCTTGCAGGTGCTTACTTGCGTGTTTTTGTGGTTGATAGGCAGATTTTCCTTTGCCTAGCCTAGAGCTGCTATATCTGAGTTTATGCTGAGATGATTCTGCTCCTTCCCACTAAAATTATTTAACTTACAGTAAAGCTTGATAGTGCAGCAATGAAAATTCCTTCCCATCTGTAAGTGCGGTTTTGGATTGAGCCAATTTCAATCCAGTTGCTTCCTACACATGTGATTGTTAGGTAGTGCTTAGGTAGCACTGTGTTCATTTTCACAGCAGGAGAAATGTGAGTAGTTTATGGAATACAGATTTATTGTTGTTTAGTATATCTTTGATTGAGAGGAAAATCTGCTTATAAATTCCCCATACTGTTTCATCTGGCAGCTTGCTATTGGTGTAGCTGCATGACCGATTGCTTATGAGTGGTTGTAGGTACAGACAAAAATTTTCTGGAGAGGAATCTTTTTTATCTTTTTTTCCTCGTAAACATCTTGTATGCGATCCTTAAATCATTCTTTGCATGTTCAAGATCCAGCTGAGCATTTAGTTCTGCAAATGAGTAGATTCAGCTGGGTCTTACTTCATTTGCTTTGGTTTCCTGAGCTGAGTCCTTTCCTCGTAAGCAAAGGGAACTTGAATGGTGTTATAGAACACTGCACTGTATATCAAGTGGAGAGGGAGGTTTTGTGTAAGATACAGTTTTACCAACCCTTCTGGTTGTCTTGCGCATATAAATGGCCCCTGCTATTGTGGTATCTGACAGTCTTTTAGTGTAGTTACACTTGCAGCATCTCTCTGAGATAAACAGTCCTACCATCCTTATTTTATAGCCAGAACTAGGAAAATATTGTGATGCCATCTAACATGATAAAAATTATGTGAGCAACTGAGCCTTTTTGGTATAAAGATAGTAAAAAGTCTCTGAGAATCATGAAAAGTTCTAGCTACACACTGGACTTGAACCTTGCTTTCTGCTAGGACAACTATAGGCTGTTGTCTAATTCAGAAGCGACTTTTCTCTCTGATGTGCAACGCAGTAAGTGTTGAGATGATATCTTTTAGCCTCTCAGGAGGCACTGGCAACAGCCATGCATCAGGTGGAACTCCCAAGTGACCATTTGGAGGTGGAATTGCATAGCGCATGGTGAAAAATAAGTACATGTTAGCTGAAGCCAAGCTTAGGTAACCTGTTTTATCATTAAGCGCTCTGTCGGGAAGACTTGTTTATGCTGTAGTTACACGATCACTTAATCCACCCTAAGTAGTTTTCGCCATATTAGTTGTCAGCAAACACGAACACTGGAGCTGGCACATGGAGAAACTAGGAACAAGCCGCCAGGGAGACAGCAGTACTCCCTTCTCAATGGCAACGCGCATTATTCCACATGAAATATTCTCTGTATTGAAGACCAAAGTCCACATACAGCCTTCATTGTCCTTCTGTATCTTAATACCGTTTCAGGGTCTGATGGCCCTTGATTCTCCATATACCGGCATTGTGAATTATAAACAAGTGGCCCAGTCCTATGCTGAAGACTTCCAGGAAGCAGGTGGGACGATCTTGACTGATTTTGAAGTTACGAACATGGAGATGGCTAAAGAAAGTTCTTCAGAAAGTGAAGATGGTAAGCTTTTTGCCGTCCATTTACTACAGTCCTGCCAAAGATTTTGTTCAAAACACATTTTCTGTAACTGAAATCATGTTTCTGAACCTTTCTGTCTCATAGGGAAGAGACAAAAGGCAAAATTATGTTACAGTATCGAGCAAGCTCACTTTTTTTCCTCAGGCAGGTCACCCTTCAGCTGAAACATTTAATGCTGATGGAAGAAAATGACAGTAAAAAAGAGGAAGTTGGTTGTGCTCTCCTATTAAAATCAGATTTAGCTGAATATTGCATGTGCATTCTTGTGATAGTGCTTTTTGTTTATCCTGGAAGGCAGGTTGGATCAGTGCTGGTACACATATGGAGGAATAAAAAAACCGCCTATTAATTCATAAATACAGTTACATCCAGCAATATCAGTTATGTTAACAGTAGTTGCTCCATAGCTTGGAGATCTTCCAGTGGAAGAACCCTTAATTGTGACAAGTTGCTTGTTCCGTCAGTTTTGTGTTACATATTCTATTAATTCCTTCTCTTGTATAATTCTATTACAGGACTGAAATACCCAGTCATTGTTAGGAACTCAAAGGTAAGAACCAAGCTGAAGATTTAATTGCTTAATAGGAAGCTATTTCTCCTTTTCTTAAGAATTTTTGTTGAGTCCCGGTGGATTCATCAGCTCTCTCAAAAAAGTTAGAAAGCTGCTGTTCAGCAACATGATCACTGTCATCTGGGACTGCTTTTATAAAACAACTGCAATCAATTCTTAACAAAGCATATGAGCGTGTTCAGATTTTACTGTGTACTGGGAATAATAAAAGTATAACTTTCTGCTGCCTGACTTACGTTTGTCTGTATATGTCCCTTATCTTCTTTATTTGCACGTTCTTATGCTTGTTGTTTCCAAGGACTCCTTTTATGACTTACTCATTTGATGAGAAACACCTATTTTCATGTTTGCTTTTGGTCTTTGGCATCTATAAAATGATAAGGAGTCAGTTAGAATCATGTTATCATCAGAAAGCCACAAGCTAATTTAGTGAAACAGGTGCAAGTCAGTTAGAATATCTGGACTCTTCTTTGAGGGGGAAAAAAAAAGACAAGCAAACAAACAAAAACAACCTCATTCCCCCCCAGTAGTTTTTAAAGTTAGTGCTGCTGCTTTCTTGTTCTATTTCTGCTCTTTCATTAAAAAGTAGCTTCCAAAATCTGTTAGATTCTCTCGCCAAATACTGATATCTTTAAAATTATTTTATTATTTTTACGGAAACATTTTTAGTGGAAGAAAAGCCCCATAGTATTTGAAAACAAATACTGTGAGCTAGCTAGCTAGCTAGATAATAGTTTGAGAATTTATTTATTTATTTAGATGGTCAGGTGTTTAGGTATTTAACAGCTCTCCATAACTGTGTGCTATGAACTTGCATAGCTTTCTGGATAAACTACCGTTCAGCAGTATGACCACTCCCGGTGCGTGGGGTGAAATCTGTTAACAGCCTTATTTAACCAAACTTACTGCGGTTGCTTAGCTACCCCTCCTATCACGCACCCTCTGGCAATGCAGACCTGGCCAGGGAGCTGCAGGCGAGCCTGGCATCGGGGCTTTGTAGGGTGCAGAGATGAGGGAGCGCCAGTGGGAGACACTTGGTTTGCTGGAGGAGCAGAGCCTTGGAGGCTGATGCGTTGGGCCTCTGCCCTGTAGAATAAGCGTGGTCGTGTAGTGCGCGAGGCTCTGGGAATTGAACCTGAAGGTAGTCTGAGAATTGATGATGTGTTTCTTTTTTTATTCTGTTTTTTCCTTCACCTCCCCGTCCCTTTTCTATAAAGATTCTTCCAGTCCTACCTGCCCAATGAATTGACATTTTAGCATAGTTCTCCAGGGAATAAAGGAGAGTATTATAAAGAATCAAATGAAACAATTAAATGTTTCTGCCTCCTTTTGAAAATATGCTTGGTTTTCTTTCTGGTCTTGACTCATTTTTTTCCAAGGCTTATAGGTGATGGGTGGTTTTTTAGCAGATATGTTGAATTTTTGTGTGTTTTGTTTTGTTTTTTTTTTTCCACAGGATGAGGAAATCTACTGTCGGCACATTGTGACCTGTGCAGGACTTTACTCGGACCGCCTGGCTGAGATCAGTGGCTGCAGCCCTGAACCTCGTATTGTACCCTTCCGTGGAGATTATTTGGTGCTAAAACCAGAAAAGTGCTATATGGTTAAAGGAAATATTTATCCGGTATGTACTCTCTTGTTTGTCTTTCACAGTGTACTCTAAGAACTGCTACGACTACAGAAATAAGAGCAATATTACATGGTTATTTCTGTTGGACTGCAGATAGTGATGCACAACATATGGACATAGATTCTGACAGTTGCTTTCTGACAGGACAGCTTGTTTTTGTTAATTCTTGAAGAACAGGTAGAAGCACCATGTGGGAAATTATTGCCAGTCACTTTTTTGGGGTTTTTTTTTTTTTTTTTTTTTTTTAATAGGAAAAGAATGAAATGTTTAGCATGATAGCCACATGTCCACAAAAGCCTGGCTTCTTTCATTATGTTATAAGATAAATCCGTAGGCAGGATTCAGAAGTCAATGAGGGACAACGGTAAATAATGGATTACTTAGACGTAGGGTTTAATCTTGTGTGCTAATACCCAAAGCTCAGATTTAGATGTTTGCCTCTCAACCTCATCTTTGAATTAGCTTTACTTTGTATGACAAAAAATAGACACGGGAGAAAAAGGACAAGCTTTCTACCATTTAATATAGTCAAATAGTGTGATGAAGAGGAGCAATTCCAGACAGAAAGTGAAGATAGCAAGCAAGAAGAGAGAATTCCTAGGGCAGCATTTTAGTTAATCCATGCAGTACATTGAAATACCGCCTTTCGGTATACGAATTTAGATTTGCCTGCTAAACACTGGAGGAGGTCGCCCTAGGGAAATTGTGGAACCTGGGCATTGGATGTTTGTGTGGCCTCTTCTCACCCGGGAATGATTTGGGATCCTGTCTTGGGATGGGAGGGAGGAACTGGCTGGGATGTGAGGATACCTTCCAGCCTTGTTTCATGGCTGTGTAAGGATAGCTTGTACCCTTTGAAATTTTTTGTTATGGCCGAATACGGTAATAAGATTAGAAAATTGCACGACTCTTAGTGATATGTTACCAGAAATGTAATGTAGTTTGTGGAGTGGTTGCACTAAGCTTTGAAAGTATTAAAAGCATATTTTTAACAGGAAAAACAGTGCGCTGAATACAAAAAAGGAGCATATCTTGAAGCAATTTTTAGTCATAACAATACTGTATTTTGAGAAATACCCAATACTTGCTTATTTTCAGACTATAACACAGTCACCTCTGTAGTCACGTTTTCTAAATAGCTAAAGATCTTGAAGTGCCAGCTCGTGAAGAGGTGTGCTTATTTAATACTTGTATCTGCATATAGACAGCTTATTTCTGTTTCAGCCTTTGCACACAATTACACTGTATTCCCTTTGCAAACAAAAAAGAAACTGCAGATACTTTCTATTAGCATTAATCAGGCTTGCTAACTGCATGTTGTTTTGAGCAATGCAGGAATGGTGAGGTTTTCCTAATATTTTATAACCTATTTTATTGCAGTATAATTACTACTGGTGAATAGCATTAGTGTGTCGTTGGTTTTGTTGTGGGTTGATTTATACCCTGAGAAATCATATGTACTTTTTTTTCTGTGGTTTGTTTTGCTTTTACCTAAGATGCAGCCTTACTTGGCCCTGCTCTAGTCTTCAGTGTTTTTAATTAGTTACGTGCTATAACTGCACCATTAACAAGCAGAAAAACCAGCGCAGGAGCCAATTGTAGGGTTATATGACTCGAATTTTGTTGTAGTCGTTGGAAATAAAACGGGAAATTTACTTCCTTTTTCACTTGTTCATTTAAAAATAGTTATTTCCATTTATTGGGAGGACAGCTCCTTTACTGTATTTTGGTTTGTTTTATTCACTGTCTCACACAATATACTGTAAATGTCTGTACTTTCCTCCTCGCAAATGTTTTTCATGTTTCCTGGCCAAGTTTGTTGATTTGAGTGGTTGCATGGCTGTTTCTCCGATCTGGTTTGTAACAGCTGTAATAACTGTTGTATCCCGCTTTAGGTTCCCAACCCTCAGTTCCCTTTTCTGGGATTTCATTTCACACCACGAATGGATGGCAGCGTTTGGCTTGGTCCTAATGCAGTACTAGCCTTTAAGCGAGAGGGCTACAAACTGTTTGACTTCAGCACTGGAGACTTTTTAGATGCTGTAATGTACAGGTAATATCTTGTCGTTTTGTCTGCTGAATGCAGTTATTTAGATGTCGGCTTGTGACTCCATGGAAGCTAGTTCTTGTCGAAAAGCCTTCTTTTGCCAAGTTTTTGGTGTGTTTAAAGACAGTTGTGCTGCTAAGGGTGGACTTCTTCAAGAGACTTGACTTCATGTGATCTAATATTTGAATTTTCATAAACAACCAAGGCATGTCTCAGCTGGTCTGAGAATGTGGCTGCTCATCGGAAGGTACTGGCGAGCCGTGTTGCTGCCAGTGGAGCTCTTCCAGGATTGGTTTTGGTCCAGTGCAGTGTAATATTTTAATCAACCTAGACAGTGTGAGTAAAATACCTACAGAGGATGCTTGGAAGAGAGAACACAGAGTGGTCTGAATTGCCGTGATAAACTTTATCAGACCATCACTATACATTTTTAAAATGTCCAAGTGCAAGGAAATACGTTAAGGGCCACGAATGCAGGCCGGGAAGCTGTTTTAGAAAGCATGTCAGAGGAATTAGGAATCATTGCTAAAATTGCAAACATAAATGAACAGAATATCTGTAGAAGTTGAGAGAAATCTTGCTTCTCTATGGGGGGCTGGACAGACCATTACCAAGTGCTCAATTTTAGAAATTAGACTTGAAAAAGAATGTGAAAATATTGGGGAGGATCCAAGGAGCAGCTGAAAAACAGGTCAGGGAACTGGAAAATAGCTTTCTGGCAAACAGCTCAACTTTAATGCAGTTTATTAAAGTGAAGAGTTGAAAGCACCTTGATCATTGTCTATAAATTTTTATACTGGAAGACTTGAGGAAAGCAAATCAAGCAAACAAGATTTGCAAAGACATTCATTGACTGAACGGTGAGGGTTTTAGGAGTGTGACAATCTTTTCAGAATGATTGTGGAAAAAAGTCTGAAGGGACATGTCTGTCTTCCCTAATGCATGTGGGTTTTCAGTCTCTTGCCATTTGACTGGACCAGAGAAAAATCCTGGACATAGGAAGGACTGGAGTTCAGAGTTAATTCTCAAAGAAAGAATGTAAATGCAACGCTACAGCTCTGTAGACAAGGTTTGTTGAAGCAGGGAAGGACAAACGTGTATTTCTCAAGTAGAAAGCGTGATCGGATTACTGATGTTGGGAATGGGAACTTTTACCATGCGGTTGCATTTGCTACCTTCCTAGACAGTGTTAGTTTGACATGGCTGCATTTATTACAGAAGATTTGTTCTTACTGCAGTTATTTTTTCTCTCTCCAGTGGGTTATGGAAGCTTGTGCTGAGAAACTTGTCTTACGGACTGAGTGAAATGTACAGAGCGTGTTTCCTTAGCGCACAGGTGAAGCAACTTCAGAAGTTCATCCCCGAGGTCACCATCAATGATGTACTCAGGTAAAGAAAACTTTCCGTGTTAGTAACACCCAGTGGCTTGTTAAATCTCTTATTTTTAACAGTAGCAAATGTAGCATTAGCTTACTCCCTTCTTCCACCCAAAATATGCTACCAAAGCATAGAAGCATTTAGATACTTTCTACAGGAAGGCCTTTTATATTGTGTTTCCTTGTGTGTAGGCAAGTTTGATGAATATTTGTGTGACTTTCTACACTCTCCATAGGCTGACATTCACAGTTGTGACATACTCACTAAAAAGAAAAAGTCTCTTTATCCTAGTGACACGTTCAGTAGCCTGAACATAATCTGAGTTCACAAAAAAAGCAAAACACTAATGAAGTTCAGAGGGGAAGCCAGACTGTGAGTTGCTACTGAGTGAATATTGACTTAGTTTAATCATCTCATTAAATTTATTCAGCTTCTTACTGTGTGGAGAAAAAAACTAATTCAAAGGAATTTAGAAATGCTAAGGAACTGAAGAGACTTGTAAGGAAAGATGAGACATTTAATTACATGGAGGGGGTTTAACTGTCCAAAGATTTGCAGGGAGAAGATCCAGAATAAAAAAAGCTTGAGCATGGTAAAAAGGAGTTATCTAGCTCAGGCAGTATACCGTTGGCATGAAATTCATCTTTGACAGGGCTTGCTGTTTCAAAACGAAGGGCTTCCTTTTTGAAAAGACAGGGCATGTTTGTGTGTGTGGGGAGGAGAGTAACTTCAGAACCAGGAAAGATACAGAAGATCTTCTGCTTGGCTACCTCCCCTTGTTTTACGGTAACGACTGCCAGACATCTCCCACTCTACCTCACAAGTGTTAAACTTCCCTGTGCTCCCCCAAAAGCCTGACTGGGCTTTGATTCCACAGTGTGCCTTCCTTACTGTTTCCCTGGGCACCTTCACACGGTCAAAACAGAATTGGTTTTCTGACTTCAGAAAACATTTTCTTTCTAATGGTGAGCTCCTCCTTTATTTTGCAGGGGTCCATCCGGAGTGAGAGCTCAAGCATTGGACAGTGACGGAAATTTGGTAGATGATTTTGTATTCGATGGAGGCAGTGGAGATACTGGAAGCAGAATTCTTCATGTCAGAAATGCCCCTTCTCCTGCTGCTACCTCCTCCCTTGCCATCGCAAAAATGATTGCAGATGAAGTGAAGCGAAGATTTGAATTGTGAATGATTGACGGGTGTAGTGCAGTTTTACCCCTCTTGTATGTGTAGCAGCTTGTCTGCATTGAATGAACTCTGCAGCCTTTAATGACAAAGATAAAACAGGCAACGTGTTGCTTGCAAGACCAGCGCTGGTATAGCTGTGCGGTGCAAAACCAGCATTTGAAATGTTTGCCTTTGCCAGCCCACAACTTCTCGACTTCACGAATAAAAGAGTTACGGTGCCTGGTAAGGCCTGGTGCGGTACAGCCGTCTGCAAGAAAGAAGCAAACAGCCCCGTTCGCAGTAAACATTTGTTCACCTGAGCAGGAGCAGCCTGTGGAGGGGCTGGTGCCAGGCACAACGTGAGGGTCTCCCAGGACCGTAGTGGGCCATGAGGTGGAGCAGGAAGAGCCTCTGTGGTGGGGTTGCCCACACGGACCTCCCATGCCTCTGGTCTAAACGTTGCCTCCTCCTTGTACTCTGGAGAGGTGGTCCGTCCTCTGAAAAACCACAAGCATGGGCTGGTTCTCTGTGTGCTTTCTCTCTGACTCCTTTTAAATTGGAGTCTACAGTCCCCTAGCTTACATTAAAGTAATGAAGATAGAAGGATAAGCCCTGCTTAGGGGTTCTGCTGATATGGAATTAAGGGCTTTATCAGAGACTGAAAACAATATTCAGAGCCTTCTACATGAATGAAGAGTATTTCTGAGAAAAATAAGCCTAACAAGGGATTACCAAATCCAAGTCAATTTAGATATGCAATTCAGATACGCTATCTGATCGCTGTCTCTATTTTTTTGAAGAGCTGAAATTAAAATGTATACATAAACAGTCATTTTTCATTTAACTTGAATCTGGGAAGTCAGCACTGATCAAAAATTACTTCAGTGGTTTTGGGTTTTGTTTTTTTTTTTCCTTTGAATACTGGTAATGCGAAAAGAGCTTATCTTTGTACAGCATGTTGAGCAATCCAGTGGAAATGGTCTTTGTAAAACCAAATGTGAAGGGAGGGAAGCTACAGAAACCTGTCGTAATTGAGTCATGCTGCGTACTGCTTCCCTTGGAGCCCAAACAGCAGTGAGTCAGGAAGGCTTCCCATTTCCCACATGGCTGGCAAGAGGGGAGCTTAGAAAGTGCTGGTTACTCTTCTGAACTCGTATTGATATTTGAAGTTTTATCAAAGGTGCACCTGGAAGAGGGTCTGTGTGAAGAACGTGCTTTAAACTAGAGAGAGATGTTAAACAAGTTTGGTACTAAGCTAACTGAGTATCTTGGTGTGTTCTGCATAATTGCTACAAAAAAGAATTATGTGGCCCCAGGGACAAAGTACTTGAGAATACTTTTAAAGCAGATGTTCACAGGATGTTGGGTAATACAGATAATTGTGGGTAGTTTGCTACCAGGCAATTTGCCATACTCTTTTTTTTTTTTTTAAGTTACTTTCTGTACTCCTCTGACATGCATGGGGGAGTGTGTTAGCATAGAGGTCAGGTGTGCTAGCTGATGTTTTTACTGTACAGAGCTGAGCCGCTTTTGAGAGAGAAGGGGCTTAACCTGCCTTTTTTTTCTTTTTTTTTTTTTTTTTTTTTCCTGGTGACATCTACTTTACCGGAAAAGTGACTCCCATATAAAGGCAACCTGGAAATTCAAATCATTAGCCCTTCAAAGAAAAGCTTTGGTCATTATTCTTAGCCCCAATAACACTAGACAGAGATTCAGATGTTCCAAATGCTAAAATGCCATACGGCTGTGTAAAAGTTTTATCTTCACAATGGAACAATCATATCTTCACTCCCCGCCAGAAGTGTTGCCTATCAACAGTAAATACTACAAAAGGATTGCAAAAGCAACTTCCTCCCACACGAGGTGTGGCCCTGACATGTATTAACAGAATAAAGAACATTAAAATGTAAAGCAGTCATATACTATGGTGAATCTTAAGTCAGCACATTTAACTGTGCAGCCTGTTGTGCTTTTTACTCTCAGGAGGTGATTATTTTGGGGTAGAGTTTAAGTGAAGCTTTTGAATTATGAATCTTTGTGTAGCATTCTGTGAAATATTTATATTTTTAGAGATAAAGTTATAAACTTTTTTAAAGGAATAACTTCAGAGAATTATGACAATGGGGTTTCATACATAAATCTTGTTGCTCACGAAGTGTGAAAATGTATGAATATATTTTATAAAATGGTTTAATTCACTTGGATGGCTTAATAACTGTGCCTTTCTCTATTATGATTAAAATAGCATGATGGGGTTTTTTTTAATTGCTGTAAGGTCTGTATTTCCCCTGACTTACAGAAAAGTTTCACTGCTATTTGCTAATTCTCATCTGAATTAGGCAGGATATAGCTCTATATAATTACTTTATTGGGGGGGGCACACATGACCAAACTTGTCTTCCTAAAGTACCTGTGTCTTACCTGTGCTTATCACACGTCACAGCTTTTCTCACGCAGGTATGTATGCAGTGGACAGAACTAGTCCTAAGCCTGATCTGGACCTGTAATGGCATGTGGAATGGTAATTCTTGACATTCTGAGTAAGTGCATTAGGACAGCTTTGGCCAAACATAATTTATTCCCCCAAAGCGTCTCGTAAGGTCAGTCCTAAACTCTGGGAAGAGTATGGCATATTATATCTTGTTTAAAATGTTGCGAAGAAATGATGTAGTGCCCCATGTCATGGCTTACTGGGTGGCTGCTCTTGGGAAAATGAGCTCCTTTAGGGCACTTCATTGTGTCTGGTCACCACTGCCACACCTTGGAGCAGTTCAGGCTCTCTGGAGAACAGAGGAATGTCACATCCTGAGGAACACGGGCGTTTTGGGGCTGCGGAGGTGGGAATAAAGTGCTCACCCAAGCTGGAACGTCTGCTTCCAGACCGGGCATCCTGGCTGTCCGAGCTGCAGGTTTGTGGATCTCGCCATGGTTACCCTGAAGTTGCACTCGGGATTACCTTTTTCTTTTTGCTCACGGTTGGGGTTTGACGAACAAGTCTCTTCCTACAGAAATAAATACTTTGTTGGAAACCTCCCAGGGTGCTCTGATGTGGCAGGAGGGTTAAGACCACAGAGCAAAAGGAGCTGTCACTGCCTCTGCAAGCGCCTGTCTCCTCCGGGAAATCTGTTGTAACAAAGGATCACACTCTTGCTGGCAGAAAGGCACTTTTTTTTCTGATTTAATTTATCCACTCCCTTTGTAGACAAGTCTTAAAAGGGGGAGGGGGGGTTATATAAGGCGTGAGATTTGAATACAATGCCATCGGAAGGGAAATGAGAGAAAGTTTGGCTGGAGCGGTTGTTCAGGGGGGTGGAGGGAACAGTGACAGCCAGCGTTCTCCGGGATCGGGAGGAAAACTGCCTCTGCGGAGGGAGAAAAACAGCCTCTGGGGAGGGAGCTGCTGTGGGCAGGTTCCCGGGCACCGCACCGCAGCTGCTGCCGGTGCCTTCTCCCAGGACGTTGGTTCTGGGTGAGCCTTCCCGCAGGCTGAGGCTGTTTCCAGTCAGGCGAAGGGAAGAGGGAAGGAGTGAGGGAGCCATGCACAGCAGATGGCAGAAGGGACGGGGTGAAGCGCTGTCAGCCTTTGCAGCCTCACACGCAGGAGCGGGAGATGCTACGGGAGGGTAGCGTCCAGCATCGCTGCGACAAGCGGCTGCCTAAGAGTTCAGGGTCGTAGCGCGGTGCCACGACTTTGCCCAGCTCCAGATACATTAATTAACCGCAGCCCGGGCTGGCTGTGGCGAGGCGGCTCTCCCCCGCGGGGCGGGCAGCGGGACGGGGATGTGCGGGCTCCCCCCCTGCGCGCCCCGCCGTGACCGCCCGCCGGCGGCGCGGCCGGCAGGGGGCGCCGCGGTAGTGGGCGGGGGAGGGCAGAATAGTGGCGGCCGCGCATGCGCGCGGAGGGCGGCGACGGTAGCGGGCCGCGGCGAGCGGGGCCGAGGGCGCCTCACCCGCCGCCCCGTCAGCGCACGGCGAGCGGCCCGGAGCCCGGCCCCTCCCGCGCCGGATGTGATGGCCGCCCGGGCGGGGGGGTGAGGAGCGAGCCAGCGGCGGCCGAGAGCCCAGCGCGGCCCGGCCCGGCCCGGCCCTGACGAGCGCCGGCTTCTCCTTCCCCTCAGCGCCCCCCTCCCCTCCTCCTCCCATGCCCCGGGCGCCGTAGCCGGCGGGGAGCGGCGAGGCGGGCGGTCCCGATGCGGAGGAGCCGCCGGCGGGCGCCATGCAGCCGCCGCCGCAGCCGTACGAGTTCTTCGGCGAGGAGAACGGCCCGAAATGGCGGGGGCTCTTCGTGCCCGCTCTGCGCAAGGTCAGTCCGCCGGCGGCGGCGGCGGCGGCGGCGGCGGGGGGGGCGGGCGGCACCTGCGCCTCACGCCGCCCTGCGGCCCCCGGCCCCCGGGAGCGCCCCTTCCCCGCCCGCACACCCCTCTCCCCGGGCTCTTGGTGCCTGTGCCGGGGCCGCACCGCCGGCGGGTGCAGGTGCCCGTCCCGCCGCACGGGCTGCGGCCGGGCTCCGCACCTCTAGTGCAGATGCCCGTACCCCCGACAGCCTTCTCGGGCAGAGCAGGGGCGTCTGGCCGTTTGCTTGCACAGTGCCCCTGCCCCGCCTGGCTCCTGCGGGACCTCCTCCGTCCTGTCCCTTCACCCCGTGTGCTCGCCCGTCCCGGCAGCCCGGTCACGGCGGGGCAGAGGTTGGAAGGGGCCTCTTGCCGACCCCCTGCTCAGGCAGGGTCACCCATAGCAGGCTGCCCGGGCCCACGTCCAGACGGTGCCCATGTTCCTGCCTTGCCTTCGGTGCTTCTTTGTGTGAAGGTGCTGCCGGGTGACATGTGTGCCTAGCAGACTCTCCTCCTCCTGTCAGAGGCTTCTTCTTCCTCCTTCACCAGCACTTGCCAAAAGTCCCGTCCCTGCCTTCTTTTACTGGGCCGCTCGGTTTGAGGCCGCTGATACTATTACTGATTTGCTTCCGAGATGTGCTGTGGAAGGGCAGCCTTCCATTCCTTCCCTGCGGCATTTCTCCAGACAGCTCCTCCAGGCTCTTTCCCGAACCAGACTCCCTTGCTGACACCCAGTTGAGGTGCTTCTGACAGGCTGGCTATGGTAACACCAGGTTGTCCATTAGATTTCTGTGAGAAATCTTACCCAGCTGCGGCGCAGGGTAAGGTCAGCCTGTGTTTTCTTAGAGAAGCAACTGCCCGCTATGTAAATGAGGTAAAAGGTGTGGGAAACCTGTCATGGGAGAGGAATTTATCTTTGTGTGTTGTGTTTTGTAGAGCAGGGTAGTCCCCAGCCCATCACCCTTAGGTAGGACACCCCCAGTAGCGGACGGAATGGGTTAAATTGAGGCTGGTGGGGCATGGAGGGAGCGATGTTGTTCTGCTGCCTGTCATTTGCTTGTTACCATTGCAAAGGTTGAGGACCATTGTATAGTTCTTAACATAATGGCCTGCTGATCTGGATCTCTGGTGCTGGGCAGTACTGTGATACAAGTAGTGCAGGCACTCATGTGAGTGGTGTTTTGTGTTTTTTTTACCAAGAATAGATGTAGTGACGGTGTGGGGTAATGTTTCTCTCTCTCTCTCTTTTTTTTTTTAAAAGAAAAAGAGAATCAAAGATTTGCATTTGTTTTGGGTCCCTGTGTCGCTTGTATTAAAAGCCGCTGAAGGCAGCTAAGTACTCTTGTGGCTGGCATAAAACCCATAATCGCCTGTCTGAAGAATCCTGGATTTTATACTCTTTACTCTTGAATCTACTCCTCCTCATACTAGTTGCTTTCCAGTGAGTCTCGGGAAGCTTAGAGTGCCTTGCTGCTCTTCTCCTGATCACTGGTGGTTGACAGAAAACAGCACCTTGACACCAACCAGCATCCACCCAAACGTGAGGTATAGCTATATCAGCTTGACCAAAAACTTTAAAGGTGTTTTCATCATTCTAAAATACAGAGAGTGTACAAGTTGGTGGATTAATGCTGCTCTTACCAGTTCTTACTGTCTCTGTACGTTTGGTTTTGGTGAAAAGAAACGGAGCAGGAAATTAGACTTTCTAAACCAGAGGAAATAAAGTCTTGATACCAGTGACTGCTTGTAAAAATTTGTAGTTGCTTATAGACAGTTTTTTTCTTCCTGGGAAAGTTCCTTGTCTGCAGTACCCACCCTTTAGCATGAAGCAATCGTACTGTAATGTGCATTTCTTTTATGAACACGCAGTATCAGTGAGTCAAAACAAAATTGTATCATTGTTCCAGTTATTGCAGTCAGGCTGTTAGGGAGATGCTGTCAGTTTTAATATATTGTTTGAAAGATCAAATGCCCTAATATGAACACTGGAGATTTTTAAACCAGAACATTTTAGAAAATTTATGGGTTGTTTACAATTTATGGTTGTTTACATCTTGCATTTTCACTTTGATAATGAGATGAGAGCATTTCCGTTATTTATAGGGGAGCTGAAAAGTGTGGCACTGAATCCAAAGTGTGCACCAAAGCATCAAGATTTTGTGTTTCAGAATTTATAAAACGTTACCACAGTTTTCAAATAGTTTGCAACTTCGTTCTGAAGAGGTTTAAAAGTCCGCTTGTCAGCCAGTTTAGTTATGATCTTTTCAAGCAGGTTGCTTTTGCGATGAAAATTCTAAAGAAAGTCTGATCTTCAGAAACTTTAGTTAAACACCTGGAATAGAGTTTTTTGAACTTCTACACTGGGTTTTCATCACAGTGGTCTACGCTGCAAGTGCAGAGATAGCGTTCTATTTCCCATTCCTGAAAGCTTTTCCTTTTAATGAACACTTCTTGAAGAAGAGAAACTGGTAATAGAAAAAGAGGAAAGTTTTTGGTTTTCCTTGTGTATGTTAAAGTGTGAGAAATCTTAATTCTAAAATAGAGAAAGATGTGGAGCTGGATAACGAGCCAGTGCAGTTCACTAACAACAGATAGTATTTCCTTGCTTCTTGAATTTTAAGTCCATAACGAAGAGCTCTTTCATTATGCAGTCAGCAAGTTTAAGGTCACTTCTTTTTATCAAACCACTTTTAAACCCTTGCATTTACTTCAATTCTATGCAGTTGACATTTCACAAATCATGAGTGGGGGAAAAAAGGTAAAATACATCAGTTCTTACTTTAATATGTGAAAAAAAGATGAGAATCTGTCTTTTGAGCAATATTCTGTATGCATTTAAGCAGTCTAACATCTTTAAGATTAGTAGTGTGTGCTAAATTGTACTTACCAGTGTGAGTCTTTCTAGGAAGAAACCAAAGCTAAATGGCAAGACATCATTAAACCAGATTTTTTAAATAGTTTTTTAATATGTTTATATCACCGTATCCTTAGCACCGGCACCTTGGAATCTAGTAAGTTGAAAATTTTAAAGCAGTTTCATGTATTGCTTCTCTTCCAGCTGGTAGATGTACAAGCATGTCCTTACTCTAAAACATTTTACTTTCTTCTGTTAGTGTGCTGGAAACCTGAGTAGGAAGTGCGTATAGTGAAACTCGTTATAAAAGTCCTGTCAAAATAAATGAATCAGAAGAAAACAATATTTTTATCTGGTTGCTTAGGTTATAGTTACTTGAACTGCTGTTTGTGGCAAGTAAATCACTTCAAACAGATCTACGGTCTAAGCTTTATAAAGGCTCTTAATCTGGGAGCTGACTTTAGTTATTAAAGGATCACAGTGTCTCTTTGAATAATTCTCGAAGCATGCGGGCAGCTGTTCCAGCAGAAATCACATGCATTTCAAACGCCCCGCTGGCGGGGTTGGTTGGGTTGGCGTCCCCGGGATGTCGATGCTGGCAGCGTCACTAAAGCCGGTGCTCGACGGGGCAGTGCCGTGCTGGGGGGCTGCGAGCGGGGGGCTTTTCTGCTCCCCCCTCCGCGGCTGGCCAGATCCTTCTCCGATGAAACCAGGACCCTCCGTGGAGGGGGATTTTCTCCTGTGGTGGGTGGGTGCTGGAGGAGAAGGTGGTGTCGGGGAGTTTGGTCTCTCCTCCTTTTTCATTTCTCCAGGTGTTTGGGTTGATTTGTTTGGTTTTTAGCTGTTCCTGGCCCAATGGCCTTTGTGGGGAAAGATGTCAAATTATGAAACCTGTTTTTAAAGCTGGCATTTCAATTTTGTAACCGGGTTTCCTAGCACAGATCCAGTGCCAGAGCTTGTTCTTGCTGACTGTCAACTTTCTTCCAGATGAAACTTTCCAGAACTGAATTGATTTTCCATGTTGATATCAATGCTTTGATGTCATATCTATTAATCTTAGACTGGGATTACAGGGGAGCCCAGGAAAATGATGCATGAATCTCGGTGGTAGCAGCTGAGTGTGTAACTCCCACCGACCCGCTGAAGGTCCCAGTTTTAATGTACTGGACGTGCGTTGTATAAAAGGTTTTGGGGAATTTTAATTGAAAACTTCATTAATGCAAATATCTTCCATTGCTACCTGGAATAAACTTCTATTCCAATTACTTGGAACAAGTTTTCAAAATGAAACAGGTGACTCTGTAGAACTAGTGTGTATTTTTTAAAATAATGCGTAGTGTGCTGTTGGACATGTATATGTGGATTTATTTGCCCTAAAATACTCTTGTGTGTTCTTAGCATGCATTATCATTTGTGCGTGCTCTTACAATTCCACTGGCAAATTAAAAATATATTTCTGTAAACAAGAGCTGTGTATTCCGTTGCTTTGACTTTTCTAAATTAAATTCACAAGCATCTCATAGGTATTATTGTTTTGATTTTCCCCATTATCTACAAATAGAGACCATTAAACAGTTAATACTCACATTCTGCAGGCACTACACATGTTGGTGTAATCATGGCACTGTACACTATTTGCATTTTCTAAAACAATTCCACTATTGCTCTGGACTACTCATCAAATTTCTAGAGCATGACTAAAGGGTTTATTCTTAGCAAATGTTGCATACAGAAATATAAAAGACCATTTTGAGGACATTTTTGAAGTTTACATTAATTCAGTGCTTCTCTAGATTTTAAAACATATGGGAGTTAATGCATAATGACACAGCTCCTGTGTGAGGTTGCATGGTTGGGGTGAGTGCAGGGGCTGCCCCGTTTTCTTCACTGCTCTGTCAGGGCGTTTCGCCTGCACGTTTTCCATTGCAGGATCAGGCCCCCTTGGGTTAGAATTATTTAATGCATTATAGTGTCATTATAATGGATTATTAGTTAATGCATGCTAATTTCATTAGCATGCATTATTTTTTAATGCATTATAATTTCAACTGTAAAGTTGCTTGTTATGATGTTTTAAAATAATAGTGATATTTAGTTTTGAAATCTGCCATTTAGCTTCTAATAAATATATTTATTTGAGCTCTGAAGCCTGGCCCATTGCAGATTTGCAGTTGCTACAAACATGAACGCCTCTGTGACATTCAGCTTGGGAGAATGGCAAATAAGGGAAGTGCTGGTGATACTTAATTACCTGTGAAATAGGTAGACCCGTACAAGTTTGAAGCACAGAGCCGGTTGTTGCCTCACAACACGGTGTTCGCAATCGAGAGGCGTCTGGAGGTGTGGAAAGGAACAGCAAGTCCCTTGAAGTGGATGCTAGCGGTAAACAATAGGCTAATTCTTCCAGACCTTTTGTATTCCCAGTAGCGGCTGGGTATCGTTATAGGTTGGTTTTAGTCCTTTACAAGTAAGTAGACTGTTTTTTTTTGTTCTTGCATAAATATTCACTATCGTAAATAAAATTTGGAACCAAAGGGACTGGTCATTTTACTTAAATCCTGTTTTTTTCATGCTTTTTTTTGTTTTTTACACTGTTTAGCTTAAGTACTGTCACGGGAATCTGCAGTTGGCAAATGGTAATAGGAGAGTTTTCTCAGCCAGTGGCATGAAATGAAGGTAGTTTTAAATCTGAGGCATTTAAAAGTAGTAGGAACAGTGTAATTTCGTTTGGCAGCAGTAGCAGAAGAAACACTTCCTACCTGCGGTGTTAAAATGGAACATGGAAATTAGCATTTGCCTTGGCTTAAAGACTTGCCAGGCTAACTAGTCACAGGAAGAAAAAACAAACGGAACCGTTTGCTGCCGTGATTCACCTCGCTCTTGCGCCTTTATTCCCCTCACGTGTGGTCATCTTGCCCTTCTGTGTCCCGTGTGAGCCAGGCGTGGGGAGAGCTGGGCAGCGGGTGCTTCTCCTCATCTCACCCTTCCACGCGTGTTCTCCCTCTTGAGCCCTGTTTCTTTGTCTCCGCTCCACCACCTCTCCTGCTCTCCCTCGTTTTTCACCCTTCTTTTCCTATTTGCACAGTGCAAGTATTATCTAATCTCCTCCGGAGAAGCTGTTGAGTGTGTTATTTGCTTTTATAATTACCTCACCAGTTCCCTTTCTGCCAGGCTTTTCAGATGAGCCGTGTGCTGCCATTCCTTGAGTTCAGCAGGTTAGTCCTGTAAAAAGGTGTGCTGAGGACATCTTTTTCCCATATTTATGGCCTCGTTATTCTCCTAACACCTCCCCTGATTTTTAATGTAATTTCAATGATTATCTGGTTTACAGAGAAATGACTCTGACAGTCTTCATTGTCTCCAAATTTAAGGTTTGGCGTTTTTTTTCTTTTAAGCGGTATGTATCTTTGCTTTTTGCCATTTATTTTTTCTTACCGCATTTCCATGTCTGTTCACTTAAAATATAATCTCAAAGCTCACTCTGCAGCTCCAAACTCTGCTGGCCTGTGTTGCTCGTGAATTAATTTTTATTTTTAGATCTTCTAAAGACCTAATTGAAAAGTTACTGGCCTGTTTGAATAATTCAGCCTACCGGAGTGAGTGGTTCTTCTTGGGAAGGGTGTGATGTAAAAAATGGGGAGAGGGAGCCTGCGGGTGCTGGGTTCAGAGCCCAGAGCAGGTCTCAGCTCTGGGGGTGATGTGTTGGAGAGTTGGGGGAGAATTAGAAGCTGTTACACTAAAGTAAGGTACGTGCACCTCAATCTCCCCACCGGCTGTGGTGTTTTCTTTCCATATCACGGGGCAGAGGCTGTGCCCAGCTCATTCAGGGTTTATCTCAATTTAAACAAGGCATTTTATATGGATGGATAAAATCCAAATACTTAATTTTCCATCTGTTTTTAAGATTAAAATATATGTGCTTGTGTATGTATAATACACACAGTTTCTCCTTGACTCTGTATAAAAGGACACAACTGGAGGGAGGAGATTGAGTGTGTTTGGGTAGAAAAGCAGAGGCTGCGAAGATGTTGCGAGAAATGAAATATGAGGTGTAGATGAGAGTAGATACAGCAGAAGTGAGGCATGGTAGGGAAGAGCCAGCAGGAGAAACTACCGGCGGGTGGCTCTTTGAGGAAACCCATCCGTGCGGTCATTAGCAGAAGCCCGAAATCGCTGTGGCGGGGGTAGGATGCAGGCAGGGACCGAGCCCCGTGCTCGCTGCGATCCACCAGTCCCTTCCACCAGCTGCCATCGAGATGTATTGCATGCCACAGCTTCTTGCAGAAAAAGACGTGAGGGATGGTGGCTGCGTTTGATTTACAATTTATCCAGCATCTGCGCATCAGCTTAGTAGCGTTTGTGCCATTATCAATGTGCTTTTTCTGTCTGCACCATGCAGACTTCCCAGTAGATCTTAGGATCGTCTTCAATGCTGTTTCAGAATGCAGATCCCTGCCTGCACCACCCATAGCAAATCTCTGTTAATTCGCCCTCCCCTCGGCTAGAATATACTAGAGGAGAATAGTAGTTAAATAGCTAAAGATGGAAAAAAAATTGTATTTACACTGAAGTGGTGGTGTAAGATGGGTGTTTAATCACGCCTGTGCACAGTCACTTAACAGCAGTCGGTGTTTTTGAGGTCAGACAGCGGACGGGTGATCTGCACCTGAGGTGCTTTTTGTAGCTTGGCTGCTGTGTTCTGAGAATATTGCGCTAACCATGCATCAAATGTTTAGAATCGCAGTGAAAAAGCTAAAATGCTGTATGTAGATAAATAATTAAGTTCTCTTTTGCTTAAGAGACTACTTCATATTGTTCCTTTGTCAGCATTTATTAGTTTGATTTAAGAAAGACGGGCCATCTAGAAATGGCTGTACTGGAAATAAAGTTAGAAATTAGTGTAGTTATTTTTAAAAAGTTGACAGTGCATTTTTATTTGGGATATCTCTTCAAGTATTTAAGTCTTTGTGGATCTTTCTAAAGAATTATGCTGTAATTATGCTGGAAAATCGGGAATATCAAAGCCGTCATCTTTCACTGAATAAGAGCATCACAGGCCTTTAAGTTACTACATCTGGTTCCGCTCTTCCTCTGGAGCATCACCTGGATGAGGGATTAAAAATGCCTTTGGAGCAGATGCTTTACGTTTCTAATGGGCACTCTTATCTTCAGAAGAGAAAAGATAAGGAATAAAAACCCAACCTAAAAAGAGACATTTGTCGGATTCATTTTTTTCCTCCTTCCTGGCTCTCAGCACCTCGGTACGGGGCAAGCCTTTGCTGCTTTGTCAGTGATGTGTTTTCATCACCTTGAACACGGTGCATGGAAATACTGACAAGTGTTGGCAAGACCGTAACCAGCCTGTGATAGTAAATATTTAATTTTTATGTTCTAATTATTTTTCTTGCTCCCAAATTTATATGCTTTGTTCCTCAAGTAAACAAACAGCCTTGCAAAGTTTTCCTTGTCCGCTGATCTGGTATAACTGTTTTTACGAGGCAAGTAAGATATAAATAATTTCTAAGTTGAAATCAGTTGCTGTGGGAAAAGGAGAATGAGTAGGTTCTGTTGCAAACAGTTTACAAATTTAACATGCAATTTATTAAGCTATCCTGTTAGCATAGTAAGCTTAGAAATGTTACATTATCACGCTAACAGATTTTGTAGTGGCATTTTTTAAATTAGAAACTTCTTGTTCTGAAATCTCAGGTAATATTGGAATTCTGTTTTCTGAAAATGTAGTTGTTTTGAATATAAGTAAGAAGTGGGATAATGTCATCTAGTCTTTCAGGAATGTGAATTTATATGTTTGTGATGGTATATGCTGTCTAAAGACTCGATGTGCATGTCATGGGTTTGGGGTTTTTCTGTTGGGTTTTTTTTATGAACAATCGCTTGTTTTGCACATGTGCTTACTGTGGAACAACTGGAGCTTTCTGAATGTGTTTTGACTACCACAATACATGTATTATGTAAAAATACATTTAGGTAGGATAGCCAAATTGCTGGTTTGTCTCATTAGTACAGGCTAAAAAGAAGTTACTTGCAATTTTGATTCTAGTATTTTTTTCCTCAGCTTTTGGTTATTCCAGGTACAACCCTTTGACCATTGCTTTTATACCCAGGACTTTTGAATTTCCCCAAGTCCAGATATTATTGATATTCAGACTTCATGCCAGTCATGCAGTTCAAAATTAAGCTTGCCATTATATTAGTTCTAAAAATTAAGATCAGTTTCTTTCTAGTCCTAATACTGTAACGAAGAGGAGCAAGGGAAGGAGCAGTTTAGGAACTCCCATCTAAAATAAAAGCATGTCCCCCAGAAAGGCCTTAAGGCCATGTTTAAATGCCACGCTTATGGGACTCAGACCTGTTATTTCATTTCTATTCCTTGGAACAGCTCATGAAGGAATAATCCTATGTGAATGACCCAGTAAAAATAGTTAGTCCTGCTAGTCTTCATCTCCCTCTTCAGTGACTTCCAGCAGTCCGCTTGGGTTGTTTCAGAGATAAAATAGGTAAAAAAATCTGGTTTCTCTGATACCTTCTGCTCAGAGTTCTTGCAGCAGAGCTGTTGCTGGTTAGTGCAACACGTTGTGGGTTTAAGTATTTTGACCCTTAAAGGAAGCAGTTACAAGTCAGATCAAAATTTAGTCCTGTGTTAGCTATGGTGTATTATTCCATGCCAGCTAATACAATTGTGCTCAAATATTTCAGTCTGAACCTGAAATCAGTGAGTGTACCTTCCGTAAGAAACATGTTCTCAGTAATTCCTCCTGCTTTTTTCCGTACATTCAGTGTTTTATCAGTCTCTCCTTGCTTTTCCAGTCCTTTTGGTCAGGGTTTAGGTGAATACTGTGAAGACTAAGTGTTCTCTCCTTGATACAGCAGCTAATTTGATCAGCCAGTGCACGGCTTTTATAACTGTCTTTTTGTTTTGCTGTGAAAAACAGTGTCTTGCTATGAAATTGTTTTTTCTCAGTAACAGCACTTATGTCAAAATAGCTTCTCTTAAAGCCAGGGAGTGCATGAGTACCTCTGGGACCTTTCTGTGGTGCTGCAGGCAGCATCATTTCGAATGGAAGCTGATTTCTAAATCCTCTGGGAAGAGTGGTCTCAACCAAGAAATGTTGGGCTTCATTGTGGGTTTCGCTCCTTTCGAAGCAAAACTGACTCCAGTGCTTATGTTTGTGTTCATTGTGTGAAGCTGAGATTCTCTGCCAGTGTTTGAAGAGGGCTGTGTGCTCCTCTGCTTGTCCTCAACCTTGTTAGATGTCCACGTGCTCTTGAGAAAGCTGAGGAAAGCATGAGCTGTTCAGACCTGTGAACTGAAGTTAGTTACGAGTGAAATAATTTTCTTTGTGGCAGTGATATCTGTTTTTAAAATGAGTGACGCTCGTGAGAGGAGGAGAATGGCTGCGATCTGATCCAGCAAGTGGGAGTTCCCCCTCTTCTCTTAAGGGGAGCACAGCTTCCCTTTCTCACCTTCTTACAGCTCTTGTTCTTGTCATTTCTGTGGAGCATCATTAAGGGTTCACTGTGGGGGAAGTATCATTTCATCTTATTTCCTAGTTAGCTAGCTAATGCATTTGCTGTAGTAGTGCTCGTATAAGAGAGACGTGGCGGGACCTTAACTCGACTCTTCCTGGTTTTCCATTGTTTTGTGAATTAAACTCTCACGTTCAGGAAGAATATGAAATGCACTGACTGTTGTTGAAAGCCTGCAGTCTTCAGTAAATGTTTTCAAGGAGTGGTTTTGATTTTCTTGAGGGTTTTTTTTTTGTTTGTTTCTTTCAGTTGTACCTGGTACACGTCAGCTGTGCAACAGTTACAAGAAGCAGAGATACTCAGGTTTGAGGTGCAGAAAACTAAATGATACAGGGCTGTACAAAAACCCTGTAACAAAACTGGACAGCTGGATTAGAAGCAGAATGTGTATTCCCTTCTCTCTCAGTGTACAACTGCCTTATTAACATGTTTCTTCACCTGTGCTTTTCGAGGAAGGATGCCAGTGCAGAATTAAGCACTAGAAATGCACATTGTTGCCTGGGAGGGCATCTGTCCTGGGTGGGTGCCGCATAGGAGCCCCCATGATTGGCAGTCTCTTCACCACCGCTGTGTAATACCTTGATTATCAACTCCAATACAATCAGCACCAGTGTATGTTTTCACATTTTCGGTGTGCGTCCCCCTTCCCGCTGCCCTGAGACATTCCAGTTCCCGTCGTTGGTACGTGTCGTCCCTGTCTGTGCTCCCCCGTCTTTGAGCAGTGCGTTGGTAGACTTTCCATCCAAGTCATCATCTCTGCTTCTGGGATGCTGAAGGTGCACGGCAGCAGCCCCTTCTACTGGTCCCCTCCGTGGATCTTCACTTTTTCTCCCTACCTGTTGGTCGTCCTGGCTCTTCCTCTCTTCTCGTGTGTAGGCGTGGGGGCAAAGCGCAGTCCTGTTCCCCCAGTTCTTTCAGGCCTTGGCACGGCAGGAGGTGGAGCAGCCAGTGGTTCCTTGCGGTGGCTCTGGCTCCTGGGCAGCTCTGCCCACCTTCCTCTGCGGCCGGCAGGGAAGGAAGCCGGCCAGACACCTTACTTCCTTCTTGGTCTTGTTTTTGCACGACTTACAAAAGCCTTCAGGGCCGCAAATTGAGTGCCCCCAAGGTATTGCTATGAAATTATTAGTTACTTAATTTGGAGGAAACCCTCAAAGCCCCCCAGTGTTTGTGGACTCGCCCATTGTCTTTGGAGGGAGGAGCGCCTGTGTTTCAGAGGATCGGAATTGACCCAAAGATGTTACTGGCTTTCCCCGAGAAACTACCTATGCGTTTGTTGTGTGTTTGAAACCACGTACAGAATGCCAGTGTAAGTATGCAAGATTACTTTTTTGAGGTGATTAACGTGTAATTTGTATGGGGAGAGTAGGGAATTTCCCTGGATTGTATTACTTACGAATCTTTTGGCTATAGTTTAAGATCTAGTTAGCGCTTTCCTGATTGAGAGGCTGCCAGGGAAAACTGAGTATATAGAGTAACTCTTGAGTGTGCTTTATTTTTAAGGTGGGGTTGTTGTTTGGTTTGGGGGGATTTTTAGTAGGAAAACAGCTATGTTGGACCAGGGTGAGTTAGTTGTGGCCCTTTAGCTTGTGTGGGCACATGCTGAGGTTGCCTGTTTCAGGTTGTCTGGTCTAGCTTAGCCTTGGAAATGAAAGCAGTGATTAATCTGGGTGAAGTGAGATAAAAGGCATTATCCTGCCTTGCGTTAGAGGGAGGTGGAAGTCAGCTTTTCTCACAGCGCATTTCCTAGTCTTGACACTTGTATTTTGACTCATGCTTTTCCTTAGGTCTCCCTCTCTGTTGGAAGTATTTCATATCTGTCTCTCATGCCTCAGACAGCGTTTCATGTTCAAGTTAGTTTTCTGGTTCTGAGGCATCTCAAAGAGTTGTTCCAGCCCTCCTCCAGTGTCATGGCTGTGGCTTTTTATTGCCACAGTTCTTAACAGTGCATTAATTCAGTTCCCTGCCAGACTGGTTAGTTCTCTTATCCTGGTGTCCTTGCTTATTAAGTCTTTTCCTCTGGTGGGTCCATGTTCCTCCTCTGTTCACAGTCACCCAGTACTCATTAGTAGGGTTAGTAACATAACTGTATGTTACTCATTCTGTGGATGAATACCTGCAGAATTACACACAGTGATTGTTTTCACTGCATTGTGGGCAGAAATCTGCCTTGGCTTGAAATTTCTTCCCCACCATAAAGGCTAAACACTTAGTTTTTAATTGAATAGAGGCACCAACTTTGCAGGAGTAGGACTTGCCATCTTAACTACATGGGAAAACTTGTGGGAAATTACTGGAAGCATGCAAATTTGCAGCACTGCGGTACAGAGGTACTCTGCTTTTTTCCGATTTGTCCTTCTGTACAGTTTTAAATGGGAAAAAAAACTAATTCTTTTAATTCTTTTGGACAGGTTCAGCAACAGGTTCATCCAAACCTTTCAGCAAAAGAAGATTCCCTCTATTACATTGAAGAGTTGATACTTCAGCTGCTAAACAAACTATGCATTGCTCAGCCACGGACTGTCCAAGACGTAGAGGTAAGACTAGATACCGGAAAACTAAGTGCTTGCTTGCAGAATCACTAAGAGGACCGAAGATATTTTGAGCAGTGCAGGTTGAAGTTAAAGCAAGGTGAATCCAAAGAGCAGAGCTTGTTAATACTGCTTTTCTAAAAGATTATATAGCATTCAGATTTCACAAAGCAAGCTTAATTGGAAACTTGTTTTCCTATACAGGGCTTCAGAATAGAGATGGTGGGAATTTTCTTACAGCATTATTTTTATAAATGCAGAATACTTTGAAGGATTTTCTGCAGCTCAAATGCACCTCGGACTTAAGAATGTAAGGACGTTGCAAATTTTCCTACTCTTTGACATAAATATACAGAAGAAAAGTAAATATTGGAATGAAAGGTTACTGTTGTGAGGCCTGGATTGTGCAGCTGAGGGAATAGAGTTGTGTGTTCCTGGAACTTTATTGAACTCACTGAGGCTCTTGTATTACTGCAGCTGTCTGCTTTTGTGTCATCAGTTGCAAAATGAGGGCTTTAATGGAGTGCGCTTCAGTATACAGTCTAGAGGGAGAAAGTGCTTTCATGTAGCTGAGGCCCATTATAGCTTTGTAGAGTATTAATTTGACATCAATCTATATGTCTAGGATTTTCAGCCTAAAACAAAATGAAGTCCTCGTCTAATATTCTATATGTGTGTCATGGAGATAAAGAATATATATATATTTTTACAAAAAATTGGCCTGAGGGGTTTTAGATTCTTATTAGATGCAGCAATCGCCCTTTATTCAACATCAAGTTAATTCATTAATTATTAATTTTGGTTTATGATTAATGTATTTTGTAATACTGATGCATAAAGATTACAGTTTGACTAAATAAAAGCAAAACTTAATAGTCCCTTAATAGCTCTCAGAATTGTTACTACCTTGAGTCTGGATTTGAACTTTAGATGTGGAGCTGAGAAATACCATGTTCTTTCTCCAGTTCCCAGCTGATCAAACCCTCCAGCGCACAGGACAGTTTGAGATAGCACTGATTATTCTACACACCAACTCCATAGCTTTCTGCTTCTGAGTCATGAGATGGTAAAATTACCCCGTGTACATATGAATTAATAATTTTCATTGGGTATGCTCCACAAATTACTGTGTGCAAAACTGCACACAATACAGACAGCCTTCTGGGATAACTGACAACTCTCCGAATTGTGGTTACGAATATCACAGCAGACACTAAATCCTGTGTATTGTATTTTAAATATACCTGGCATTTTATAGCTGTGAATAATAAAACATTGTTGCGCTTGGCAATATAACAGTTATTTAATTTAAAAACCCAGACTTAGGTCTAAATAGTGGTAATGGGTTCCCCAAAATGTTACTGTTCTGTAGGTCAATACATTCAGACTCTTCCAGAGCAGGGAAAGTAGAATTCAGTTTTGTGTTACAGGTTGTTGGTGAGATTGCGCTGCCAGCAGGCATCTGAGATCCACGAATGAAGGCTTTTGGCTCTGCTCCTCGGCTGTTCTTAGCTGTTAAGAGAAAACATGAGAGCTGTCATCTCTGAAGTTTATCATGCAGATATTTACATAACAGCCTGGCATTAATGGAGCTATTTGTGCATAATATTATACTTAAGTATTTGCAAGATCAAGGTCTAAAATCTCAAATTATAAAGGTTTTATAAATAGAACAGGCCCTTCGAATTGTTCCCAACAAAACACTGGGAACCAGTGTTCTGGTCCGAGTGCAAAAAACATGTGTTACTGGTGAAGCGCACTGTTAAGTTGAAGGACAGCTGAATGCCACGTTACCTCCACTTTGCGGGCGATCTCCTGGTAGAGTCTCAAGGGAAGTTCGTTTTGGTGAACCAGCCTAGAGCTTCAGGCTGCTGTCCAAGAAGAAAGGTCACCGTGTGTTTACCTGGCACAGACAGCTGACGCAGAAAGTTGAGCGTTAAATGGCCATGTGCAAATATTTAAAAGCTGCCTCTAAGAAGACCTCAGGCCTCCTGTTAAATTTCAGAATATGTGCAAAAATCTTTTTATCAAAGGGACACATAGATTTCACCATTTTTCTTGGATCATTCTTCAGCTCATCTATAAAACCTCTCCTTTAAGGGTTATCACCCATCCAGGCCTCATTGTGGCCCAGGTTACAGGTCCAAAGCAGAGGTTGGGCGCGGCACCGCGGCTCACTTGCCTTTTGTGTTCGTTATGGGATCGCTATCTAACTTTAAAAAAATCTGTGTTTTCCAAAATCACTGAAGAAGCAGTCATCGGAGTTCAGTTTAGACTCGTTCTTTCAGCGTTTAATTCCCCAGTTCACAGGGGCGGCAGCGGGAAGCCTGGAGAACTTCATGGAAAGCAGGACTGGGGTCTTGCAGGTGTTTAGGGGGCTGCTGAAGTGTGGGACTGCTGCCCAAAGCAGCTTGTTCTGTTGCGGCGGTCATCTCGCCTGTTCCTATAGGAGCTGTTGAAATGTGAATCTATATAAAAATGACCTGAAATTACATACAGTTTACCATGGTAGGTGGGGGCTGTAAACTGCAGCCGCTGTGACTGGCCATGCAGCGGGGAAGATGCTCCTGTGTGGGCTTGTGGAGCCCAAAGTGTTACAGGCAGCCTTTCTCATGAATCGCAGCCCTCCTCCTAGTTAGAAGATCCTGCACTTGTTTTTTCATTTCTGCCATAAACTTGATCTGGTACAGGACAAGTTACACTCTGGACTTCTATGAAATAGGAACAATACCGACTTGTTTTTTTCATTTAGACTGTAAACAGTTTAGTACTTCCTGATGTTGTTTATATTTTGGGCTCCTGGTCTCAGCTGAGGTTTCTTGCTGCTCTTGTGATGAAAGATCATAGAGCAGGAGTTGTTTTAGGAGGTTTGAAGGAGTTCTTCATGCTTAGGGAAGGGAGGTTGTTTGGAATTATTGAAAAGAGTGAAGCTGAGTTGGGTAGGAAGGAGAGAACAGTTAGGAAAATGTGTTGCAAACACTGAGGAGGAGGATAATTGTCTATACTGCAGGGGAAGTAATTTGCCGTTTTGGTTTTTTTAAACTTCTCTTTGATTACTGCGGTTAATCTAAGTGCACCCTTTATGTTTGGACAGGAGCGCGTTCAAAAGACATTTCCTCATCCAATAGACAAGTGGGCGATTGCTGATGCGCAGTCTGCTATAGAGAAACGAAAAAGAAGAAACCCTCTCCTGCTACCTGTGGACAAAATACATCCTTTATTAAAGGTACTTAAACCAACAACCTGATGACTGCTGCTTCTGCCCACCACACACCCCCAGCTGTATTATTGCCCTCCAGCATAACCTTTAAAGTATTTCTTTAATTTGTGTGAAATTAGGTAAGTTTCTCATGTTGGCTGAAAGAGTAAAGTCACCATAGAACAGGATGAATATATTGTAGTATGTAATAAATGTAGATACCTAAATTCATGATGTTCTACACATTAGTGTGTTAATGTATTACTCTACTTTGAAATATGACTAGTTAGTTTTTAACATAAATAAAACTCAAACAAACTCAAATACCTTACCTACTTCAGTAGCACTGTTTTGATGCCTTTATTTGTTTCAAAATGCTGCAGGAGCCAAAATAGAAGAGAGAACAAGTAGATCCTGTTCCTTGTATACTCTCAACTAAGATGTGTATCAATGTCCTTTCAGTTACTGTTGAATGTCACTGATGCCTTGGTTTTAAAATCAATAGATCTGCAAAGGTGTAACAAAAGACCAAATACAAACTTTATTGTTGGTGGGTTTTCAGGAGGAGACTGGCCATCTCTGTTCTTAGATGTCATGTTACTTATAACAGGTATAGAGCTCCTTGCTTACAGTCAGGTTTTAGTGTCACACAGTAAGCATGTATTCATACCGTGCCCCTGTAGAGTTGTGTTTTTTTAGTGATAAAACAGTACTCTGATTTTCAGATCAGTGTTTAATCACTTTTAAATCAGTATATTTAGATTCAGGCTGATTCAAACACTTCTCTTTTTTGGTATTTCTCTTTTCTATTGATTTTGCTTTTTGTTCGTAGCTTAAAAAATGCTTTTCTCTAGTGGTGGCATTGTTGCACCAGAGTTTCCAGCTGCATTCAAGCATAAGCAGAAATTAAAGCACTTTTTCAGGTGTAGTCACTGTGTTCTTATATACAATGTCTCAGTTTGTGACAGTTAATGAGAGGGGAAGAGATGATAGGAAAGAAAACAGCACTAAATAAGATCTTCCTAGACAACACTGGCTTGCTTTTATGAAGTCTGGTTTAGAAGTGTACGGACATAGGCACAGAATCTGATTTTTAGAAGATGCATCAAAATATGATAAGAACAAGACTACCTTATTCAAATGCATGAACTTACCTGGGTTTATTCTTGATGGTCCTGTCACAAATCAGAAGCCATGTAGTGCATGCTCTGCAGAACATGGAGCACGTATCCCAAGAAGAATGTGCAACGTTCAGACTTTAATTATTAAAGTTTAATTACTTTATGTGATGCAAGAATGCAGATAGCTTAGTTGTTCAGCCAAATGTAAAGGATGGACTAAAATGGGTCGCAGTACATAACAGGTTGAACATGGAGTCTGTAGTTTCATGAAAGACAACTGTTTCCGTCAAGAACAATTCAAAACGAAGCATGCTCTTTTCTGAAGAGTTCAGATTAGGGCCAGAGTCCTGCAGTAAGCACAGATACAGACTAAAATTTAAGTACAAGAGTGGTTCCAGTGAAGTCCCTTTGTTGGAGGAACCCTATTTATAGGACTGTGATTTTTAGAGGAAGGATTATTGAAAGTTCTGTAGTTTTTCATCTGTCAGTATATGGCAAAATAGCACAAGTAAGTATTTGCAAGGATTTCCTTTGAGGCGGCTGATCAAATTTCCATTTGATATCCTTTGCCCTGCCTGTTACATTACTGTAAATTATCAACACAGACAAGATCAATTTCAGTAGAAAACTCAGTGTATTAGTTGTCATTCTGAATGAATTTCTGGAATAAATAGCATTTTTTTTCTCTTGTTTTCAATTTGCAGGAGGTCCTAGGTTATAAAGTAGATTACCATGTTTCTCTGTATATTGTGGCTGTCTTAGAATACATCTCAGCTGACATTTTAAAGCTGGCTGGAAACTATGTTTTCAATATACGACACTTTGAGATCTCCCAGCAGGACATTAAAGTATCAATGTGTGCTGATAAGGTAAGGAGTTGGGATTAAAATAGTCTTCTGGACAGATACAAAGGTAGATGCTAGAAGTGTGTGGGGTTTTTTTGTTTTGGTTTGGTTTTTGTTTGTTTGTTTTTTTTTTTAGACGATATATCCAAAGTAGGATAGGAGGGAGAGGCTGGTCTTATTCAAATGCAGAAGCTTCTCTCCTTATTCATGTCAGACCTGTCACAGTAAAGACTTAAGTTTAAGTTAAGCCTGTTAAGTTCTGGAACAGTAGTAGTACTTACAAAACAATGTAAGGACAGAAAACTATGTTGTCGTTTATTTCTCAGCTGTGTTACTGTCCTCTTGATGTCGCTTTGTCATGACAGCTCTTTCCTTCTTTATAATACAGAAAAGACATTTAGTTTTCATCCCCATAAAAATGAGAAACATTTTTGTTTAATTTTATTTTTATCAGGAGAGTTTTGTCAAAGGCTTATGCAAGATGCCTTGTTTTCGAAGTTGGTTCTGCATGAATTGTAACTTGTTTTCTAGGTCGTACTAACTTATAAAGGGGAAAAAGGCTTGGCATCTCATCCAGCCTTCTGCTGCCAAAGTTTAAATATTACTCCCTTGTGAAAGTGATCACAGAAACTATTGTATTAAAAACTCAAAGGATTTCTCTGAACGCATTGAAATAGCTGAGCTTGAGCCAAGTGTAAAAATCAGGCTTGCATGTAATTTTTTAAATTTCTTTGCTAGGTTTTGATGGATATGTTTGATCAGGATGACATTGGTTTGGTTTCTCTCTGTGAAGACGAGCCCTCTTCTTCTGGGGAACTCAACTACTATGACCTAGTGAGAAACGAAATTGCAGAAGAAAGGCAATATCTGCGGGAGTTGAATCTGATAATAAAAGTATTTCGGGAAGCTTTCCTATCAAACAGAAAATTGTTCACACCTAATGTAAGTCCTTTAATAGGTTATTGATGTGTAATGCTAGTTGCTCCATTAGCAGCCATAACATATCAATATTACATTCACTGCATTGGAGGTAAAATTAAATTTGATTTATTGTATGTCAGTGCATAATGAGTGTTGACTGTATATGAAACAAAATGGAGGAATTGCCATTAATAGTATGAAGAGTGCCGGTCTCAGAGTGAAGCTTAATGGACACGATTCCCTGTCGGATGCCAGCAATAGCTGGAGTCCTGTGGTCATGTAGGTAATAGTTACACTTTTGCTTAACACAAAAATTAACAGTTATCTACCTGCATGTACAGTGAATGCAGATGAATGCTCGAATTGACATTTGAAGTCTACCCCAGGGCACCCCTACTGCAGAAACTACAGGAAAAACAACCCTCGGCTCTGGATTCTCTAGTGTGTGACTGACTGTGAAGGGAATCTCTATTTGATAAATGATAGAAATATTTAATTGAAATTGTACGTGTGGCAAATTCTGTTTTCAGGATGCTGGAGTCTAAAAAGGAAGCACAGCTCTTGTAAGAGAAGAGTAATAATGAGAGATTAGTGAATCCTTCCTGTGGGAGGAAGGAGAAGGGGACCAGGCCAGCAGAACCTGAACTGGGATTTGTAGGTGATACCAGCAGGTTAAAAAGAGAGGCAGCAGGAGACGTTGCCATTACAGCTGGGTGTGGAGGTTCCTCAGCAGCTGATAGGATATTGGAGAATTGTGCAAATGTGGGGACAGAATTCAAACAAAGATGATGGGAGGAGAAGGGAGCGATATTTTGGAGCTGAGGAGTATTCTTTTGTTATATGGGAATGGGTATGAGAAATTTCGAGATTGCTTGTTCCCACGAAGAGATTGCCATGGTCTTGGCGCTGGCAGGAGGTCAAGCAAGCTCTGCAGTGTTAGGTTGGGGCAGAGAAGGCTTCCGAGAAGTGTGTTTCAGAGGGGTCAGAAGAAGAATGCAGGTCACTGGAAGGGGCTGCCTAGTTGGGTGTCTTTGCAGCATGTGGATTTGAAAAATCTGAAAGTAGAATGTGGAAAAGGAAGCTGCCGATTCCTCCTCTGTACCCAGGTAGTATTCTGCTAAAGTAGCCAAGTAGCTGCTTTAGTTTTACCTGTGGTTTAGAGGATCTGACCTTGGGGCTGCTTTGAATTGCCTCCTTCCTGTTGTGTTCTGAGACAAGATCAGCAGAGGGGAAAATAACAGCTGTGAATTGTGGCTGACAGGGCCGGGCTGTCGAGGTTTAACCCCAGCCGGCAGCTCAGCCCCACCCAGCCGCTCGCTCACTCCCCCCCGGTGGGATGGGGGAGAGAATCCGAAGAGCAAAAGTGATAAAACTTGTGGGTTGAGATGAAGACAGTCTAATAGGGAAAGGAAAAGCTGCACGCGCAAGCAAAGCACAACAAGGAATTCATTCCCTGCTTCCCATCGGCAGGCAGGTGTTCAGCCATCTCCAGGACAGCAGGGCTCCATCACGCGTAACGGTGACTTGGGAAGACAAACGCCATCGCTCCAAACGTCCCCCCTTCCTTCTTCCCCCAGGTCTATACACTGAGCATGACGCCATATGGTATGGGATATCCCTTGGGTCAGTTGGGGTCAGCTGTCCCAGCCGTGTCCCCTCCCAACTCCTTGTGCACCCCAGCCTCCTCGCTGGTGGGGTGGCGTGGGGAGCAGAAAAGGCCTCCACTCTGTGTCAGCGCTGCTCAGCAGGAACGAAAACATCCCTGTGTTATCAACACTGTTTTCAGCACAAATCCGAAACATAGCCCCATACTAGCGTCTGTGAAGAAAATTAACTCTATCCCAGCCAAAACCAGCACACAGGCGTTTCTGTCCAAAGCACTGAACAGCCTGTACCGGGACTGCCGCTGCTCCGGCCTGGAGGGATGGTGTGCTTTCTTTCACTGGGGTGAGAATTGTGCAAGGCTGGATGTGCCCAGACAAGCCCGCAGAGCTGGGAAAACCACGTAATTTAACTGTCTTCCTAGCTTTTTGTTGGCTCCTCTCCATTTACCTCTTGGTTCAAACTTCACGAAAAGTTCTCCGATATTTACATAAGCAAAATAAATTATTCTAAACACTACTAAGATACCTTTTATGTTTGCAGGATATCGATGTGATATTTAGCAACATTTCAGATATTCATGAGTTGACAGTGAAGCTTTTAGGATTGATTGAGGATACTGTTGAAATGACTGATGAAAGTAGTCCTCATCCGCTGGCTGGCAGCTGCTTTGAGGATCTTGCAGAGGTACAGTGTTTTGTTGGGTTTTGTTTTTTAAAATCACTGATTGTTTTATTTTCTTAGTAAACTCTTGGTCATGAGTCTGATATCTCCAATAAATTTGCAGCTGTAAAAAGTCCTTTTAATAAGCTCTGAACAGAGATCCTACCTACTTGTTCTTTAGTAGGTAAGCTCAAGTGTGTTTTCTAACTGTCACAGAAACGGTATCAAGCAGGTAAGCACAAAACTAAAATCTTATTTCAAAGTGGGGATTAATTGCTACGATCCTGTAAGGATGTGGATTTGAAAAGTAATTACCTGGGATTGCTTACCGAAAGAAGGTGGTGCTTCGATTTTTGTAGGCATTGGTGTCAGGCGCAGGGCTACCCAAAAATCGTAGCTGTTGGACGTAGATCTGCAAGATGAGTGACTTGCATTACTCTGGACAGTGAGCTAACTCAAACAAAATGTGTTCTTAACTCAGGCAGATGCATTGTATGTGTCTGGAATGGGAAATGTCTCTGCAAAGCAGTAACTCTGGGAAGGGATGAAGTGTCAAAACAGACGTGCAACTGAACAGAAGCTCACTGTTCAGTATTGTAGGAAAAGTGCTATTGATACCCATTGACCTATAAAATAGATATTAAAGAGTAGGAATAAGGGAAGATGCTGCACATGGATTTGGTGTGGCTCATACTGAAACATTATAAGTTATTTTGTTTTTTTTTTAAATGGGCATTGAAATACTGCAAGGACTACAGAAGAGAGTCACAAAAGGAAAGTTTTTGAGAAAGTGCTTTACAGTGAGATAGAGCTCAGTTTAGTCAAAATGGAATAGGTATATAGGTACCTTCATGGCCTGAAAATAGAGTACAAAATGACTCCGGAATTCAGCAGAGAGGACGCACTGCAAAAAAGCAGTATCTGAAAGGCAAGAGGACAGTCCAGCTTAGAAATACACCACACCTTTTTAATTGTCAGGGGAGCTAACTCTTGGAACAAGTTACCAAGGTGGGTGTGGAGTTTTTGGTATCTTTGGACACGTTTAAATTGAGTCTGCTTTTTCTTGAGCGGTGTATTGAGCCCAGTTTTCTGAACCAAAACGTAAGGGTAATCATGTAAACCATGTGGACTGTATCACAGAGGAGTCAAATGAGATGTTCTGGCCTGAGGGAGAGAGAAAATATCTGAGATGAACCACATGGTGAATGTGAAGTTTATGCTTTTTATCTTAAAATTACGATGTTTATAAAGAAAATGACAACCAATAATACTTCCATTTCATTTTTATGTATATTTAGTTTTTAAAATCTGAGGACTGCATGAACACACCAGTACCGTTAGGAAAACAGTTACATTTTTGTGGGTGTGAAGAACAGGGGTCCTTCAGCCCATGTGCCACTCATTTACGAACGTACCATAAAGATAAAGTTTTGCTGGCGTTACTTCAATATGTATTCCTACATATCAGTAGGGAAGTCCAGTTGACTAGGTCTTAGCTTTTAAGATGGTAAAGCATAATTGCTTATATAATGATAAGGAGAGGCATTTGAACAAGGAATTAAAGTAAGTGGCTATTCTATTAAAATTGAAGTAAAGACTTGAAATTTGAAATAGTACAGCACTATCCTGGAAAACGTACATACCTCAGTTTATTGCAAAAGCTACTCTTGGGCATCCTGTGCTTTAAGGGAAACAAATGCTTTTCAATGAGTAAAAATATCACTTGATTTTCATTAACTGAAAAACTTAAGAGATGAAGAACAGACTGTTCTTCAAGCCTTCTTTTTATGCAGGGAGTAAGTTTGAATTTAATAATTCAGTTAATATGGAGCAAGACCTATTTAATAACTAGGCTGTTTATTTGATCATCTCACATGTTGAGATCATCTTTCTGTGAGTATTTGTAAAAGGGATCATTAAAGAGAGATATGAAAGTGAAGTGTTTATTTGCTCTGCCTATCATACTGCCAGGCTTGTTCGCTTAGTGTTTCCATTATAAAGGTCCTTCAACTTATTTGGAAGGATAATTAAAAACAAACAACCCTTGCAAGCTGGAATCTTCCTGTTTTGTCTGTTTTTCTGCATCAGTTCTCTGGAAGGTTTAAACATAAATATTGTGGTGTTTCTGAGATGAGGAAGTATGGGGAACATAAAACAGTTTTTCCTGGTGTGGAGGAAATGAAAAAAACTTGATGCCTGACACGTATGCGTGGGAGATGGATATTTGTTAATATGCTGGTAAAAAAATTTTAGTTGGTGGTAACTTCTACAATTCTAACGACTACAATGTGTTTTAATGATTGCCTTAGATAATCTCTTTAGTGATGTTCAGCTAGCGGCAGGAGAACCTCAGAACGGAGGGCAGGGTGTCTTTGTGCCTAGTTTGAAGTGGTCTTCAGAAGGCAGCTAGTAAAGTGAGGTTCTTATCAGCAGATTGTTAAATTTGTTATGCTGGTATTTGCGTTTCCATAGAAGAAGTTTTAGATATCCACAAAGCAAAAAAGGTGGAAACCAGTGTTCTATAGCAAAAGGGGCTGAAACGTACAAACGCCAATCCAGAACTGTATGCTGCATTAAGATAACTTATATGGGCATCAAGTTAACGTCTCCATATTTCAGTAACTTTTCCAATATTGCAAGTGTAAAAACTTTTTTTTTTTTAAATTACCATCTTGGGGAAGACAGCTAATGCAGTTTGTTTCAATCTTGTGTACAAAAAACAAACCCAAAAACTCGAAATACTGATTAAAGTCTGAGTGGAAGAAACGGAAGACACTTCTAAAATGCAGTAAAAAGTTTCAAAAGACAGCACAGAATAAAGATGTGTTGGTCTGGCTCCGCCAGTAGATTTGCATGCAAGATTATATTTTGAGTAGTAGTTCCAGCCCTGCTCTCTGCTTGTGTCTGGGGTGCGCAGGACGGAGCCGGTGGAGCCGCTGCAGCCATCTGTCCATCCCTGCTTACTGCCTCTGGATGCAGCTGAACCCACACCCCATGGCTGACTTACTGCTGCTGCAGAGGTGTATGTTCATTTTTTCTTGGCTAGTATGGCAAAGAGAAACTGTATATGCAGTGTTATTGTCCCCTGTCTGTAACTTGGATGTTGTAAAATAAACCCCCCTGTATTGTATGCTTGCAGGTAGTGGGCAGGCATGTAGTAAACAAAAAAAACCCCCAGGCTGTAAACTGGATTCAGATTCTGCTTAAGAAAACCAGCCTGTTCAGTTAGAGAGTCCCTAATCATTTCTCTTCAGCTGCTGCTGCTGAAGTGCCAAACCTTCCCCCCCTTTCATCCCCCCTCCCAGATACAATCTAATGCGAATGGACAGCGATGATTAGAACTTGATGAGGAGAGTTGAGAGTGATGATTACAATTTGCGTGTGAAAAGAGAGTGCATTCTGTGCCTCTGCTCCCCACAAAGAGTTTAATTGCAGCCCCTTGAGAAAGGTAGGAAATCCCCTGGACCCTCTGCAAATGGAAGGCTTGAGGCTTTACCTGAATGTTCAAATGAGCCTTTGTGGTGTTCGGTACTCCCAAATTCTGCAGCCTGTATTCTGACAAGCACTTCTGCATTAAGGTGAAAAGAGGTATGTGCTTATTCTGGGCATCGTGCCATCAGCACCGGATAACCCGGTGATTCATGAGTGATTCAGCCCAATGAATCTGCAGAGACTGGAGAACAGCCTGACAGGCTTTGGAGCAGGTGATCTATGAGCAGTCATAAATTATTCCTGCAGAGATTCATGTACAGTCAGGTTTTTCATCCCATCCTGCTGTAGTTGATATTACAGAATCGCAGCCAGCTACTCCATCCGGAGTCATAATTGTTGCACCTGAAACCCTTGGAGTCATTAGAGGGCTTTCCTCTGAGACTCTTTTCAGACTTTGTCCCAGAGTGAGATCTTTTCCCAGCCTTACAGCATGGCCAGAAAAGCGTACAGAAGTCCAGTGACTTTCATTCTTATGTGATGTACCCTGAAATGGTGGTGGTACAACAATGCCTCCTTGTGACAGTCTCCAAAGTTCATCTTTGCTTGCACTTCTTTCCGAAGTGTCATTCTTTATTGACAGAGAGGAGGTAAATTGCCCTTCTATGTGAAATGTGGATGGACTGAAAGCAAGAACTTTTCTTGGTTCCCACTGCTTCAGTAAAACAAAGTTTGTGTTAGTGATAAGTATGGTGAGATTGAGGAATGCTGAGAAAATGTTGTGTGCATTTAAAATTTGGGAGTGAAAAAGGTTTGTGGTTTACTGAATATTTGTTTTGCAAAATTGATCTTTTCTTGAAAAGTTCCACTTGTGCATCAGCTTATTAAAGGAATTAATTGTACCAGCTGGGACAGAAATATCTTGCATCCTTCATGTATGTATATAATTCTCTGTTTTTATTTAGGAGCAAGCCTTTGATCCATATGAAACCTTGTCCCAGGATATTCTCTCTCCACAATTTCATGAGCATTTTAATAACTTAATGGCAAAACCTGCTGTTGCTCTGCACTTTCAGGTGAGTGCAAATGAGAAATACTGACTTGCTTTAGTTCTCATGTTTCAAAGGTTTGGATTTTGTCAGTAACTCTCTACTTTCTGCTGAGGAAGGAATGCTGTAGATTCTGACCTTTCTTAAGTATAAGGTATTTGGACTCCACCTATTCTTGTAAAAACTGGACACTGATGTGGCCCATCCATGAGTCTCTTGCAGTCCTCACATCAGACTCTCTTGCATAAGAATAGAGGGTGACCTCTCATACCTGCCACTTCTATTTCTGTTTTGCCTTTTAATGCCAAAGGCAGGCATCCAGGCACGATATTTTCACTTTCTTCCTTGCATACCCCAGGCCCCCTTGTTTGGCATTGAGGCTGGGACTGGCAGTTTTTCTTGAATCACTTCTTCAATAGGACTATCCAACAAGATCATCTGTGATTTTTTTAAATTTTTTATTACTTCCTTCTGCCAACATGGCAGATCTATTAGACACTACTGTTCAGAAGTCTGAGCTTGTGTTCAGAAATGCACTTAGAGAAGCTGCTGAGCAAGTGTTTGGTCCATGGTGCTCCAGCTAAACCCATTACAGTAGAGCTTAGTTTGTATAGTTCACTGGGGCCCACGTCTCTGCAGGCTGAGATCCCTCCGAGCCATTCCTTCAGGGGGAGTGTTTCCTCTTCAGCTCTAAGCGCTTGGTAAGCTGGATCCTCTCGCTCTTAAATATTACTTGGTGAATGAAGTAAGGCCCTTTGCCCACCTCCCTAGCAAACTTAAAGCTCAAAGCCCTGTTCCAGATTAAATTGGTAATAGGGTCATTTGACAGTGAATCTGGCCTCCTTTCTGACTCTCATCACCATAGAAAGGTTTGGGCTTTCCTAGGGGTTCCTTCACACTTCTTCTCCAAGCTGTGGAGTGAGGCGGAGGTCCAAACTCTGGGCCATGGACGTATGTGAGCTGTCTCTGACAACTGCAGAGAGATGCAGCCAGAAGTCTTAAACGGGGGGGAGAGGTCATTTCCAAAAAGGAGATCAGGTAATTCAGTTTCTGTTAAATAGTTCTAGTGACATGGAAGATGGCAGGGTTTTCACCATCCTTTGGAAAATCTCTCCTGGTCTTAACAACCTGAATTATTGTGTTAATTAACTGCTGGAAATGGGAAAAGATTTCTTACTCATTTTCTAAGTCATAAACTTGTGAGTCAGTTTCTGAGGGAGAGGAGATACTAATACTAATTTCTTCAGTACTTGATGAGACCTTCATACTTCTGTGGTGTATTGGATGTAAATTGAAGCACAGCGTACATAAGTGGGAGGAGTGGACATTAGAGGGAAGTTGGTGACAAGTTTATTAGATTATATGGGAGTCCTGGCTGGTCTTTAACATCCCAGTGTTTTCTTTAAATTCTGCAGCAAACTGTGGCCCAGGGTAAAACATGTTATTTTGGAAATGGGTATGGCCTTTTTTCCCAAATATATTCAAGCGTTTTCTGCATTCTGGAATGTGGCTGTTGACTGGGGAACAAGGTGTGCCGCTTAGCCATAGTGCATTATTTTTAGGTGTTGTCACCTTGAACTAATGCTGTTAATTGAGTTCTGCAGACAGTGCTGAAACACAAAGGTGCTAGGGATTGCTTGTAAAATGACTTGTAACTTGGTCCTCTAGCTTCTTATATTTGATTTGCTACTTCTGGCAAAAATACCGACCATCCAACTGATTTTATGGAGGCAGATTGTGCCAGCGTTTGTTGTGGGGGTTAAGGGTGTTTTCAGAGCTATGGTTCACTAGTGAGTATGATCAAAATCCAGCCAAAGCTGTTGATGGAAAAGGGTGCTTGCAGTGCCTGGAAGAGGGTGTTTACAGGTTCCATTTGCTTGATGTCAGAGCGTTTATGTGTCTCTGAATCTTCTAAAGAGTCTCATTAGACAAAAACGGTTTTGCATACTTTATTGTCTTCGTTACTAGTAGATGTGAGCATAGAGTAATGTAGATTGGAAGGGACACCCTGGATGTCTAGCGCAACCATCTTGCTCAAAGCAGTGCTAACTTCAGGGCCTTGTCCAGCCCCATTTTGAGGATTTCAGTGTAAGTGATCCTGTTTATTTTTCCTTTTCAGTCTACTGCTGAAGGGTTTAAAGAAGCTGTACGATACGTCCTCCCACGACTCATGCTTATCCCAGTCTATCATTGTTTGCACTACTTCGAGTTACTACAGGTAATTGAAGCCACACTCTTGTTTCCTGCTAAAAACATTTCTTAATGTGGAGAATCTGAGCTTTTAAATAGGTGATTAGTTTTTACTTACTGCTTCTGAAAATTGAAAGATGTGAAAACATTAATTTGACACCAGTTAGTATATGTCTGAAAAGTAAAACCCCCTAAAAAAAGTCTTCAAAAGCATCTGTTGCTCTGATATGAACATTTGAAGTAACTGTATTTTATTAAACAAACCTTTATTGAACGTGAGTTCTAATATAGTTAAAAATGTAATATGCAAATCTAATTTCTTCTTTCTTCGAGTTCTGAATTTTTTGTCAGTTCAGGAAAAGCTAAGTATAATCGAGATCAGTATTTTCGGTCTCAAGTCACACTCCAGTTGCAGCTCAGCTGATCTTATTTTGGGGGTTGGGGAGGCACTTCCTTTCAGCGGAGTCAGAATAATCTGTTCTTAATGTTCAACCATTTGTCCTGAGTCCTAAATGGAAGAGATACAGCAAAAAATATAATTTTTCATAGCATACCACACTGTTTCCATATTAAGGAGGAATGATAATAAGCACTATTATTTTCTTACTTTCTATCTTCTAAGAAATGACATTGATGAAGTGTCAGGCTTTATGGCATTCTGATTCAGATGATAAAAAGTTATTCCTGTAGGACATGTTTCAGGGGCCTTACCATACAAGTTGTTTAGGTTGGCATCTAGTCTTTATTTATGAGCAGTTCTGCCTATTGAGGCATTACTTATTTTAGAACAGCCTCTATTGGTTTGACCACAGATCACTTGCACATATTTTAATCTGATGTGCACTAGCAAGGTGGTTCACATCAGTAGATACTTCCCTTGAGTATAACAGTTAAAAGCCAAAAAGTAACTAAGCCTGTATCTTTTTGCTTACAAGCAAATGTTTTTGCTCTGAGTTATAAGACGAGAGGCCAGCTGTCAGCAGAAATTTAACATCTGAGATCTATAATAATCATTCTTGAATAAGAAAAAATAGTGTGGCTGTAGAAAATGCAATATCTTGAAAAATACTTAGATCGGAGCTTTTTTTAAGTAGCTGAGGGTAATGTAAAAAAAGTTTCTATGTGCCCCATTGTGTTGAGAAAGTTTGTAATGCTTATAAGGGTAAGTGAATTATTAACTAACTGGGATATACTTAAATTAAACAGGTGAAATATCCTGTGGCTATAGCTGACATTTTTTTAATAGCAACAGAAATTACACTTCTAAGTTCTCAATGTAAAAAGTGATACTAGCAGTGTTGTACAGGCGTGTTATATGGTCTTCCTTTGTATTTCAAAGATTTGCTTGTATGAAGGAAGAAAAGGAAACTTTGCAACATAGAATTTACATATAATACAATATAAGATGTTCTCAAAAGAATCTCAAGCCAAAAAATTGCCATTGTTTTAAGACCAGGTCTGTAGTTAATATCTGGCACGTATTCCTTTTTTTCTTTTTTTCCTTTTTTTTTTTTTTAAGTTCAGTTATGTCTGCTGTGATTTTTCACGTATCCTGATTTAGATAAGTAAAAATAAGGATGATTTGTTTTGACCCATGAACCACGCAGCTCCAATGTATGGATTACCAATATTTTGTAGAAAGGTTTAAATCCAAGTGGTCTCAATAAATTTTAAGTCTAGTTTAGAAAAAAGTTAACAAAGCTTAAAAAAACCCAACCAAGCCAAAACAACCCTTACCGTCAGTGAACTTTTCTCTGGATTACTGCCCTGTCTCTATGGAGAACAGAAACTTTACATTGCCATAGTTTTAATATTTGCCTTCATAAAACTTGTGTTTCTTCATAAGGACATCTTCCAAAAGAAAATAAACTGATCAAAGAACTGAAGGATGACAGTGGAAGCACGGCAGGATTCTGCCAGCCTTGCTGTGAAGTGAGCACTGATAGCTTCGTAAATACGTCTCTTTCAAAATAGTGTAACTTCCCCTTCTGAAGGGTCAGTTGCATACGATAATTCTGTGGAACTTCTTAAAATGTTCTTCTTTCACATTTAAAAGACATAATTGGATTAGTGACCTGTATTATGCTGAAGGTCAGGCTAATTAATGACCCATTGTGCCTTAAAGCTGGGAAACGGAGTGCATCAGTATGAAATTAAAGAACGAAATCATACACCGCACCTTTGGGAGAATCTAAACATTTAACTGATTTTACAAGCTGCGTAGTGTTTGTCTGCTTTTTAGGGAAACATTAACATACATGCCTTATGGAGCAGAGTTTTGTGCGTTTCCAAAACTTAAGATTAAATGCTCCGCATGCAGACTTGGTAGTTTTCTCTTCAGTGACAGGAAAGGGTGGTTACTATTTATATTTTAAACCATGGCACAGAGAAGATAATTTGTTTTTGATAGCCTGTCTTAAATCTGTGGTGCTGCAAGAGTTTTCTGTCTCCTGGGGACTCTGAGTCTGCTCATAACTCCAGTTAATACTGACAGGATCAGGTTATACATGCGCATTCTTAAAATTGCCTCATATCTTTGAAGAATAAAGTCTGGCAGATAGTGCAAAAACATTTAGTTGTTTCTTTTATTTGTTTTTAACTTGGATAATACAGCAGGATGCTGCATGGCATATAATATTATATGATACCTTTTTTAACGAGGGAATTTTAGTAGTGAAAATGATGAAATATTATCCATAATATACAAGATTTCTGAATAGAATTAGAATTCAGCTGCAGAGGCTGACGCTTGCCTGTCTTGAGTTTTTCTCACCTTGTGAACATAGAGCAGAGCAGAGATCTTAAATATCACTCTGTAGTGAATAATGATAAATACGCAAACTTTTGTTGTGATCACTTCAGTTGCAGGTTTAAAATTCGAATTTTATGTTGTATTTTGAAAACATCCTAAATTTAGAGCAGTGATTTTTAAAAAGCAGTGTTTTTAGGGATAGAGAAAGTATTTATTTAACAATATTAATATATTATAAACTGTTGGTACTGCTTTCCTGTTACCATTGTATTTGTCTCTAGGAACCTTGGTTGAAAAAGACATAACAAAAATGGAAGCAGAAAAGCAACAGAATACTCAAAATATTTTCATGGCTTCAGTAGGGAGAGAAGCTAAGATTGAGACTGTTGCTCCTAAAGAAAGTTACCCCAAAACCCTACTGAATTGGGAGGTAAATAAAATAATGAATGATTTACAGAAGCGCAGGCCTCGATGTTTGCTCTTTTGCAAAATAGCAAAAGTAAAATGAATGAAATTAAAGTGTGAAAAGCTTGAAAATTCTTTCAAGCTGTAGAACTTTTCTCCTCGGTGCAAAACCCTATTTGTGCAGCCTCTGATGCATTAGAGACCCCTCTTTGCCTAAGCAAGAGGCACAAGGGTCGGATGCCGTTTGGAGACTCCCATGTTGAATTTGTTTGGTTTGTCTGCTTTTCGTTAGCAGCCGTATAGAGGTCACTAGGAAACCGCCTTCGAACACCTTGAGTCAGAGGGCAGGCCCTGATGTCACTTCAGTGTGGGTTGCTTCTTCAAGCGTTGACAGAAAATGAACCTGCTGTTTCAGGATGACCGATGATAGCAAAGGCTGAAGGAAGTCACGCTAAAGAAAAAAACTGTCTTGTAGGAAAAAATAGCGGTAGTGATCAAAAACTGTTAGATCTTGCAAACAGGTAACCCAAATATATTCTGATTGTGCTATCTTTAATTGATTATCAGAGTGTTCGGGTTTAAAACACTATGCTTGACATTTCCAAGCATGAACACCTTAATGCTGGCAGTGTAGAGGAGAGCTTTATGTTTCATCAGACTTTCAAGCTCTGGGTATGTTTTCGTAAATGTATCTGTTGATACCAGCGTTCCAGGACACATTATTCATTGAATGCAGTGCAAAGAACTCAAGGGGTCATATAATCCATCCAAGTCCTGAGCAAGGTGCCAGTTAGATAGATCATTAAAATCCTGAGGGTAATCAGAGGTCTGTTCAAGTCCAAAAAGGCTTTCCTCTGCTGACTGTAGAGTATATTCTTCCTTCTCACGTGACTTGCAGGCAGAAGATTATCCCTAATTCTTGCATGTGTCTCACTATGTTGTTATCAAGCAATCCAAAATGTATGAAATTCCACCTTTTGATCTTTTCCGCTGTTACCTAATCATGGACAGCCATTGACTGACAGAGAAACGCCGGTCCATATTCTACAGGATCACCATGATGTAATTTTTTTAAGTGAACAGTTTTCTTCATTACTATTTTCTGACAGTTTTCTGTACAATAAATTGAATAGTTAATATTCTTGGTTTATCATCACTGGTATTTTAAATATATCTGGCATAAGCAGGACCCCCTTTTCCCTTTTGTCAGGATTTACGTATTTTCCCTGTCTAGCAAGCACGTTACACTTTTGCATGTGCTGTTTAATTGGAAAGGTGCTGGTTAAGAACTGGCATTTGGAAAAGCAGATGTTAGTCCAGTGATTACAGAGAATGAGATATGCTTCAGGTAATCTGCCTGATCTTCAGGAATCTATGCATTAAGATGTAGAAATGGATTGCATTACTTCCAAATGTGTATATATATTTTTTTTTTCTTTTTTAATACAAAAAAAAAAGCAAAATGTGCCATTTGATGTCTGTTAAGTGCCAAACACAGCTCCTTTTGGAAAGGGAATGCAAGAAATTCTGCTCAGGACGTGTGAGGAGAAAGAGTATTTTATCAGACTCGGTAGCTTTTCCCACCTTTAGGATTTTGCACTTGTCATCTTTTCACAACATTTTTATGTTCTTTGCATTTCTGTGGCTGATAGTAAGGAAAAGAAGGGTTTCCACAGAGGTAGACATTTTTCCCTTCCCTGTACTGTTCCTCAGCTCATAAACTTCCTAGAAATTCTTGGCCATGAAACTTTCATTTCTCTAATATGCAAGATGGAGGTTGTTTGGGCATGTGAAAAATAAAAATATTAGTAATTTGAATTACATGAAGAGAGTGGACCAAATCGGGTCAAATCCTGTTCTCTCAATTACTTTTAGAGGAAGCTACATATCCCTGCTGAGGGAACATAATGGGGAAAGGAAAAGAAGGCTTCTGCCATGCTGAGTGATTGTAAGTAAGATTTCTCTTAAAGTACGTAGGTAAAACAGAGTTTATCCAAAACTGCGTGGCATATTGTCTTGATTTTGCCCAGCAATCTATTCGCTTGAATTTTCTTCTAAAAAATTTATACGATCTTTAACATGAAAGGGGTTAAAGAGAAAAATCTCTCTTACTTGCATCACTAGTATTTTAGGAATGATCACCTTAAAGAACCAGAAGGAGGAACTCTGTGAATAGGCTTTGCTCAAAGCGTACTGCTACCAAGTGTATGGAGATGATATGAAAGCCTGTTGAATTTCCTAATTCAAGAAGTTTCTGCCTAGTGGTAGAGACGGATCTAGTCTTTATAAAAAGGAAATATGCTCGTTCTCACTGTCTTTACATTTTGCTGTTAGTAGCAAATCTTGAATTTCAGACATTTTTTAAACTATGTTAGTTTGTGCCATGCGCCATTCTTGAAATAGATGAGTTTGCTGAGGATGGAAGAATTCAGAATGGTAAGAAACAAAGAGAGAATCTTGGTCATTCTGTCTTTTAAATTTGCTCTGAAATGTTGAGATTAATTGACTCATCGAAGGAATATTACACATAGTTACATAAACCACCATTTAATTCTCTATTTCAAACCTCCAAACTATTTAATAAAATCAGTTGTGAAACAGGACATTGCTGAAAAGATAACAGGCAAAACAGTGTCTGACAATTAGCATTGGCTCTCGGTAAAAGGGTAAAGGGTTATCTTTCTAAACTCCCTCCTGCTCTCTCCTGTTGAGTATCTACTGACTTTTCCTGAATATCTGACAAATGTTTTTAGTTACATCCATAGCTAGTTTTGACTGTGCTTCTAGGAATAACTCACTGACTTGAAGTCACTGACTTCATTGAGTGCTGTAGATAACACTGCGTAAGAATGTTTGTCAGTCTTCCTACCCTTCTATAAGTTAGACAAATCTGAAAGAAAAACGTTTATTATGTCACAGCAACTGCAGGAATGCAGTGAAGATGAAGAGGATCGAGAGTGCTTAAAACAAGCCATTACTGCTCTTCTGAACCTGCAGTGCAGCATGGAACGCATTTACAGCAAACACTCCCCAAGACGTCGGCCTGGGTAATAATCCACAAAACTATCCTGGTTTCCCAAAGTTGGCAGAGAAGGAGATAAATGGTGTGGAAGGAATTGTAATTTTTTTTCTTGTTAGATAATGTGTATATTTCCTTTTCAAGGCATGTCTTTATGCCAGTTTTCATTGTAAATGGACCAAAACCTTCGTGGTCCACTTCTGTGAATAATGTCAATATCTTACTCCTTCCCTAGCCAAAGCAGTGGTTAGGGCATATTTAGGTCAAAGAAATAATGATGTAAACAATTAATTTAGTTGATTTTTTTGGACTCTTGGGATGGCAAATGTGGAATGTGCCCATCATGACTTTTTCTTTTATTCATTCAAGGGAGCCAGTCTGTCGCTTCTATAACCGACAAATAAGAAGCAAGCACTTGGCCATCAAGAAAATGAATGAAATCCAGAAAAATATTGATGGCTGGGAAGGCAAAGATATTGGGCAGTGCTGTAATGAATTCATAATGGAAGGTGGCTTGACAAAAATAGGAGCCAAACATGAACGCCACATCTTTCTCTTTGATGGTTTAATGATCAGCTGTAAAACTAATCACGGTCAATCACGGCTTCCTGGTTACAGCAATGCGGAGTATAGACTGAAGGAAAAAATTATCATGAGGAAAATACAGATTATTGATAAAGATGACACATCTGAATACAAACATGCTTTTGAACTGGTATCTAAAGATGAAAACAGTATACTGTTTGCTGCCAAGTCTGCTGAAGAGAAGAGTAATTGGATGGCAGCTCTGATTTCCCTCCAGTATCGCAGTACCCTGGATAGGATGCTTGATTCAGTATTGCTGCAAGAAGAAAATGAACAGCCGCTGCGGTTGCCCAGTCCAAACGTGTATCGTTTTGTAGTGGAAGACTCGGAGGATAACATCGTTTTTGAGGACAACTTGCAAAGCAGGAATGGCATTCCTATCATCAAAGGAGGAACGGTTGTGAAATTAATCGAAAGGTTAACGTACCATATGTATGCAGGTATCCTGTACATTTGTTATATATATGTTTTTTAAGGTCATCTTTGTATGGGTGATGAAATTAATCCTTTTATCTTTTGTTTGGTTGGTTTGTTTTCTGCATATAGTTAAATGTAAAGCAAGATTTTCAGGAAAAAAAAGCAGTATCTGTTATTAAATCAACTAGCTTTGCTAGCAAAGCTGTAAGAAAATTTTGGGTATGCAAGCTCCCCACCCCCCACCCCCCCCCCAAAAAAAAAAAGAAAAGGTATCAGTGGTCTAATTGAATAGTGTGCTTCCTGAGACCATCATGGCTAAAGTAGTGGTGCAATTATAGGCTCTGTGACCATCAGGGAAGAAAAAGGTTGGAGGTTGTATTTATTATACTTCAACCTGCTGCTTTGTGAAGTCCCTCAGTAGAAAAGGATGCAAATCACAATTGGCATTCTTCAGACTTTCCTGTGGAAGCCACAGAAATGAAACTTTGAAGTAGTTACATGAAGTGCTAATGTTGATGAAAATGTTAGATCTTAGGTTTGGGGTGAAAAGCATGATCTGAAAGGAGATGCAGTGAAGCTGACACAAAGATGCTGGTGGAAGTGGTGTGCAATTTTTTTAAAACTTCTCAAATAGTAATGGTCTCCTTTGTGCTTTTTACAAAACTGGTATTGAAGTGAGTCTTTTTCATAAAACTAAGGCTAGATAGCGTGGAGCTGTGTATTAAAAAAAAAATGTAAAAACCAGCATTTCCCACACTGAAGCTCAGTATTGATGCAACTAGTTGGTATGTAAGTAATCTGTAGTTGTTTTGTTTGTGAGTCCCAAATCATCCATTTCTAAGATGTGATGGGTTTTGGTGGCTTGTAAACTTAGCGCTTTTCCTGAATGAACTGGTGTATTTGAGTATTAGTTTGCTAGCGTAACTTCAGTTTTTATAGCGCAAGTACTTGCCGCTTCGGCCTTGGGAATCTTCAATGAAAGCGTTGCCTCTTGGGTTTCTGTGTGCTTTTTCCAAACAGTGTTTGGAGCCAAGACTAACAAAATCCTCTCCCTCAGCCTCCACAAGGGCATTTCGATGACTAACAGCGTGTGGAGGGACTCTCAGCAGATCTTGGTGATGCTTTCTGTTTGTATTTAGGTCAAGATGTGATTTTTTTAAACTGTCAGTTTATTGTAGGTTTGCATTGGTTTCAGATTTGTTTGAAGCAGGCTTTGCTGCAGCACACGGGCTCTGCGTTCGCAGAATGACTTCTGTCATGTCAAAGAAGTCCCCAGTTGATACCAGGATACCATAGGAGATAGCAAATGCAGAGTTAATAAACTCCTGAATTTTAATCACAAGCCACTATTCGTAGCACATTGCTTGTGTTTTCTATTTTCTTGAGAACGTCATTTACAAAAATAAGTAATTTTTAAAGTAACATAAAGGAACCTACACAGGTTAGAGAGCAGAATAGCAGCCCCCACTTTAAGAGAATTGCAGGTCTTGTCTGCAGAGCAGAGATACTACCTGCCTGTTCAGAGGTAAGAGGAAGAATTACTTTTAATAAATGTCATAAATAGTACTGAAGAGAGAATGGAGATGTGACGTGGAAGCGGAACAGGCCAGTGCAGGACTAGGGTGCAAACTCAGCAGCATTATCACAGAATGAGAGCAGTATTACTTTTAGCTTGCAAGCACGTTCCTATATATGGATCCCTTAAAAATGTTGAGCAGGGCTCTGCAGGGAATTTAAGCCTTCTTAAAAGCAGTGTTCGTCTTAATATTTTGTGGCTTTATTGGAAGAAATTCACTGCCCACATGTTGAAGACTGCTGGTGTAAGCTCCCTGCACCTAATGCTGACAGATTGAAGACTATTTACAGAACAGCAAGAAAAAAGAAACTCCCAACAATCCAAAATCCACAATTCTGAGAGAGCATATGCACATGCACGTGCCTGGTTTTCCTGTATTCCAGCATTCATTTGCTCCCGGGCAGCTCTGGAAGCTGCTGCGTGCCACGCAGTAGCAGGGTAGTGCCGCTGTTACCCGTGCGAGGGGGTCTGCTGCAGGGATGTCGGGGTTAGGACCAGATGATGACCCTTCGTGGATCACGGTAAAGTGATTTGTTTATCAGCTCGCTTATTCGTGATCTAAGCAACTCTGTACAAGAGAGTGGAATTAAAAGAGATTAAAGGAACAGTGTTTTTCCTTTAATACTTCTAATATAGCAGAGTGGGCCCAATAAAACGCGTGGTAGCTTGCGGATAGGCACGTCTCACGGTAACACACCTACCACAGCGGTGAGGAACAGCAGGAGGGAGGTGTGGTGGCTTGTGGAGATGCAACGTCTTGAACTGCTGCAGGTATTTGCTTTGTAAGGCCTCTGCTGCTCGTCATGTTTTGCCTGCTGGCTGCTCTGCAGAGGGTAGTTGTGTGCTGCAGTGGTGTGGCTGGGGCAGGCATGCAGTCCCCACTGCTGGAGATTTTTTAAGAAGAGGTAAGACAAACGTTTTGTCGGGGTGGTATAGGGATTTTTGACGTCAAGGGAGTAGACAGCCTACTGCTACCATGTGGTTTTTGTCTTTATGAAACCAGGGAATAGCTGCATATTCAGGGAGTGTAAGCCATTCCGCGTGCCAAGACCGAGACACCGTTTTTGAGAGAACATAGAATGTGCCGTTGAATACTTTTACAGGGGAAATGCATCAAAGAACTAAATGAAAATTTCACAAGCAATATAATTTCTGGTATTTTTCAAATTGCAGTGCTTAACTTATAACCTTAGCGTGTTTTCTGCACTTTAAACTTTTTCTGTGAGTATATGTGTATTTTATTTCTGATTTTGCAATTGGATAAAAAACCACTCTATTGTTTTCTTATTCTGTGTTTACAGATCCTAATTTTGTACGTACTTTCCTTACCACATACCGCTCATTTTGCAAGCCCCAGGAACTGCTGAGTTTACTGATTGAAAGGTAAGCAGCGGTCATCCTTTCTGAAGGCATTGAAAGGCTTTGTGTTCATTTACCTGCTCCTTTTCTGCTCGCGTTCTCAGTGCCGTGTGGCACATGTTTTAGTGAAGCTCATAAAACGGTAACTTTTAACATGGGATACAGCGATGCAAGTTTTTAATACAAGTTTCCTTTTCCCAGTTTGTTAAATTAGTTACCTGAATTAAGTATTAGCTAGAGCACTTGGTGTGCCTCAGCTGTGGGGTGGTAATGTTTTGAACTGCTTGACTTTATCATGAGAGTGTATGAGTATGCCTAAGTCTCGATGCAAATAAGGACGGAAATGTTCTAAGCAGCTTGTTTGAAAGGCACAGACTTTTAATGTAAACAGCATTTTAATACAGTGCGATAAAGCCACTCTTAAGCTTTCTTCTAATCTTCACTTAATCAAGCTAGCAGGTAGTTAAAAACCTTATATCCTAGTCTAGACATCTTGTGATGACCAGAGAACTAGCGAATTATCAGGGCGAGAACTGGGTGTGTTAGCCAGGGGAGGAGGGAGTTCCAGGCAAACTGGATATTAGATGAGTGCTTGAGTTTCACCGCACTGATTTTTTTTTTTAAATGCAATTGCTCTTCATGTCCTATGTAAAGCGTTTGTGTTTTATCTTAATTGCCATCAGTTTTTTGGTACTTTTATTCATAGGTTTGAAATCCCAGAGCCTGAGCCTACTGAAGCAGACAGGCTGGCAATTGAGAAAGGAGAGCAGCCCATCAGCGCAGACCTTAAGCGATTTCGCAAGGAATATGTCCAGCCAGTACAACTCAGGTTTACTTGCTTTTAAATTTGTTCTGTTAAAGCCAGATTTTAGTTCACTGATTATATGGTGATCCTGGAGACAGTAATCTCTTTTGGAGACTGCTGTGCTGTCAAGTAGGGACTTAGCACTGTCTGCAACCAGACTAATAACCCAAATCATGTTCTGATTAGTCATACTGACTTCTGTTGTTGTTGCAACTGCACTTTGGTTCTCTGCCGCTCACAGCTGTGATCACCACCCACAAGAACGCTGTATGGCTGCTATGTAAAGCGGGTGTGGGTGAGAGATGTACAACTGAAAGTGTTTCTGACTGCATTTTGAATGGATTCCTTGTTAACAGGCCCTACGAAGATAGTTTCTCTGTTTCCATTTTTTTCAGTCCTGCTGGTATTTTACTCCCTTTCCCAGCCCTGTTGATGTATTTGCACACAGACAGGGAGACTCTTGTCTGTGCTGCACATTGCAACAGGCTGCAGTGAATCTTCAAGGTCTTGCTGACCAAGCTAACTTGAGGAACAATTAAGCGTTTCTAGCATGAATGAGGCTAATTGTTTCCCTGATAGGGGATCAAGTCAGGAGGAGACAGAGCACAACCAATATTTGCTAGAACAACTTTTATTCGTTAAACTGTTTTTATTAGTAGCATCAAGATGTTACTATTAATGGCAGATAACCGTACACACGGTACCCTCAGTTATTGCCATACCACACACTGTCATTCATAGTTACCTGTTTGAAGCAACAGCAGTTTACCCAAAGTGAAGGGTCATACTGACATGCCAGTACCTTCAAGGTAGGTGTTCAGAAAGTCACTTAAGAGTCTCATTTTCATCAGATACCTGTGTGCATATATATATTAAAAAAAAAAAAAGTATGTAATACTGTACTGTTTGTCGACACATAGCTGCCACCACTTTCTTGGATGTAGTCCAAGTTATACAACCTCAGTGTAACCTTCATACTTCTGTGTGCTCGTGGCCTTGTACAGATTTGTCAGGCTGTTAGTGTTCTCAGTTTATCAGCTCCTGAGGGTTCCGCAGGACCACTAGTCTCCAGAGTTATCAGTTCCTGGGAGAGCTTCACACGCTGCCTCTCAGCACATGCTTTTCCTGGTTTCAGCTTGCTATTTTCTGATAACTGTTTTTGCATCCATCCAGAAAGATGCCTATAGAGCCCCTTCATAGAAACTCACGCAGAATGGGCTTTTGTGACATAACTGGCTCAGGGTTTAAATGTTGTATTGCTTTTGTTGGTATTTTTTATAGCCTCCTCTACTAACTAGGCTTGGGGACCTCCTCACAGTGCCCCTTTGCATGGTACAAATGCATCTTCCTGCAGCACCGCTGACTGCCATTGCTGAGCAGGACAAGTGGTTACCAATGAACTGGAACCTATAGAAACATTAACCATGTTTCTTGCTATTAATTTCCAAAATCAGTTTAGCACTTTTGCCTTCATACGTTATGTTTGAGCTGTTCGAAACCTGTGTCCCATTCCAAAGTTTCGAGGGTCTTTGGTTTTGGTTTCTGGTTTCTTTCCTCATTTGAGAGATTAGGATCGTAGCAGCTACTCTTTGCTTTTTAGTTTATGCTATGGTTGGTGAGCTGAGTCAGTTTATGGGTGCCTGCTTGATGAGAGATGTGGTTTAAAGCTGCTGTTTAACACACACTCTTCTGTGACTTATAGTTAATCTTTGAATTTAGGAGATACTACATGTTTCTAGTAGCTTGAAACTCTTAACTGTGTTACAGTTGAAAATAAGTGTCTGAATTTGAGCTGTTAGGTTGATATGCTCAACAGTACTGTAAATTCCAGTATTGTTAATAGCATTGACCTCTGCTTCAGAGATCTGAGGTTTGGGAAGAAGGTGGAGAATGTGAAGATGCTCATCCCTCCCTCCCTTCCTGCCTTCCCTCCCCAGCACTTACTCCCCACCTTGTAGAAAATGCTGTAGACGTGCTGTGCAGTGCACAGGCATGGAAACGGTAACGTCTGACTAGATTAAATGCATGTGAGGTCATGAGAAAGAGGAGGTGCTAAGCTGGAAGTGCAGTCAGCAGAAGCAGGCGATCTTTCTTGCTTTTTCAGTATTCCTACCATGATATCTCAAAGGCAAAGACTGATTAGGTAAGATCCTGTATTACTGTTATCGGGAACTTGTTTCAAAACATCACTCTTTTGACAGTTAGAAGCTATCATTAATTTTCAGCCTAAATGATCTGTTTGGGTAGCCATTCTTTCATGGGATAAACCTTATTCGTTAACTTAGACACTGGGAAGAGGAGAACTATTTAATTTTCCGTGTATTCACATAGAGCGCCCTTCATTTGACTAAGCTAAACCAGCCATCTCCTCTAGTGCTCTGACTCACAACAGACTGGCAGATTACGATCAGTTGTCTGCCCTGTCCCTCTCAGATGTTCTTGCTCCCACTTTACAGGGCTGAGCCACCGCAAACAGTAGTCTGATACACAATTAGCGCTGGTTTACCTTAATAGCCTGAGCTGCGAAGGGTGGGGGAGTTCAGCAGCATTCAGCTGAGCCTCTTCTGCAAAGGCGATGGGGCAGGAGTAGCCACATCTGACTGTGACCGTGTCCTCCTCTGAGTCTGAGGCCGTGGGCTCTCCATTAACCCCATCATGCTGTCCCACCTTTTGGATTGGCACAGGGAAAATCTGTTGTAGTAGATGTAGGAGATTTTTGCTCTCTTCAGTTAAGGTGATATGGTGCACCCTGATAAATCAAAGTTTTGAGGTACGAGCTCAACTCGTTTACCTGAAGAAGAGGCAAAACAGTTTTTAATTTTGATACATCCTAAGAGTAGAAGGCAGAGGAGCAGTTGTATTTCACTTTTAGACTCTTGTTTATTAGTGTTCTGTTTAAGAAAGTGTAGAGAAAAATCAAGAGAAAGTTTAGTGTTATCCTTAAAGGATGTAGTACAGCCATTTGTGTAATTAAAAAGTTGTAAAAGTAGGGCAGTACACTTGCAACAACTTCTAAGCTGAAATTTGTGTGTAGGAAAGAAACAACTACAAATTTGTTTCTTACCAAATGGGAGATCCTACTTAGCTTTTTTAACTAAAAAAAAAAATCAGAAAATTACATTAGAAATACCAATTTTATCTGATTTTGTTAAGTTTTTTCCTCTTCTGAAACTACCTCAACACTACTATTCTTTATATAAGCTTTTATAGAAACACCAAACTATATATATGCTAACACTGGAAAATTAATTTTCAAATACCCGGGGACTGCTGTGGTCATTGGTGTCATGCTTAGTCTTTGTTCTGCCCCTTTGTCCATCTGTATTTTGATAATCATCAACTACATGAATCTGTAACTCAGCTTTTGTAGAATTGTGTTTCATTTAGTGTTTACATGGGATGAGCCTTGGAAGTCCTTAAAAACAAACATAATATTTTATTTTTTCTCTCCTTCCTCAGAATATTAAATGTTTTTCGTCACTGGGTAGAGCACCATTTTTACGATTTTGAAAGAGATCTGGAATTACTAGAGAGATTGGAGACGTTTATTTCCAGTGTAAGAGGTATGGTAATTGGTGGTCCTGTTGTTCTTCCGCATTTTGGTACAACCTGCTGGTCTAATCCTGACAGGTTTTAGGCATGAGAATTTCTTTACACACATGAGTAATTTTAATGCCTTTAATTGAGCTGTTTATGAGACTCTCCTTTACATGAGCAAGCTTTGGCCTGGAGCCTAAACAGCTACCAAAAATTACTTCAAGCATTATGATATTTAACTTAAGTGGATTTACTTCAAGACAGTAATGTTCATCCTTGCCTGACTCTACAATAGACTTGTTAGAATTCAGGCTGTCACCTTCCTCCTCCCCGCCTTGTATTCATAGAGAATTCCTTCCCTGTCGGTTGCTGAGTCTAGTTTTACCATCTTGTTCTTTCCCCATTTATTGAAAGTTCCAGCTGAAAATCAATAGGAGCGGATTCGTGACCCATTTGGTGTTGCTTCCTCTGGAGCAAGCCCTTACGAACTAGCAGATTTTTTTGGCAGCCTAAGTGGAGGGCAACAGTGTTGGCATGTCAATTTTAATATTTATCCTGGCAATTCTAGACTTTACTTTTCAGATTGTCAGACCATACATTGGGCAATATAATTCTGCGACAAACTTAGAGAATAGTAGTTTATCTTTTGCAGCAGTCTCCATTCTAACCATTGCTGACCAGAGAGGAAGAATTCAGTTTTGGTTAGTCTCTTAAAAGGTCTTTGTCTTGAACTGCTGAAGGTACTTCCCATCTTGTCCACTATTTTGTGTACTATAAAGGTTGGACTGATATTGTAAACATATATTTTTCTAATCTTTTTGTTCTGCAGTGCACTAGTACAGCATGTTGCAAAGATCTCACTTGAAGCTTGTTGTTTACTTTTTTAGTTGTCTCCTCTAAGTAGATGAAGCTAGCAGTCAAAGTGGAAATGAGCAGCTGAGGAGAAAACATAAAATACAATGTATACAGGGTCACTTTTTTCCACTCAAAAACTGTCAGTAAATGTGGTTAAACTGGGCACCCAAGAATTTGTTCACATGTGTCTGTATTTGCCAACTGATACAGGTGCAGGAACCCATAAGAAAAAAAATAGGGAACTACAAACCTAATTAATTTGCATGCAGAATTTTGCATGCATGTACAATTTTTGGGGGGATTGGTTTTATTAAATTATCAAAATTCAGTTAAGATGGTATTAAAAAAGAGGGGGGGTTTTATGGTTTCTGTTTTGCAGGAAAATCCATGAAGAAGTGGGTGGAATCAATTGCTAAAATCATCAAGAGAAAGAAAGCTCAAGCAAATGGAATTAGTCACAACATCACCTTTGAGAGCCCACCTCCCCCAATCGAGTGGCACATTTGGCGTGTTGGGCACAGCGAAACGCTGGACCTCATGACTCTGCATCCTATAGAAATTGCTCGACAGCTGACACTTCTTGAGTCTGACCTGTATAGGTAGGGATTGAACTAATACATGTCTTTTTTAGATTATTTGAGCAAGATTCGTAGAATCAGTCAGAAGTACGTCCCCTTGACTTTCAGAGATTATGGAAAGAGTTTTTCTTGCCATCTGTTCGATATCAAAATATGCAAGGCAAAAAAAAAAAAAGGTTTTTTTATTTCCATATCGAACATCTGACAACATAAATAAGTACAGGAAGGACAGTAAAATATTACGAGTAGATAATACTGATTTGTATTGTCTCCTTGTTAAAAGCAAACTTAGTGTTACATTAATAAGAAACGCTTATTGCATCATGAAGAGAGAACACGATTGTCTCTGCTCCTTTCCTTTACAGCTGCATAGCAAAGGCCCAGGTGTTACATGCATATAACCGTAGCACTGGTGCGTCAGGGTCCTCTACTCTAATCCTGAAGAGTTTTTTTGGTCTGGTACCATAAGTACTCTGCTGTTTCCTAGCTCTGTTGTTACCTGTGATAAATAGAGCTAGCCTTGATGTGAGAGCTAGGTTTTGCTGGGTAGAAATTCTTTAAGGTCTTGCAAAGCTCAAAAGTGAAGCATCCTTTTGTGCTTCAGTGAGAGCAGGTTTTCTGTTGCCACTTCTGTGAGCCACTTTTCCAGCAGGTTGCTCAAAGTCCTTCAGCTTCCTATTTTTAAAAAAATTGTAACTGTCTTTAAGATGCTTTCTTATGCTTTCAGGAAGTTAAACTTACTTTTTTGTAATTTTCTTATCTGAAAATGCTTATTCAAAAATGCCAATTTCAATCAAGATAAATATTTCTTTCTATCGTCAAATACTCATCAAAAAGTTATTTTAAGTAACTGTTTTGCAGTAGACTAGATTGGATTGCATTTGTGAAATATCAAGTCGTGATTAAGGGAAGAAATAATCTTCTAATGCAAACACAGAACATACAATTATTATTTGTATTGAGTATTCTGCATCTTGCTTTGTCGTCATCAGGGCAGTACAGCCTTCTGAACTCGTTGGTAGTGTGTGGACTAAAGAAGATAAGGAAATTAACTCCCCAAATCTATTGAAAATGATTCGTCATACTACAAATCTTACTCTTTGGTTTGAAAAGTAAGTACAGGTGGTGATATTGTAGTGGCATTAACTCCTATGGAAATTCAGAGAGAAACATTTTTTGCTAGTTGAATTCTGTTGCCTTGAATGTTGAGATGGCTGTAGGGCATTATAGTAATTTCAGTTTTTGGTGCAAGGGTGCATGCCATGCCAGTTGCATATGCTCCCTCTTCCTGAGACTAGAAGATTTTTTTCCAGTTACGTCCACTTGGTCAGCATGGGTCCTACTTACGTTTCTACAGTATTTCAAAAGGTGTTGAAGGCAGTGCAGGACTCGGCACCACTTTTCTACAGCTCTGATGAAAGCACTGTTGTGTCTGTCCCCTTATCTTAGTCTCTCTCCCTTCTCGTGTGAAATGATTAAGTACTTTTAAGGACATGGCCAATGCTGCAGTCAGAAGGGTGTAGCAGCTTGTATGTGTATACCTAACCTAGCACGTTTAAAATGCCACTGTAGATACAGTGGCATGAGAGTCACCCTACTTATCCTGGGTCTTGCTTGGCGTTTGCTTTATTGTTTTACAGGATATGCCACAAAACCGTTCTTGGCTTTCCAACTTGAACATATGTAAGATGTGATTACATAAATTCGTACTTGAGATTCTTGAGAGAGAGCCAAAATGTGCATACTGGATGTACTGTACAGTTTTTGCTTGGAAAATTTTGTTTTAGTAGCTAGCAAAATGTCAGGGTTTATTTATCAGTGTTTCTCAAATTATGTCTTTTGATTAGGTGCATTGTGGAAACCGAGAACTTTGAAGAGCGAGTGGCTGTGCTGAGTAGGATTATAGAAATCCTGCAGGTTTTTCAAGATCTGAATAATTTCAATGGTGTTTTGGAGATCGTCAGTGCAATGAACTCTGTGTCAGTGTACAGACTAGATCACACATTTGAGGTAAGTTTTGGGCATTGCTCTTGAAAAAAAAAAAATCAGAATCCAGAAATGTATCACACGCACTTCTGAAGTGAAATCCATGGTATCCATATCACACTTTCTTTCATGGAAGAAATCAAGTGTGAAATGTTCAAAATTATTTACAAGAAAACATACAAGATGGGCTGGGTTTGGTCTCAAAGGGTTTGTAATGGGAAGTGGAGCTTTTCAGCAGATATTTTCTCACGTGTATTCAGAAAAGGGGAACGCCGTGGCCGTTCCACTGTTGTTCGTTAACCCGTCTGAAATGAACCTGTTACTTCAGTCCAGCATTTTATGGGTATGAAAGAGGAGGATCCCAGGACTGAGAACCCTGGGCTGGAACACTTTAACAGCAGCACTTCCTACCGATGCAAGAAATGTGGGGGTAGAAGGGCATGGGGAGGGGATAGCTAAAACTCAGATTTCAGTTGATCACAAGAACTTCTCTTGGATGAGAGAGTCTCAGAAAATTCAGACTGTCAGAGGCAGAAGCAAATAGCTGCTGAAACGGTTTAGATGGACAGTAGGAAGAGAGGCTACTACACAAGTAGTGATTCCGTTTTTCACTTGCCAAGGAAAAGAAATGCCTAGGATTTGGCAGCAAGGTCTCCCTTGACTAAAATAGAAAAAGAAGCATGAATAGAATGTTTTGAGTTTTGTATGTCTTTGAAAGGCAATATGAGGCCTTTAAGTTAAATTCAAAATTAAGTGTTTAATTTTTATTAAATTTAAGGACCCAGGATTATGCTTATAAGTTGATAGACAAAATAATGATCTGTTTACAGTAACCTCATGGTTCACACGATGGAATTGTTGGACTGATTGTGCTGTAGTCCAGAGCAAACCATTTACAAAAGAAGTTCTTTCAAATCTGAATTTCAGTTCCTAAGTTTTGCTAAGAGAGCTAGGGAATTGCCTTGTTTTTGCTAACCACGCTATTGAGAAGATTTGCATCCTTATTTTTTTTCTTTGACAACTTAGGCACTACAGGAAAGAAAAAAAAGAGTTTTGGATGAAGCAGTAGAATTAAGTCAAGATCATTTTAAAAAGTATCTAGCTAAGCTCAAGTCAATCAATCCACCCTGTGTGCCTTTCTTTGGTAAGTAACACCAGGGCAGGCTAATATTGCGTGTATTGTCAGTCTTAAGTTGAGTTTGATGCAGATGTGTTAGTATTGCTTAAAGTGTTCAAGGTTGTGTTTAGCTCTAAAAAATCTGTAATATAATGTGTGACTTTTGACTTCCTAGGTTTGTAATGTTTTTAGACTTCATAGAATGGTTTGGGTTGGAAGGGATCTTAAAGACCATCTAGTCCCAACCTCCCTGCCATGGGCAGGGATACTTTCCACTAGATCAGATAAAAGACTTAGTGTCTTTTATATAAAATTTATTTTTCTAGTTTAGTATACAGATTACTGGTATTATGTTGGTGTGAATATTACCTTAGTTTGTTTAACACTGCCTCCACATCTGTTCATGGCGATGAACTGAAGATGTTTTTTCCTAAACTCAGGATCTCATATGAAGGAGATAAAACCTCTTATTTCAATAATATATTGTTCCTATGTAAAATGCAGACTTGATTCGTTCTTGCCAGCTAATAAATTGTTGGAGCATTAAAGGGAATGGTCTGCCTATGCTCAGACTTTTTTATCATTCATTAGAAAGAATTAGAAATCAGCTCTTGGAATGAAAATGAAATTTAAAAAATACTTCTCTTTTTATCAGGAATATACCTAACGAATATTTTGAAGACAGAAGAAGGGAATCCTGACTTCCTTAAAAGACAAGGGAAAGAATTAATTAACTTCAGTAAGAGGAGAAAAGTAGCTGAAATTACAGGAGAAATTCAGCAGTATCAAAACCAGCCTTACTGTTTACGGATAGAGCCAGAAACTCGGGTAATCAAACATTAAATATCTGTTTTGGGGCAAAAAATTGCCAAATAATCTTCTAGTATTAGACTTAATCTTGCGTGAACAGTGACCATCAGAAGAGGGGGGAACAGTGGCTGGTAGACAACAAAGTACCACAGCAAAGGACTAGCCAGAAGTGGGGATTTGCTTCTTGGGATTCCATGTTCTGGGTCTTGTTCATCCCCTTATTGTTCTGCAGCCGGGGATCAGAGAGATTTTTTAGCAACAAAACAGAATGAATAAGACATAGTAACGAAACAGCAGAACTTTTTGGAGAAAAATCAGTTGCCTTTAACCTAAAATGCTCCGGATGTGCCTAGTGCGCTTAGTCCTTCAGACATTCTGTAATGACACCTCTGACCAAGGTCTGCTGACCCTGCTAACAGTCAGAGGGCGTGTAGTTCAGCACAAACACCCACAGTCATTCAGCACGGCAGAAGCTAAGCAAATGTGGGGATGCACCAGTGTCAGCCAGCATTATCTTTAGAAATGAGAGGATGCTCGAGTGCTTACCCACCTAAGACAAAGACTAGTGAATCCCTGAGAATTTAAAGGAATTTAAAGGAAGATGCTGAAACAACAATGAGCCAGGTAAAGGTAGGTAGGTGTTTTTATATAGAGGTAATAATGGTTGAAAAGAATAGCTTTAAGTACCCAGCCGTACTTTGCAAGTAACCTTTCCAAAAACCAGCAGTGTGGACAGCTCTCAATCTCAGCTAGTGAACAGCAGCAGGCAGGAAGCAACAAAGAAGTTGGTTACGTGAAGAATTAAATGGGCAACATTACTGCTGTTTAAAATGTTATTTGCATTGTATGTTTAATTGCTGTGGACATGTCTGGGAAAGGTTTAGGAGATTTACAGTATTCTTAAGCCAAGAAGTACATTAAGTTCAAGGGATGGCAGTATTTGTACTGAAAAAAAAGAACAAAGGGAAACCACTGTAGCTCACCACGAGACTCCGGCTGTGGCAGGAGCAGCTAACGCAGGACTGTCAGGCGTTCAGGGAGCTTTGTCCCGTCCCGTGCCCTCGGTGCCAGTCCTGTCCTAGCCATGCCTTCCTTCCAGTCCTTGTGCCTAGCGCCATACCCTGTCCCTGCCTCTGACCTTCCTGCTTTTGTCCTCCGTCCCTTCCTGTTCTTTGTAGTTAACTGATCACAGCCCAAGCACCTCTAAGAAGTGGCACTAGCATAACCTTTGCTTTCACTTCTGTATTATCTGTATTCTGCTCCTTCCCAGATCTGTGACGTTAGCTTCTTAAGGCAAGTGTATGCTGTTGCACGGCCTTTAACACTGCTGTGCTGTGCATGATTCAGTAGCCAAAAATATTAGCAAGCAATTTACAGAAGACTTCGTTTACCGTGTCTAGTTATTTGAAGCAAGGTCATTCTTTCATGTCAGGAAACTTACCGTGAACTTGATTATTTCTTGCATTGGATTGTTTTGTATTTATTTCAGGGAATGTTTTACTCTGTTTTTTCTGGAAATCAGCTTCAGAAGAGCGAAAAGCTAGATTTTTAATCAGTGAATTACAAGCATTTCAATAAAATTCTGTATATGTACTTATTTTTTAAATATTGTTGATGCTTGTTTCATTTAGAAATTCTTTGAAAATCTCAATCCTATGGGGAAGATACCAGAAAAAGAGTTTACAGATTATCTGTTCAACAAGTCATTAGAAATTGAACCTCGAAACTGCAAGCAACCACCTAGATTTGTAAGTCTTGTCCTGCAAATTAAATAGCTAAAGTCCACAAGCCACTATGAAAAAGAATACGTCGTTAACTCAATAAGCCAGATATATTTCCTTCAGAAGTCTGTATCATGAGATGATTTTAAAATATTTTTATTTCAGGCATTTGTCGCTACTAAAACATACTACCTTTGGCTTATTTTAGAATGAACATTTTTTTCTCAAAACCTAAAATATTACAGTTTAAATTTGAGTTTCTTAGCATATAGTCATTTGATAGAATATGTAATAATATTTAACATTTTTCATTTCACAGTATCAAAAGTCTTATAAAATATTTACATTAATTGAAATATGGATTTTATACATAATTAATGTGTTAAGTTTTCTTTAAGTAGAAGTTAATTTCTATTTTTTCTTTTGTCTAAACGTTTTGCATTGTTGCAAAAATTGAAGTATACCACAGAACTGATAAGGTGCAACCTTCTTTCTGATCAAAATGTAATTCAATTTAAAGGAATAGCAATCTTGTTTTTTAAGAAAATAGCTACCGGAGCCCAGAGCTCTTTTTTAAGCAGAAAGATTGCTCTCTAGAACGCTTGTTTTTTTATACGTTGTAATTGTACTTCTGAATAGCTGGACACATCTCTGATTTTTGCGAGAGCTATAAATCATTTTAGCAGTCTGCTGTTAAGAGGAATGAGTAAGATGATATTATGAACATGGCAAGAAAATGACAGAAATTACTGTTGCAAAAACACTGCTTGCAGTAATTTCTTTAAAATATTTTCTAAAAATAGATATCCATGCTGCCAGTCTTAGTCATCTGGGCATGAATTCTTTACAGTTCATGTTTTCCAAATTAGACATTCTTATTGGAATTTCAGGAAAGTCCAGTTCTGGGTACTGTAACGTGGTGGAGTCGTGCACCCCACCGTAGGATGGGAACGTAATTCATCTTCAAAGGATCGGCTTTGATCTGTGTTGCGTTACACCTGAGCCTAATGAGGCTTGTTTCATTCACACCAGTGACGTGTGCGTAAGAATTTCGTACTGACTAACCCAGAGGACGTAGACAACATGCGTCTGAGTGTGTCCTTGATCTTGGACGTGTGTAGGGGCCTGGTGACCTTCTGTGGTATAAGCGCAGAGCATGTCTTACGGTGCCGTTACGAGGTGCTCTTCTGCAGGCCTATGGAGGCACTTGAAATAACTCTTTCTCTCCCAAGGTTGTGACTTGCTCTTCCCTGTGTTTTGTCCTGATGAGCATGCATCTGAAACTTGACTCTTCATTCTTCATAGCTGGGGCGGGGGGGAAGCTGGGAAAAAAGATTTATTAAGCTGCATCCATAACTTTTCAGTAAACTCCTGCTGTATAGATAACAACAGACTGTACCTCAAGTCAATTGTAGAAAGGCTGTAACACTGTTTGAGGTGTATGTGATAAGTATTTTTTAAAAATATCTTACAGAGACTTGGCAATTTTGCTATCTGAAATGTTAGCAGTACTAACCAGCTTTACTTTCTCCAGCCTAGGAAAACAACATACCCCCTGAAATCTCCCGGGATAAGGCCCAATACTGGCAGACACGGCTCCACCTCCGGCACCTTGAGAAGTCATCCATTGCCACTTGAAAAGGAACCGAGTAAGATAAGCTTCAGCAGAATCACTGAGGCAGAGCATGAATCAACAGTATCGGCACCAACTTCTCCAAACACACCGTCTACGCCGCCAGTGTCTGCTTCTTCAGAGTTGAGTGTATTTTTAGACATCGATCTCAACAGTTCTTATGGTAAATGTGCAGTATGTTTTAATAATTGTTGTTACTGTCCCTCAGGCTTCCAAGATGTATTGGTGTATATGCCAGCCTTTTAAAAAACAGTTGCAAAATTTAGTTGTGGACTACGAAGTTCTTGGGTCAGTATTACGTGTACTGCAGTTTGGAAATCCCTGCTGTAAGTAGTTAAATAACAAGTGACATTTCCAGTCTTTTTGCCTGCTGGAGCTGAGGCAATCTGTTCTGGGAGATGTCCCCATGAGGCACTACTGTGCAGGGGCTATGCCTGCTTTACCACGTGTGGCACATCTGTAGAGATGAAAGGTGCTGAGGACCTGGCATCCACACCAGTGTGTGTTTCGGAGGAGTCCTGTGGATTCTGGTTTAATTTCCTTTGAAGGGAATCCAGTCTGTGTATTTTGAGATGTGAACCAGTGCCAGAAGTGGGGATGGTCAGGGCACTCACTCCAAAACACTTGATTAAAAAAATGACACTCTTAGTTCAGATGCACTAATACACCCCCAAGCTTTGCTTGTAGCTGTGAGCAGCTCCTTGGTCTTGAAAGTAGCGTGTAAGAGGTCTTGGCTCTGTTCTAAGGGGGCTGCAGACTTGGCAGGCAGGTTAAGCCTGATAGGGGGCATAAATTTTTATATGGCAAATGCTGAGGGCATTTGGGCTGCAGGGGAGGTGAACAACAACATCGTAGTGTCAGAACAGAGTAGAATAATGAAGTTTAATTCCCAGCATAACTTAAAATCTCTAGTTCAGGAATATTTTACACAGGGAAGTTTAGTTCATGTTAGCAGTAGATAAACTTGGAGATTATGGTGATCTTTGAGATCATTCACAAGCACACATGATGTGCTATAGTGCAGTTGTTCTGTCTGGAAAGTCTTTAATCCATTTTTCATTTAACAGGTAACAATAGCATCTTTGCTCCTGTCAGTTTGCCACAGTCAAGTGAGTACCGTAACTCTATTAAATGTTTCACATAACTCTTCTTTTTCTGGTTTTAGGAGAGGTGAATAGGAATTAAAATCTGAAATCTGGGATGAAATGTGGGCTGCATTCATTAGAGTTCTGAGAGGATTTTTTTGTACAGGTTTTAGATAAGTGTCCAGTAAAGCAGTCTGTAAAGTCTAAAAACTGTCTGGTTTGGTTTGGTTTTTTTTTCCCAGGCTCTAGCATGATTTTGTTTCTATTTTGAATGTCCTTGATGATTATTTTGTTTGACTAATGCTACAAATGAAGCAACCTGATAATTTCGTATTACCACTTAGTGAAAATAATTGTTCTGTTGCTGGGAAAGAAGAGGTACTTTTTGTACCACAGCTGTGAGGGATATCCTGTATTCATTTGTGTTTTCAGCTTCTCTTTTTACTCCCTTATTACATAGGCACATATACTTTTTCATAATATGATTAAAATTTCAAACTGGAGAGCACAGGTGCCTGATGTTTTGATGCAGAGCTCTGTGTGCTTCTAAGAGAAAAAGCAAAGCTGTGACAAAAGTCACAAATACAGGTTGGGGTTGTTTCTTAACTTTGAGGATTTTTTTCCCTTCTGTGAAAAGAAAGGACTAGAAATGTCTTAAAATGCCATGAGAGTTAATACCGTCTGTTCTGTTCAGTGTATAATTCTCCTGCTTTAGAAATGCTGCAGACCTGTTAATGAAGCCTCTAAATTTCTGAATTTGAACGTGTACCCATATGGCAGAGAGAACAAACCTTCCACTCCAAAGTGTAACTGAGGCATGCGGGCAAACTGCAGGCACTGTGGTAAACGGGGTAAATTCTGCAATATAGAGAGGATTGCAGAGAAGGTTATTTAAATGCTTACTAGGAGGTGCACTTTATTTTTTTTGTCCTTTAGCATTGCCTGTTAACTGTTGATGCGTATCTTTGATACTGGAAATAGGAGACCACTCTGTGACGAGTATATCTGATAAAAGAAACGAATGAGAATTTGATATAACTGAAGTTAATGGTTCATGTTGCTGTAGAGCACAATGATCTGCTTATTTGAGTTGCTTCTAGTTTGGCTTAATATTCTAGAATACGTTCCTGGGATACTGCACAAGAAGTAATATATCTGCTTTTCCCTCTCCAGAGACTTTCTTCAGCTCGTGGGGTAGCTTTCCTAAACTAAGTGATGAGCCTCAAAACCCTCCTCCACTTCCTCCACGAAAAAAGATGGATCAGGATGCTTCTAATACTAAGGTATTTCTGTCCTATATTGAATAACTTGGATAATAAATCAGGAACGTCTAGCCAAGCAGGATTTTGTTAGTCTAAAAGACTTTCAAATGCAGTGCTCCAGTTGCCCTTTTGAAGTTTCAGTGTCCAAACTCTGCTGGCTACTTAGGAACATAGTGGTCATATTCGGATCAAAAGTACGGCTATGCCAGTATCATGTTTCTGACAGCACCAGTAGCAGACATCAAGAGGATTCCGCATCTGTCAGAAGATACGCTCTTTATCTAAACACCTGCATTTCTTACAATGTCTTTTTCTCTGTAATGTTGTAGGGAAGTTTAAAATTGGATGACGATCCCCCAGCAATTCCACCTCGGCAGCCGCCGCCTCCAAAGATACAGCCTCGTGCTCCTGCTTACACTAACCCCTTTGACCAGCCGCTGCACAGTCCTCCTCCTCCACCCCCCCGGGACCCTCTTCCTGATACTCCACCACCGGTACCGCTCCGCCCGCCCGAACACTTCATCAACTGCCCCCTGAACCTCCAGCCGCCGCCGGTGGGACGCTTGCACAGAGATCCCGACCGGTTCCGGGAGGCGAGCACAGGCCCCAGCTCTCCCGGCACTCCTCCCAGCACGCCCTCTCCCAGGGTGCTGCGCCGCTGCTGCGTGATCAGCGCCAGTCACAACAACCTGGTCCACCCGCCTGCGCCCCCGGTCCCACCCCGGCACAATTCGAGCCCTCAGTTACCAAAACTGCCACCAAAGACTTACAAAAGGGAGCTCTCCCACCCTCCTTTGCACAGACTGTCTTTGCTAGAAAATGCAGAAACTCCTCAATGACCTTAGCCATAGTAGTCATTGACACTGGAATAGTATTTGTAAAGTTCCTTTTTTTTATTTATTCAAAAAAGGCAGTGTATTCTAGTACTTTCACAAATTATGCTCTTAAAGTGCTGCTGATCAAAAGAAAAAAAAGTTTAAATTGGAAAAATAAGACTACACACACTCTAGCCTGTGTCTGTTCAACAGCATTACCCTCAGGTGATCAGCAGCATTGCCTTGTTTCACATCCTCAGTGCCGACAGTTATGCCAGTATACAAAATATATCTTTTGCACTGTAAACTACACTAAATGAATTTAAACTGACATCATTTAATTGCACTGAGCCAAAAAAGGTGTGTCTGTGGAATTTTTTCAAATTTGAGCACTAGTGGCCTTTTTTTTTAATTAAAAAAAAAAAAAACAACCATGGGATGATTACACAATACGAGGATATACAGTGTTACCGATTTTAAACCTCTGGCCACTTGCCTTCTAACTTCGTGTAAGCTTGGAGGTGAGTGACAGCTACTGTTCTCGAATATTTTAATGCCATGTCTTAATTGCCACTGATTTGCTGCTGAAGACAAAAAAGAAAAATAGGTTGAAATCTAAATACCAAAATACTCAGTTGGTCTTGATTATTTGGAGAAAGGATGGACAAGGACTGCCTCTCTCGGATATTGGAAAGGATCCCTAGTACTTAGCATGCATCTTGTTCAGATGTGCCTTTTTGTTTTGGTAGGCGAAGATGTCTTAAGCTAAAGAGTTGTCTACTGTTCTGGAGAACAAAGCTATATGCCGTGTATGTACAATTGTTTATATTGTATATTTACAGATAATGCTAATAACCTGTATAAATTTAAGTGACTTGAGGCCTATAATACAGTCTGCTACTCTTGCAATCTTATACGGTCAGAAGTGTTTCCTCTGGCTTAGGAACAGTCTTGCCTTCCAAAGCTAATAACTTTCTTTAGATCTCACTTAACTTAATTGTGAATCCATTTTGGAAATTGGTAGCATTTAAACCAGCAAACACTTAAAGCTTTATTAAACTTTTTAAACTGATAAGTGAATGGAACTTTTATTTGCCAGTTGAACTACTTGTTTGAACTGGTGTGAGAGTGAGTCTGTTTTACTGGTAGTACTGTAGCAGCATTTATAAAGTGGCCAGAAACCACATTTTATTTACTGGTCTGTGGCCTTTTACTGTGCTTTGTATCAGAGTTCTTAACAAGATTAATAAATCACCCCAGTCTTAATTTTTAAGAGCTTGAGCAGTGCGTGTTCCTTGTAAGGACAAGGTTGGGAATTAGATTTAGCAAGTCTTTGGCAATACAAAACGCCCCAATTTTCCACGCTGCTATTCTCAGCTTTGGTTGTCCTTCGGTCTGCAGCTGGGCCTGACACACGACAGCTCCCTGGGAGCGTAACCTTTCCCTCCACCTACTAACCCACCAGGTGCCTCAGCCCCTCTAGTTGCAGAAGTGGTTTCCATTGTTTCTGGCTCCTGTCCGGAGGAAGAGCACTGTGGTGGGATTTGCAGCAGCTCAGGCTTCCAGGTCACACTCTGGCTTTTCATCAGCCTGCCTATATTGCTCCCACCGTCGCAGGCATTCCCTCTGGAAAAGGAAAGGAGATAAGCCTGGGGAGGGGTGCTAATTCTCTTCTTGTTGGAAAATGTATCTTGCCATCTCTCTCTTGGGTGTTCTCCTACTGCCTGTCCCATTGATGCTCCTTTCCTGAGAAGGAAGAGAGGGATAGAATCTGTCTCGGAGGTGTCACCCCGAGGGCCATTCGTGCAAGGAGCAGAACACACTTTATAAAGGAGAGCTGCTTCATTTTGCAAAAATAACATTCAAGAAGCCCCAAATTTGAGATGCATGAACTGGGAGTGCAGGAAATGGACGATGCCTTGATTATGGTTTTTTCCTCTTCAGTAAAAACACAGCTTAACTCTTTTCTGTAAGTTTGGGAAGAACTCTTCTGTTGGTATCTGGTGGTGAAATTCTGCTCAGTGAAGTACTCCCCTAATGCTCTCTACATAGAAAAGACAGGCTGTCAGGTTTCACCATTCCAGTGATCTGCAGAATATGCCGAACAAGTGAAATTTTTTATTTAGTTCCTTGTATTAACTCTTTTGAAATCCTCACCAGCAGCTATTGCTAAAAGATGAGTAATACTTTTTCAGACTGTTATATTTTGTGTGTTGTTGAAGGGGGCAAAAACCTCTCCCAAAGTTTAGAATATATAAATGTCAGCTTTATACCTTCCTGTACAAGTGCTTAGACCAGAAACATTGTCAAGATCCCATATTAAAATATATCACAGCTTTATATTTTGTCCTGACTCAGCAAAGCCCTCACCAGATCATTTTAAGTTGAGCATCTACTGATTAGTAACGGCTTCCAGACATATCAAAGTACTTCCCTCCATCAAGACCTTTGTGAGGTTCTGGTTTGTGATGGACTTTGAGGAGAATTTAAGCGTGCGGAAGCAGGAGTGTACATTTATTAGAGTTAACCTTGAAATGATGCTGCACAGGGGTGCCATTCGCAGAACAGCCCTTTTCAGGTGTCAACTTACATTTTGTGTTGACAGCCTACAAAAATACTTTGGGGGCTGTGAAACACTTCCTCCTTTTAACTCTTAAACCTGATTGTGAAAGAGTGAGTTTGGGCAGCAGTTCTAAATTCCACAGTTGAAGCCAGAGAAAAAGAAATGCGTAACTTTCAAAAGATCCTGTGGTTTTTTGCAGGACTGATTAACAGCAGTGCTGGGACAGTAAAGCTCCAGGAGGATGAGGGGAGAGAAGGAATCTCTTACATTAGATCTCCCAACAGGGGCAATAATGTGAAAACACAAGATACTTGCTTGTGCTAGAAGGCAGCAGCTAAACGACGTTCCTAGCCACATTTCCCATGCATGAAACATTACTCTTACCTTTACAGGGCCAGTTCTGGAGTTAACCTGAAGTACATAAATCACAGCATGATTTAGAAAAGGGGCCTTGCTTATGGATAACTCACCACACAATCAAACTGTCCTCCACGCATAATAGGAGGTGGAAAATACAAAAACGAACCATTCCAAGGCAGGGCGGCAGCAGCGATGCCAGCAGCATGAAGAACAGCGGATACAGCAACACACGTTCCCAAAGTAACTATTTGGCCGTGGAAGTGGTCGAAGGCAGTCGGATTCCCACCAGTGCGGTTCAAGGGAATGCCAAGATAGCAATAAATTAACATTTCAGTTACTTCATAATTAGAGGGATAGATAAAAAGAGCAAAAAAAAAATGCTACAGGGGAAAAATGTGAAATTGCTGGGTTTGAATTTGGCTTGTGTGGGAAAAGGCAGTTCCCTCAGAAAAGTGCAGATAAACAGATGGAATGTGAAGGCAGTTAACAGCAAAAGAAACATCTTTCTAGTTGTTTTCCATGATCCTATTTTAAGTTACTGAGTTTTAGCATTTCCCCCTGCTCTGGAGCTGGAGTAACTTCTTTGGGTGCTATGACTTCGCTATAGCAGATCAAAAACAAAAAGGGAAAAAAAAGAACCATCCTTTGTTTCTTTTTTTCCCAGATTTATTCCAATTTTCAAAAATATACCACAGGTCTGAATATACCATTCAGAATCCCTAACTCCTCCCTGGGGGAGTGAGCATTAGTAAGAAACGCTAGGAAATAAAGTAGTAAAAACTTTCCTCTGCATGTCCAAGGAAAAAAATCCGAAGCCTTCGCACTTAAAAATGTTGATGCACAGTCAACTCATATTCAGCTGCTTTTTTAGACCCTTTTTGAAAGTTTAAATGTTGGGTGAGGGAGGGTTTACAACACCCATGATTTGTAGCAATCTCGTGGCTTTAAGTGGGCCTGAACGTCCACAGTGCTTACAGGCTGCGCTGAGTAACTTGTGAAGTAGGTTTTGAGTCACCGTGTATTAATTTTCAGCCAGTTCACACGTGGAAAATTTTCTTCACGGCTGTCTTTCCTCTGGCTGGTGTCTAATGTCTCCTTTAGACCGATGGGCTAACTCAGGAAGGTCTGACTTGCAGCTCGGCGAGCTCCTGCGTGTGGCCTGCAAATGGAGGCTTCTCACCTCTGAGGGAAGCCTGACTTGGCGGCAAAGCCGCACAAGGCTGCGGTGCCCAGATGAGCGGTGGCTGCTGCTGCTCTCTCCTGCAGCAACCAGGCCAGTTAACGCCGCAGCTTTACGTTCGCTCCTGGGCTGCCAGCAAGCACTAAAAACAAGTAAAAGTACGTTTTTCTGCCAAGTAAGGGTAGCCCAGAATATGCTTTCATATAATTAAGTCAACTTTCAGCAGAGTTGGTCAGGAGGGGTTAGGGAGCGGTTTACATGCAACAGCTTCCTAAGGGGTTTGTGCTACTTCAGGGGAGAGGCTGGGGCTGAGGCGCAGCCGCCCGTGCGGGTGGAGGGACGGCGGCATCGATACCGAGCGCGGCCGGGCAGCCCCGAGCGCCCCACGGGCACCGCCGGGACGAGGCAGGGGTGAACTGCCGCCATTTCCTCTCGCCGTGGCGGCGGGAGAGGCGCGCGCGGGCCGGCCCCGGGAGGAGGGGCCGCGCCGCCTCAGTGCCGCGGCCATGGCGGGCTTCGTGCGGGAGCTGGAGCGGCGGGGCGGGCCGGCGCTGCGGCTGGAGCAGCGGGCGGCGGGCGGCGTGGGCTGCGTGGTGTGGGACGCCGCGCTGGTGCTCGCCAAGTTCCTGGAGACCGGCGCCTGCCCCCTCGCCCGCCGCGACGTCCTCGAGCTGGGCGCCGGCACCGGCGCCGTCGGCATCATGGCGGCCACGCTGGGGTGAGCGGCGCTGTCCGGGGGCTGCGGGCGGCCGGGGCCGCTCCGCTCCGGTCCTCGCCTGCCTGGGCGAGGGCGAAGCGGGGACAGCGCTGGCTGCCGGGAAGGGGCGGGCCCCCGCTGCCTGTTTCTCCACCTCTTATGCCCCTTTATTGTATTACCTATGTGAAATCCTTTAAATTCTCGCAAAATGCGTGTTTCGTGCGGGCGAGGGGCCGGGACCGGTGGGTTGGGCCGGGCCGGGCCGGGCCGGGCCGGGCCGGGCCGGGCCGGGCCGGGCCGTAACCCCGTGTGTGTCACAGGGCAAACGTGACGGTCACCGACCTTGAGGAGCTGCAGGAGCTGTTGATGGTTAATATAGAGAACAACAAACACCTGGTCACAGGGTCAGTCCGAGCCAAGGTACTGAAATGGTTTGTATGATCCTTTAATGCTTCTGTTCAGCTTCAACGGGGCTTCTGCTCTTGCTTTGTTAAACTGCCAAATATACTTGCAGACACTGCTTAAAAGGGAAGCTCAATATAAGAACATAGTAGTTAACTTTATGCTCAGTCCTTTAGTAGTATGTGTTGTATTATTACTGATGCTTGTTTTCACCTTTTTTTTTTTTTCTTCTTCTTCTTTTTAGGGGTGAAGATGTAACAGAATTTCAGCCTCCCCCTGATTATATACTAATGGCTGATTGCATTTACTATGAGGAGGTAAATGAGGACTTTACAAAACCCCTATAGAAAGCTTCCTTGGGAAGGGTGTGGGTTCAGTGAGAGAAGTGTTCAAATAAATATTGTTCTTGCATCTTGGTCCCCGTGGTTTAGAGGAATACATAGAACAAGACTGGAAAAGGTATTTTTAACAGATTCAAAGCTGTTTGAGGTTCAAGCAGAGACTTTTTTTATGTTTAAAAAGTCCCCAAACTTAATATTTGTGCCTGCCCCCCTCCCTTTTTTTTTTTTTTTTTAAAACTTTGGGAATGAAGTGTGAAGCAAAAGATTGATAGTAAATGTTAGCTGTGAGCTGTTTAACACACTGGTAAATTAAATTTAATATGCCACATCTGCACTGTTTGGGTTCTCACGCTTCCCTTGGGAAGGCAAAAGGAGAAATCATGCTCCAGCTAAGTGGTTGTTGTAGTCTGCCCCATCTCCTGAGCTGGAGCTCCGTAGGATGTGCTCGGAGAGCTAACAGAAGCTGCAAGAAAAGGGAAATGACCTGAAGAACCCCATGTCCCAGTGCCCTTTCAGTGGTCTTACCAGCCCCTTGCACTGCCTCCCTGCGTGTTGGCCCTGTTTCCATATGTAGTGGTCTGGATCTGAGCCGTGTTCCAAGAATCGTTGAGAAAACTCACTTTTGAAACATGTCAAGAAATAGTCATTGTTGTGTGCCTCAAGGAAATGCCCACTCAGCAGTGTGGGATGTTTTTGGTTTTGATGCTAGTTCAGTTTTCTTGGTCAGTCTGTGAAACTCTTCTCCTATGCAGTCTCCCTTTCTCCTCTGCTTTCCAGCTTGCCCCCATGTTCTTTTTGTCCCAGTTAAAGTACTAAAAATAACTCCCTGAAAAGCAAAACTGGAAAGTTCTCTCTTGGGTGAAGACTTTCTCTAGTTAGAGGGTATCGTACCAGTAAAATGAACTTGAAATCTAAGTAGGAAATACTTAACCTCTTTTGGGCAGTCGTTAGAACCGTTACTGAAGACACTGAAAGACCTTACTGGCCCTGATACGTGTGTCTTGTGCTGTTACGAACAGAGGACTATGGGAAAGAATCCTGAAATTGAGAGAAAATACTTTGAGGTAAGCTTTTTCAATGTGTGCTCTTTGAACATTAGGAAAATAGCTTGGATACAGGAGGTCTTTGTATTGGATCAGCTGAATATCAGTGGCAGTTGCTGCATGTACAAATTCAGGTTGACTGCACAAAGTAGAGTTTGTAGCAGGAGAAGCATGATTGTCTTTAGATGGGGCAGAAAATTTGGATGGTGACTCTTGAAGTCATTATCCAACTTACCAGTAGAGACTTTCTGGATACGAACTGAGCTTTCCTTCCCTCAAAATGGTGAACTAACCTTTCTTGCCTTACTAATCTTAACTGTATTGATGCTTTTGATCCAGGCTGCCAGACTTGCATAGGTTGTTAAAAGCCTCTCCAACTTGCGATACCTCCCGGATTTGCAAAAGGGCCACCATACATGGGGCAATATTTGTCAAAATCAAAACAATCATTTTTGTAGGAGCGAGTGAATTAGCAGGCGGTTGCTGCCTTCTTTCTGTAGTGGTTGTCTTGATGTTACCAGAGGTTATTGGGAGGATTAAAAATTAGTCTGGTGAAAATTTATTTTCTTTTAGCATGTTCCATTGAAAGCAGAGGGAAAATACAGGTAAAGTTTTCCAGAGTAGCTCAGGAGCTCAAGACTCTGCTAAGTGATATAGCTGCTTTTGCAAAAATTTCCCCCCCTCCACTGAGAGTGTGTTAATAGGTGATATAATTAAATAGCCCAGCTGTATCTTCTGTGCAGGTAAAGAAAAGGAACACGGGTAACAGCTGACTCCCTCCTAAGGTTGTGGGGATGACGGTCAGTGCAGGGTTTAACTCTGCACCTGTGAAGTTTGCTGGAAATCTGCCCTTGTGCAGAAGTACTGGATTATACATAATGATAATACTACAAAAAAGGGGAAGGGCAAGAATTGCAGGGCGATTTGTATGTGTTAATAAAAGCACCTCTTTGATAATTAGCCATGCCTCGAACTCTTGTGGGGACCTGACTGTGAGGAGGGTTGCTATGACTGAGATCGACTCTGATGAGGTGCCGCTCCCACAATAAACACAATAGGTGTAGGTGTTTTTGGATGATTTCTGCTTTCTTGTAATTTATTTCCCTCCTTAGCTTGCCAGGGTTCAGCCGAGTTAATCTGAGCACATTGCAGAGTCGATGCTGTGTTTTTTTAAGTCTTTTTTGTTCCCCCTCCCTGCCAGTTGAGAGAGTTGGCAGACCGAGGCAGGTGCTGTGGTTTGGCTTAGCGCTTTGGAGATTGGAGGAAGCAAGATGTTTTATCGCAAGCTTTTAGATTTTTCTTTAAATGTTGCAAGATGTCTGTAACTTTGAATTGGCACAGGAATAGTTAAAACGAAGGTAAATGTGTCGCACGGTTGGGAAAAATAGCTTGCACGTTTGTAGAGGCCTTTAGTGGAATGGCCTGAGTGTGGTGATTCCAGCCTCCTAAGGCTTCTTGCCCTTGTGGGATATTGTGGGACCTTTTTAACTGAACGTGCTTAGTTCAAAAGGGCAGTCAGTGTCATTTGAATTGGGTTTTTTTGTGTTCTCTGATAACCAGCTGCTTCAGGTGGACTTCGAGCTGGAAAAAATTCCCCTGGATAAGCACGATGAGGAGTATCGCAGCGAAGACATTCATATCGTGAACATCCACAGGAAACAAACGGTAGGTTAATTTAACTGGCGCAGCGAATGCTGCCAGGAATTCACAGAGCTGCTGTTTACTTGGCATAGTGTGAGCGTTCCAGGGGTGAAGCTCTAAACAGCCTGTGAAATACCATTACAGGGACCCTGTGAAACTGCAGACCAGAACCGTGCTTGTACAAAGGACCTCCTTTGTTCCAAAACCCAGCGCTCTGCCAGGTGCCAGCCTTTGTCTTCAGCAGGGCCATCTTTGAACAGCACGCTGACTTTCTCTTCTGCTTCCACGCTGTAGTGCAGTGGGATCTCAAAACTGGAGTTTTGAGGCACCAAAGTAATAAAAATAATATGCCCACTGCTGCTTTTAGTACTATGTGCTCTGCTGTACAGCCCTCTCCCCAAAACCAGTCTCTAGAGGTGATACTTAGCACTCATCAGGGTTGGTTAGATCATTTTTTGGTTAATTGATGGAGCAGACAGTTATGCATGAAGAAAATATTTTGCATATTGTGCTGACACAACGTGTGGGTCCAGTGCTTAAACAAAAACGGGCCACTTAAAAATCGGTACTTTTTTTTTTTGAAATCTCTTCACAGAGTTTTCCATCGTGAGATCTTTGACCACAGTATCTGTCCTCTGGCAGCTGATAGAGCTCTGGAGAAGAGGGAGAGGGTGTAGGATAACACCACAAAGGGACTGTCTCCTCCAGTGTGGTTTGTGACTCATCTACAGAACGGCTTCTCGGTGGTGGACTTGGCATGAGGCACCAGAAGAAGTGGGCTCGTTAAACTAGATCCACTGATTGCGCCTTCCAAGGGGGCAGATGTGGGCTGTGATGTCTGCAGGCTGAGGCAGAGGAAGGCAGAAAACGGAACCAGAGCTTCACCCAGAGCAGCGCTGGTTCTGGTTCTGCTGGGCAACTGCTTGTTAGAGCAGCGGGCGGCTTGCCAAGTGCTCGCAGAGCGGATCCGAGGACACCGCACCGAAGGCTCTGAGGAGAAATCTCTGCGAGCGGGCTCCATCGCACAGCCCCAGATCGCCAGTCAATAAAACTTTTGCACTTCAGGTAGCTCTCAGATGGTGGGGTTTTTGTGGTTTTTGCAGCCTGTGGTTTTTGTGTCACTCCTGTGTTGCAGAGGTCCTGGGAGTCTCACTCCAGGAGCAGGAGCTGCCGTGGTGGTAGGTACTGCACAGACAGAACACGCAGATGATCCCTGCGCCTGCGTGAAATTGTTCTTCCTTTTAATTCCACCTGCGCTTTTCCGGTATACAGATCTGCAGCGTTAAAGTTTGACTTCAGATGATTCTGGTGAGCAGGTTCGTTGTTGCTGTTGTTGGTATTCTTCACCAAGCTGCCTCTTGTTGTTGCGCAGTGCTGGCTTTGAAATTCAATTTCAAAGGAAATCTGACTTCTGCTCTGTCGTGGAAGCGGCCGTGGCTGCCTGCGTCATCGCGCAGCCCAGCGCGCGCGCGCGCGCTGTGAAAGTAGGTCTGTTGCGACAGGGGTGCTGCTCAACGTGAATTACAGCAGCCTGCTCCCTGAGCCTCTCCTTCACGCTGCGCGCAGCGCGAGTGGTCCCTACTTCAGAAACCTGAATATTTAAGCTAAATCTGATAAATTTTCTCAAAACCTCAGCTGCTGGTTTTGGGGGAGCCTTGTTCATGGGCACCCAGCTGCTTTCGGGACCTGCCCTGAGCTCGGGCTCCCTGTATCTCCAGTAAGAGCGTTCCTTGCAAACTTCACACTCCATAAAACACTGCCCTGGCTTGCAAAGCACAACAGCGATGATTAGTGAATGCACAGCAAAGCGAGAATGTAATTTGTTGTAACCGCACACATTATTTTTTAACTTGTTATGAAAAGAGCTCCTTAATTAACCGGTGGCCTGCAGGAAGATATTTACTGGTGTGTTTACACCAGCGTGACTTCCCTGGTGGAAACTTTTGTTGGAAGAGTTGTCCAAAGGTGTGCTGTGAGGATCGTGCGAGAGCCGTGCTGTTTTCTGGTAGCATCTCCCTGCAGACGCAGCCTCTTTGCTGACCACAGATCCCCGGGAGGGCGGGAGCAGCGTTTCTTGGGTTTGGTGCCAACAGAATAATTGTTATTTTATCTACGGGGCGTGCGATTTCAGCACTTCCTTTTATATACGGGCTCGGATCTCTCGTTGAGAAGAAAAAAGGGAGGAAGTCGTGCTTTTCTCTTCCCCACACGCAGCCGCTGGCTGCTTCTCCGTGCCCTCGCGTCATGCTTGTAATGCTCGAGTTGTGAACGTCGTCAGGCGAGAGGGACCTTGTGGGGGGGGGCTGGGTCCTGTCACCCCCCCGTGCCGTCTCCCCATCTGCACCCGCTGCGAGGGGGGATGTAAAACCCAACCGCTTCTGCTCGCTCTCTGTGAAGAGGAAACCGCTGCTAACCAGGGGAGAGGGGGGGTCACGTGCGCCGGCGGCTGCCGCCTCTCTGCGTCTTGTCCCTGGAGCCACCAGATGAAACGGCTGCTTTTTTGGGGGGGAAAAAAGGGCTTTTGGAAAGGGGGTCGGGATCCTCCTGCTAGGGCTGAGCTCTGCGGTGGCTGGGGAGGAGGGCCCTGTAGGGCCGGTGGCCGCCATGGCGTGGGGATTACTGCTCTTAACTGGGGGGCAGGCGTGGGGCCCTCGTGGAAAACGGGGTGTGAGGTCCTGCTTCTTGCCGGCCTCTCCACTCCTTCACCCGTCCTGTTTGTTCCCATTGGCTTTTTGTCCCGGCTCCGTCCCCTCGGGGAGAGCGCGTGTCGGCACCGCTCCCATGAACGCGGGGTCTCTTTAGCGAGGGTGGGCCGTGGCGAGGTGCCTGGCAGCGCAGCAAACTTCCCCGCGCCGCAGCGGCGGGAGCTGGTTCGGTGCCGCCAGTCGCAGGCAGAGACGTTCGGGAGACCGGGGTGTTTGCCAAACGTCACGCTTAAATAACGGGTAATTTTCTGGAATAATTTCAACACCAGCTGAAACGGTTTTGTGTGGGTTGTGGGTGCGGAGGTCACGGGTGATTTCCCTGGGAGAGCCGTGATGCTCGTGTGCCGGGGCAGCATCGCCTCATGTTCAGGTCAGACCACGGCCTTGGCACCCGGTCCCACCGGCAGCACCCGCGTCTCAGCGACACCGATGGCGGTGCCGTCGTCCTGCGGTCCCGCTGGGGCTTTGCCGGGCTGCTTACTCTTTGCTACGACACCGGTGTAGCTTTTCACTTCCACTGAGATCGACGGCCAGGTCACCTGGATGCGGTCAGGGATGGAGCACGGTGTTTAATGCCAGCTCAGCACCAGCCACAGAAATCACTCATCGTTTCTTGTCGCAATATTGGTCACCACACAACTCAGAAACATGCGGGACCTTGGGAGATTCACCCTTGACGCTCCATGATTATTTTTTTTTCTTTGCTAGGAAGAGCACGGGACACGGGGCAGCTGCCGCAGCGTGTGCCGATGTCCAGATCCGGCCATCCGCGAGCAATTCCCGCCTGTCCCCCAGCGCTGCTGCAGAGCCCCCTGGGACTGCGTGGGGCCAGGACCCGCGCCCACGCATCCCATGGGGCTGGTGGCTTCGCTTGGGAAAGTTGTCCTCCGCAGCTGTATAATCATTTTCTGTGGCACGTAATCCTGGACAAATGGGTTTTCCCCTTAGAGAATGATACTTCTTGCCGGCGGCATTAAGAGATAGTGTTAGAAAAGGCTTTTTATTGTGGTGGATCTGCTCCTGCTCCCACCGACTGCAGTGGGTCCTCGGTAAATGGGCAAGTGGCTCAGTTAAACTGTGTCTCTGGTTCATTTAGAGGGAGCAGATGCCTCCGAGCCTGCGGCTGCCGGCTGCCGTTGTGCCATTTCCTGAGCCCCAGCCGAAGAGCTGCTGCAAACGGCACAGCAATGCCGTAACCCGCCCGCTCGGCGACGGGAGATTACGTCCGGGGGCTCCCATCCCCAGCCGCGCTGGTCCCCGAGAGGGGAGAGATGATGAGCACAGGATCCCGGTTTGCACGAGCCTTGCCTGGGGAAAAAAAAAACCAAAACTGTAGCAATTTTGTCTGTTTTCTGCAAAAGGGCTGGGCAAGGCTCCCTGGGGAGTGTGGCAGGCGCGGCACCAGGGGGTGATGGTGATGCTGGCAGGGAGGATGCAGATAGCAACTGCTGGCCTCGTTAGCAGCTTGCTGCCAACGCAGTGCCCTGTCATCCCTGGAGCGGGGAAGCTGTGGGACTTCCATCTCGTGGTTCAGCAGTTATCTCCTTTCACATCCTGAAACAAAAAAAAGGAGATTTATTTTCTGCTGCTGAGCAAACAATGAGATTTTTGCAACAAAGAGGCCAGCGAGTGCTTGCTCCTACGCTGGCGAGCAACTGCAGCCGTGGTTTTCAGCCGTGAGTACAAGCGTTTGGGTGCTCCCAGCCCTGGGGAGTGACCGGGACCTCGGCAGGGTGATGGTGCAGGTGGTCCATGCTGGCGTCCAAGTTCAGTGGCCTCTTTTGAGGATCTCCTTCTCTTCCCAGCCACCGTCCCGTGGGAAGCGGAAGGATGAGCAGAGAAAGTGGTGGCTGCAATTCTGGCAAAGGTTTTTTGGCCTTCGGAGACATTTCTGGAGGATGCTTCCTTGGGATGGGTGGCTGAGTCCACCGCAGGTTTGCCATGGAAGGTTTCTCCCATCACTGCGTGCTGTGGGACCTGCGTAGCTGAGGCTGTGTGGTCCAGCCAACATCACCTCTCTCTTCACTCCCGTAATTAGCATGTGCCAATTATTTCTGCCCTCGCAAGCTCCCACGTGGGACGTGGGGGCAGCCGAGGGCTTGTCGGGGTGACTCGCATCAGGTGGTGATACCTGCTTTGGGCTCCTGCTTTGGCTTGGTTATTTTTTTATTCCCTTGCACTTCTGGGTTTGCTTTGATTTTTTTTATTTAAAAAAAGGAAAAGGCTGCGTAAGGCAGAAGACAGCAGTGGGCGGGAGGGAGGTGGGGACGCCTTGGGGGAGCAGCCAGGCTGGACATGGCTCTTGCCGAGCTGGGATGTTGTCCCTGGTACCCAGCCAGCGCCGGCTGGGGAGTGCAGGCAGCCCCATGCCGGTGGCCGGTCTAGCAGCCGGCAGGACGGGGAGGACGCGTGGCACGTCCCTCTCCACGCGTGCCGCCATGAGTTCACCCATTTCCTTCCTCTCGCCGCAACCGGGCGGGCAAACCCCACGTTTCTTCCCGCCTTTTCTGCGCCCTGCCCCGGAGGAGGTTTTGCTTGCAGAACCCGGTGGCCTTGAGGCCCCATCCCGGCACGTCCCCATCCCAGTCCCCGTCCCTGCTGAGCCCGCGCTTCCCATTGTGCCTGAAACCTCTGACTCATCCGTCTCGCGGCCGGCGGCCGGGGCCGAGCCGCTCCGCTCCAGCGCAGCCCCCGGCGTGTGGCAGGGGCGGCCGCCGCCTTCCCGGCTCACCGGCGTTTCTCTTCCCCTCCGCGGCGGCAGGAATCGGCCGCTTCTCCTCCCGCTCTGACCAGCCTCCGAGGCCCAGCCCTCCTCCGGCTCAGCTTCAGCTGAAGCCCGGCCTGAGGGCCTTGGCGCAGGGCTTTAATCTGCCTCTGGTTAGGACCTGCCCTGAGGGGAAAAATGTCTTCTTGTGCCCCTGATGGGGACGGAGGTGACCCCAGGCTGGCTGCTCCCCAGCTCACCACGTGCACCCTTGCCTGCGTGCTGGGACCAGTTTTCATGCCTAGGGTGATGCACAGACCTTTTCCCTGTGCGGGCTCCAGGAATCCGGTCTGAAACCGCCGGTGAAGTCGTTAGCGACAGTTTTCGGCACACGATTTGGCAGCAGCTGCACGTTCTGCTCCCCCTGCACAGGCTGGCAGCGCGGGCTCGACCCGGCCGCCGTGCAGTGGCCTCCGAGGGCCAGCGAGGCCATGCAGAGGCACGATGTCCCGATGTCCCTGCAGATTCCCGAGCTCCAGCCGCCCTTGGTGAGTGTAGGATCCCATAAGAGGCCTTAAATAAAAATAAAACAGAAAAATAACCCGGCACGTGCTGCACTGAGCATCGCCCTGACAAGAAAATGGCGGGTGGAAGGAAAACCTTCGTGCTCGGCTGGACATCCCAGGAGGGGCTTCGGGCCTCCCTCCCGCCGCCACCGGCTCATCCTGCTCCCGGACCAGCGCAGAGCACGAGCTCATGAGCGAGACGCCATCAGGCAGAGGTGAATCTGGTGTGCGAAAGGGAAGAAGAAGTTCCAAAAAGCCACATTTGGGGAAGCAGCACGTGCCTGAGCCCCCCCGCCATGCCTTGGGGCTGCCTCCATCCCCTTCTGCGTGCCTCCAAAACCCTCCTTGTGGTGACATCCGTGGCGAAGAGCACGGCTCAGCCGTCCCCTGGCTGCTGCTCCACCACGCCAAGCGTGTTCAGGTGCTAAATCCAACATGGTTTTTGGTGAGGGCATCACTTTTTTTGGGATGTGCATCATTTTGGGGGGAGTGCACCGTTTTTGGGAGAGCAGCGTGGGTTCAGGGGTGGCTTTCAGCCTTGGCTCACAGCCTTTCCCACCGCACGCAGGACCCGGGGACCTCCAAGGGCTGCGGCATGGGAAGAAGCCGAGTGGGACGGGACAGGCGGGCTCCCTGCGGGAGCAGGGGCGTCCCCACCGGAGCCAGGAGGGCCCCCACACCCCGTCCCACCTCCCACGCCACGGCTGAGTCACTCCTGCAGGTTGGGTGCTTCCTGCCCCGGCGCACGCAGGAGCTCCCCGGGGCGGTTTCGCACCCACCGCCCCGTTTCCCCGGCCAGCCCAATTTAGGAGCCCAATTTCCTTTGGATTTGAATGCAAAGAAAGAGTTAAGCAGCTACAGGCTCGTGTGGATTTGGGCCAGATATTTAAAGATCCACGGCTGGGAAAGGAAAGGGGAGGTGTGATACTCTCCAAACGCTCTCCGCAAACACCTCGGAGGCTCCCGCTGCCGGCGCCGTCCCCGCGCTCCCAGCAGCGGCTGGTGGGGGAGAGGCAGAAAATGCTTTTCTCCTATTTTTAGCTCTTCAGCGGTGTCATTAGAATAATCTGGGATTGGAAAATGTGGCTGTGCAAAATTGCCCAGCAAGGCAAAACTCAAAATGTAAAGGTCTGGGATGCTGCAGGGTGAAGGAGATGGGGATGGAGAGGAAACATGCGGCCGTGGTCAAACGAGAGGTGCCCGGGGAGCGTGGGTGGCGATGGGGATGAGCCGCACCAAAGTGACACAGAGCAATTTAATAGACACGTCCTTAATAACATCCCAGGAGAGGGGGGTTTAAATAGAGACTAGGCACCTCCCAGGGCGGGTTATCCAGGCTAGCGGGACATGCTCAGCCCTGTGCCAGCGCTGGGGACACTTTTGCAGCCTTGTCAGCGATGCCGCCAGGCTCCTCGCCCTTTCCACGTGCAGCCCTTACAAACGCCCCTCTGGAACCCAGCGTGCCGGGAATAAAATAAATCAGGAAGGGCTGAGCGTTATATGAAGAGCTGAGCTAAATGGGGGAGCTCAGCAAGGCCTTGTCAGCAAACATCCCCCCGCTGAAACAGGACCAAATCGGTAGAAATTACACCCAGAAATCACACCCCTCCGAGCCGGAGCTTGTGCAGGAGTCCTGGCCGCGGGCACCGCGCCGGCTCGCAGCCACCCTTCACCCCGCACGGGTCTTCTGCCCTTGTCCTCCTTTGCCCCTTGGACAACTTGGCAAAGTCCAAAGCTAAACATTAGCTCAGGTCTTGGAGCGGCTGCCCATGGCCGCTGCACTGCCCTCAGCCATCCCCTGGCCAGGGCGAACCTCATCCCCTTGGATTCAGCCTCCACCTCCATGCTTTTCTCCATTGATTTAAGGTGCTGCCTAGCATCATTGATTCACTTTTTCCCCCAGTCCATGCCCAGAAAGGCAACGTCTCCTGGGCAGCACGTCCCTGGTGATCCCCACCAAACCCCCTTCCCAGCGCCGCGCTGCCTTTGCGCCTCCAGTTCCCCTTGCACCGCTCCTCCTTTCTGTCCCACGAGCTTCGGCCATCCCCGAAATATCCGATTTCACGTCCCGATCTTGCAGCTTGAGTTCATCCACGTCGCTGCCCCGGCAAAGGCTGCAAATACAAACGTTTTTATTTGGCTGAACCCCGTTCGGGTTCGTCGGGGCATCCTGCATTTGCGGTACCTCCATCACCAGCCTTTTTTTTTTTGCAAATCAGAATGTGGGAAAAGCCATCAGCAGCCTTGGGAGCGCAGCCGGGTCGGACAGGATCCTTCCCGGCCCCCGCCAGCCCCCGTGCCGGGTCGGAGGAGAACCAGAGCATCTTCCTCTGCAACCGGCCGGGTGAAACAGAGCTCGGAGGCTCGTGGCAAAGCCCATGCAAACAGCTATCGGGTCTTGGAGGCTGAGTCGGACCCGCGTGGCTGTGATGGCTGCCGTACCGCTGCTGTTTGGAGTGGAGCCTTGGAAGCCGGTGCTGTGGCCAAGCCAACTGGGAAAATGGGTAAAAAAGAGTCACCCCAAACAAAGCAACAGCCACGAGTCCCAGACCACCTCCCCTCCCTCACACCAGGGGCTACACCTTGCCCGGCCGCACCTCCCGGCTATCAGAAGGTCCTTTTTGAGGGGAATAAACCCCACTAAGGGGCAGGGATGGCTCCTCTCCAGCCCCCATCACCGAGGGACCCCGCGGAGGGTCCCCACATGCCACAGCCACGTTGCCAGCTCTGTTTGAACACCCGCCGGGCCGGGAGGGCGGAGCGCGATCGTTGCACGGTTAATTGGATTTGGCTGCCGTGACAGAAGGGCTGGGGATTAGGGTGCAGGGGAGGAATTACTGGTGGGGGTGGGAGCTGCCTTCGGGGTCTGTTGTCCCGGGGGATTATTGGTGGGGGCTGACAGACGGGGTTCGATGTCGTGTTCAGGACAGTTGGTGTAATCACTTGTCGCAGCGTCACGGGTGGTCCTCGGGGACGGGTGCGGGGGGCCAAGGGGTTCACCCCCTCCATGGACAAACCTCTGGGCTCTGCTCGGGCTGAGGGCTCGGTGCCGGGGGGTGAAGGATGCTCCGGGCACCTTTGCACGAAGGAGGCTGCTCCGTCCGCCGCCAAGCGATGGGAAGGGGCCGTGTCCCCCCCATGCACTGCCCAAACGGAGCGGCAGCTCCTGAAACCCCTCAATAGCCACTAACAAACGATGGAGCTGTCCTTCCCCGGCGATGTCCTGCGGTATTTAATAGCAGCCAGACATATCCTCTGTGCAGCCCTTTCTGAGCCTGTTTAGCTGCTGGTGTTGACCGGACCCACAGGGTCAGATCCTGCTCCACCTGGGGTTGGGGGTCTCTAAAGCAAATGGGGACCCCGAGACAAGTCAGAGGGGTGCGCAGCTCTCGGGAAGGAGCTGGGCTTTTTGTTCCCATTTCTTGCTGACAAAGAACAGCTCGGAGCTTCCCAGTGAGGGGAAACACCAAAAATGGTTCCCCATAAAGGCAATGAGGGGGAAATGAGCTCCCCGAATCCTCCGGGCATTGGCATCCTTGCTCCCTGCCGCAGGAACCCATCGGGGCAACCCAACCCGGGGAGTACACACAGCATGCCGGACCTAGAAGCACCTAATTCATGTTAAAATAATCCCAAAAAAACCCAAATCAAATGGCTGCTGCAGTTTTTGGTGCATGGTGTGGATAAGCCCCCCCAAAAGCTGTGCCCAAGGGAGGGGGTTGCACGTGGCTGCCCGTCGTTAACGGCGGCTGTTTCGTTTCCTCTTGAGCAAGGCGAGGGGTTTGCTCCGCCACCGGCGCCAGATGAGATAAACTCACCCGAGGAAAGCAAACGCCCTGAGCTGCGGCGTGGGGGGCCCAAGACCCCCCTCCCAGACCCTTTTGGGGTTCGCCATGGAGCGGGGAGACGGTGGGCAGCCGCCTGTCCCGCCACCCAGGGCACATCCCTCAGCAGGGGTGCGGCGGTGCCGGAACTTGGGATTTTAGGCAATGCCGGGCTTGGGGAGGGCACCGGCTCCTCTCTGGGTCAGCCGGGAGCTGATAAACCCGCCGGAGCGTGGTGGCTGGGACGAGGACGGCCGCTTCTCCAGGAAACCGAAATTCAGGAGAAGCCGACGGAGCCGAGAGAGCGACGTAGTGTGGTAGCTGGAAGTCACCAAGTCACCTCCCTGCTCAGGGGCTGGCCGGGGCCACCCGCGGCGTCCCCTGAAACGAAGCATCAGTCAGGCAAATTCAACGTGTTGTGGCAGTGACGGGGAATCCCGGGGGCAAATCCCGGGATCTCGTTGGTGCTGCGGGAGCCAGGTCAGACCGTGTCACCGGTCACCCCTTATCTCCACAGGGCACTGCCTCCTCTCCCACCGCGAAGGTCCACCCGTATTTATTTTGGGAGACTGAAGAGAGAGCACGGCTTGCCCCTGCTGCCACCGTCCCGCTCCCGCGGTGGCAAAGCTGCTGCCGGCAGAAGCCGCAGCCGTCCCGCTGGCCGTGCAAGATCCAAATTCATCTGGGGGAGCCGGGGAGATGCTCGGGACAACCTGAGCTGTGCAGGGCAAGTTCGAGCAGTCCAGGAACAGGTAATACCTGCCGCACCTCATGGTGGGGATTACGGGCGTAGCCGCCGGGGCGTGCACGCCGCGAGAGCAGCGGCGGGACGGGTAAAACCCCGCGGCCGAGCCCGCGCCTCGCTCCCAGCCGGCTTCAGCCATAAAAAAAAGGGAGAACAAGTGGCAGAGGGGGTCGGGGGGAAGCAGAGGTGCCATTCGTACCCGGGTTTGCTCTGGGTGCTTGGCAAAGCGAACGCCACGGCACGGCAGTTTCCCCACGGCCGGTACAGCCCGGGAACGGCAGCGGAGGGGACGCAGGCACCGGCATGCCCGAGGATGGCTGGGAAGCATCAAGAAATCTCCTTTTACACCCAAATCCCCAGTTCGCAGCTGAACCCCAACGTCAGCGGGGTTTGGCAAAGCCAGTGGGGGGCAAAACCGGGCTCTCCCATAGGGACCGGGCTGCAACACGCGGCCGCGGTGCCGCACGCCGGCGTGCACCGGGCATCAGCGTGGGGTCTGCTTTCAGCCTGACAAATGTCTTTTGTCAACAGGTTTTTGACTGTATCGAAACACGGGAGAGCGGCAGAGCTTTACGCTGCGGAAAGCGGTGCTCGGCATCCACCGTGCAGGAGTTAATTGGTTTTCTTTATGCTAATAGCGAGGGGAAGTGAAGAATGTCCTTAATTGGAGGGCAAATCAGCCGTGCAGAACGGGCTCGCTTTACCAACCCATGCACAAAAATCCCAGCTCTCACCCTTGCCATAGCAACAGGGAAAGGCAGGATATATTGCTCATCCAGCCAAAAAACCACCCGGGATGCCCTCCCCGGGGACATACATTACCCTTACCGGCAAACGGGCCCTCCCCAGACATCCCTATGGGGAAAATTAAGACTCAAAGCAATATTTGCTGGGGTTTAAAAGGCTCCTGGGGAGTTCTGGTTGCAAGGGATGGTTGGCTTCGCCTTGTGCTTAGGAGCCCTGATGGGGTAACGGGGTCTGATGGGACCCGTCTTGGCTGGAGGCATCTCGTGTAAGACCCAACGCTGAGCTCTGGGAAGGATGCTTGGTCCAGAGGGAGACCTGGTTCACCCCAGCTTCTCCCACCCCTCTTCCCGGCGTGCCCTAAATCCGGCCGAATGGGAAGAGGGGTGGGAGAACCGAGTCCCCCTGCCCCTGCACCATGAGCTGCAGAACTGCGATGCAGAACACTTGCTCTGGTTGCAACACTTGCAATCCGTCACACGCCGCTGCATGCACCGAAGTGATTTATTTTTCCAGCTCTCGCAGCCTCTGGCCGACCAGCTTCGGACCGAGCCCTTCTCTGGGCCGACAGCGGTCGGGGTGGTATTTGGGATGGGGAGGGAGCACGGTGCAGTGAGAACCCCCCTTTTTTTGGCCCTAAGCACCAAAAATTCTGGAATAATAAATAATGATGAAAAATCCCTATTGCAAAGCAGACTTCTCCTGCACAAATCAGCTGGTTTTGGGAAAAAAAGCGCTTGCTGCCAGCCCCAGGAGTCTTCACCCACTGAGCCCAACTCTGGACGAGCCTTTGCAGAGCCCCCCCCTGTTTTGCAGGGATGGGGGGAGCCCCGTGAGCCCGTCGGCTTCCCGATGGGGAGTGAAATTTGGGAGCAGAGAGGGGCTTTGGAGAGACCCTGGAGTTTGCCTCCGCAGCCGCTCCCAGGAGGAATTTAGATGTTTTCTCCTCTTCCACTTCCAAGCCTGAAACATCCCTGCCGGGACGGCTGGTTACACAGGTCAAAAAAAGCCGTGTGACTATGAAAATCATATTGAAAAGAGCTGAAACTTAATTAGGTCACATCCTTTAAAAGCAACTTGTGATCCGGCAATGCAAATCGCAGCTTGCCTTCGCGCACACACCCGGGCTGGTGAAACCCTCGGCACCGTCGGCCGATCCTTGGGCCGAAATTGGGGTTTGCTCCTGGGCTAAACGTCTTTCCACCTCCCCATCGCAGCCCGCCCCGGGTACGGGGAGCTCGCAGAGCCGCATCCCGCAGGCGCTACTGGCACCCCCGACCTTGCTTGCTTTCGTTTTAGCTGCACGTTACGTGTAAGACATGCTCGGGAGAGAAAAGGGGGGAAGGTGTGGGGGGGGCCGGGTGCCAGCGGCTTGCCGGCACCCCGTTAGGTCTAAGCTCTTTAAGCAAACCTCAGCTGAGAAAGGAGAATAACTCTAATTTACAGCATTGCAGACTGAGGCTCTGTCTGGAAAATATGACAGCGGTTAATGAGGAAAGCACGCTGCTGTGATTTCCCGCCAAAGCTGAACAGCTGGGGAAAAAATCAAGGAAAACTTGGTATCCCTCCGGTTTGCTTGGAAACCCTCCTGCGGTTGTGTTTTGGGGTGTCAGCCTGAAGCGAAACCGTGGCCACCCCCCGCCCAGGGCTGCGGCGCGGGTGATGCTCGTCGGCACCGGGGCCAAAGTCAATCACGGGGTCGGTGCCGTCGTTCCCACCAGAGCTTTCCCAAGGAAGCAAACGGGCACTGTCAGCCTCCCAAGTGTGGGACTTGGGTCAATATTGACCCTCTCGTTAATCTACACGCGCCGGCGTCGCGTGGGCGCCGTTGACTGAGGAGCGGCGCGGTTGCGGGTGCCGATGTTCGCTCTCCGGCGTTGCGGCACTGAGATTTGACTCCCCCCAATGGCTCCGTGCCGGGGCTGGCCCACGCATCGCAGCACCCTTCTTTTGGGGGAAAACCCCAATGTTTTCACTCGATGTGCTGTCCAGGAGACTGTACGCATGCTGGGTGTAAAACCATGGGGAGAGCTCGCTGCCGCCCTCCCCGTGGGACCCCATAGGGTTTCTCAGGATCCCTTGCAGCCTCCGGGATCAAACAACTCTACGCTTTCAACTTTGCAGGCTCTGAAAAACGAAAGGGAAACCTTCTCCCAAGCCCACCAGCGGCTTTTCCACCAGATACTTGTGACCCAGCCTCCTGCGTCCCCACTTCGGACGTTTCGGATATTTGCAGATGTACACACGCTTTTAGGTCTTGCTTTGGGAGGAGAAAGCAAGGAAGGCCACAGCTATATTGCTTGGCAACAGATTTCCTTCCAAAAAAAAAGAAAAAAACCAACCCCAAACCCAAGCGTTATATATAATTCAGTGGGAAGGCCTGCAGGCAACGCCCTGCAAACGCTGCCGGGGCAGGCTGAGCTGCGGGAGCTTTGTGGAGGGGATATTTTGGGAAGATGGGGGCTGGTGCCAGGAAGAGAGGGCTGCTGAGATGGGGGGGTTGCTCCCAAGGCTTCGCACTTGCGTAAAGAAAGGGCAGAAGCACCCAGATCCAGTCCCTGAGTCTCCTACAAACCAAGCGAGGACGGAGTGTCTGCCCGAAAAATCACCCGACAGCACCAGGAGCCACGGCAGAGCCCTTTTTCCTTGCCGTGACCCCCCTCTAGCAGCATAAAGGGGCTTTAGCTTAAGCAAAAAAGGGGTGCTGTGGCTTGAGCGTGAAGGTTTTGCCCTGGAGTAAAACACCGGGTCCAAACAGGCATCACCGGCCTCCGGTTTGGGAAGTCCGTGCGGGACCAGGACGGGCTCTGCAGTCCTGGCTCACGACCGTCCCCATCTCCTCCGGGGTTTTAGCCAGTCCCAGATTCCCTGCAGACACCAAGAGTGGTTAAGCATTCCCAGGAAGGGGATGCTTTTAGCTGGGGATCCATCGAACACCAATATAGATAAACCTTTGCAATTTATTTATATATATATAAAAACCTTTGCAACTTAAGCTAGCAGCAGTCATTGGGGTTTTTTTTTGCTTTCTCTTACAGTGTGCAAAGGCAGAAAGCAGCTTTCATGTTTGCATGTTGTTGCCAGCGTGACATTAGGTTGGGAGATATGAATATAAAAACCAGACGGACGCCCACGGGCAGGAGTGGGGGCAGAAAGGGTCCCCCCCCCCACCACGTCCCCGCTCGGCTGCCCTGCCGCTGGCTTTCCCAGCCGCTCTCCCCAGTTTCATTTGCGGCTGCAGGGACTGGGATGGGTCAGGGATGCACAGAGACCCTCCAACATGCTTTTTGGCAAAAGCCATGCGGGTGCTGCGGTGCCGGGCTCCAGTGGCCGTCTCCAGCCATGTGACGTTTCGCTGCCGGCAGCGCGGAGCGGGGCCCGGGTGAGCTCACCCCCAGCGCGCAGAATTAGATTTAGATCTGATTTAGATCTACATTTAAAGGCATTTTGCATCCAGCGCCGTGCCTGACCACGGCCCCACGCACGGACCGCAGCCAAGTTGAGCGCGTTAGACGTTGGCTCTGCTACAGAAACATCATCCCGCTCTTTTTTCCAAGAGCTCCAAGCTGACAAAGCAGCTGGCGTGGAAAGATGCTCGGGGAGCTCGCGCCGCTGCGCCGGACCGGCCCTGGCAGCGGGGAAGAGCTGCTGGTCCTCCCGCTCCTCCGCCCCGGCTGGCATCTTCCAGCCACATTTTGGTGGGAGGGAGCGGGCAGCACAGATCCCACCAAAGCTGATGGAGAGGTTTTGGACCCTCTGGGGGACGCCGAGCCAGTGCTTCTCCCAGAATATGGACCAGGAACCCCCAAATGCACCTCGTGCAACCCCCCTTCCAGCACGGGCAGGGTCTTTGCCAGGACAAGCAATACCAGCACAGCTGTAGTCTGGATTTCCTTGTGTCTTTGGGAGGCAGCTTCACGTCTAGCCTTAATTGGTTTCTTAATTACTATCGTCGCCCTCCGCACCCTCCCGCGGTGTCTCGCCAGGAGCACTCAATGACATGCTTGTTTGCAACGCTGGATCACCCGGGGTTTTTTTTCCAACCCCGTTTATTTATTAGCCGGCATTACCTTCCAAGCCAACCGGATTTAATATTTTTGTTCCAGTTGGCAAAGATTTTATTGACCGTGGAGAGGCAGAAATCGCTGCCGTGCACCCGCGACGCAGGCGGAGATGCCGAGGTCGGGACGAAGCAGCCCATCGCCTGCCGGATCGACGTCCCAAACTCAAAGGGAACTTGGGCATCATTTTTTTCCTCCGTGCTGCTCGCGAAAGCCTCGCTGTTGGCACTTAACTTACTCCAGACACACACTGTATATCCACATACATTCCTTGGCCATGCGATCAGACCGGAAAAGATTGCATTCAGCCTAAGAACCGCAGCGGGAAGGAGGCCGGGGAAAAGCTGTGCGTTAACCGACACGAGCGCGCTGCAGCCTCCAGAAAAGCTGCAGTCAGGACTTATCTTTTTTTAGGAGACGCGGTGCTAAAAGAGGAACCTCTGAGGGACGTGCGGTTGGAAAGGCCTAGATGGGTGTGGGGAGGAAGCTCTTTTATTTTGGCAAAATCCTCCTCCCTCTTGCAAACCTCTCTGCAGAAGGACTTTGCGCACCACGAGGGCCTGCCTTTGCATCGGCAGCCCCTCCCAGGATCCCGCTCCAAGAGCACTCTTAAGATGCCACCGAGCCGGCTTCTGCCACAAGTCTAGGCTTTATTAGTCTCGGCTTTATTAGTCTAGTCCCGCCGCTGACCATCGCGGCTGAGGTGCAAAGCACCGGCGCAGCTTCGGTGCTGCCCAGCCGAAGGGTGGCCGAGAGCACCTCACCCTCCCTGGAGCCGGGTCAGCAGGGCAATGCCCGAACCATATTCCAGGTCTGAACCCTAACCGGATCCAGGCGCCATCCCCGCACTCGTACCCCACCACGTATCGGGGCAGGGTGGGGTTTCTGGAGGGCGGCAGGGTTGCAACCCAAAGAGCAGCCTTACGGGGAGAGTTTTGCTCGGGTCCCTCGAGCCTCATGCTCCAGCTTCCCACCGAACTGGTCCCACCGAACAGCCCCCCGAGTCAGCATTGCACGAGCTCGGCCACCCCGCGCCCCCAACACAGCCCCGGACCCCGACCGCCATGGCTTTTGGCAACACCAGGGTGGCCGAGCAACAGCGTCGCTGCTCCAAGCGTCGGGTGTTTCGGCATGAATGCGGCGAGCTCTGCGCTTTGCTCTGAGCATCATCGGAGCAGGATCAGATGCTGGGCGCAGGCACCGGTGGGACCAGGAGCTGCGGCAGGAGTGGGGCTCAGCCCCCAGCCTCCCCCCGACCGGCGCAGGGCTTTCGTGCTAAACCAGCTTCACGTCGGAGCGGTGCTGCGCCGGGGCGTTAAGCGCATCAGTCACTCACCGGTGCCACTTTTGCATAATTTCAATTATGTTTCCAAAATGGGGAACGGGATTTGACAACAACAACTCTGCAGTACCTTGAAAAAATCAGAGAAGATGGAAAATCATCGTCTTGGACCTGATGGCCCTGCAAATGCCTTCCACCGGCATAAACTCAAGGGTGTCATTGCAGTATGGGAAAGGGTGCGGCAATCCAGGTTTTGCCATAGAAACCACTGGAAATAAACGCGTTTGAGGAAGAAAGAGCCTCCCCCCAGGCACTGCTCTGCCTCTCTGCCCGGTACCTGTCACCCTCCTGTCCCCGCCACCCTCCACGCAGCCCCCATCCTCTCCCCCATCCCCTGCCTCCCCCAGGAGCATCCCAGCCATGACAGCTTCTGCCTTTCCCCATTTTCTCCTACACCTAGAGGCAAAAGAAAAGCAGGGCTGCGCTCCCCTCTCCCACTTCCCCGTATCTGCTGTCGGTGTGTTGAGACATCGCTGCCTACGAGGAGGGCGCAACAGGGCATTTATTCTTCATTAGTCACCTCACCCTCCCTATCTGTCATCTGCAAGCGCCCCGGCTTGAACTGCAGGTTTGTAAGCAGGCTGCTTCGTACCCACGCAGCTGCGGCGCGGCGGTCCCGGAGCCTTCCTTGGTGCTGCGGAGCACATTTTTGGCAACCTGGGGATGCTGGGGAGTTGGCAGATGTTAAACACAGATCTGATGCCTTAAATAGCACCTTCTTTTTTAAAGGCGGTCGCTGGGAGGTGGGTTAGAGCTCAGGAGTAAGCCTGCTTGCCGTAAGCCTCCTCTCCAGACTACGGGAACCGGCAGCAAAATATTCCAGGTCTTGGCATTAAGCAGCCTGCGGTTCATTAGCAATCCACGAGAGGAGGAATCTGTGAGCTTCGGAGGAGAGACGTCAATTCATCAAACCCTCAAGTGTTGGGAAGCTCCAGTTTTTCCAAAGGCCCGAACGCAGCACGGCCGCTGAATAATGCATCAGGCTGCCGAGAAGTTGGCAAACACCGGACGGAACGAGTTAATCCACAGATCCCGCTCGGATGCCAGCGCTCCTTCACCGTCAACGTGATTAACCAGTTTCACTACTTGGAGCGTTTCCGGGAGGATCGGGAGCTGCCGGAGCGCGTGAAAGAGGGGAAAGGAGAAGCTGTGGAGCCCCTTCTGCCCCATGGCACGGCCGGGCTGGGGGGACACCGGCACAGGGAAGAGGCAACCACGAGCAAAAAGCAAGCCCAGTGCTGGAGCAAGGGGTTTCAGGCTGTGACCTGGAGGCTTTGGTCGAAGGAAACCCATGTGCAACTTCAAGGTGAAAAAGCTGTAGCCTGTCCGCATGGGGGGATGTATCGCTCTTCGTAAATCATTAATAAGGTCCATGATGGAAACAAATGTTGGGAAGCTTTGGTGCTGTGTTTAAGAGCGTAACTTCATACCAAAGGGAAAATGCAGAAGATGATAATTTCTTTATTAAGTATCAGCCAAACAGGTAAGGCAGGAGCAAGGGCAAGATCCTGAGATTGCAGCTGCAAGGCTGCAGACAGCATTATTTAAGGAAGAACACATCACTACCATGGTTTGGAGTATTCCCATCCCTCCCTAAAGAGGGCCAGAAAGCCGCAGCAAACATGGCCAGAAGTAAGTCCGAGGCAAAAAGGTGCCTTTGCAGCTGCAGGAGACGGGCAGGCGCGGCTCAGGAGCATGGCCAGCGCCCGGGCACAGCGTCCCAGCCCAGACGACGGTGACCCTGGCTCACACACGCCACACACTCAAGATGCTTGGAGGCAAGGGCTGGAGGACTTTGAATTCATTAACTAGTCCAAGGTTGTAAAATGAGCCAGAGCAAGACCCAGGGACAGCTCGTTGGCAGCGATTCAACGCCTTCCACAAGGCAGCGCCGGACGGCAGCGACTTTCACGTTGCTGAGCTTGGCTCATCTTCCAGCTGGCAGGTGCCGGGGAAGTTTTTCCCATACCTTTGTATAGGCAGCAAGAAGAAACCACGTACACCAGCAGCCTCTGTCTTGCTGCTGCCCCTCGCGTCCCCCTTGAAATGCTTTTATTTCCAGTGCTGATGCGAAAGCCAGTCCAGTGCAGGTCATCGCAGCCGAAACAACCCTCGAGATCAAAAATACGAGTATCTATGTGATATATAGGATGTAATTTGAACATTTAAACATGATGCAATCTGAACACTTAAACAGAGAGACTTGCTTTGGAGGCAAAGATAGAGCCGAATCACTGCTTTGCTCGCAAAAGCTTCCTGCTCTACGCTGGGAGACGGGCACTGGGTTTGGTTACAGTTAGGGCAGCAGATTGAAAGCCACAAGTACGTGATAGGAAAAGCTTCCCGAAGAGCTGGGTCAGTTCCAGACTAATCTAGCCCCTGTGGGGAAAGGGCGTTCTGGCAGATGTTAAGCTAATGGGATAACTGCACGAGTGCACCTCGGTCCGCTGATGGGCAGCAGCTGGAAGTTAACAGCCACGGGGTTAGTGCCTGCTCCACAACAGCCCCCTGTTTTCAAAAGGAAAATGCAGAAAGCTCCTCGGGGCAAAAATAGCAAATATTAACAGCACGAGGACTACGCAATCCCACGTTCCACACGTGCAAAGTGCAAAGTCTCCTGAGAAAGTATGCCGAGCGAACGTTACTTCCAAGTTAGAAGCTGTCAGCACCAGGCGCCGGGACCGGTGTCAGTTCCACCTTGCAGCCTTACCCCTCTGCAAACCCATGTAACTCCTGCCCTTCCTGTAACGAGTTTGTTCTTCGAATACCAGCTTCAAATGAACGCCAGGGGTACTTCGGGGCTGGTGTCGGCCCTGGATGCTTTCCTTCACTCCTCTCGTCCCCAGCAGCGACGGTCCAGGCAGGTGCTGGAGGCTGGCCGCCTGCCCCTTTCCCCACGATCTGCCTTCCTCTGATGGACCCTCGCGGGCCTGGGGACAAGCGTCGCTGCAGCTCAGGCATGCGAAGAGCAATATAGTCTTCTCAAATAGTCCTAGTTAAGCCTGGGAAAACGCCTCCCTCGCTGCCGAGGTCTGCCAGCCAGCCCACCCCGTCTGTCCCACTCCCCTGTAACTGCAGAGGCTGAGGGCCAGCGTAGGACAGCCCAGTGCAGCGGAACTGTCTTGAGGGCTTTCACTTTTCACCCCTCCAAAATGTGAATTAAGAGTACACCCCCATAACACAGCCAAACACCTGTCGGCATGCAACACAGCGTTTTGCTTCAGCTTTCCACAAGTTTTCATCTCCTGCAATGATGAGAGAGAAAACCTTCCCTCTCCTCCTGCTCCATCAGAAAGAAACTTGGGGATGAAGCCGGCGCCTGGCCCAGGCAGCGTTACCCCCATTGTATTTCAAACAAGGAATCCATTCTAGGCACAGACACAGAAGCAAGTTCATAGAATCATAGAACCATTAAGGTTGGAAAAGACCTCTAAGATCATCAACCCGACACCCCCATGCCCACTACACCATGTCCCTAAGCACCACATCTACACGTCTTTTAAATACCTCCCGGGATGGTGACTCAACCACTTCCCTGGGCAGCCTGTTCCAAGGCCTGACCACTGTTCCAGTAAAGAAATTTCTCCTAATGTCCAATCTAAACCTCCCTTGGCGCAACTTGAGGCCATTTCCTCTCGTCCTATCGCTTGTTACTTGGGAGAAGAGACCCACCCCCACCTCGCTACAACCTCCTTTCAGGTAGTTGTAGAGCGCGACGAGGTGTCCCCTCAGCCTCCTCTTCTCCAGGCTAAACACCCCCAGTTCCCTCAGCCGCTCCCCATCAGACTTGTGCTCCAGGCCCTTCACCAGCTTCGTTGCCCTCCTCTGGACACGCTCCAGCACCTCCATGTCCTTCTTGTGGTGAGGGGCCCAGAACTGAACACAGGATTCGAGGTGCGGCCTCACCAGTGCCCAGTACAGGGGCACGATCACCTCCCTGCTCCTGCTGGCCACACTATTCCTGATACAGGCCAGGATGCCGTTGGCCTTCTTGGCCACCTGGGCACACGGCCGGCTCATGTTCAGCCGGCTGTCGACCAGCACCCCCAGGTCCTTTTCCTCCGGGCACTTTCCAGCCCCTCTTCCCCAAGCCTGCAGCGTTGCCTGGGGTTCAGGAGTTCAGCTTGTTACCTACACCCTGGCTTCCTCCTCTTCTCTTTTTAACCACTGAGTAAGTTTTCACCAAGTCTGAAGGGCAGTTGGGGCACAAGGGGCACCTAATGCTGAGCCAGGAGCTGCTGGTGGTTCCCCCTCGAGGCTGCACTCATCCGAACACTCCTATGGAAAAAAAAAGTGCTTCAAGTGTTATCAATTTTCAAGCGTTATCAATTTCCATCTCTTACAAAACAGACACCCATTAAATCCTGCTTCGGTATTTTTTCTAATGAATGCTGCCCTAAAAGATGGAACTCAAGAAACCAGTAACAGAGGAGCGAAGTGCATCCTCTGGAAGGCAAAACATTTCTCTTGAGGCGAAGCAAGGGCCTGAGCCTGTTAAACCACTGTGAGACTCTGCGGCTGGAGAACTCGGCAGATGACTCACATCTTTTTTTTTTTTTCTTTTTTTCCTCCCCTCCTCTCTTTTTTAAGGAGGCCAGAGATACCTGTTCTTAAGCAAGAGAAGAGCGACTTCCTGGACAATACGCCGCATACCCAGCTTACCACCTATAAAATCCGCCTTTCACACAAGCTCCCGGCGCTCGGCGGGGACGCACCCCTCGCTGCCGAGCACCACGGGGCTCTGACTCACCCGCTTCACCCCTTCAGAACTGACGGCAGGGCTAAAATTACACTGCTCTTCGCGGTGCTCCGAATTTTGAAAGCGAGATGGGTTGCGGTGCTCAAGTCATCCACCTCGGCCCAAAGCCCTGAAAGCGTCTGCTTAGACATAATTCTGAAACTTGCAGACCTGAGCAGCGTCGGTGCCGGAGTCGTGCTTAGGATGTCGGAAGAGGAACAGAGTTAGTAAGTGGAGATGCCACTAACTCACCAACAGCCCTGGAAAGCTGCTGCTTCCCCGCAAGGCGAGGGGAAAGCTTTTTTTTTTCCCCAGAAAGCACCAAAGCTGAGGTGATTTCAGATTCCACACACTGAGCCTGTCAGGCTGGACAGATATTAGAAACAAATCCAAGATAAAAAGCACAACCGTGCGTTAGTGGGAAGTCTGAGTCACGGTGCCCACACCAAGGCTGCTTCCATGCTCCAGAGCAAGTTCTCCGCGCCCGGCAGTCGCTTCTCCCCTTCCCAGTTCCCAGCAGTAACGCTCAGGTCCATCAGCAAAGCCACCGGCTATCGCAGATCTTGCGGCCAGCTCTTTCGACGATGCAACTGATTTTTTCAAACCGAGAGACATGCCTTTGCGAGGACTATCGTATTAGCGGAGTTAATTTCCAATTAGGGATGGCAGGCACATTTTTTCCAAACCCTGTCCATGAGGACTGTGGCCCTGTGACTGGGGAAAAAAAGCCCTGCTGAAGTGTGAGTCACGGCACGATTCGGGATGGGTGCTCTTGGGAGTCACGCTAACTGCTGCTGTAACAAAGGTCCGATTTAAACCGATAAGTGCTGACATTCTGAAAAATGACTAACTACTACAATGAAAGAGCCATGAGTTTACTCTTCTGGAGCCTTGTCTTCAAACTCCAAGTAGTTTAATTAAGTCAGAGTAAGTTCATTTACACAGCCACACCCTTAACTGACATTCAGGTAGACAGAGCCTAGCCTAAATACTCTGGAGTAAAAAGGCGTTGCGGAGGATTGCAGCTGCGGTGGGCCCACCGCCCCTGCACCCAGGTACTCCCACCTGGCTGAATAACGTCTCCTGGCGATTCCCGAAAGCTTTGCAACAGGACGTCAGTTCCCAGCGGCTGACGCCTGGCCTCGCACCTGCAGCTGTGGGTGCTGGGAGCTACCTCAAAACCTCCGCCGTCCCCTCTGTCAGCAAAGCCCCTGCCCGAGCAGCCCAACAGCCCAGCTCAGGCTGGGATCCGTGGGTGGTTCCTGTAACATCGCTGCCTCTCCTTGGGCCCGCAGGACGGCAGCTGTTGCAGTAACCGTAGCCCGCTGCATGCACCCCAGCCTGCTGCTCGGGTCCCGGCCCCCCCACGCATTCCCCGCTGCACCTGCCCAAGTCCTTTTCTCGGCTCGCTCGTGTCTTATTCAGGCACCAAAGACATCCCAGCTTCACATCTGTCACTCCACAAGCACCCCTATTCACTCATCGACCCTTTTGTCCATCGCTGCATTTTCTACACCGGCCTAATATCTTCCCTTTCCAACCAAGTCATTTCCTCCGTGAAACACGGCACCGTCCTGCTCGGCAACAGTCCCTCCGTGCCCTCTCACGGAGCGGGTCGCCTTCCCCAGTTACGTGGGGCTGGCACCGAGGCAGTAAAAATTTGACATAAAGTTTGCTAAAGATTGTTAACTGCAAGTGGGAGTATTAAAGAAGTAGCATCCTTTCCACTTATAAAAATAGTCGCTAATCTAAGTCTCACAGGAATTACAGACAGGCTTTCAAAACTGTGAGATACAGAACAGAGACCTCTTTATGTCGGCAGAATGCTCTACTCCAGCACCATATTGCCCCTTTCTGTTTCTCTCATAATTAAATATAAGTAACATACCAGGAGAGCTCCGCTGTATAATTGCTTTATTTTCTGCTTATTAGTTCTTTACCAACACTACAGCCATATTGAGAACACAAAATTCCTGTTTACTTTAGTCAGGGAGATCACAGTCTACAAACTCATTCACTTATCAGACACGATTAACGCCATTCAAAACTTACTCCATAAATTCACATGAACACAAATTGATGCACTTAAACTCCAGATTCATTTTTAAATCATAGGATTTCTTACAGATTGCCGCTTTATCCTACAGGCTATGTTTACTGCCTGATAGCCACTAGTTCGTGGTGAGGTTCAGCTACAACCTATAAAGGACATGGTGAAAGTGAAACCTTTGTATTTTGTTCAGTAGCAATGGCCATTTATTTTTGACGTCTCTGCCACATGTTTCAGTAACTTTTTCTCCCCCCAAAAAAAGACATTAAAAAAAGTCAGAAGCATAATCAGTTTCCTTTCACCTACAAAAACAGAATAACAAAGTAACTAAGGAAATACAAAATTGTGAATTCAACTTAATGCAAAGTCTAGCAAAGTCTGCCCCAACACTTGAAGAGAAAACACAGTAAATCAACTTAGATGAAAAATGAAGTTATTGGAGTTTTCATGTTGACTGAGAATAGATTTAAGAAAGTTCAAGAACCATTAATAGAGCTTCAAGTTTTCCAGTTTAGGCATTTACTTTGTGCTTGGCTATTTTATTTATGCTCCAGAAGAAAACAGTAACCATATTCTTGTATTTTTAGTCTTTATACCACCACACTATTTGTTAAGTTACATCCACAGAAAAAAAAAAAAAAAAAAAAAGGCTAGAAAATAGAGCAATGATATTCCAATGGCAAAAAGCCTCGAGTGAAAAAAATCTCACCTCCTCTTTTTTAGAGCTGAGATTTAAGAGCTGTTCTACATTAAGCTTTTTCAGACTCTCTTAAACTTAGGAAGGCTTATAGTCAATCAACGCTCTATCTTCTAGCATCAAGAACCCATTCAGTCCCATTTGCAACTCACATCAAGATAAGACTTTTGGAACCATATTCTAAAGGAACTTTTAAGTGGTCCAAAGCATTCAATTTCAGAAGTGAATTCAGTATTTTTATCTTCCCATACATCTTTGGTAAGAGCTCCGTATACAATGTACTTAGCATGCAGAGTCAACACTGCAGAAATGTAGTGTAATGCCCCCAACTTCATGTAAAACTTATATCCTTGGAAGAAAAAAAAAAAGAAAAAAAGCCATTTTCTTCTGGTTTTGTAGCATACATTCCTAGAATTCCCCAATCGAGTTTAACTCCTTGAGGAAATCTGAAGTTAATCCTTAAGGCTGAATAAGAACCAGCTGCTTTAACATTTTTTGCACCCAGCATTAATACTGGATTGAGGTTTTATACTAATACTTATTCTGGGTGGGGCTTTTTTTTTGCCAGTCACATCTGCAAACTGTGATATGGCAAATGAGCTGCTTGCCCTTTAAGAACTAATTATGGAAGTTTACATTCATAGTCGTATACTCTCTCTCTCCTCCCCGCTCTCATTAGTAGTTACTCAATGGGCTTCAGACATCCAACATAGTTCCCTTCCTACAGGACTACAGCAACAACCGGCTACCGAGACAGATGGCGAAGACTGCGACTACTTGCATGAGTTCAGTCGAGTCTTGGAAAACTAAACCAATGAGTGATTTCCTCAAAATGGCTATTACTCAGATGTCAGAATTACCGAGCTCAATTTAAGCTCGGCACGGAACTTGCCCATTCGGAAGTCCACAAAATGGAAAAGAAAAAAAAAAGACTTATTTCTCCACTACATGCATGTCAGAAAGAATCAGAAATCCTTTTAAGATTTAGATGTCTTCAACTGCCTTGAGATGAAAGCAATTTGTCTCGATCGCAAGACAGGCAAGTCGGTGCTAGATTTTTGCCTAAACGTCTGTGATTGAAAGTAAAACTTGTTGCAATGCTTACACGTTATTGCTGCATTTTCTGGAAGGAACCTATCTTGCATTGAATCGGAGACTGACACGAGTAGTAAAAGCCGCAGCTAACATCATTTAAGTTTGCAATGCAAGACAAAAAATGAACAGTATCTACCCTGGAACTATTACATCATTCATGTCTTATTTGCTATATGGTTGCTATGTAGTATGGGGAACTTATTTGCATCCCTTCTCATGCATGATGTATGGTTCAGAACTTCACAGCTGACATTTCAAAGCAGTTCTTACATTACCTAGTTAACATTATGCCTGATATGCACTTTGAACATGTTACAATGGTATTCTCACTATCTGCCACTGTAGGCAAGAATTCGTTTCGTTATTAGTCTGAGATATGAAGACAGACTGAGAGTCACTATTTAGTTACAGATTAACAGAACTTTAAAAAAAGTCCTTAATATAAAAAGACAGACTGCAGTTTGATTTTAAGCAATAATTTTCAGTTTACTAGATGAAGTAGACCTATCAACATATTCTGCATGAATGCAAAAAAGTAGCAATCTACAGCAAGTGATAGAAGGAAAAAAAAAAATATAATCAAAAAAGTAGAACCAGAAAGCATACACTGAAAATGGTACCCCTCCCCCAACCATCCCCCAAAATAATCAAACCATCTTAAGGGCTATCAAGAGAAAAAAAAAAAGTTACTTAGCAAGTCTACAATGTGTCTTTCCCCTGTTTGCTGGAAGTCTGCCATAGCATCTAGTGCTTGTGTTCGTGTCACATTCGGAGATTAGAGCATCCTAACGCCAAGCAAGAAGAGTTAAAACAGGAATCCAGTCAAGTGTGCAGAAGGAAAGGGTGGTAACTGGAGAAAGGTGATCATAATCCTATGGATGCTTTTGTTTTACTTTTCAGTAGAGAATCATTCTTCCGGAAAGCCATGTGGGTTATTTTTCTTTCTTTAATTCTTTGTAGACTAAATAGTTATTCTCTCATTAGGATTTATAATTGGATGTTAACCATGTCAGCCCTTCATAGAGTCCATCCCCTGTAGTAGCACAGGAGGGCTGCACGTACCAATTCCTATCCCTGATTCGGGTCAGGCCCAGTTTCTCCTGGATTTCATGGGGTTTCATGGCATCAGGCAGGTCCTGCTTGTTGGCGAAGATGAGGATGATGGCGTCCCGCATCTCCCTGTCGTTGATAATGCGGTGGAGCTCCTGGCGGGCCTCGTCGATGCGGTCGCGATCGGCGCAGTCCACCACAAAGATCAACCCTTGCGTGCCCGTGTAGTAGTGCCTCCAGAGGGGACGGATCTTGTCCTGGCCCCCGACATCCCACACGTTGAACTTCACGTTTTTGTAAGTAACCGTCTCCACGTTGAAGCCCACTGTGGGGATGGTGGTGACGGACTGGCCCAGCTTCAGTTTGTACAGGATGGTGGTTTTACCAGCCGCGTCCAGACCCAGCATCAGGATCCGCATCTCCTTGTTGCCGAAGATCTTGGACAGCACCTTGCCCATCTCGGCGGCATCCAAGGGGCCCGGCGCCTCCGGGGTGGGGGGGGGGGGAGCGGAGGGCGAGCACCGACCCACCCGAGCAGCCCGCGCGGGGCGGGGGCCGAAGCGGAGCGGGGCCGGCCCGGCGTGGGGGGTGTCAGGGCAAGGGCAGGCGGGGCTCAGCGCCGGCCGCGCATGGGGCGGCTGCGGAAGAAGCGGGGCGGGGGAGGTGAGGGGAGGCCTGGCGCGGCGGTGCGGCCCGGGCGCCGCGGGAAGAGGGGCCGCGCCGCGCTCCGCTCCTCCGCCGGGCCTGAGGCGGCGGCTCCGCCCGGCTCCTGCCTTGGCTCCCGCCCCGGCGCCTCAGCTCATGGATGCCGGCTCAGGGGCGGCGGCTCCGCGTCCTGCCTGCAAAGGGACGGAGAGAGCGTGAGACAGGGCGGCGCGGCGGGCGGGGAAGGAGAGGAGCCGCCGGCAGTTACCTCAGGGCCGCCCGCGGGCTCGGGGCCGGCTCCGCTGCGCGCCGCTCCCTCAGCCAGCACCGCCGGAAAAGGCGCCGCGCGAGCCCGCCTCACTTCCCCTCCGCCGCCACCGCGCCTGCGCGCAGCGCCCCCGCCCCGCCCGCCGGGCCGCGCAAAGGCGCCACCCGCCGCCGCTGCCGCCCGCGCATGCGCCGCCGGCGGCCGCGGGGAGGGCGGGGCAAGGGGCGCGGAGCGCCGCGCCACGCCCCCTTCCGCCCAGGGCGGTGCGCGCCATCCCGCTTCCCGCGCGGCCTCGGGCGGGGACCGCGCCTGCGCGGCCGGAGCCCCGCCCCTCTCGCGTGGAAAGGAGCATGCGCGGGCAGCGCGGCCTGGAACGGAAGGGCGGGGCTGTCCCTCTAGTTTGCCCGGGAGGCGCGGCGCGCGTGCGCCATCCCAGCCCCGCCTCCCCCGCAGCACGGGCGGGAGCGCCGCTTCCTCCGCTGCTGCGCCTGCGCGGCGGGCCGCCCGCAGCAGGGCGGGGTGGGGCCGGGCTCCTGCGGCCGGGACTGCGCATGCGGCAAGCGAGGGGGGGGCGGGGCCTCGATGGGGAGAGGCGCCACGCGATCACACGTCAGCAGAAACAGACGGAGGACGGCAGGGGCGTGTCTTAAAGGACCAGGCAGCGCGCGGGTGGCGGTTGGCGGAGCCGTTGGGCCGCCGCCCCTGTGACGGCCCCGCCGGCCCTGGCCCCTCAGGCGGGCGGCCCCGGGCTCGGGGCAGGGCGGCCACTGGTGACAGCTGCCCGCTGGTGTCCGTGGGTCCGTGTGGGGGGGAGAAGGCTGACAGGGCCTGTGGGGCCAGCCTGAGCTGTGAGGGTTTACGCCCCAGTGCTTTGGGGTGTGGAAACGTATGGGGTGCGGTGGAGGAGCTGGGCTGGTGCGTGGTGCTGGCCTAAGCAATCCCCTGAGGTGCCGCAGCCGGCACGTCCAGCCAGGCCTTTGGCTCCCGGCCTGCAGATGGAAGAAGAAAGCTGAGTGCAGGGTGTCAGCCTCAGGAAGGAGCTCAAACCCGGGTTGCACTGTGCCAAGGAGGGCCCTTCTCGCCTGACCTGAGTGCTGCCGTGGGCTTGGTGGTGTATTAGGTCCTGAGTGACCCTCAGGGCAGTGTGATGACAAAGAGGTGTAGGGCAGTTGGCAGGGGTAGTGCAGCAGGAACCAGGGACCCAGGTGGGGAGGTAAGTTTGAGCGGTCCTACCACCGTACCTGTGACCTGCTGGGGTGGGCCCTCACCAGAGCCCTCCGAAAAGAGCCTCCCCTATGTAAAACTAAAACCCTATCTTAGGACGCCGGGCTTTTTTTACAATGAGGGTGGTGAGACACTGGCAGAGGTTGCCCAGAGAGGTGGTAGGTGCCCCATCCCTGGGAACATTCCCGGTCAGGTTGGACGGGGCTCTGAGCAACCTGATCTGGTTGAAGATGTCTCTGCCCACGGCAGGGGGGTTGGACTAGGTGACTTGAAAGATCCCTTCCAACCCAAACTATTCTATGATGCGTAGTGTCATTGGCTTTTTGGCTCCTTGTCTTGGGTCACTCCCTGTAATTCAGATCAGTGAAATTCAAGCTGTGGCCAGCCACTCGGGAAATGCAGCGTTCATGTACCTGGCCACAGTCCTCGCCTGCCTTCCCCAGGAGCAGTGCTCCAGCACGCCCTGCGTGACACAGAGCAGCACCCTCCGCACATACATCGCAGACACACGTTTGGCCGGTTTCACAGGCACGACATGTCGCAACCCCGCGCTCCTGGTGACGTGCCAGCGAGGCCAGTACACATAAGCAGTACAAGGCTGGTCTTCCAGGCCTGGCATGCTGGAGCAGGGGGCTGCCCGCCCAAGTCCTGCTGGCAGGGCCTGTGGAGAGGAAGGCAAGGGGAAAGCAAGCCTGTGTTGGTAGTTGCTTCTGAGCTGATGGAGCAGACGTGGGAAGCAGCATCCAGAACACAAAACCAGCACAATGTGCTGGGGTCACTTTGGGGTTGGCCTTCAGGGAGTCTGGGTGATGTGGTCAGCTGGATGGCACGGCTCTCGGAGAGCACAGCGTGCATTCACTTGGGATTGCATGTGTAAGACTGGCTTCACCATATCCTTCTATCCCTTCAAAAATACTAAATTTTGAGTTAATTTTTATGGCAGACATTTTCGCAATCATGTGGCATGTGCAAAGCAATCCCGTTTGGAACAGCAAAAGGGAAATTGTTTGGTGTCTTTAAAGTCTGGAAGAATGGGAGGTTTCCTAGACTACAGAATTATTAAGGGGATGACCATAAGAGTTTCCGAGGAAGCCTTGCTCTTCCGTGCAGCAAGCAAAGAGGGAGGATGCCAAGGAAAACATACCATCCGTGGCCCCTCCTAATGAGCGCATGCAGGCTGCGCTGGGGGTACAGTCTGCTGACACTCATGAGTGTCCCTGCATGCATCAGGCAGTGCCAGAGCTCATACTCTGGTGTTTAAAGCAGCAGATAATACTGCTAAGTACTGTACTGGCATGGGATTTACAGCAAGCCGTGGTGATCCCACTGGATACAGCTAGTTCAGTCTCATCTCACTAGCACGGGAAATTTATCTAAATAGAGTTTACTGCCGAGCAGGACTAAAATTAACATCAGGATGTGGACGTTAGTGGGTTTCTACTTGTCTCTGTTCCGTGTGACCATTTCCGTGCTGGTGAACATAAGTGGCAGTTTATTAAATTAGGCAGCAGTAGTACAACACCACGGGTCTTGACCAAAATAGTTGGGAAAGGAGATGTCAGGAGCTTGAAAGTACTGCCTTTGTCCCAGTGCAGGTATCGATTGCTCTACCCGCTGGCCTCAGAGCAGCATTTTCTGGTTTCAGGAAATGACTGCCTTGTTAGCGTTTGTGTTCTGACTGCATAAAGCATTAAGGGGAGGGTGCGACCATACGTGAGGTTTTTCTGCTTTTCGTTTTAATAGCTGAGAGTTACCTTTGGTGCTTTCTCCCAGGATCCACCAGTTGAGGAACATGGATCTCAAGCATTAAGTATGTCAGCAACCAGCACAGCCGGTGAAACACCAAATGGTGTCTGGGACGCCTGTCTGTCTGGGAAGGAGATGGCTGTGCTGCGGCGCTGTGCCACCCACCGGTGGGTACCACGAGTCACAAACCGAAATGAGTAACTGCAGAGTAGGGAAGTGCTTTTTCTATCATCTCCCTGTGTTTTGCACCCAGACGTACCGTTCCTTGGGTCTCTCCTCTTGAATCATGGTTTTTTTTAGGTTTGTTGGTGACTGCATTGTCCCTCATCCTTGGGGACTGTCTGCAGATGGGGCTTGGCCAGCTTTGGCTTTGCCCATTTCACCTGGCGAACAGCTGGGCTCTTCTGTTTTTCCTGAGCTCCTTCTCTCCTCTCCCTTCTGGTAAACTGGAAGTAATGGGACCTGTGAAATACTTGCATGCATGCCAAGGCAGGGAGTTGCTTTCAGGGAGACGGCAGCTGCTTTTGCACTGGAGCCATTGAGGAGCCCATCTCCATGCAACGGGGCCTTCCGCTGACTAAGCGGCAGTGCCACTTCCTGAGCTGCTCCTCTCCCCGCGGGGTTCCTGCGTGCCCGTGCTTGATAGCGGCAAACGAGAGGGTGCTCCAATCTGTATTATCCCTTTGCCAGCATGGGCCCGCTCCTTTCCTGGTGCGTGCCCTGCCCTGGGTGGGCCTGTGGCCGAGATGAGCCGTGCTGCTCCAGGCTGTGGTCGGCAGCTTCTGCTCAACTGCCTTTGCCCCACGGGTCCCTGAGCCTTTAGCAGATGCGTGTCCTGCCCCTCAGCAGCCGGAGCGGGGACAGGCTGGGCACCCCGATAGCTCCCTGAGCTCTCCCACTGCTGCCTCTGCTGCTGATCAGCGCTTTTCAGCTTGGACCAGCCCCAAGCTGGAGCACGGTGCTGTATTCTTCAGCTGCCACTGTGTGACCTGCCGAAAGCATCCAAAGTTGATCTTGCCATCATCCAAGTCTAAAAACCTGACAAAGAGAAGGTTCCAGCTGACCGGAGGTAGCAAGTGTGACCCCCATCTACAAGAAGGGCCAGGAGGATGATCCAGGGAACTACAGGCCTGTCAGCCTGACCTCGGTGCCGGGGAAGGTTATGGAGCGGTTCATCTTAAGTGCCATCACGCGGCACGTACAGGACAACCAGGGGATCAGGCCCAGTCAGCATGGGTTTATGGAAGGCAGGTCCTGCCTGACCAACCTGATCTCCTTCTATGAGCAGGTGACCCGCTTAGTGGGTGAGGGAAAGGCTGTGGCTGTGGTCTGCCTGGACTTTAGTAAAGCCTTTGACACTGTCTCCCACAGCATTCTCCTGGAGAAACTGGCTGCTCACGGCCTAGACAGGTACACTCTTCGCTGGGTAAAAACTGGCTGGGTGGCCGAGCCCAGAGAGTTGTGGTGAACGGAGTTAAATCCAGTTGGTGACCGGTCACGAGCGGTGTTCCCCAGGGCTCAGTGTTGGGGCCAGTTCTGTTCAATCTCTTTATCAACGATCTGGACGAGGGGATCGAGTGCTCCCTCAGTCAGTTTGCAGACGACACCAGGTTGGGCGGGAGTGTTGATCTGCTGGAGGGTAGGAAGGCTCTGCAGAGGGACCTGGACAGGCTGGATCGATGGGCCGAGGCCAATGTATGAGGTTCAACAAGGCCAAGTGCCGGGTCCTGCACTTTGGCCACAACAACCCCAGGCAACGCTACAGGCTTGGGGAAGAGTGGCTGGAAAGTGCCTGGAGGAAAAGGACCTGGGGGTGCTGGTTGACAGCCGGCTGAACATGAGCCGGCCGTGTGCCCAGGTGGCCAAGAAGGCCAACGGCATCCTGGCCTGTATCAGAAATAGTGTGGCCAGCGGGAGCAGGGAGGTGATCGTGCCCCTGTACTGGGCACTGGTGAGGCCGCACCTCGAATACTGTGTTCAGTTCTGGGCCCCTCACTCCAAGAAGGACATGGAGGTGCTGGAGCCTGTCCAGAGGAGGGCAACGAAGCTGGTGAAGGGCCTGGAGCACAAGTCTGATGGGGAGCGGCTGAGGGAACTGGGACTGTTTAGTCTGGAGAAGAGGAGGCTGAGGGGAGACCTCATCGCGCTCTACAACTACCTGAAAGGAGGTTGTAGTGAGGTGGGGGTTGGTCCCTTCTCCCAAGTAACAAGCAGAAACGGCCTCAGGTTGTGCCAGGGGAGGTTTAGATTGGATATTGGGAAAAATTTCTTCACGGAAAGGATTGTCGAGCATTGGAACAGGCTGCCCAGGGAAGTGGTTGAGTCACCATCCCTGGAGGTATTTAAAAGACGTGTAGATGTGGTGCTTAGGGACATGGTTTGGTGGTGAACTTGGCAGTGCTGGGTTAACGGTTGGACTCGATGATCTTAAAGGTCTTTTCCAACCTAAACAATTCTATGATTCTGTGATTTTATGATATGCTGCACTACTTCACAAGGAAATCCAAAACTTAATTGAGGATGTGGGGATGTGGCTATGTGCCGTAGAAGAGAAATGGGATCAGGCAAATGCTTTTTCACCTGCGCTGGCCTTTATTTGTGAGGATCCTCCCTGCCCTTCAGGAAAACTTTCTGTCCATGTGGTCTGTGCACCAGAAGAAGATTTTACATGGTTTGGCATGTGTTTTTACAGTAATTATTACTGCTCTTTAGGATGATATATAGCAAGAAGACATCTGAGAACTCAGCACTTTCAATAGTTAAGATCTCAAATTAGTCACTAATAAACTCTGTGCACGTCAGTCCTTGTAGCTCACATTTACCAATCCTGCAGAGAATGGGCGAGAAGCTGATGAGAGAGCACCACCTACTTTTGAAACATTTTTATGTAGAGTCATATTAGTTTCCGTAAATGAACAGAAAGGACGGTAAAGAGGAAGGAGGATGTAAATGGCATAACTTAGTAAAGCAAATAAAGGCTTCGTTGTCTGAGGAACCTCGCTGCTGTGTCCCTGCAGAGTTACTGCATCTTACCTTGGAGAGCCCGAGATAACATAGCTTGTGTTACGAGCCTTTAAAATGTGAATTTATCTTAGCACATGTTTTGAAAGACACATTCTTATTTTTAAGATAACTGTGGGTTGGAAATATGTCGTTAAAGATGAAGAGGTGTGATGTGATGGTCTGAGCAAAACAGACTCTTAATCTCAGTGCTCAGCCTGCAGAAAGTTGATACAAATCTACAGCCTGTAAGCACCCCTCGGGGAAAGAAGTACAGGTTAGGCACTATATATACTCGATACAGCATAGGTTCTTATGTTGCTGGTTGATTTTCAAGGTTAAATACCCAACAAAAGCATTTGCAATACCCGAACATATTCTAGATTACCTGAAAAACATGACCTCTTAGAAGGGGTTCAGTTTCACATACCTGCTTAAGAATTAAAAACCTTCTCGGGCCCTTGGCAACACCCAGCGAGTTACTGGGTAGCCTGCAGAAGTTAAATATTTTAAAAGTAAGCACTGGCTGACAGTGTGTCACTGGATGGCGTGCCTGTTGTATGCCAGTATGGATTTACAGCCCAGAGAGTAAAAAGCAATTATGGTTATAAAGTGATTATGGGTTAAAGCCTGGGGAAGAAGGTAGCAAATATCTGTAGGACCTTTTGATAACTCATCTGGGCCTGGCTGCGAGGCAGCCTGTTCCTTATCTTTTCTGTCTCAGTAAGGAACTTCAGGGCAGTGCAGGTACCGAGGTTTGCATCTATTGTTTTTCACAGCTTTGTTAAGGCTGTGTTTGCATGTTCTCCACCAGTGATCCAAGTGCTGTCACAATAAAGTGGTGAATGAAAATGATACACCAACTTTACGTAATAGCCGTCATAGGAGAATAAGCAAACCTCAAGGAAATGGATTGATACCCCCCTTTGCTTTTATCTCTTTGAATATAACTACCTTCCCAATCAGTTTGAATTATCAGACCAAACCTATTTTAATATGGTGTAGCTCATCTTGATTACTTTTATCTCCTCTTTTGGCAGAAGGAGATGGGAAAAGACTCTGTTGGACTGATCCTTCAAAGGCCTTTGTGGCTTTCCGAGGAAGGAGAGAGGAATATAATAATGCTTTGGGTTTAGTATCTATGTTAGATAAATTCTTCTGTGGTGAAAACGAATTATATCCTTGATATTACAATTGCATTCCACCGGTAGATTTCTTATCATCGAGGTGTCTGATACAATGGGCCAAGTGTCCTCTGTTGGGTTGAGTCAGGTTAGGGAAGCACTTTCCATGAGGGATTGGCTGTGGTGGCTCCTGCCTGTGGGCAGGGAGTGGCGGAGATGGTCCCCCATGGGCGTCTCAGCCCGATTTCCTGCGATTCTGCCATGTCTGTGTCTGTGCAACCGCAGCTGGGCTTGGCCAGGAAACTAAACCTGCAGTCTCCGGCGGTGCGTGCTTTACTGGCAGCGTGGCGTTAAACAGATCCTTGGGCTCTTCCCATAAGGTTAATGTAACAGCATGAGGGAAGGAGTAGAGGTGGGGAGGGGGGGTTGTAGAGTATTCTGACTGCAGTAGATTTCTGTTAGCCTGTGTGTGTGCTGAAATGGTGTAATGAGGACCCTGAAGAATCGCTAGAAATCCCACATTTCTTGTCAGAAGAAAGCCCTGTCCTGGTCTCCCTGGGATTCCTCCAGCCTCCTGTGGGAGTGGGGAAGAGCTCTTCCAAAGTGGCCTCCCAGCAGGAAAAACAGTTTGCCCTCCAGGCTGTTTAGGTTTGTTTTGTATCTTAAGTACATCGAAATGCCTTTCCAGTTACTATTGGCAAACAAGCTGGCTTCTCCTTTCGCAGGTTATTTTCAGGACCAGACAGAGGAAATGTAGGTGGGGGATACTGCCTGACCAAATTTCCATATGCCAAAATCCTGAATCACCACCGTGACAATATCGGCCTGAAAAATCATGAAGCCTTAACAAAAGTAAAAATAATTTGTGAGGCTTTTCCTTCCCTCTCTGTTTTTTGCATTTTCACACCCCATATTTCTCAGCAGCAACAAAGCAGGAGATACACCAGTGACCTCCAGGACTCAGCTGGGTGTGCTGGCTGACCCCATGGAGATCTGCACCCCGAGATTTTTGGACCCCAAGCCAGGCCATTGCTGATGCCCAGATGTTCTGAGCCATCCTGGTGTCTTGCAAAGCATGGCAGTGACACGGGGATGCCTGAGAAGCTCAGGGTGGGGATGCTTTGCAGTCAGCTGTATTCTGCATCCACACTAATGCAGAGGGGATTTTGCAGGCAGATCCCAAGGGCTTTTTTCCTGTGAGGTGTGTTTTAGTTGTCATTCAGAGGGTCTCTGGTTCCAGACGCAGTGCGAGCATTGCCTGGCCCTCACGAGGGTGGAGGTTTGGAGCTCAACGGGATCCCAAAGCCGGTTCTTCGGGAGGCTGGAGCCCAGCTTACCCGTAACGCTTTGCACAAAGCTGCAGCTCCTGCGCGTGGGGGAGCTCGGCAGGAGCCTGGAGCAGCTGCTCCTGCTGAGCAAGATGCCGCAACCTGCTGTCAGATGAGCACCACAAGGCAGAGCTCCCCCTGAACTCAGAGCTGAGCAACTGAGGTTTCCCCAGCTCTGAGTGGCCTCATTTTTTATTCCAGGTGTTGCTTTGGCAGCCGGGAGCCACACCAGGGCACACCTCTGTGCTAGCGGGCTGGCACTGCCGGCGGGACTCTATACCTGCATCCTGGCTGTGCAATGTCCCTCCTCAGTCTGCCAAGCTCGTTCCCATCAGATTTTCTCAGGCAAACCAGGTAGTTTCATGCCCCTGCTGTCTCGATTCACTCCTGCTATGTTTTTTCACGTGATGAAAAATTTTAGTATAGGAAGAAATAGTACCCGTGTTACTGGTAGGAGGAGGGGATGGGAGAGGGATGCCCAGCCCTGCATTAAACGTTGTTTCTGTGTAGACGGCTTGCCTTTCTCCCCTGTCTGTGGATGTCAAGCCTACATCTCTTCATGCCCATGACCCCTTAAGTCATTATCCTAATGCCTTTAACCAAAACTCCAGCTGTCACAGCTCTTCCTTAAGTAGATAATAGGAGCCCAGAACAAGATGTCTCTCCCTCCCATGCAGCCCTGACACCCTTAAGGACTTCAGGCTCCTGTAGCATGGGGAAGAGCTTGTTTGTCTTTTCTGAGATCGGGTTGCTGTGTGTGTACTTTAGCCCTGGACTTTGCTCCACTAACTTGGGTCAGGCAGTCTGGAAGAAATGCTTAGACACCTCCTGAGTGGCTGCTGCTGAGTCTGGCCTTGGGCAGTAGGTGCGCCCGTGCCTTGAGGAGGAGGTATGTCCGTGCCTGGAACTGAGGCATGTCCGTGCTTGGGCAGGAGGTACACCCATGCCTTGACCTCTGCACTTAAGAAATGCAATGCAAAGACACCATCCTTTGGTGTCTTTAGCCCTTTGGTCAGGGCTAAGCCGAGTGCAGGCTGGCTCTGTGCACAGCACCAGCCACGGCCTTGGTGGGGAGAGCCTGGAGGGGGTCCGTGGAGGCGGAGGCAGCAGCAGGAGCTCTGGCTGGGCTGGTGCTGCTCTCTGGCAGTGTTTGCGATCTCAGCAGCTGGTTCCGCTCTCCTCCCAGCTGGCGTGGAGTCAGGAAGTGGTCTGCATGGTTTTTGTGGATAGACACGACAGTCTGAGGACCCTTGCTCTACTGTGCATGTTCACACCCACCAGAGATCCCCCAGGCTAGTGCTCAGCACATCTGAAGAAATAATGTGTATCTGGAGAGGGAAGAAGTAAAAAAAAGGCCATTTTGGCAATGGCAGTGCATGGTTTGGGACCAGCTTTGGCTCGCTCTGCTAGGCGAGGCGCAGTGAGTCCACACTTCTGGATTGGACCAAAGGCTGCCTTGGCTATCTGAGCACGCTGGCTCTAAGCTTTCCTTGCAGCCCCAGGTCTCCGTGGAGCCAAAGAGAGGTCAGGGACCTGCAGCATCACCAGCCCTGGCCAGCTGCAGAGTTACTCTCACGGGATGTCTGGGGGACCTCTCTTGGGCAAGCCTCCGAGAGAGGCAAAACACACAGTGAAGATCTGAAATACTCTGTGAACGTATTTCTAGACAGCTGTCTGTTGCAGCAGTGAGTGGGTAAAGGCAAGAAACTCCTGCATTTTATTCCTTGCATTACATTTTTGTTACTTTTATATCCTTCTCTGAGAATCAAAACACTTCATTACCTCTGCAAATATTCACTGCAGCAAGTAGGTTGCCTCTTAGACTCTCTTCAGCAAGTCCTTCTGAGCTCTCACGGGACATCCTAGAGCAGGACCATGAACTTAATTTTTTGGCCTACAACAGCTTAACTTGGCCTTTCTAAAGCAAGGTATTGTGTTGAATCTTCACCTGAAGAGCTAAATTTTGCATCCTGTATTTGATGCTCCTTCTCCCCCACTGTGTGGCTGAAGCATTAATGCATCCCTGAGTTCCCAGCTGCCACAGCAAGGCCGGAGGAGCTGGTCCCTGAGCGCTGGAGAGGGGAGGCAGCGGGAGCTGCGGCCAGCCGGGCACGGTGGCTTGTGCCTGTAATCCAAGCGCCAGGGAGGCTGAGGCTGGCGGACGGCTTGAGCCCGGGGGTTCTGGGCTGCAGCGAGCTGTGCGGAGCGGGCGTCCGCGCTAAGGCCGGCATCGATATGGTGGTCCTGGGGGAGCCGTGGGCCACCAGGTCGCTTAAGGAGGGGTGAACCGGCCCAGGTCGGAGACGGAGCAGGTCAAAGCTCCCGTGCTGGTCAGTAGCGGGATGGCGCCTGTGAACAGTCCCTGTAGCACAGCCCGGGCGAGACAGCGGGACCCAGCCTCTTTTGGCATCTTTCCCCTGCACAATGCTGCGCTTGTCAGCTATCTGTGCCGGGGAGCAATCACAAAAGGGTCAAGTAATACTGGGGAGAGGCAAAAGCATCTCCCACAGATGTTCGACCTGAAGATGCTGCCCTGGCCTTGCTCACTCAGGTGTGCTCATGTTTTGGTGGCGTGTGTTGTGATTTCTTGCAGCGGTGAAAGGCCGCAGTGCAGGACCCAGACAGACCTTTGGGATCCCAATAGATGTAACTACTAAAATGGGAAATGACGGGCAGCAGAGTTTCCCATCATGTTTCTGCCTCAGAAACCCTGCACACCTGCAAGTCGGTAAGCATCCCTCAAACACTGCTGGCTTAGGCAGCCTGCTCCAGACCGAGACGGAGCTCCAGCTCCCGGGAGCGTCTCATTAGTCTGCTCCATCGGGTATTTACTGTCACAGCTCATTTGTGTCCTTGGCTCTGAGCTTTACACACTTAGGAAGACACTGGTGAATCAAGAAGCCTTTCTCTGTGAGGAGTATTTCAAAGCAGGGAGTGGGACATCTCTTATCTGCTCTTCAGTGAATGAAGCGCACTGAGCTGTCCTGGAGATGGAGCTCTCTGATGCGCCTCACTTGGCTTAAAATGAAAATAGAGCATCATGATGTGCCTCTTCTGGCTCAGAATGAGAAGTCTGGGCTTTCTCAGCTGCTTAAACCTGCTTGTGCTCAGAAATCTTTCCTGTCTATCCATCCACCCTTTTTTAAACATAAAATACAAGCAGCCCAAGGACATTCTCTCAGTTCCCCACTGCCACTGTGTGGCCAGGCAGAGCCCGCACAAGATGGATGTCAAGGAATCTGTAAAAGCCTGAAAAACAGCCGGGCACGGTGGCTTGTGCCTGTAATCCAAGTGCCAGGGAGGCTGAGGCTGGTGTATGGCTTGAGCCCGGGGGTTCTGGGCTGCAGCGAGCTGTGGCGAGCGGGTGTCTGCGCGTTCAGCGTCGATGTGGTGGTCCTGGGGGAGCAGGGGGCCACCAGGTCACCTAAGGAGGGGTGAACTGGCCACAGGTCGGAGACGGAGCAGGTCAAAGCTCCTGTGCAGATCAGTAGCGGGATGGCACCTGTGAACAGTCCCTGTAGCACAGCCCGGGTGAGAGAGCGGGACCCAGTTTCCTTTTTCCTGGGGAACGCGGCAGCGAGGTATCGGGATGTGTTAACGCTGAGGCACGAGCAGCACTGACACACGGGGAATCCCAGCCAGGACAGGGGAGCAGCGTCCACATCTCACGGGGGGTTTCTCCAGGGGAAGGAAGAGGAACAGAGGGAAAAAATGAGGTGTCTCTAAACGAGGAGGGAGAGAGCCCAGAAACTCTCTTTTAAAGAAATTCCTTCATCAAAGAGACGCCCCCGATCCTCCGCTGGCCCCCAGCTAGATCCCACCGTAAGGCACTGGCAGCAAACCCCAAATCATGTAAGAAACAACGAATTTGGGTTTGTGCTGAGGCGGTGCCAGCTGCCCGGGAAGGCGCTCCCTGTCCTCGACCAGCTCAGAGCCCGGCTGCCTCCTCAGCAGGTAGGACCCGAGTGTGTGCGGGGGGGGCGAGGAGGGGACCGAGGAGGGGCCGGGCTGTCCCCGGGCGGTGTGACGGCAGTAGAGGCGGCAGCGCGGTCCGATCGGCGCCGGGCGCGGTGGCGCGCGCCTGTAGTCCCAGCTACTCGGGAGGCTGAGCCCGCCGGATCGCTTGAGCCCAGGAGTTCTGGGCTGCAGTGCGCTATGCCGAGCGGGCGTCCGCGCTAAGGCCGGCATCAATATGGTGAGTCCCGGGGAGCCGGGGGACACCAGGTTGACTAAGGAGGGGTGAACCGGCCCAGGTCGGAGACGGAGCAGGTCAAAGCTCCCGTGCCGGTCAGTAGCGGGATCGCGCCTGTGAATAGCCACTGCAGCGTAGCCTGGGCAACACAGAGAGACGCGGGCTCCTTTTGCCCACCCCCGGGCCCACCCCCACCCGCCTTTTGCCCCCCGCGCGCCCCCGCGCCCCCGCACGCTACCGCCTCCTGCCGGGCCGGCGCGGCCGCAGCCCCCTGCCGCCTCCCGCCCGGCCCCGCGGCTCGGCGCATGCGCGGGGGGGCGGAGAGCGCGCGGCCGCGGAGCGGAGAGAATTGGTGCGGGGCGCGATCCGTAGCGGGCTTTGGCGCAGGCGCGGGACGCGCGGCGGGTCGGAGGGGGCGGCGGCGGCGGCGCCGCCATGAAGTCCCGGTTCAGCACCGTCGATATCCGCGCGGTGCTCGCCGAGCTCCGGCAGAGGTACCGCTCCCCCCGCCCGGGCTGCTGCCTGGCGCGGGGCCCGCTCCCGCGCGGTGCGGCCCCGAGCAGCGGGGTGCGGCCTGGCCCGGCCCGGCCCGGTCGGTAGCGCCTCTCTCCCCTCAGCGGGGCCCGGGCCCGCGGTTCCTGGCCCTGGCCCGGCTGCCCTCGCCCCGCCACGGCACCGAGGCTGTGTGGGGCGGCTCTGCCCCCCGCCGGCAGCCCGGCTCCTCACGGCGCTGAGCTGTGAGGGCTCCACGCACACCCCCGCTCTGCCTCTCCGCTCCACCTGCCTGCATAGCCCTGCCTCACCCCTGGTCTGCCCTGCCTGCTGCCCGCGCTGCCCTCCCCGCTGCCCTGCCTGCATAGCCCTGCCTCACCCCTGGTCTGCCCTGCCTGCTGCCCGCGCTGCCCTCCCCGCTGCCCTGCCTGCATAGCCCTGCCTCACCCCCGCTTTGCCCTGCCCCTCTGCATTGGACTGTCTGGCGTAGCTCCGCATAACCCCCCTCGTCTGCTCTGCCCGCCTCTGCGCAGCCTTGCTGCTCTGCACTGTCCTGCGTGACACGCTTCTGCGTAGCCCCCCACGCTTTGCCTCGCACCGTCTCTCTGCACCGTACTGCCGTGCCCCCCGTGCTGTGTGTACTGCACTGCTGCGTTGTGCTCCACTGCATCTCCGTGCTGCACCGCTCAGTACTGCCATCGTAGGGAGCGCAGCCCTCCCCAGTGGACGATGCACTTCTGCCCTGTCCTGTTCTGGGGTGATTCCACCATCTCCACGCATGGACTGCATGACCCCTCTGGGGAGCCCAGCCCCACACTTTGCTGGATGGTGGGCTGCCCCTCTCTGTCATGTGCTGCAGCACTATGGGGCAGCACAGGGCCTGTCTGATGCTGCCTGCGTGGCCCCCAGCACATCTTCCTGCCACAGAGCACCGAGTCCTCTCTGCCTCCCCTGTCACACCATCAGGGAAGGCCTGGTGTTCTTGATCACCCCCTCATTGTCCTGCTCCTGTCCCCCAGCCTCTCCCTGGGGAGCAATTGAGTGCTCTCCCTTTCCTGTTTGCATGGGGAAGGTCCTATGGTCTGTCATAGACTCTCCCATCCAGCTGGGAAGCTCTAATGCTCCTCACATCCATGCCCCATGGAGCTCTCATGCCCTTCTAGTGTCCAGGGCAATCCGCATGTTCAGCCCCATGCTGAACAAAATGATGACGAGATCGACCCCCCCAGGCTATTTCTGTGCTTGTACTGGGAATACTAGTGCCCCATGCTGGCAAAGGGCTACCCAAGTGACGCAGAAGTTAGCCCAGAGGAGCAAAGTGCTCCAGTATAACCAGTAAATTTTGCATCCCTGCCACAAAGAGGAGTGCTTGCAGGAGCTGGCAGCCTGGCCTCCATCCTGCGCTGGAGATCCAGAAGCTGTCTGGTTGCAGCTGGGGTGTCCGCAGTGGCTGTTCTTGCTTCAACTTGTTTAGCTTTTTGCACTTTATCCGTTAATAGCAATTTCTCCATCTTTTGGTTGTTCGGCTTCCAGCTCGTTCTATTAATCTTCCTTTGCTGCCTCTTCAGTTACTGCTTGGTAATTTATCATAACTTGCACTTCTGTGTATTTTAATTATCACTGGGATTTTTTCAGCCATTTGTGTGGTTTGTATATCGTATTCTCCAAAGCGTGTATTTTCTTTTTGACAGCTTATTGGGAATGAGAGTAAACAATGTTTATGATGTGGATAATAAGACGTACCTTATTCGCCTTCAAAAGTAAGAACTTCTTTAAATTTCTTTATGCTGTAACTGTACATTTGAGAAGTAGATTTTTTTGTATGTGTGTAATTTCTGTTGACAGGTGTGTGGCTTTTCTGACTAGTTTTCAGTGAAATGCTATTGTTCTTTGATAAAATGCAGTAATTTTTACCCAGAAAGTTCTTGGGAGATAGCATATGAACTGTGAAATACTGCAGAAAATATACAAAAGGCCAAAGGTGTTAGTGTAAAAACACACAATTGTCATTGTTTCTTTTTGTGGGGAGTGAAGAGAGGAGTTGGAGCAATGATGAGCAACGCTTAGTAAGTGATACTGGTGCCCAGGCCAAATGGGAGGTAGGGCTCGTGTCATGTCACTAACCTGTCCGCTCCAGCGGTGTCTGAGATGGACCCTTGCTCATCTGCTTGCCTCCAGTAGTGTCGGACAATTTTTAACTCCATAACTCCAAGCATTTTGCTTGGCCAAGTTATCTGTAGACTTAAAAAGTGGATGTCCTTTCACTGTCAGCGGCACTATTTGGTGGGCATTACCGGTTTTGGCAACAGTGTTTTCTGTAGATAGCGTGCTGCTGTTTTGTGGTGCTTTGGTCTCATTCCAGTGCAAACTGGTGTGTGGTAAGGGGCGGCTGCTCATGTGCCAAGTGGTGAGTCTTTATTTTGTTAACAGACCAGACTGCAAGGCCACGCTGCTGCTTGAATCTGGTATACGCATTCACACGACGGAGTTCGAGTGGCCAAAAAACATGATGCCATCTAGCTTTGCAATGAAGGTAGACTAACCTACAGTTTCTTTTTAATAAGATGGCTGGATATCAGAAAGCAATGTTCATGTTCTGTCCTTGGAGACAGGAGAAAATAGTGGAAGGATTTGAGACAGGAGAAAATAGTGAAAGGGTTTGCTTGGTGGATCCTGATCAAGCAGGTGACTGAAGACAAGGGAAGACCAAATCTGGATGTGGGGCCACAACGTTAATGTTCAGTGCCTGAAACAATGAAAATTTAGATTTATGAAGACTAATATTAAGCTGCTGAACATTTTCTGGGCCACCGAGACCTTTTGGAATTTTACTCCAGCAAAGTCCTTGTCATTCCAGTTGGATTGTCCAAATTTTTAAGCCCTGGATGCAGCACCCTGTGTTAATAGAGTCCTGCTGTTCAGTCTGCTGGACTTCGAGGGTTCAGATCTTGCTGCAAGCTGCTAGGATGTGTTCCTGCAGGTAGATGTGCAGGGATGGAACCTGAATGCTGACTCATACGAGCCTGCTTAGCCCACCACTTCTGGATGCGATCTCATTTAAATGACTCAGCAAAGATTCTCAAGGGTGGCTTTCCACGTCATGTATGAACGCAGAGATAATCCCGGTTCTCTTTGTAAAATAAACCCTTTGAATTTTAACTAGCTGCACACTTGTTGAGCTAAACAAATAGCAGTTTTTAATGGCAAAAATGGCTTAACGTTAAGAATCTGGAACAATTATATTACCTATAAATATCAAGGTATTATTTTTCTAAGAGCTGTCTTGTCTCAGCGTTACCAAGATTGACATTTTTACCCTTATGGTATTTGTATTAAGTAAGAAGTGGTCAGTGTCACAGGAGGGATCTATAGCTAAGATGTATTTCGGTATAAAATGTCACAAGCAGGTCTGTTTGCATTGTCTCACAGACATTTTCTCCACTATTGACAGTGCCGTAAGCATTTAAAGACCAGAAGGCTTGTCAGTGTAAAACAGCTGGGTATAGACAGAATTGTGGACTTCCAGTTTGGAAGCGATGAAGCTGCGTATCACCTTATCATTGAGCTGTACGACAGGGTGAGTGCCAAGCTCCAGGCGTGTCCTCTGTAAGCAAGCGCGTGAGCACGACCTTTGCTGATGATCCCCTGTGGTGTGCTCGCAGGGTAACATTGTCCTGACAGACCACGAATATGTCATTTTAAACATTCTGAGGTTTCGTACGGATGAAGCGGATGACGTCAGATTTGCGGTTCGGGAACGATACCCAATCGACAGTGCAAAAGCACCTGCACCTCTGCCAACCTTGGAAAGGTAATTGCTTTTAGGTGGTGTATGTATTGGAATAAACCCAAATTACTTGGAACTGTGAAAGGTAGCATGTCTTTGGGTGGTCTTTTCGCAAATTACAGGCTATTTTGCACTTCTTTTTTTAAACCTGAAAGAGTTTCGTAGCTTCTAAGCTATACAATGTAGTCTTAAAGCCCATTGTTCTTTGGAATGACAACTCTCCATTATCTTTTGTAGGTTAACTGAAATGATATCAAACGCACCCAAAGGGGAACAACTGAAGAGGGTTCTTAACCCGCATCTTCGTAAGTAATTGTGTTTCATTAGAAGATGAAATGAGGTCAATACACGTTATGTTTAGATGATTAGCTGAAAATTTGAACAACTTCAAGCAGTCTTTTTTTTGGGTGTTGTTCATGACAGTCTGCTGTTATCTATGTTTGAAAAACAACAAAAACCCTAAGCTTTTGAAAACAGAGTAGATTGTTTTGATTCCAAGCCAACTGCACAGAGGTGAGCCTTGCCGTGATCCTGCAGTGATGAGGACCTGAGGGTAGCTCTGTTGGAGCTCTGACTTAATGCATTTTGCCCAGTGTCTTGTCTTCAGTGGTACCGAATAGGAGATGTAAGTGTACAGTCAGGGCAAGGATGTTGTTAGGAAGTGATTGGAGTAAGCCAGTGCTGCCAGTGCTAGAGCAAGTACTGATGTGGTAATACCAGGATGCCTGATACATCCATCTGGGTGATCTCTGGTAGCGGGGCAAAGCACCCTGTGCGCTGGTTTTCCTGACCACAGAAGCAAATTTGACTTGCGAGACATGGTCAAAACAGGTTTGGTTTATCCTCCTGGTTTGGCAATGTTGATCAAGCAGAGGATTGCCTGGCAGGCACCCCTGAACTGCTCAAATCACATGATTTGCAGACCTAAGTATTACTTTCCTCATTTCTTGATTCTCTTTTTCACCACCCTTGTCTGTCTCTTTCTCCACCCTGGTCTCCTTCTAAATAAACAACCTGCTGCTAATTGCATTCCCCCACTGGTCCCAGTTTTGCTATATCCATACCCGAATTTGGTATTTCTGATACTGTTACCTAGGTCACCTTGGCCTTGTATAGTGTTATATAGGTTATCCAGGCACAGCTGGCCTGGCAAGGCTCCGCTCTCTAAAAGGCCCACAGTTCTTCCCTTCAGTTACCGTGTGAGTTTGGCTCTTTCTCACCCCGCTCCTCCTTAACCACCTGTGAAACCCAGCCATCCCTCCTGCCACTTCTCTAATTTTTGCCATTTCTCACGCTGGTAACCTTCATGTCCGGCAGTTTGTCACGTTGTGTCCTGTAGCTCCTCACGTCCTATGCAGTTAGCTTAACCTCGGGCCAGCGCCCGGTCACCAGCCCTGTCATTAGCCTGCAGCCCTACAGGCACACTGATGCTTTCCTGGAAGAGTCTCTCAATCTCGGCAGTCTTACGTCTTAGAGACTTCCCGTGACTGATCAGCAGGCATCTTTGCATTTAATAGCTTGGGTTGGATTTTCCTTCCATGTATTCACCAAATCTCTTTTTGAACCTGTATGAACTTCTGGCATCCACAGTGTTTTTGTCGTGAGGGGTTCCACTTGCTTCCATGTCACATGAAAAGTCACCTCCTTTTTTGTTCTGAAACTCATCTCACCAGTTTTACTTGATGCCCTAGTATTGGATCTGAAGAGAAGGTGAACAGTTGCTGCCTATTTATCAACTCCGCACCGCTCATTTTATAAGTGTCAGTCATTTGTAGGCTGACCAGCCTACTGCATAGCCTACATAGTCTTCCCTTGTACAGAATCTGTTCCAAGCCTGTGATGATCCTTGTTGCCCTTCTCTGTGCCTTTTCTAGCTCTACCTGTTTTGAAATGGGGTAAGTAAAAGTGCACATAACATTGACAGTGGAAGTGCACCATGGATTTATACTGTGGCCTGATTTCCCTTGTTCTGTTCACTATTCCTTTCCTAATAATTCCCAACACACAGCTTGACCCTTTTGTATTCACTGACAATTGAGCTTATGTTTCCACAGGACCATCTGTTGTTAGGTCTTGCTCCCAAATAGAAATGATCAGTTGGGCATATGCATAAGTAGGATAGTCTTTCCGCATGTGGATCATTTTATATTGTTTTATAGTGAGTTTCTGTATCAGTTCTTTACTTCATCACTATTGCTTGTTCTCCTCCAGTTCTTCACAGCTGGCTGTTGTCTTTGTTGCTTAGACGGATTGTGTTTCATCAGCAGGCTTTGCCCTTGCCCTGTGTTCCCCCTTCCCGGGTCAGGCAGGTGTATGTTGACCAGTGCAGGCCCTAGAGTAGGTCCCCGTAGAGCTCAGCTTTCTTCCCCTCCCTCCAAGCTGACAGTTTGTACCTCCTCCCTGTTTCCTGTTTTTCAGCCACTTTCTAACCCCTGTTATCCAGTGGCAGCTTTGGAGTGAGCTTTGCTAAATACTTTCTGGAAATCCAAGTAGATCATATCTATTTGACCTCCTTTGTCTTTGTGCTTTTCAACTGTCTTGTAGACTTATGATGCAAAATACAAAACTGCAGGCTCTTCTGTATCTAGTGCAAAGCTCTCTGCTAGTTTTAGTCTTTAGGCTAAAAAGAGTTGATAGTTTTCTTGTCCCTTTTTAAAATTGCCAGTGCATTAACCTCCCTGTGCCTCTGCTGCTAAGGCAAGAGAGACGTTGCAAGCTACGTTAAGAGTTTGGCATCTCCATCCTTGAGTTCTTTTACATGCCTGGCTCAGTACCGCATGATCCTGAGGATTTACTGCTGCGTGTTTTGTCTGTTGGATCCATCGCCTCTTCTGACAACTGGATTTGAGGCAGATTTTCTGACATACTGCCTGCAGAGAAACGTTCCAGCCAGAGCTTCCCTGTGCCCCTACACTATGAATGAAACTCAAGACATTAATTTAATTTTCCTGCTCTTGTCATATCTGAGTGTTCCTTTTGTACCTTTATCGTTTCTTGAACCTACTGATTCTAGCAGGCTCCCTGCTTATGATATATCTGGAAAAGGCTTTATTATTAGTCTTGATGGGGTTTTTTTCCAGATTTTCTCAAGATTAATTTTGGCCAGTGTTGCTGTGTTTTACATTCACCTGCCAGAGTTTGGTCTCTCATTTTCCACAAGGGACACAACTTCAGATGACTTCTTGCTTTTAACAGTTTCTCTTAACCTGATGTTTAGTCATGCCAGCCTTCCTTGGATTTTTCTGAAACACTGTTTAATAAGTGATACGCATTTGTTCTGAACCTCCAAAATAGCATCTTTAAATAGCCTGCAGGATGTTTGTGGACATTGCCTTTTATTGATTGTCTTAATTTCTTTCCTTCTAAGAAGCTTCCCTGCTTTATGTAAACTTCCCTTTTGAGCTGCGAATGCCTGTAGGAGATTTCTTGGGCTTTTGTTGTGCTAGCATGGATCTAGGTAAATTTTAGTGTCGGCCTTGTACCATGACATGACATCTCTCCAGCCAGGCTGGGATGATTGAAACCTGATTTAGCTGTTCTGTGTCCTGCTTTCACAATCTCTTGGCTGTCCCTCTGCACGTTAGGGTGACCGGCAGCTCTGCTCAGGCAATTAATACTGTAGCCCTAATACCTCCCATCCCAGATGTAGGCCTGGTTTTTCATTCCCACGGGACTGCGCTGGTTTTTTCAAGTGGTTATCTTGTTAATTTGTTTGGACTCTAACATCCTGTTTGCCTACTCTAAGGTCACCTACATCATTCTAAGCTTGATGCTGCACTGTCCCAGTGGTTGTCTTCCTTCCTCCATGTTTCTGCTTTGCTTGTTCTCACTGTTCTTAGTTAAACCTGGTTTTCCACGGCCCCATCTTGTTTCTTAGTCTTCAAGCATCTTTGCAGGAGCTGATATATCTGTTTTCATTTGCTCCTTCTCTGCACCTGGTTCAAATGGGGCTGCATCTGTTTCTTTTGTCACTCATGTTTCACATGTAGCTTTGCCAGCTTTTTCCTAGTTCTTTATTTGAAGCTACAGAGTTTGTATGGCTTCACCCTTCGTAATACCTTTTCCCAAGCCAGGCAGTTTGCCACCCTTGTTGGGTTTCCTACGCTCTTCAGTTCAGAGACTTCCCTACCCCCTTTTAAATGTAAAGGTTTATTCCATTTTGGCCATCCTTCCTGTATGTCCTCACTCTGTCCTAGACCTTTCCCAGTTCCAGATGAACCTAAGCATCTGTAAGTTTGTAAGAACTCATCAGCCGTGAGCTGAGACCCAGCTGCTCTGCCCAGCCAGTGAGCGCTTCTGAGAGGGCCACCACGGGAGTCCTGATCACCTGCTCCCTCTGGGCTCTGCCTCCTGAATTCGGGACCACAACTCCCTCGCTCTCCCCGGCCTCTCTAAGGATCGACTGTAGTTTCACGGCCATAGCTTGTTGAAACACTTCTCATGATTTTAATGTGAATACAGATTTCATTGTGAATCTTTTCTACAGGTGATTCTTCATTTTTTTTTTTAACAGCTTATGGAGCCACTGTCATTGAGCATTGCCTTATAGAAGCTGGGTTTTCTGGATATGTCAAAATAGATCAGCATATGGAAAGTAAAGGTATGTGGGAAATAATATTTTAAAGGCCGTGCTACATATATGGTAATTTTTATGTCTATGTAGTATTTTTTTCCAAAGAGATGAGTAATCCTTAAACCTGTAGTTCTGACCATATGGTTATATACTGTAATGTTTTTAGGTTGGGGACCAACGTTGTTGACATTAAAACTCTTGAATTGTGCATATATTGGAATTAAAACATCAGACTCCTCCTATAGTCTAAATGATTTTATGATGAGATACTACCTTAAACATCACATGAACTCTGGCTATGTAAAGGGATATTTTACAAGAATCCTGTATAGAAGAGTTAGCATCAAAGTCTTCCTTTATCTATAGCAAACGTGGTGGGGATTTGATAAAGTAGCAGCTTCACATTTATTGGGAAATTATGAATTTGGTAGTAAAGTCAGAATAGATTTTTCTGTTGTCATATTTTTCTTGTGTGCTTTATATTTGCCATAAATCAAAAGGATTTGTTGCTTCCTACTGCATTATGGTGCTTAATAAATCAACTTTGTAACAAGCAAATAACTTCTCACAGCTACTGGTTTATGCTTTGCCTCTGCAGTTTTATTTTTATAAAGTGCTAGCATTTGTGTGGTCTTTTTTTTTCCATGAAACTTGAATAATTATGTCTTAGAAGTACCTATACAGATTTTTTTATTAAAAACTCCCCAAATGTAAAATGTGTACTAAGGCTCCTGTTTAAAATGAACAGTAATTGCTGTAGTGAAGCACCAAGGGTAAAGGATAGTGGCGGTTTTATTTTTGAGACTTGCTGGAATCCTACTTAACATGGTTAGGTCGGACAGGTTGCTTCAGACACTTAATTGGAAGAGCAGTTGCCTGGGTCTTTTGTTGATTTGCTTTTGTGCTATGTTTATATAAAAATATCTTTCTGTTCTAGTGTTTTAAAACATTCCTCTCCTCCCCCCTCTCTCTTTAGAAAATATTGAAAAAGTGCTTGCTGCTTTAGAGAAAGCAGAAGAATATATGTCATTAACTGACAACTTCAGTGGAAAGGTGGGTCTCAGTTGGGCAACTTGGTTATCAGTTATGCAGGAATTGCAGAATTAAAGTGGTGGGCAGGTATTGTTCAGCACATGCTTGTTCCTGGTGTTATCAGCTACAGATTTTATTCTGAGAGCTTGGGCTCGGGCTAGTGATGGTGAATAAAAATTGCTTCCTTGCACTGGATGTGCAGCAATTAAATAATTTACAAGCAGATTACATAGGTCCTATGAGAATTGCACTTGTGCTTTAATAGCAGGTAACACTGTTTTGCATGTAAACCTTGCGTTTGTGTGATAAGCTGTAGGATAGTCCTGAGGTTTGTAAGAGAAGTTCACCTTTTTTTCTGGAATAAGTTGGAGTCAAGACAAGCAAGTGGTCAGGGCTTTACTCAGTCAATCACATCAGTTCTGCCACAAGGTCTCCCTGCTAGAATCAATTATTGTCTCATGCTGATCAGCTGATTAGCATCTAAAACTTGCTGCCTTGCCAAAATAAGGGGGATCCTTTTCAAAGACAAATGCTGATTACATATTTATGTATTCTTTTAGGGTTATATTATCCAGAAAAGGGAGAAAAAGCCAAGTCTGGAACCAGATAAACCAGCAGAAGATATCTACACGTAAATATTTGAAGTATTTATTTCTTTTTCTACTAGTCTGCATAACATAAATTAGTTTTCAGGTGATAATATCAAATGTGTATTTTACAGATATGAGGAATTTCATCCTTTCTTGTTTTCTCAACATTCAAAATGTCCGTACTTGGAATTTGACTCATTCAATAAGGTACAGTGCTTTTGCTGATACTGTACTTAAGTGCTTTAGTTGACTGATGCTAAAAAGAGTAATTAAAATATAGTGCAGAAGTTGTTAATAAAAACATAGACCTTGGAAGAGATGGTTAATTTTATGGATAAATGTTTTATGCAGAAAAGGCCAACTAAAACAGGCTAAATTAGGCTACTGCTGAGCAGTGTTGTCTTTATTAACTCAGTTAGATCTGTAGCTGCAGTAGGGCATGTGGCACTGAATGGAGGTGTGTACTGAACCTGTAAGGAAGGTGGCTGTTACCCGTCCCGGTCAAACGTTTTGTTAGTGGAGAGTTCGGACGCTGAGTTGTCGCTGGGGGCAAACAGCTGTCACAGTCATCACATTTATACTTTTCCGGTTACTACTTTGAAAGCTTCAGGCACCTGATTTAGCATTTCCTTGAGTGTTGTCCTTCCTGGTCCTTGACTCATTAACATCTGAAATCATTAACTGCGTGTTGTTCCTGACCTTGGTCGCCAGAATTCCCATTTCACTTTCCTACCCTGCTTCTTGGCTGAATTTCTGTCATCTCCTTCACAGCCCTGATGATCTAAGCAGCCTAAAAGCTTCCTCTTCTTTTGTTTTAAGCACAGTCTCTGGCAACTGGAACACCGGGAGCAGTTTTTAGATATACTTTCTAGGTTTTTTGTGGTTGTTTTTTTTTTTTAACTGACCTATTGAAGCAGCAGGAATTCAGGGCAGACAGGTCTATCATTGGAATCATTTAAGCTGAAGAGCACACTGTGTCAAACAGCAGCTTCCTTTTCATCATTTCTGAGCAAAAAACATGGGCCCTAGTTTGGCCACTTACTTGTGCATAGCCCCTGGTTTGCAGTGGGACAAATCCTTGACTGTCTTGCTGAACTCATCTCATGCGAAGGTAAAGTGGAGGAAGGTACTGAACCCTGTTGTAGCATCTGTCTCCTCTTTTAGTGCTTTGCAGCCACCTCTCTTGAGCGGAACCTCCTCTGCCTGCTTGTTGCTGGTATAAGTTAGTGCAGCTTGGAGATTCTTAAAACTGATTTTCTCTTGCAGGCAGCAGACGAGTTCTACTCCAAGCTAGAGGGACAGAAAATTGATCTGAAAGCATTGCAGCAGGTATGCTCTCATCCAGGAGTGGGGCAACTGCGGTGGCTCTCTGAGCTTCAGCTGCTTCATTCGGTTCTTGTAGCCTGGGGTGAGGGAGGTGTCATTCCTTCTTTTTGCTACGGAAATGTGGAGTCAGTGGTGGTCAGGAAGTGGATTTCAAGATGTACAATGTAGCAGTTGGTTCTGCTTGGAATACAAGTAATAGCATTAACAACAATATTTTGGAGACTCTGCATCTCTTACGCTGCTGTATTTTTCTGTGCTGGAATGCTCTATTGAATGTCTTGCAGTGATTAGGTGATAAGATGCCATTCGTATATATATTTTTCCATCTTTCTTATTTTTGAAAGGAAAAACAAGCATTGAAGAAACTTGAAAATGTCCGTAGGGATCATGAGCACAGACTAGAAGCTCTTCAGCAAGCTCAGGTAAGACTGAGATTTTTTTTTTTTTTTAAATGAGAAGATACGTAATGTTTCTTGAAGAGTTGTACCTGCTGGTCTGCATTGCAACGGTCAGCGTTAGATCCCAAAGTGAAGCCTTCCGTTGTCACTGAGCACTCTGTAGCCCCTCAGGGAGCCTAGGCCTGCCCGGTGGGGCTCTGCTCCCTTGTGAGTGCTTTGCACCTCTCTTGCCAAAATTTGCCTGTGCTGCCCTGCTTGCAGGAGTCAAGTTGGCCATTGTCCTATGTGATCACTTCAATGCCGTTCTTGGATTTCATCTCAATATTAATTACTACTTTTATTTTTTTTTAACTATTGCTGAGTGTGTGTTTAGCTTCAGTGGGTATAAATGTTTTTCTTTCCTTAAGGAAGCTGATAAGATAAAAGGAGAACTTATAGAAATGAACTTGGAGATTGTCGACCGAGCCATCCAGGTGGTCCGTAGTGCGTTAGCCAACCAGATAGACTGGACAGAGATCGGAGCCATTGTTAAAGAAGCTCAAGCGCAGGGAGACCCTGTTGCAAGTGCAATCAAAGAATTAAAGCTTCAGACAAATCATATCACAATGCTGCTGAGGTAGGTAAATTGCAGATCACCTGTACCAAATGCAAGGAGGACTGACTGTGTGAGCCTTCTTTTTTGCTTTCAAAAATAATAATAATGTGGTTACTGTAATAGCTTTTGGTTTAATATTTTCAGAGTCTGTCTTACTATATTCTAAACCATTGGAAGGTGTCCTAAAGCAGTATAGGTCCGGTCTGTCAGTCAGCAGTTCATTGTCTCTGATTTACTCTTCTTTGATCTAAAATTCACGAGATCCCAGCCCTTTTGATGCTGCTGACTGCTAATGGCAGTCCAGTGAACGGCTGATGGTTCAAGACCTCAGCTGTTGTGAGCTGCAAGTTCTGATGCTGGTTCTTGTAGAAGCCCTGATGAGGGAACTGGCAGTGAGGCAGTATTTGGAGTGTCTTTAAAATCCTTATCTGACACCGTATCGGGATGCTAGAGATAAAAAAGTGAGAATTTCTTTTTTATAGTCAGAACTTTTGGTATGAAAGCTGTAATGTAGCAAAGTTAATTTATGAATGTTTAGTTACCTCATTTTCAGAAATGTTAGTGTATAGAATAAACTTGTTTTCAAGAGTGAGTTCTGTGTTGGCAACTGTGTCATCAGTCTCTCTTCTCCGTCTCTTTTAGTAGGGAGTAGTGATCTCTTTGCTGATCAAACCGCTCAGTCAGTCCACCAAGTGTTGAATCATGCATCCTTAGTACAGAGAACTGTGGAGGTGTATTTTCCTTTATGAAGAACGTTATTTTATGCTGCTCCACCACCTTTTGCTAGACAGAATTAGTACAGCTGTATCGAGCAGGATTTAATGTCCTGGCGAGAAGCAAATACAAATCCAGCTGCTGTGTGCTCAGCATACCTCTTTGAAAACAGTCGAGCAGATATTTTTTGAGGTTTTAAACCAACGCATTGATGTCCTGTTCAATGAAGTCAGTATGATGATGTAACTGTTCTCTTTTCCTGCGGCGATCATGCATAGAATGTCTTGTGTTTCTTTTACTTTATCAAAGTAGATCTTTGGAACCTGTTCTTCATTTTCAGTCTAGGTTTTTCTCTAGGTTGATAGCATGGGTGTGTGTCTTTTGATAGAATAAATTGCCTTGGAAAATGTCACTTCCTTGGATTGGAAAATTTGGGCTCTTTATCTTCTGCTTTTGTTTTCTTTTTTCCCCCAAACTTTGGCTGACTCCAAGACATAAACAGGCTTGCATGTAAGGCACCCTGGGGTAAGGCACCCAGTGAAAATGGTTTAAGGGTTCCTTAGGCCATTTCCAGTCTTCATGAGAGAATAGAAGTAAGAGTGCATTGCACTAATGGTAAAAAATAACCAGTTCTCTTATCTTAATCATATGATGTCATATGTTTTTTAGGAACCCATATGTGTTCTCGGAAGAGGAAGAGGAGGAGGAGGATGCTGATATAGAGAAAGAAGAAACGGAAGAACCAAAGGGAAAAAAGAAAAAGAATAAAAACAAACAGTTGAAGAAACCTCAGAAAAACAAACCGTCATTAGTTGATGTTGATCTCAGTTTATCTGCATATGCCAATGCCAAAAAGTAAGGTTTACAGTAAATATGGGCTTTGGTCGTAGAAGTTTCTGTATGCCTGCAGTTGTTAGTGATAACATCATAGGAAGGGCCCTGTGTATATCTTGTTAAAAATAAAAGTTAGAAAAGGAAATGGATAGCTTGCCCTGAGCTCTAGGATGTGCATTTTCTTGATCCAAAACCAGTATCTCGTTGTTGCGTAGCAGCTTGTCTCTAGCTATCACGTTAATTTAATTTTGAGTACAATTCTGCACAGCGACACATGGAACAAAATGGCTGCTTTTGCCACACGTTAACCCAGACGCGGTGCTCTGTCTGTGAGGAGGGGACTGACTTCATCTGGCTGCTTTTCTCGGGTGAAGACTAAGCCAAAGATCTGGGCTCAAAAAAAATCTTCTCCAAACTGAATGCTAACGGCAAATACAGAGGACTGTGATAAGTACATTCTAAAAATGAGTGCATCTGCTGAGATTTCAGATACAAACAAACTTGTGTTTTGCAGGTACTATGATCACAAAAGACATGCAGCTAAGAAAACTCAGAAGACTGTAGAAGCTGCAGAAAAGGTATTTTTTCTTTGTCTTTAGAAGATATTTAATAGCAAAGTCCCTGTCACTGATCAGTGGAAAATCCTAACTTGGTCTAGGCAGTCCTAATGAGACATGAAAGGTAAAAACAACCAACCAGGGTTGTTTCATTCTTGAGCTTTTAAGCTGACCAAACAGAGGATTGCAGATCCCTGCTGGTTTCCACCAGCAGCGCTGTGAACACCTAAGACAGGTGCTGGGTGGAGATAGTGACACGCCAGTACTTATGGAGACAGGAGTGGAAAACCAGTGGAAATCCTTACGATCAAAGAGCTGATAATCTTCACAGGGGGCAGCTATCCAGGGCGGAGATTTATGAAGATTTTAGGACAGCTATCTCACATGTGCATGAGGGGAACGCAGGCCTGGGAACAGCAGTATCTGGAGCCGGCACTCTGAAAAAGTTCAGAGACATTTCCTACCAACTTGCCTACTGTTCAGTTATCAGTTTTGTGATTCCTGTGCTGGCGGATTGCGATCGTGCTTTCTGTCTAAATAGGCATTTAAATCGGCTGAGAAGAAGACGAAGCAGACGTTGAGGGAAGTTCAGACAGTTACCACCATTCAGAAAGCGAGAAAGGTCTATTGGCAAGTACAGTTTCATTATCATTATCTAATATGTCGTGAATTTGCGCAAATTTAGAATGACTCTGTCAGGCTGAGTTTTCACTAGCTTAGAAGTGGAGCTAATTAGGATTTCTAAGCCCTACACTTTGTATTGAGTCTTCTTACAATTGCTCCTTGACGGTGCTGGCCTGATCCTGTTAGTGCCTTTGCCTGGGAAAGTTCCTTTCAGGGGACATGGACTTGTAGTTTTTTGCTTTTAACACAGGTAGGAATAGGGGCTTAGTAAAAATAGGGAACTTCACTCTTACTTTCTGGCAGCTCTGTGAAATAGCAACAGTAGATGTGAAAAAACAGGCAAGAACAAAAAACCAAAAATAACTGAATTATTAAAATAAAAATAAATAGGAAGCAGCTGGACTTTGTGGTGATGGTACTTGTCGTTTCATCTCAAAATATTGTTGGCAGTGATGTTATATTTGTACCGTGCCTTGTTTTTATGCCCCAGGCATATGGATGGATGTGAAACTATTTGCAGTGTCTTTTGTAAGGAGTAGATGCTAGGATCGATATTCTTAGAGTTTGGTATAAAAAATACCTTTGTCATGTTCTGTTAGTTCCAGGTGTTTTTCACACAATGGATTGATGTAATTTGGCAGGTTTGAGAAGTTCCTGTGGTTCATTAGTTCTGAGAATTACCTTATTATTGCTGGAAGAGATCAACAGCAGAATGAGCTGATTGTAAAGCGGTATCTTAAACCAGGTGAGAGTCTGATTAAGTGGAGTATATCAGTTTCTCTCTTATTTTCCAGTTTTGTAAATGTGAAATAATGACATGGGAAGGTCTGTCTGGTTTGTTCTTAAGTTGGGTCTTAGGTAAAAGGGACTTTGGTGATGGTGTGTGTGTTGTCCGTGGAGTGCTGGGGAGCCTGCTGTGGGAGACTGGGCCCACCAGCACTGGGATAAGAGTGGGTTGGACGGACTCCCGTCAGGACCAAAGGAGCTGATTCTTCCCAGAGCAACTGGGATGGACTAAAAGGCATCTGTGTCCTCTTCCCATCCTGCTCCTTGCAGCCAAAATAGCTGTTTCCAGCTAAGGTTAGAAAGCTTCACCTTAGCTCGAGTGATCTGTGTAGTTACCACGTGTGTGACTGATTCGAGTCACTCTTTTCCAGGGGATATATACGTGCACGCCGATCTCCATGGAGCCACAAGCTGTGTGATCAAGAACCCGTCAGGTACCTGGTGTGGGGCTGATGCAGGGACTCGTAGAAGCCTGGGGGCACTGGGAACTGGCAGTCTCTGCACTGGTGTCTGAGCCCAGCCCCGCGAGCTGCCTTCCCCCCTTGCAGTGGTACCCAGCTCCAGCAGACGTTTCCCTTAGGATGTCAGGGGCATCGGTCCTTCCAAGATCAGGTTGTCACTGCCTGCTGCTGCTTCCCAGCCATGACTGGCTGCTTGCAATTGCTCAGTTGAGCTCCTGGTGGGAAGGAGCAATGGAGATGTGCTCACAGAGACAAGCGTTAGTCGCTGGCAGAGGCAGCGGTGCAAATGCTTGCTGCTGGCCGCAGGGACTGGCGTCCTGCTGAGAATTTGGTTGGTGGCATAAGCAGTTTGGGTGCTGACGGAGAGTGCTGATCTCAGCAGAGAAGTGTTAACGCGGTGGGATAGATCTCATGGGAGACCAGCTGTGCAAACCCTGCCTGTGCCCCGTTCCTGGGAGGTGGTGGAAGTTGGCCTTGTGTTGTGGAGCACAATTTCTGCTCCCTTGTGGAGCGGAGCTGAGGAAGGAGCGGTAGCACAGCTGGCTTCAGCCTCTGTTGGGGAGCTGTGAAGAGCAGCTGCTGATGCTGCTTCTGCTCTGTCCGTACTGCCTTCAGGCTTAGCCAGGCCATCTCGTCTCTGCCCAGGGCCCCTGGAAAGCTCAGACGCTGGATTAGGGCACGTGTGGAAGTTGGAGAATTTCATCTGTTGTGCATGGATCGCATTCACTGACGTGTTGGGTGTTACTTTGTAGGTGAACCGATCCCTCCACGAACCCTGACAGAGGCGGGCACGATGGCCTTGTGTTACAGTGCTGCCTGGGATGCCCGTGTTGTCACCAGTGCTTGGTGGGTCTCCCACAACCAGGTGAGGACACTTGTGCATGAGCTTTGCAGACAGAACATCTGAAGGAATTGGTGTGCGACTGCAGACGAAGTGTCTCTGTGTGGGAACTGACGGATGTGGGTGAAACTTTTGTTCTCTGATACCGTTCCTTGTGGGTTCTCCCTGGCTCTGCCGTACTTCGGGCCAGGGGTGGAGGGGTAACCTCTGATATGACATGCACATGACAGAGGAGATGCTGCAGGCTTGGCTTCTTACTAACAGAGGGAAAGGACTTTTACTGAAAACGAAGTTTGTTTTTTTTTCAGTTGGGCTTCTAGCTTGTGTATTAACTTGCTGTGCTTCCAATCAACTCAAGTGTGAGGGTGGAAGATACATTAAACTGAAGGTCGCAGTGCCTTTAGTGTTCTTATTTCCTGAACACCCAGTTCCTCACCCAGGACTTCTAAAATGAAGTGCCAGTAGTGTGTGATTGAATTGAAACATCTTTTAGAAAAATACCCTACAAAGGACAGGAAGAACCCCTTGGAAACGGAGTCCTTCTGCAAACTGTTCCCATAAGTTAAAAATGCAGCTTGCTTGAATGTTGCTTTTGTGGTGCTGTTATTACACATTGCTGGCCTTCTATGGCAGATACTTTTTATAGTATATCATTTTTTAGGTTTCTAAAACTGCACCTACAGGAGAATACCTCACTACTGGAAGCTTCATGATCCGAGGTGAGACACAAAGGAACAGCGTGAATTTGGCTTTAGGCATTTTGTCTGAAGATGCTGTGCTGTCCCGGCGTGGCAGCCACCTGAGCTGCCCCCTCACCGTGGCAGCCAACAGATTCCGCTCTTCCGAAAATCTGTTCTGAGTGGTTTAGATTGAGTATCAGGCAGCTGCAGCAGCATTTCTAGCTGAGGCCCTGGGCAGAAGATCGTTAGCTAAGCTGCTTGAGTTTCTCCTGTTCTCTTGTCATACAAGAGATGGAACAAGCCCCAGTGTAGTTCTTTGGTAGCCTAAAGCCTCTAATAAAAATGAATTTTGAAAATACATCATGTAACATAGCTGTTAAACCTCCTCATGAGAATCTGCCTTTGTTTTTCAGGGAAGAAGAATTTTCTTCCACCTTCATATCTGATGATGGGCTTTAGCTTCTTGTTTAAGGTACTGCTTTCTCTGTGCAGTTCCTGCTGGCTTTTGTAATTTGGTTTGAGCTGTAGGAGGCTTATTTTCTGGTTCTTGCTTATCAGTATATTCCCAATTACTTCTTTTCCCACTGGGATAAATCCCATAAAATGCTACTCGGTGAAAATTACTCTGCTTTCATTTCCATTTTTCCCCAGTTTGCACTGTCTTCATTTAAAACAAACAGACGCTGTGAACATTACTACCTCTGCTATGTTTTTATACCGGCTCGGTTTGAAACATATGCGTGTTTAGGGAGTCTGCTGGTTGTGCAGCTGTGTGAGTCTCCTCACTAGCTGCACCTTCTAGGTTGTCAGACTTGAGTTTAAATGTGCTGGTTTAGTTTTCCTGCCTTTCGAATGGCAAAAAGCGTTCAAAGGGAAAGAATAAAGCTGAGTCAGGTGTTCCGTGAATGGGCTAGCGAACATCACCGGAGCTGGTACTGGCCTAACGTAAAGGCGCCTCTGTTGTCAGGTGGATGAAAGCTGTGTTTGGAGACACCGAGAAGAAAGGAAGATCAAAGTACAGGATGAGGATCTGGAAACGGTTTCCAGCAGTGCCGGTGAACTGGTGTCTGAGGAAGTGGAGCTATTAGGTACGGTGGGTGCGACTGGGGTGCTGGGTGCACTGCTGACAGCCGGGACTGTTCGAGGTTTGGCGGTTAGTTCCCTGCGCTGTGTTATGGGTCAGTTTGGCGTTTCTAACGTGAACTGTGTTTTCCTCACCTGTGTGCCCCAGAAGGAGGAGAAAGCAGCAGCGAAGAGGAAAAAGCAGAGTGTCAGGAAGCACCAGAGGATGTGGAAGCCATGTCTGAGAGTAATCGTGATGAGGGCGTTGCTGACCTTGACCAGGGCAGAGTAAACACACCTCCTGCACCAGAGGGTGACTCTGAAGAGGATGATGGAGAATCTGAAGTGGAACATCCGGAGTCAAAGAGCGAAGTGAAGGAAGAAGAGGTAAATTACCCCGATACAACAATCGACCTGTCGCATCTTCAATCTCAAAGGTAAGTGAAGAAGCAACTGCGCTTATCAGCAATGTGGGCACTTCTGAGGATCTCCGTACTGTTAAAATGCTGCCAGGACAAGGGCTGTGATGAGTTGCCATCACTTCTTTCGATGCTCAGCTCTGCAGGCTGCCAGAGTGCAGGGCAGCAAGCCTGTACTGCGGGAATACTGCCACGCTGTGTACCCTTCCCTGCCATTTCCCTGCACGGCTCTTCTTTGTGGGCTGCTTGCTTTGGACACACACACATGCACACAGGGGTATCTGGCTCTTTTATCGCTGCTATTCCCTGTTTTGGCCTAAGCATCCCTTGACCACCATGCACTGATTTTGCTCCTCAGGAGATGGCTGCCCCCGTTTTCTCTTCAGAGCTGTTCAGACCTGAGAAACTGAGTCATGAGTTGTTTCTGCTCTGCCAAGCCGGTGCTGAGTTACTGCTCTGCATGTGGCTGCGAGATGAGCTCATCTCCCTGTTGTCCCTGGAAATGGCACGCCTTGCAGGGTGCAAGGAGACGGGATGGAGTGGGTGTAAACAGACAGCTCTGCGGGGAATACCACAGCTGAGCGGGGCTGTGTGCATGGGAAGCTGAACATCAGGGGTTCCTTCAGCGCGTACTGTACCCAGGCTGTCTTTGTTGCTTGTTTGTGTGTGTGCATGAGACAAGCTGGCAGAGATCTGAAGACTTGTTTTGTAAACTGAATCCCAGTACCGCTGCCCTTTTCCGTTCACCAAAGCTGGGATTTTCAAGAACTAGAAAGCCGAAAGCAGTGCAACCAAGTTAGCCAATGTCTGAGCTGTGGTGATGTGTCCATGGCTGAGCCGCTCTTCATCCACTGATGAGCTCCATTTTGATCTCCCCACAGATCCCTGCAGAAAATCGTCCCCAAAGAGGAAGAACCCAACTTGGTAAGGTCCCAGCTCAGGTGTTTGGCAAAGGGCAGTGTGAACTGCTGCTGGACATGGTGTGCTCTAACTGCGTTTCACTTCTTAGAGTGACAGCAAGTCCCAGGGGCGAAGGCATCTGTCTGCCAAGGAGAGGAGGTGAGACCCTCTTTGTGTTTGCAGGGAGGAGAACGCCTCCTCCCCATTCCCTCCCCAGGACCTGGGCGCAGGGCATGTCTTGCACCTCTCAGTCTGGGCTGGTCCAGGTCGATTGTCCATCCTGCATTTCCAGTGTGGGTCCTGCCTGTGGGGTGGCGGCTGCTCCTGTCCTTCGGGAGCGCTTGTTGTAACAAACACCCTCCTGGGCTCGAGAGGTTTTACTGAGGAGGGGTTACTTCCAGTGTACGTGCCCCAGGTTCCCCCGTAGCCCCGTGGCAGGGAAGCAGGGCGGTAATGCTGGCAGGAGAGCAGCAGCCTCTCTTGTCGCAACAAGAGGCAGTGTGTCAAGTGATTGTTTTCCTTAGAGAAATGAAGAAAAAGAAGCAGCAAAACGACTCTGAGAACTTGGAGCCGCCCGAAGAGAAGCAGAGAGAGACGGAGACACAGCCTCCCCCTGCTCCTAACACCAATAAGGGTGTGCCGGCCCCTCAGCCCATCAAGCGGGGCCAAAAGGTAGGCAGGGACCACGTTTAACCATGGGTTGAGCCGTTGCCATGTGAAGTGTGGACAGAAATACCAGGCTTCTGTCAGACGTCCGCGGCTGCCTGATAGTTTTAGACTCTTGGTGGTGCTCTTGGTGGTTTCAGGATGATGGTGCTGGTCTGTTAGCGTTGAGCATGCTGTGCTTTCCTCACTGAAACCAGTGTCTCTTGGTTACTGGTGAACTGCTCTGAAAGAGGTTCAGGAGACCTGGAAGGAAAGTGCGTGTGGGGTCAGCATCTAGATGTTTGTCTGTGGATGCAAAACTCTGCAAAAGTAGTTGTTTCTAAAGCTGTTGATGTGTTTTCTTCTGCAGAGTAAAATGAAGAAAATGAAGGAGAAGTACAAGGACCAGGACGAGGAGGACCGGGAGCTGATCATGAAGCTGCTGGGGGTGAGTGAGAGGAGTTCTGCCTCCCCCTGTGGCGCAGTCGCTTGGGTCCTTGGCTCTGACCACCTCTGTGTGTAACCACAGTCTGCAGGGTCAAACAAGGAGGAGAAAGGGAAAAAAGGGAAAAAGGGGAAGACAAAAGAAGAGCCAGCGAAGAAGCAACAGCAGAAACCCAAGGCTGCGCGTCGTGGTGCTGGAGGGGGCAAGGAGACGCTCCCATCAGGAGTCCTGCTGCACGATTTGCAGGACCCAGCCCTGGAGGAGCCGCAGGATGAGAAGGTCAGCAGCTCGCCTCTCCTCTCCTTTCCTGTCCACGCGTCTGTCCCTTCTCACCCTCTGCTATGGCTCTGCTGGCACTGTGTAGCTCTGTTCTGCCAGGCAGGCTGAGCAGCTCTTGCTGGTTTTGGGGCACTGTGGAGAAGACTGTGCCTAATGCTGTGACTCTGGGAGCCCATTGGTTTCAAGAAGCAGCAAAAAACCCCGCAGCAATCTATGTGCACACTGCGTTCCCAGCGCAGCCAGGACGAGGGCTTGGAGGAGTACCGAGCCTTGCCAGGCTGCCGAGGATCCAGTTAAGTCAATACCTCCCACTCGGTGCAGCTGAAATGTAGCTGAGCGCTCTCCAGATCTGTTGTTGCGAGTCAGTATCTCTGACTCACAGCCCATCTCTCTCCTCCCAGCTTGGCGTGTGCCAAGCAAATTAGAGTTTTGAAAGAAATATTCCTCCCCTCACCCACATAAAAGTGCTCTTCTTACCTTTGCTTTAAAATAAGTTAAATTCTCTTTACAGTGAGAATGTGGCTTTCTGTGTACTGCTGATAAAAGAATTTATTTTCTCCAGGGGCTGGGGGAGAAAAAAGCAGTCGTGTGCTCATTTCAGCTCTGATGTCTCCTTTGTTTGTGTGTACAGGAGGAGCAAGACCAGGATCAGCCGGGAGTTGAGGTAAATGCTCGTCTTTGCAACTCCGATAAGTGCTGAGGAGAAGGCTTTATTCCTGCTCCAGGCTGGCGGGCCCCGCTGCAGCGCGCAGCCCCCTGTGAGCAGGACCAGGGGCACGGGCTTTCAACGGGCTGGGTCATGTCTGAGCCCTCCACGAGGCTGTGGCTCTGCTCCCCTTCTTGCCCGCGACTGTTTGAATCCAGCTGTCTTGTATTTTTAAAAGAACGTAACCTCTTCTTTCTTCCTACCCTGCTTGTCACGTACATCCCGTATAGAAAGTAGGGACTGGCTAAATTGAAGTTTGTCCCTTGCCTTTGCCTCTGGAGGTCTTTGCACCCCCCCAGTAACGGTGGCTCTGGGCTGGAGGATGGCACAATACGATGCAGTGCAAGTTGCTCTTTAGTTTACAGGTTTATTTACATATAAAATTGCTTCAAAGTTTTCTATGATTACAGGCTGTGGGTGTTGCCCAAGGCTGGAAATAAATAGATTTCTTTAAATTCTTTAATGAAGGAGAATAACGGTTGTCTGGAGGGGGAAGCTTTTGGTGACCTTTTTGGTGACCCTGTGAAGTTGTAATTACATTTGGCGGTCCCGTTTGGGTCATTCAAAACTAAATCCATCCTGTTTGGAATTTTAGTAATCAAAGATGGTCAGTAATGACTCATGGCTTGGTAATTCAATGCCAGTGAAGTGAGCGATAAAGCTAAATTTTGTATGTTTCGGTAACCCCGTCACGAGATCTGACACGGTACCTGTGGGATTGCAGCTGCTGTGGTAGTTCAGCTGGAAGGGGAGACCCTTCAGCCTCTGCCCCCAGTGAAACCGGTAGTTAGGGGTTTGAGAGGCGCTGTCTGGTTTCACCGCGAAGCTCCTTTGCCCGTTCAGGAAGGCGAGGCGTTGCTGGACTCCCTGACTGGTCAGCCACACCCCGAGGATATTCTGCTCTTCGCTGTTCCCATCTGTGCTCCCTACACGGCCATGACGAACTACAAGTAAGTTGTGGCACGTTCTGTGGGAAGGGTCTGGCGGCAGCCTGCGCCGGCCGAGGGGAGCCCGCGTACTACTTACAGAAACCTTTTCTTTTGAAAGGTATAAAGTCAAGCTCACTCCAGGAACCCAAAAGAAGGGAAAAGGTACTGCATAGCGCTTGAATCCTTTTCAGTGCTCTACCTATTGAAGCCAGCGTGTTTTTACATACTGTTTAAATCTTCCCTGTGTTTTTACAGCTGCAAAGATCGCCTTGCATAATTTTATGCAATCCAAAGAAGCTAGTGCAAGAGAAAAAGACCTGTTCCGCAGTGTAAAGGTGACTAGTTCTTCTACATCGTTTCTCTTGTACAAAAGTAACGGCAGCAGCAAAATGTCCACTAGTGCCATTTTGGGGGTAAATACTTCCAAAACCAAGTGCGCTATTGCTTTTTTTTAGCAGTGTTGTGTTTGTCAGTACTGCTGGGGAAGATGTACTGCTTAGGCTGGAAAAATCATTAGAAATCGAGCCTCACCTATAGCATTGGGCCTTAGGTTTCGCTATTGTGTCTCTCTTGGTCTGAAGTAACGTATCTGACAAAAGCAGCATCTTCCAAAAAGTCCTCTAGTTTTGGGAGGGGAAATTCCCACTCCCGCTGGCGGTGTGTGGGAGGGCAGGTACTTGCACTGGGAGTTCAGCTGGGCTCGGGTGGGAGGCAGCGTCCCGCTGTGCCGCTCACGGCGGGCTTTCGCCCCTCTCCCCCGGCAAGGTGCTTACCACGGGCCGGGTGAACGTGTCATCTCTCTGCTCAGGCAGGTCTTAGCCCACCCGGGGCAGTTTTCTTCTCTCATGCCATTTCCTTCATTTCCTTTTCAAACTGGCACCGTCAGCCTGCGCACTCCAGTACCGGCCACCCGGAGAGGGCTGGTTTCTTGCCGTGCTCCTCTCCTGTGGCTCCGTCAGCCGTTTGCACCACAGCCGCCTCGCTCCTCCCGCACTGCCTGCTGCGGCTTTCAGTCCTCGGGTGTTTGTTTCTCATTTCACGGCAGTGATCCCCGTTAATCAGGCAGCCCAGACTGCTCTGTGACAGGCGCTTGTTGGCCTGTAATAGTTCACTGATCAGAAACATTGAATAGCAGCAGACTTAACGTTGACTTCTTTGTGGCACTCTGCTAGAAAAACACAATTAATGGTTAATGACCTTGAAGCGAACAGGTACTGCCCAGGGAATTGCTGGCCCAGCCAGCCCATCCAAATGGAGCTGATGTGTGGAAGCTGCACAGAAAACCATTAAGTCAGTCTTTCATTAATAAAACGTTGCACGAGAGCAGAAGCCTGACATCAGCCTTATTTTCTTTGGGGGAAATCTGGCAGGAACGGGCACATCAGCTCCTGCCAGCAGACTGGGAAGCACTAGCAGGGGTGAGGAAGATGTTCGTAAATGCTTTTCTGCTGTGTTCAATTTCTCATCTTTAATGTTTTGTAGGATACCGATTTGTCAAGAAATATTCCTGGTAAAGTGAAAGTGTCTGCACCTCATCTCCTGAACAAGAAAAAGAAGTGATTCTGTGCTCGAGTTTCTCACCACCAAACTGCCATCCGAATCCAGCACCTGCAGATGGGACAGACAGACCGACCTACCTGGACTGCTGTTGACTGAATTTAGCTTCCATGGTAGCTGGCAGACGAGGACCGGTTCCTGCATCGTGGTTTAGATGGACTCTAACAACTCGATACAAATAGCGTAAAGATATGCAAGTAAATTGCTGGCATTTGGTCAGTGACGTGATCTCGCGCTGTTCGTTCTCGAATGCTTTGAATGTTCCTTCCCCACGCTGCTGGGCAAAGGCGTGCCTGAATTTGCTGCAGCAAAACTCTGTGATGTTGTTTCTTCCCAATACCTGCCGCTTTCCCCTGAAGGGGACTGGCGTTTCTAGTAGGAGAGTTTCAGTGCAAAATGCTGCATTTAAGAAAAGGCAGAATTTTATTTTTCCCAAAATATGCCATCAGCTGTGAGGAGATGGAAGGTGCAGTTCCAGCTCTAGCCCTCCGGTGCGCAGCCGAATTGTGCTGCGTAATCCTTACCCCTGTAGGAGCACGCAGGGAAGAAGAGCCGGAGCTTGAGAGTCAGAATAAACCCCCGTGTGCTGTATCGGCACGCCCGAGGTGAACCCACAGCTCAGCTCTGACGGTCGGCACCACCCTGAGCGCTTACTCAAGCCATAGCTAACGCTTACAAAAGAAACCGGCGCAGGAATTACAGTACAGGAATTATTTTGTTGTAGAAGTCGAAGTTTTTAATTTTTTTTTTTTTGAGGACAGCTCAAACATGATTTCACCCCTTCCCCACAGCGGCACAGCCTGTTCCTTGTCCCCGATGTCACCTGCTGGTGATGGAGCTGAGCAAAGGCAGGCACCGACCCATCCCACGGCCACTTTCGGTGCACCTCCACCAAGCTGAAGTCCCTCAGGCTGTTCCAGCTGTAGGTGAGCTCCACAGGTTACTGACACAGCTGATAACAGGCTCAAGCACTTTCAGTTACACTTCTCAGGGCAGAATATCTGCTACCTAAGGTTCACAACTGAAGTTCCACAACATAAAGAGTTCCAAAAAAACAAACTACAAACAAGCAGAGAGTAGTGGTGCTTTAACATCTGAAGGTTTACGACAGTTTACCAACTCTGACAATGTACAATTTCCAAATCCCATTTCTCTGACCTTAAGCATTTGTGGCAAAATGTTAAGCAGTTAGTTTCCTAAGGCTGTAGACTAAACCAGGACTGCTCACCCATCACAGCAATCTTCAGCCTAGACTAAAGCAACATGCCTCTTCAACAGTCGTGGCGTGCCTCAGTATTTCCTGCGCAGCCACTGAAGTCCCCAGGTCCCTGACTAGGGACTCCGTAACAAGTATTTCCACACACGCACACCCCGTCCTCTCGCTTGGGGCTGGCCCTCACACGTACTTCAAGGTGGACAAACCCAGAACTAATTTTAGCTTAAGCACAGGATACATCTCCACTTGCATTAAATACATTTATTGCAAACATCTTTACACAAAAATAGGTTCTCTCTAGGCCATTCACATGCAACTTAAAGGCAAGAAGCAACTACCTACAACTATAGGGATATTTAACCTATACAAGTTTAATGTTTGCCACACTTGGTAAAATTATTACATCTTCTTAGAACTGCTCGTCCATGCACAGCTCGTTCAGGGATGCCTGCAGCGGGCTCAGGAGCCCGAGGTGTTGTTGCTTCCAAACCGCTGATTGACGCTGTGCAGCAAGTGCTTGGGGAGGCAATTCCAGGAACTGGCCAGCATCTCCTTAAAGCAAATGACTGCTTCGAGACACAGCCTTGGGGAGAGGGAACACGGCCGGCGTTAGCACGGTTTTGAGCAAGGGCTGCAAGGTAAGCTCATTCTTTACAGCCATTTAGCGAGGGCTTGTTCTCATAGTCAGTGCCAAATGCGTGCTTCTGACAGGAATGTCGCTCTATCCTCTCATAATTGGCTGCTGTTTTTTTAGCATTCTTTAGGGGAAAAATGTTTTCAAGTATTTTAGGAACATAAGAAACAGGTCTGGCGGTAACCCTGCACTAGTCTTAGATGGAGACACGACAGTTTAACGTTGAAGTCTTGCTTTCTTACCTGACAAGAGATCTTGGTTGTAGAGAAAACACAAGTATTTCGTTACTGTGAGCCTGGGGGGGAGGAGAGAGGGAGAGAGAGCAGCAGTTTGGTTATGTGGAGTCACATCATTACAGCAGGAGCCAAACCAGCCAAGGCTCACGCGAACGGCCCATGGAAAGAACGCAAATGGCACGGCTCTGGGGGCTGGAGAGGCTGACGGTGGGGAGCAGAGTGGACTTCACATAAATCACAAAGGCAGCAGACAAGCTGAATGCAGAATTGCTCTCCAAAGCTTACAATGGGGAAGTTATGGGCCCTCAGGGAACTGCAGGTGAATCAGGAAACAGATCTAGTGCCACCCCCTACAAACAGCTGGAGGGGAACGGGCGCGCGAAGTGGCCAGGCTCACACGCTCTCCCTGCGCAGCAGCTCCTGTTGCTGTCAGACAGGGGACCGGGCTAGTGGAGCCCTGGAGGGCTGGACGCTGCAGTCAGCGTGGGTGCGTAAGGGGGGCCCTGTGCGCCCCGTGTCCCAGCTCTGACCCTGGCCCACACCTGTGCTCGGGGAGGGGGGAGAAAAGGACCATCACCTGGCAGAACTTCCAAGTCTTCAGGGATCTGCACTGAGGAACTTCAGGCACAGGGACTGTATCAGGCTCAGCAGTCCATGTTTTTTGCGTTTGTTTTTGGTTTTGTTTTTTTTAAATGGTTATGCCTGCTCCTTGAATGCACATACAACGTATTATCTGCCAGAGCTGAGCTGCTGGTGCATAAAGAAGTGTTGCCCCGCTCTGGTTTGCCACTCGCTCGTTCCAGCTGACACCCACTGGTCCTTACACTAGAAGGTGCTTCCTCCCGGTCACCCTTTCCAGCCCACTGGTGTTTTTACAGACCTTGGGACACCCCCGCCCCGGCTGAAGAGCCCCTCTCTGCTCAGCCTGTTCTCACCAGGCATCACAGGGAAGAAATTACTTTGGGGGGGGCTCCCTGAAAACACCCCCCTGAGCAGCACAGGGCAAAGCTAAAGAAGTAGTTGGGAGAGAACAGGCTCCAAGCGAAACACATGCGTGAGGGAAAGTAAGCCATAGTTAGTTTAAGACTTATTTCATAGTCATGAATAATGACCTCGTTTCCAGAAAAGCAGCAAAACATTTCCCCTTCAAGGTTTGTTTATGCACCTTTGTCAGTCCTCATGCAATCACGCTGCCGACTACAAGCGTTTCACACTTGCTGGAGTAGTAAGACACCACGGCTCCTGCGGGAAGAGCCGGGCTGCACAGGAAAGGAAAGCTCGAAATAAACTTACAGCTTTAGAATGGGCAAGTAAGTTGTTGGCACAGCCCCCAAAGACGATCACCTCTCCCTCTTCGCTTGCACAAGCGGTATGCCACAACCTAGAAACAGAAGTCAGCACTGCATTAAACCAAAAAACACCCCACCCAATAATGCATGTTTAGGATTTGTATTTGAAGTTAACACATGCAAGTTTGCCCTTCCACCAGTACGCTGTAGACGTGACTAATTCAACAGTAGTTTATGTTCAGAGAAAGAAAACTGGTCAGCAAACCATGGGCTGTGTAAGGAGTGCTGGTTCGAGCAGGGCTGCGGAGCGGCGGGGCTCAGCGGCACGCTGCCTGCAAGTGCAGGCTTGTGCGAAACCACCGTCCTGTCGCTTCTGGAGGACGGCTGCAGTGATCTGCTTGCACAAACGTTATTGTCATGGCCCTCTTGAGTCAAAAGACTGAACGAACACAGCCAGTCAGATTTCGTACTGCTCTCCTAAGACTTGGGGAAACACCTCATCTCACTCGGGCGTTCAGCAACAACAGGTCACTGTCCTGCTGCTCCAAAGGGGGGAAAACCGGGTGGGGGCAGCGGCTCAGCCTTGTGAAAACAGACCCCCCCTCCTCCCCACCAGCAGCAAGCGCAGGGCCAAAGGGGGCAGGCCAGGAAGCATCGCTGCTTTAACTCGTTTAACCTCGGATCAGAACACTTCCCCAAACAAGATGGATCGCAGTAACTCACGTGACACGAGTGTTTTCAATGCCATATACATGCATCACAGTAGTTTTGATGCTTTTAAATTGCAGGTCATCATCTCTAATTTACTCAGCAGGAAGACAAAAATACCCGGGGTGTGCACAGGATTAGCCACCAGCGAGGATGCTCAAAGCAGTGACAGCTGCCTGTGTCCAGTTTGCTGGCAGAGCAAGAACACGCAGGTTCCAGTTAGCTCTTGTGCTGGCACTCGCAGCTCAGGCACCTCTGCAGCCAGGAGATCAAAGCCTAAACCCCCGTGTTTCCTGCTGTTTCACAAACATTGAGCTGTACGATACCGCCAGCGCCAGTCCTACAGCGGTATTCAAATTGCATTTTGCGTGCACATTCAATACACCTGCATTCCTGGCATAGAAGCTAGCATCTGTATCGTTAAGAAAAATGAGCACTGTAAAGAGGAACGCGTGTCCTCTCTCTGACAGCCAACATGAAAAGCTTCCTCACTCTTTTTAGTAGGTTTCCAGGGAAGTGTCTACCATACCTTGGTTTTTCAGAATAGTTATGCTCAAACTGTATCCACTCGTTCTTGCTGATACAATAAATCCAAGCATCACCTGAAAACAAGCAAAACCCCAAATACAAACAGTATTGTTAGTTCTTTCACGTTTGCTGCAATACACATGTACTCTGGTGTAACACAGTCCATTTTTGTTCTTAAATAAATCAAGTTTTTTAGGAAAAACTCTATGAAACTTTGGGCTGGCTATTTGAAAACAGGCGGAAGGGAAAGACGGAGAACTCTAACGCTCTTACGAATTGCAATTTGCATTAGATATATTTTTAGAGCAGATTAATTTCTATAAATAATAGTGTCTCCACATACTCGGTGACTCCTACTCTGTGAAATTAGCTGTGGACCATAAGGAGTTAGATCACAAGTGCATGGAAGGAATTTAGGAAGAATGTAAGGTGACTAGGCAGTAACTCAAGCTTCTGTGCACAACTGTTTAAGAACACAAAGACAACACAAAATCCTTTTGGAATGACTTACTTAATGGCTGCTTGTCAGTGGTGAATCCTCCAAAGAGAAAGAGGTGATCTGAGGAAATTGGTGTTAAAGAATGCCACGATCGGCCGACTGGGCAAATGCCTTGCGCGATTCTGTGTTTCAATAAAAGCACCATAAATTACACATGTGCTACAATAAAATACTGCTGGTCTCTTCTGCTCTGATTATTTTTCAGTATTTGAAGGATGCAGCTTCATACTGCACATAGCTCATGACCCAACAGCAAGTTTAGTTTCTTTAAGAATTTTACTCGTATCAATACTTAAAGAAGCCAGACAGCAAGAGATCGGGAGGATGAGTTCTACCTGAGTTTGTTTACTTGCTGGAGTTTACCAAGTTTCACTAGAATGATTAGACGTGAATAAAAATGGCACCTTCCTATTGCTTTACAAACAAAGGAACTCAAGTTTTAGTACCTACATTTCATTCCACTCCCACGTATCCAAATTCAGATAGTAAAGATCGTTCATTCTGGACTCCTACAATAAAGCAGACCATGGTTGAAATACTCCGTTTAGGTTTCAGTAACACATCGTTAAACTGGGCTGGGGCTTACTCTGTATCTGCCACCAAACACGTAGCCTCTGTTCCCAACTGTAGCACAGGCGTGAGCTGCTCGCGGTGACGGAGTTTTACCCTGGGAAAAGAAAATGTGACATAAGAAGGTAAGTTTGATACAATAACAAAAAGAAAGAAAATGTCATTTCACCAGAAACCTGCAGTAGATCAAGCGAAGAGGAGCTGGGCTGAAGGTGCCCGTCACGCACACGAAGCAGCACGGCTACGGCCGCCCCAGGCACCCTGGGAGGCGTGGGGCACGGCAGGGCAGGGGCCCGGCTCCTCTCAGCCCTCCCAGGAGAGCTCACCTGACACCGCACTCAAGGCAAAGCAAGGTCTCGCAGTTCCACAAATCACTCACCCGAGGAGATGAAAGGCTGAACTAAAGTCAGATTTAAGGCCAACAAGGAATAGAGAGTGAAAAAACATCCAGTAAGTCATTCTGTGTGCAGAAACTTGCTTTTTTTGATGGATGGAAGACCAGAAAACTCATTAAAAATGGGATTTTTTTTTCCCCTCTTTAAGTGTCAAGGTATAAATTTTGCTCTTAGAAGAGGGTTCAGACAGTGACGGAAGACCTCAGACTGTAAATGAGACAGTGACAATAAATCATTAAACAGTATTTTTCTTGAGTCACTTCTGAAATATTTGAGATTTGTATTAGTAAGACAAAGCAATTCTTTGGTAATCTGAATAAGGATTATCTCAAATACTTATCTCAAATTTAATTTCCTCCAATTCTGTGGCAATATCACTCCAGTTGCCTGTTCCTGAATACTTCTGGGACACTTCAAATGGTGTATATTTGCCATTACAGAATGTTCTGTTTTGTTTTGACCACAATTCAGCACCCAAGTGAAATGTACCAAACCATCACACTATGGTGAGGATGACAGGAAACCATACATTTCGTTTTCCTGAGCTCCCCATGAGCACAATGCCACTGAAGCATGAAAGAAAGCAAGTCAACAGGAAAAAAGATGAAGAGAGAAAACAGATCAAAATAAAAAGCAAGTTTCCCATTTTGGGGGAGGAGAGAGGATGGTTTAAATTCAGTTTAAATGGCCTCAAGAATGCTACTGAATAGGCAGCAGGTAATTTTTATTTTGAGGGGATGTTTCCAAGGCTAGTTCTACCAACAGTGTTTCAAACCTCTCTCGTAACAGTCCTTCCCCTAGAAGCATGTTGTAGGTAAGGCTGCAAACGCACGCTAATGACACCTCACGGAGTCCATATATAGGAGAGAAATTAACAGTCCCAGTTCGCTGGCAAGAGAGCAAGGTGCGGGGAATTAAGACAGCTCGCTCAGGAAGCGCGAGAAGGGAGGAGAGCCCTGGTCACACAGTCCTAAGCTTTAGCTCCTGGCCAGGTTTCCTCCCCTGGTTGGATCAGACAGGCTGCATGTCCCAGGAGAGGAGCCAGAACAGCAGGAACCAGCAGTGCTTCCCGCCCGCCACAGCTACAGCGAGCGGCCCGTGATTCATCCCACGGAGAAAACAAACTTAGCAAACACCAGTGAGAGAAGATCAGCTCCACACGGTCCATTTGTGGAGTCCCAGCCTCATGACCCTGCAAGGCATTTCTCACGTCCTCCTGCTAGCTAGCACTAGGTACTTCAGAGAGCTCTTCCATCTTTTCTAACTCCTGGCATTTAGGGACTGGTTTACATCCCGAAGAAGGCAGGATCACAGAGCACCTGACACCTAAGCACTTGCCAGTTAAAGACTGGTGACAAGGCTGCAGGGTGGAGCAGGAAAGTAGAAAAATGTATTTTGGGTGAATTTCCGTGCTTCTTGCTTGCAAACAGTTAACCACATCTTCTAAAATAACACCAGGGAGGTACAGACTAGAGATACAGCCCAGGAGATACAACAGGTTAAGACAGCTTCACGCTGCAAGTTACCCAAGCACACAGCCAGGCACTCAGAACATCTGCGGCCCAAAGCCACTGCTGCTGGGACAGGCCACGAGTAACCCCGCACAGCGGCCGTTTTATCAGCCCCCTCTTCTAACTTGACACAAATTAAAGCAGTGAACCCAGGCCTAACAGAGTCATCCTTATTTTCACAGGATGCTACAAGAGATATGGCACACAGTGCACATATTTCTTAAGAGCTGTAACTTAAAATAACTGACATAAGACTAATAATTACCGTAGTTATAGGCTGGCTCCAAGTAAAAGTTTCAGTGTCCAGAACATGCACGTGGTCGTTCCACCCTCTAGGAAGACCTGAATTCTTTAAAAATATTCAATAAGCAACAATTTTTAATAAGCACTAATTAAATATTGAAGTTTAAACAGAAATTACTTCCAGGTTTACTTACCCAAAAAGAGGTTTCATCAAATTCAAAAGTTCCCCGTTGTTTCCCTTCAGGAAAATAACCATAGCCTCCAAAAAATATTAGCCTGAAACAAAATGTACATCAAGATCTGTTAGAAATGCTAGCACATCTGTTGCCACAAATTAAAGTTCTGTAAAGGCTGTGCTCAAACAGAAGACAGGAGAACCAGGGAAGCTCCTTTGGCTTCATTACTTCCAATATGTCTACAGTGCAAGTTTGCCAGGTGCGGAGCCCTGTTTCTTGCCTAATCGACCCTACCACCCACATTAAATCCCTCTGTAGCTATTTCCCAGGCCTCAGGCTTCCAAGCCTTGCTCCGGTTCCAAATGTGCGAGCCTACCAGGCCTGCTGCCTGGTCGCTGCGCTTCAGCCTTTGTTATCAGAGCTCCCACACAGCGGCCACAGGTGTTTATTCCTGCAGTCTCCTGTCTCCACCCTTTCCAAGCCCTCTGCCCGTTTTCCCTGAGCCCGAAATGTTCACAGACACTCCTGTAAGCAGCGAAGGGAAAGCATTACAGCTTGGGCACGGTCACTGTGGAGCTGTGCGCTAGGCAAGGCAGGGCAGGAGGAGACCAAGGGACACTACGTGCCACAGACCCTCTACCAATGAAGCGGCCTGGAAAGTTTTTGGTTTTGGGGGAGGAAGGCATTTTCCTTTGTACTTGCTGCATTTTGTTTCAAAGCCTGAAGAACAGTTACTATGAGCAGTCACTCATCTGTTTTTACTGTTCTTTTTGGTTTTTAAAATGTAATTTACCTTTAAGTTTTATGTTTGGATTTTAGGATATATTAGAAACCAATGGCATGGTTTTGCCAGAAATTCTTATTGAATTATGAAGTAACAGAAAACAATCTACACCACCTAACTAAACAACCACAACTCCAGTCTTGCACAGATTCACATCTAAACTGATCACATCAAGTATCATAACCGTAAGCTTTCTCTCCACGTCAAGAATCTGAAAACTGGCACCACAGGCAATTTCCTCTCTTTCATGAGTCTCTGCAGCAAATCCCACAGCAAATACCGTAACAGTGAGCTTTCTCTCCACGTAATGGACAAAGCAGCACAGCCATCTGTAGCGTTATACACCAAAATCACCATACACGGTTCAAAAGGACATACTGCACCCCAGATTTCCTCTGCCTCAGTAGAGCCAGAGGCGATACAGTCAAGACCAGTTGTGCTAACAGGCAGAAGATGGCTGTTCTGTCCAGGTAAGGTTTTGTAGGCAACAGCTTAAACCCCTACCCTGATATGACAAGACAGTAAGAGCCTGTAACCCTTGCCAGCTGTGACCAAAGAAGAACGAGAGGCCCTGATCGTCACCTCGCACCAGACCTCCTCAGCGCCTGGCATCACGTACCCCAACACCACTGCCTATACCGGGCACCTGGCCTGCAGAGAGAGCCCTGCTCTGCAGGGATCGGCCCTTCCAGCTTCTCCTGCAAGGGGACAATTCCGGCCCTGTGAGCTGTCACCTGTGCCAGAGCATTTTGGAGTTCTGTTCTCTGGAAGCCAGGAACCCTCTGAGAAACCAGCCCTGGGTAGATGCTCCAAGAAGAGACCCAAAAGCCCCTGACCTTCCCTGAGATAATTCATTTCCATCCCCAGCCTCCTGAGCAGCTGGGATACAGCAAGCCTGTGGAAGCAGGAAACCACCTACCTACAAGAGGGGCTTTCCTCAGCCTATTCTCCAGTGCCAGAAGGCTGGAACAATCTCACCACACAGCTCCCTGCTTAGGGGACTAGCACTACACTAACTGAACGGGGGAGGAGGGGGCAAGGCAACAACGTTTTGCACGTCAGCTCATCTGGCTCCAACACCTTCTCCTTGTCTTCCTCATCTTTTCCAAGGTTTGCAATGCCAAAAGGCCTTCTGGCATCTCTGGGACGCTATCCCAACATTTTAAATCAGATAACATTAACCACAGTTCATCTAACACATTCCTTGTTTTGTGCAACCAGCACAAAACACACCGAATTAAGCATGTGCATCGCTGAAAAAGCCACATGCAATTTTAAGATTAAAATGGCTTCCTGCTCTTCCACTATCAAAGAAACGCAAGCTGTCCCACAAGACGTGACCAAAAGACTGCATTTTGCGTGACACAGGGAATCCTAGAACAGGCTTCTGTGAAGCAATTCTATGCAATTGCCAAGAGGAATGACGCTGATACAAGAAACCACGATGCAGTGTCTTTAAAGTGATGTATTGAGAACGCACCGTGGAAGATTTGTCTGTAATGAGCCTACATTTTGGATTGTGACTCACACAGATACTTTGCAGCTTACATATACCCAAATTGGGAGTGAGATTTTTTGCTTATCAACCGTTGAAGGACAGAACAATTCTAAAAGGCTGGCTGGGGAGGGGAAGAAATCCAACATCTTCCTGAAGCACATATGTGCTGCAGACAAGAAGTCCTTCTGCAGCTCTTGTTCAAACAAAAAGACACAACAATGACACGGCTAAGAGTGATTAAAAGCAAACACACGCGCAAGGACAGCTGTGCTGACTTCGTTGCTGGAGCCTTACTTGTTTTTGTAAACCCAAACGCCAAGTTTGTCCTTTGATGAAGGGGGTACCCCCTGACACTCTACTCTGACCCACTGCAGCACTTTGTCCGTGGATCTGGAATTTAACATGTAGAACTGTAGAAAATAAAAAGATTTTTTTTACCCACACAGTTAGCTTAAAGCTTAAGTCTGACTGATGTTAAAATATTAACTTTTAATTAGCATGTATTGGTATAGAAATAAATTAAAAGTTCTTTTCCCAGCTGCGCAGAGCACTGACAATGTTTGGAACAAAATACGGATCCAAAGATCCTCATCTTGTTGCAGACTCAAGCCCCAAACACTTTTTTACAAAAGTAACAGGACTATGGATATTGGGTTGTACCATCCAAAAACTGACATGGGATACAATGAAGGTGTGTACAAAGTAGCAATCATCTTACAATAAAAAAAAAAAAAAGTTAAAAAAAAAAAAGTGTTTTTTTACGATATCATCCCTTCTCTGTGTGTCACATCATTTTACGTGGAGAAAAATAGCTGATACACATATATAAACTAACTGAAATGTAAGAATACCACAGCAGGAAGGAAGCAAGTCATACTTTACAAACGTAGTTTGTTTCAGACTATTTGCAATCATTGCATCAAGCTACTTTCAGTTTGTATTTAAGAGCGAGGCCAAAAAAACTGTTTAATTTAAATCACACTTGCAGAACCTCAGAAAATATTATCAGAGACTCCAGAGAAGAATAACATTTCAAACAACTACAGAGCAGTTATAAATCACCTCCTGATATTATTTCAGTGAACTCTGGAAACTCCCATCTTTCAAAAGAAGCAGACTCAAAAGCACCAACGCAATACAATTTATAGGGTGAATTGCTCAAGAACAACTGCAACCAAAACAAGTAATAGGTCATGGTGTTTCTTCAGTGGTGTAAAGCTACCAGAGTACAATCATCATGTGAAATGATGCAGAGCTGAAGGCTGACCCGTTTTACAAATGTCACATTATCTGACCTGTTGCAGAGAAATTAATACACTGAACCGGTAAAAGTCAGCCAGCTAATCACCTGCAAGGAAAAAAAATCCAAGCGGCAAGCACTGTATTTTGTTATTCAAAACCTCTCAGGCAAGCACAAAAAGAACACGGCTTCAATTAGTTCACATCTGGGGAAGCCGCTGACAGGATGAGAAAGCTGGTTATCTGCTTCCAAGAACTAGAGAAACAGCCAGTAGATGAAAATACTATGCTGCAGAAGCCACGGAGGACACAGTGACTTGATACACGTTCAGCATCCCCAGTTATTAACATTTAAGCTCTGCAGCAAGATCCAACTTGCCCAGTCATTCAGAAGAAAAAGCTTCCTTGATTTGTTAAGATTATACATTTCTTGCTTTGGAGGGATTTTAATTAACTGAAAAGGCCACTTCTTGTTTATAAAAAATGGGAACAAAAGCTAATGAGGGGAAGCTTATTAGGGGAAGCTCCTATTTGTGAGGAGGGGTTTACCTTTAAATTACTGACCTTGTTTGTATTGCCACGTGCATGATGTCCTCCAAATAGGTACACCACCCTGTCTACACACACGGCACAACTTCCAGACATGGAAGGTGGAACATCTCCCTCTGTTTTACTCTTCTTCCTAGAAGCACAGTTCAAAATATTTCATCTGATAAAAATGAACAGTATGATTTTATCTGCAGTGGAATTTTATAACACTACCAGTATGTTTTTAATTACAATAGCTGATTGTGGACCACTCAGTTATGAGTTCTTCACACCCTTGCAGGTTTAACAATTTACAGCACTAACCTGGTATGACGGAAGGGGGTGGGGAAAAGACAATTTAATTAATACATGTTTTGTGGGGGAGGAATCCCGTCTGCCCAGTCCAGGAGTTTGGTATGCCCTTCACGTTCAAAATCCCAGAAAGATCCTCAGGCAAAGAGGATGCACGTGTCTAAACTGAAGGTTTCTATTTTGCTACTGGATTTTTAATGTTTGTAAACATTACAACCACAAAGATGAGCTTCCTGCCCATGTCCAAGGCTCTCCCGAACCACAATGAGGACTGGAAGCACTGCTGAAACTGCACTTTCTGCAAAGCGCTGAGGGGACTTGGCTTCGCAGCTAGCTGCGGAGTTGGAGCACTGCATTCCCTTCTCTTGCACTATCAGGCACGCGGGTTTCGCACAACTTCCAGGCTCCCAATGATCTAAGATGACACAGTCGTTTCTTTGGCTGCATCAACATTTAAGAACAACTTCGTAAAAGCACAACAAATAAAAAACTCAGTACGGGTTCCATCACCAATGTACCACTGTAATCAAAAGTGGTACAAATACAATTTTCAGGTGCTGTATCCTATACCAGGCATCCCAAAACACTTCACACTGTTGATCACATGCTCCTGTCCAAGCTGCCTGTCCAAGCTGCCTTTTCTACTTCACCCTGTGAAAACATATTTGTTGTTTTCACAGAAAAAAAAAATTGCAAATATTTTACACGTTTATGCAACAGTTTGATAGGTGGGAACAGAGAGATCAGGGAATTCTCTCTCTGTTCACAGACCCTCAGCATGCTTTCTATACCAATTTAAGAATTTACCTTTTTTTCCCCCCCAAAAAACAACAATTAAGTTAATTATTTACTGTACCATCTTCCAGTCTCCATGTTGTAGATCCATATTTCATCTCTAGGCAGATAGAAGTCATAAAATCCCCTAACTTGGGCATTCTGCAGAACAGGTCAGGAAAGAAAAAGCAACATTAGAAGGATGCTTGACATACTGAATTACAGACTCCTGTGAATGTTTACACCCCCTCAAAAATCTAATCACGGAACAGAAAACAGCAGGAGCAGCGCTTGCTGCAATCCTGTGCCTCTCACCTGCACAGCAGCCCTCGGAGTGCAGGTATTAGCCTATTTTAGCTTCTGCTGGGGACCAGACAAGCTCCCAGCAGAGCCACAGACTGGGGTAAATGGAAGTTAAACCTCCTTTTCATAGCTCAAGCAGGATATCTAAAGTGCATAAATGAGCCAAAATTTCCTTTTTAGTTCCCCCATCCCCCATGACACCACCAGAACAATACACCAAAGCTTTCTCTTGAGCTACCAATTTATTTACCAAGTTCACTGACAATTTATCTTCATTCCTGTCAAAATTGTAAAAGGACTTGGTTCTGCTTGCGGTACACGCACACCTCAGCGCGATAAATAATCAACCCATGATCATCAACATGCAATATATAGTTGTGCTGATAATGCTGGAAATAGAAGCACCGTTTTGCACAGTGTGCACTTCAAATCAGACAGTATTTCCTTCTCTTCCAACAGACACGTGAGTTAACAAAGGCAGACAACACCCTGCATCCCACAAAAGTTATCTGTTTGCCAAGATCTGCATTTAACACTCATGATTTATTTCAATATTTCAAAACTCTTAAATGTCATATTCTACTTCGATAACTGGAGCTTTTCTTTTCTGGAGGAGGGATAATTTTCCAGAGTCACTCCCAAACTAGTGGGACGTAATTACCAGCACCACGGGTGGCAGAAGGCTTACTTAACAAGGAGAACAGCGTACCTTATAGCCTCCCCAGACATACATGCAGCGTCCATCAGTGACTGCCACGTGCCCGCTGCGCTCAGCAGGGCTGTCATTCTCCAGCTGCTCAAAGCTGTCCTCAGCTGGAGCTGGGAGCTCTTCGTCTGCCTGCAGGTCTTCGTTATCATCGGCCATTTCGATACAGTACTACGTGCACAGAATAATACATAGTATGGAGCTTTGAGAACCATCAGGAGAAACCACCGGAGGAAAAAAACAGAGAAACTACACACTGTTGTTTCTTTCACAATGATGTTTCAGCGGAAGAAGTTATGCCATCAGTCAAGAAAGTTTCAGATGGGGATTCCTCAGTTGTGTGTAATTTCTAATCGTTTCAGTTGTCAATTTAAGCCAAGGTCTCTATCTTTTTTAAAAAAATCACACTTATCTATAAATGCGTTAATTGATGACCAAAAAAACAACCCACAACGGACTAAATTTGAAAGCTTTGCCTACAGTATGGTTTTCACAAAAGTGAGAACTCTTGCAGCTTTTCAGGCAAAGTCCCTTTGGGCTTCCTAAGCCAAGCCTCCCACACACAAACCTCCCCACAGCTGTTAAATGCGAGACATGTTACCTATGCTAAAAAAAAAAAACAAACCACAAAACAAAGCCCTTGCCCCAGATCACGCTGGCATGCAGAATGCGTGCGTCCTGGAAAGATGACAGTTACGCGCAACCAGCCTACGGCTCCCGAGCACTGTGCAGCTTAGGGGTAAGAGCAGCCTCCACGCCAGGGCTTTGGTACGCGAGGAGCCCCAGGGCCACGCTGTCACTGGGGTCACTGGTAATTCAAAGCCCCAGCAGTGGGAGGAATCAAGCCAGGAGGAGACGCTGAAGTCAGCGCTGCCAGGTCACCCGGGAAGCTGTCTGTACGCTCTGCCTCAGCCTGGAATGGAGCAGGGGGACCCCTGAAAAGCCAAAATCGCCTTCCACTTGGGAGCCACTCAGCTTAACAAACCCTGCATTCACCCAAAATCCTCGACACCTACACCACTCCTGACAGATTTTGGTTTAATTTGAATCGCTCCAATGATGGAGACACTACACCACCCTCGGTAGATTATTTTTGAGCTTTAATTGCGCTTTGAATTAGAAAGCCTTACTCACACCTCAATGAAATCTGTCTGCTTCAAGTTAACCAGATTTTTACTGACCTCTCCCCACCGATCAGCATTTTTAAATTTTTTTTTTAACAATCTCAGACACACTGGACAATTTCTGTCCCCCTTCAGCAATTTTTTAGTCCCGTACTAAAACACTCCTCACAAGCCACTGCAATTCCCAAGCCCTCTGTGGCTCTGCCTTGGCTGCCCACATCCCTCACGACACCGCGACTGGCCAGATGTGGTCTCCTCCCGTGTTGAGGCAGGCCCGATAAATTTTATCTGTCGGGACATACCCATAACGCACCTGAGCGGCAGCCGCACTGTGCAGAGCAACGCGCCATCACCGCACTGACCAGACCCGTTAACAACCCCCGCTTTCTGTCAAGGTTTGATCCCTCCCCGCACCCCACAGCACGCAGCCCCCTCACCGCCCGCTCCCCCCCGGCTCAGCCCCCCGCGCCGCCTCGGCCCCCGGACCCGCGCTCCACACACCCCCGGCGCCCTGCCGGGCCGCCTCCCCTCCGATCCCCGAGGTCCAGTCCCGCCCCCAGGGCCCGGGTCCTACCGCGGCGGCGGCGGCGGGGGGGTGCGGGCCGGACGGCGCTGCCGCCCCCTCCTCCCTGCCTCACCTCAGCGGGCCGCGCAGCGTCAACATCCGCCGCGGGCGGCCGCTTCCGGCAGCGCCGCGCAGGCGCCGTCCCGCCCCGCCGCTGGCCGGGGAGGGGGGGGCCGGTGCCGCCGCGGCGGAGCGGGGCTGGCCGCTCCGGTGGCTTACCGGAGTCACCCTGGCACGGGGGTCTGGCGCGGAGCCGAGCCGCAACCCCTCACCTGCAGGGACGGCACGGCCTGGGAGCGAGGCGTGTCTGCGGGACGGGACTGCCAGTCCGGGAGGGAAAATGGCGGCGCTGCGGCCCGTTACCTGGACCTCCCCCCCCGGCCGAAGGACCAGCGGAGAGTTGGGGTATTTCTTTGTCAGGAGAACACCATGGTAACCGAGAGAGCACAACTTCCCACTTAAAAAAAAAGCCACCAAACTAATACCAAATGCTTAAGTTTAGCACATACAAAAATATGGCTCTGCTACAATGCCCAGTCACAGAACTTCCCTTTATGATACAAATTTGCTCCAAAAAATGCCTTTCCGTGATTAAATAAGTTTTGTAGATTGTCAAAAACTACTCAAAATTGGTGTCGATTCAACTCTCTATAAAATTTTAATGACTGTGCTCCTGTTAACTAAATATTTGAAACAGAAAAATAGCAAGTACTACATATGCTCTTTTTAAACAATAAATAAGCATTTTTTTTAAACAAGAATTAAATATAAACTTTACACATCCAAAATACAATATACAACCTATCTCAAAAAGGACTTGTCGATTACAGAAACATAGTAAAACCATATTACGAACTGCACGTCAGCTTTCCTATACAAACGGCAATGCTGCGCACTGCAGCTTGAATTTCTTCAAGTTCCACAGTGAGCTTACCGATTTTCCTACTTGGAGTACGACGTCTGGCTCCGTCATTTGACTAGCTGGACAGATGACAGAGTCCAGCGGAATGAAATAATCAGATTCGGTGGTGTTAACAAATTAGTTACCTTTTTCAAGACGGATAAGTGTGAATCTTCCAAAGATACTGTGTTGAAGTAATTTTATCTTTTCGGAAAGGCTGATGTGATAAGGCTGTAGTAAGATTAATAAGACTTAAGCCGTATTTTATCCAACGGAAAACATTTTGTATCATCTGTCACCTTCAAAAAGAACAAGTTGTATGGACTGTCTCATTAAGACCACAACAGCAGAAGTTAACAATATATACAAATAAAGTTTTATCAGTTTTCTATAATGCAGAAAACAAGAGACTTCCATAAAAAGGATTTCTTTGTTCTCAAACTTCACTTAGAAACTCAGCTTAACATACAGTTGTTCTGTAGCATTAGTAAAGTTCACTAACAAAAGACTTTGCTTGTATGCTGTAAATAAACCAAAGTGTTCAACAGTTTTGTTGCCTTTGTTCATGTGGTATTTAGTTGGCTTTGTCTTTCAGTTTCAGCTTTCTTCTCTTGCCGGTGGTTAACTGCAGCCCAGAAGGTTATTTTTTTCAGCACCTGCTGCAACAGTTTTGACGGCAAGCATTGTATTTGATTCTTTAAGAGAGCTGCGTTTTTACCAATGCAGTCAAGACACAACCTAAAGAAGCAGAAGAGGAAAAAAAAAGAAAAAAAAAAAGAAAGATTTAAGTAAATGGTCTATAACCTAAAAACCTGTGTGTAAAAGCGCAGTGCCATAACAATTTACACCAGACTCTGTGCCAATAACCTCAACTCACCTGAGGAGTGAATAAGGTTGAGTCTGAAATATCAACAAGTCACTGCAATGACCCTGATCAACAGAAAAAAAGAACCATTAAAATGACAAACAGCTTATCTCAGAAATACTGCTATTTTCTAGATTAATGTAACATGTATTACCACATGCATAATTTAAAACTGAGAATACTTAAATAATTATTTATAAAGAATCTGAATAACAAATTCCTTTTTATGAGCCTAACAAGGGCAGGAAAAAACCCTCTTAAATTACTTTCCAAGAACACCTAAGGTCACATCTCACAATATCATGATATGAATGCACCCAATAGTATCAGCAATTGTTATCAACTTTATTTCAATTTTAATTATTATAGGGCTAGGATTTCATTATTCAGTTTACTGACTGTGTCCATGAAATGCAAGTCATCTTTGCTGCCACCAAACACCATCACTTCTCCTTCTTTTCCAAGGCAGGCTGTATGCCACAATCTAGAAATAAAATTATAAATAGAATTAGTGACCATGTAACAAAAAGCAGTTGTGTGTTATCAGCAAAACATCTAAAAATGAAATGTTTTTAAGGGTTTCAGAGAAGCAGTAAGTTTACTTGCATATTAACCTCTTCATCTCACATAGACTCTCCTCCTTGAATATGAATTCTTCTATGAATATGAATTCTTCATATTCAAGTTTCTTTTCAAAAGACTCTTTTGCTATAAGGATGTAAGTTCCTTTTAACTAAAATGGAAAGGTCACTTTTCTAATCCTGTGATTCCACTACTTAGGCACAGAGCCTTTAAGTCTTCCTGGCCTCACTACTTACCCAGAAGAATTTTACAATTTTAAGTAATGTATTTTACAATTTTAAGTAATGTATTTTACAAGTTGCTCTGTGAGCTGCAGAAACAACAAAGCCTGTTCTTTATCAGCCTGTGTCTCGAGGCAGACCTCCCGTTCTTATGGAATAATGGAGAACAAGCACTGAGCGCGCACTGGAGCGAGGCAATTACGAGAGTCTCTCTTCTGTTTGGCCATTTATTTGCACAGAGTATGTTGGGACTTAGTATCTCTGAGCTTCCTACTTCTCTGTCAAATATTACTGAAATGGGTCAATTGATTCAAAATGTACATGGGCAGGAGAGGCAGCCGTACATGCACAGAGCACAATAACGTAACACTTACTTCTTTGGAAACCAAGACAAAGACATCATTTCAAAAGTCTTCAGAGGTAAAAAATAATACCTTAAAATACAGTATTACTCGTTTCTTTAACAATATAAAAGGAGAGAGCAATGTGACTATCCATCTCATGAGAATTTTGCTGAATGATTACATTTCATACAGAACAATATATTTTTGTCATTATTTGATTTTTCTGTACTCTAATTATATATACTTTGTCTTATTTACCACTTCAACAAAACGTTACAGTGGAAAATTTTTAGAAAACAAAATAACTGTACAAAACAAGCTTTTGCCAAGAGCAGCTTTTCTTTTCTTTTCTTTTTTTCCAATTTTCCACTATTTCTTTTATTCATAACTACAATTCTAATGGCTTTAAGATTGTAGGGTTTCAGTACTGACTCTTATCCCTGAACACTAGGATGAGAGCTTCAGAACGCAAGGTATCCTGTTTCAGTTTTACGCTTCCCCCAGAGATTCCTGGGGATCATTTTCTGTGTGTCAATTACTTACATCATGCCCACAAGTAAGTTTTGTGTTGTGCATATAAAAGCACATGGTGTACGAAAAACCAAACAAACCAAAACCTGGCTTGTATAATCTTGCTTTAACGAAGATTCTGCTACTTCAGCAGCTACACCTTGCTAGATTTACTTTTATTATCAGCAGACCAAAATCTGTTATTTTTCTATTGGTCTATCACCACTGAAGTAAATATCACAAGAGGATTATCACCACAGAGCTCTGGCCCTTTAAGTCTACTTAACCAAAATAATATGCACCACTAGAACTTTCATGCAGAAGTAAACGTTCTCACTTTCTTACTCCATTCATATCAGTAATTATTCACCGTTCTCCTTAGGCTAAACTGTATCCCACCTTTTCTCTTCCTCGTACCTGTAGATAGATCTGTCTCTGCCTTATCTGCATTAGGAAAACTCTGGCCTGGACTTCATCACCGAAGAACACTGGGAAGCCTTTCCTGCCTTGACTTTGTTGACATCCTAGCTTGCAACCTGATGCTTTTTCTACAGACTGACAGAGTTTATGTCCTCTCACAGCTGCTCTAACTTATCACCTAAACATTCTAATAAAGCACGTTATTTAAATTATACAGATGCTGAATTGATGTAACCTTTTTACACAGCTCTTCTAACTAGAATAACAGAATTACATTGTAATGAAAACACTGGGAATCTAGAAGTTAAACACACAATTTGTTCTGTATTTTAACCTGGTGTGCAAAATGTTAGCTGAAGTACAGTTGATGGACAGAAAGAAAAATATTTTCTACCAATACAGAATCACAGATCTATAACCTGGAAGATAATTTTTTAGAAATTACTAAAAATGAAGGTTGAAGGAAATTATTCTTTACGGAATTTAAGGAGGGAATCAATTTTGCAGAAGCATCAGGAAAATACACTAATACATGTGTGATATACCGTGTATTATTATAAAAATAATAGAAATATATAAAAGAAGTATACATATATGTATTATTGCCAGTGCATTTTAAGTCCTGCTGTAAAGTCATATGAACGATAGAACTGACTTAAACCTTTTTCAGCTGCAGAGATCCTGCAGTAATCCTGTGTCAGAACAGGGATACAACTATGGTACAAGTAAGTACTTCACACTCAAACAAGTTCAATATATAGACAAGCTTTTGGTATGGCTCCTTTTATCCATGTTTCTAAGACTTTCTGAAAAAGGTTATTGAAGTATCTTTTCTTTTTTTTTTTTTTTAAAGGGGAAGAGGTAATTTACTTCAATAAAGAATTAGCTCAATGAAAGGTAACTGTCCTCAGCCTACAAACTGCATACCAAAATCTTCAGATGGTGAAGAGCCATAGGACATGTTTGGACTTGAGGGACCTCCAAGACTCAGCATGTAACCCAAAAGCTCTGTTCTCTTAGGAGGGTCTGGGCTATGTGTGCAGCAGAGTCCTCAGCAAATTTAGCAGTGTCAACCTCAGGAACCCTCTTTGGCGCTTCCGCTGCAGCAAGGAAGGTGGGTTGCTCAACAGCCTCTCTACCAGTACAGCCAAGTGACAGTTCCACTTTGTAGCCCAGTACGGGATCTGCCCTTGAATTGCCTGAAAGCCACTTGGGGCTCAAGAGTCTCTGGTTCCTAACACCCAGCCCTACCGCCACCTGAGGCACAAACGTTATTCCAGCTTAATCGCAGAGTGAAGGCTGAGCTGCAGCTCCCTGGGCTGCTGCCTGTAGAAAGAGCACAGTCTGTCCCTTCCTGATCCTTTTTCATGATGCACCAGTAAAAACAACTACACAGGGCGAGGCGGTCCACTTCAGCAGTTAACTGAGATCATCCACGTAAAGAACTGAACACGAAGACAAATATGATCCTTGACTGCTAATGATGTGCTTTGTTATTTAAGGCAGTCATCAGTCTTCATCAGTTCACTGATCGCAAAAAGACAGAAAATATTTTATGAAGCTAAGGTGTAAGTTTATTTGGGCTTGAACGAATTCGAAATATAACAAAGCAGAACACTTGGTCTAACAGTGCTGTTATATTTAAAAGACACCCTAGAATAGGATAAAACAGGAAGCACGTTAATTGAGGTAAAGATATTTCAGTAATAGAAAACAGAACATAAGGCAGGAAGCACGCAAATGCGACCAGAATTGTACACTATGCTAAAAGAATGATATAAAATTGTGCTGAAAGTACCTGGGTGAATGTACAGAATGAATTCCATAAAAACTGAAAAAAATTACTATCTACAGCAAATCAAGTCAATAGTATTTACATTATAAATACAGAGAATGCTTCAAACACCGTGTTAAAAAAAAGCCTGTGCTCTGATACAGCAAGCACCTGTTTTCAGGTTCTAAATAACCTGCAGGTTCAGAACATGAAACTTCCTTTCTTTAGTCAGAAAGAATGAACCTTCTTCTGTAGTCTTAAACTAGAGAGGGAAGGGGAACAGAGTCTGGAAGAGACAGTATTGTTGCCAGTATGAACAATACACATTCTAGAACTAGGTCCTTTTTGGTTGGCAGTTAAGTCCTCGAAATAACAAAACTCCACAGTCATTTGCTGGTTAGTACTAAATTCAGTTTTGCAAAACTGTAATCATAATTAGCTGCTTCTCCTCAGGGAAAAAAACCCAAACAAACAAGGTATTTTATAATACTTTTGAATCCTGAAAGATGCATCAACATTTTCATGGTTGTCTCCCTCATGTTTCTAATAATGTATCAACATTAATCAACTTTTATTATCATAGGTTATTAATTCCTCAAAAGTTGAGTGATATACATTTTCTTATATAAAAATAATTTGGCTATAGAACACTAGGTTAGTTGGACACCCAGATCCTTCATCACAAAAAATCTTTTAATGCAACTAAGCATTAACAAATACAGAAAGTAGTAATGCTGTATCAGGTATGAAGGAACTTAATTTAGTAAAGCAAACTATTCAATCATACTGCATTAGTTTTCTAAAATATTCTTAAAATATGGTTTAAAAATACTCAATTTATTCAATAATTTAAAATGACATAATATTTTAAAATGCCTAAATTTCAGCAAACGTTATCTATTTTTGTATACCTAGGCCTACTCTTAGGCAAATGGGTAAGTTGTTTCCATCCATTTGTTGTAATGCTGTGAATCCAGCCATCACCTACAAATAAGAACATACATTAGTACTTTTTCTTGGGACAAAGTATTACCATTTTTATTTATTTATACAAAAAGCTTTGTGTTCTAAGAGGACATTATATTAAGATAACAATAACATCACCACTACATTAACTTGCATCTTTTCAGTTTTTTGTAATTTAACTTAACCATTCAGTCACAGAAAGCTCGTTGCACTGAAATCTGGAATTAAAATACACTTACTTTTTTTCTTTTAGATATATTGAGAAAACAGGTCAATGTCCCTTTGAAAATCACCCTCTCCTAATGGACTATATCTGTGACACTTAAAGCTGTTTTTGCTAATTTAAATTCTTTTCATGAAAAGAAGTTGCCTTTTCTAGAAAAGGAACTCTGTGTAAGACGACGCTACTTCCTATTTAACATTTTGTAGCTGTGATTTGTTATTCATCCACAAATCTACATTATGTTGATATTATTATTTGTATCTTCTTACTGCAGTTGCTATTGATATCAAAAGTTACCCCTTGTTTGTATCAGAATGCATGAGATTCTTGCCTTTATTCTTTTAGATGATAGACAGTTTGATGAAAGATTTATTATTATACATTCTCACTGTACTACACAATGTGCTCCTACATTTCTATAAAAATAAGATAGCTAGAGAAATACTCAAGCACCATGAAAATTCTGTAACAAGATTTAGGTCTAAGTAACTTGAGAAAGACAACAAATGTGCATACTATACGAGGTTAGTATTGAAGTGTACAACAGAATTATAATCTCTAAATTACTTACTTAAAGGAACATTATCAGAACTTAGTCCACCAAAAAGAAAAAGTCTGTCATCTCCTATCGGAGTCAACGTGTGCCAGGATCGATCTTTTGGTTTCTCTCCACTGATACTAATTCTTGGTGAAACAAATAAACAAAAACAATTTTTCAAAGAATGCTGAAAAGTAACCTGCAGAAAACTTAATAGTTAATTTAGTTTGTCCTAGAACAAGCTTGACTATTTTCCCAGTGAAAAAGCTGCACTTATGCAATTCAAATTCACTCTTGAGACGAGCGGTGTTCAAATCTAAACCAAGTCATTTCTTGCAGTAATTGTTCTCTGAACAATTAGTTATGTAAATATCAAATGTAAGGACAAAACCATTGTTATTTTGTTTGTTTGTTTTCTTAAGATCACTAAAGCCACTCCTTAACATACAACTGAAGGCACTTAGCACAGCAAAGGAAGGACAATATATTCAATTAAACTGCACAGTACATGTAGGTAAACAGACTCAGTTATTTGATAAAATGTAATGAATCCCAAGGGGCTACAGTCTCTCCACTCCTAGGAAAATGATCTTCAATGATACAAGGATTGTGGCTTTACCTTTTACCCAAAAGCTACTACCTCTTCAACCATCGTTCCTTTTAACACAATGGTGGGTCACCCAAACTGAGGTAAATTTTAGTAAGAAGTGGAATTCCTAAGTATAAAACAGATATAGGTTCACTACTCTAAAAATCTGGTCATCTTACAAAAATACAGTTCTTCCTGATTTTATCTATGGATTTCATTTTAGCTGCACAATTAGGTATGCTTGAGATGAGAATCTGAACAGTAAAGGACCTGAACATAAGGGATTACCTATAGTGGGTGGCCTGAATTCACATTGTCTTAGTTTAGGCACTTAGGTATACAGTTGTCTCAGGAGGATCCAGCAGAGAAGAGTAAGGACCTCCAGAGGGCATCAGCCCACCTAGTATCTTGATACTAAGCAAAAGGCAACTTCTGTCATAAAGTACCTAAAGTTAGAGACAAAGAATCTAGGCCACTGCACACTCAGTATGTCCTAATTTTGGAAAAAGGATTAAAAAAGCAGGTGCAAACACCTGTACGTTCTCTTGCAGGGTCAGAATCTTAGTCAGAGACTGTCCAGAGTGGGTAAGAAAGGAACGTTAAGTCCAAGTAGACTGTATCTCAAAGAACCAGTTACTTTTTTTTCTTCCCCATTTTGCTAAACTGAGGTGAGTGTAATATACACAGATGTGAACTCAATCTACAATACAAACAGTGCAGAGGCAGTCATCTATATTTCCTTTATAATCAATGAAGAGAAACAGGTCCTTGAAAGCACAGCTCGTGATTTATTTTAGATGTCTACCTTAGCAGCAGTTGTCTCATGCTCAAGAAGTGCCTATTTCTCTTAACTGAGCACAGAGGAAGCCTGGGGTGAGTAACAGAGGCATCTGCAGTTCAGTTAGAGGAATTTCACTATTGGTGACTGCTAAGCAGTTCTCCATCTGGAAGTAAAGACTGAAGAATCACAGCTAATTAAATAGTGATTGCAAAGCTGTCCTACTATATTTGGCACTGAAGTTGAAGCCAAGTCACAATGTTTGAGTGCCTGCTTTGCAAAGCTCTTGTATAAGATGCTTCTAAAATTGGCAAAAGAGGCAGACTGTGCTGAGATACAACAGGCTTTGATGTTTAGAAAAATATATACCAGATACTGATGGGTGATAATGTTTCAATCTTTCACATTACTGATACAAAAAATTATCACAGTAACAGAAATAACATAATATTGAACACTGAATAACAGGTCAGTGGAGCTCTGGGAAGGCAAGGTAACTTCTGGGTAGTGGCAACTAAAATAAGTATTGCAATCTCATACTCGAAGATATTCCTGGATCAATAGGTTAATATTATGCTATTCCTTAAGGAACCTGCATAGAGTTGAATAAGAAAAAAGCTTGACATGACTGGTTAATGAAAAGCCATGGGGCTTTAAATAAAATCATCATTGCATTTGGAATTTTTCTTTTAGGAGAGGATGTCCAACAAGTGAATTTGAATGTTGGACTGTACAAACCAAGTTCTTCTTCGCTGGAAGATCTTTACCTTACAGAAGAACTTCAAACACTTGCAGTCAGCTTGTCTTGTCCAGCAGCATCCAGACAGCCAAACTTTTTAATCTGTATTAAATCATCGAGTCTGGTTTGGTGATAATTCACATGGGCAGTCAAAGGCAATCTCTCTGCAACTGCAGAATGGCTGAGATAATTCTGTTTTCAAGATCAGAAAGGTTGTATCCTGCCCAATTTTTAATTCATCATCGAATCAGAAATTTCAGTGGAAACAAATTTGAAGCTATAGTGTAAGAAAGGAAATGTTCCTTGCAAGAAACACCTAGCGGAGAAAATACTCACACTGTCTGAAGGAATTTCCCCACCTGTAAAATACTGGAATGACACTGGGGCTTTTTAGAGACAGTTTTGAGCTGGAAATGGGTTGTCTGATTAGAACTATTCAAAACTGTTGCTGGTACTCAAAGGATATAGAGTGATTTTCTTTACTTCACACTTTAATACATAACTTTATTGGTCTCAGCAAGCATTTCTTTGCTATATAAATCTCAGAGAAAAAAAAAAAAAGAGACAAAAAAAACCCCAGCCTGTTTATCTGCTCTGTCCTATTTTACAATGTTTGTGTGTGGAATCATGGGACTTTTGGGAGATGATTCCTACAAATGCCCAATTTCTAAATTACCACTAGTAATTTTATGAAAGAAAGCATGTAGCCAGAAATAATTTTCCAAACAATTTGTGCAAAGAGAGACTGTAAACTAGAGTCAAAATGTAAACACTAACTTGATATTGTCCTGAAAGATACACTGATTTTTGCTTCTCTTGTAATTAGGAGATGAAATCATGCTAAGAGATATTGTATGTTTGTGCATGCTGATAGGTGGCCTGGTAATATGAGATGATTATACCGCAGCAGATAATTAATAGCCACAAATAAATTATCTGGAGAATAAGCCCTAGGAAAGTACCCTTTTTTTTTTCCTGATTTGCAGTTGACAATGGCTAATCTAAATTCTGCCATCTGTGATAGTTTGAATTATATTTCTCAGGTTTCTGTAAGACCAGTCACTTTAGTAAGGGAAGAATAGGCCTGTGAAGGTTCCTGCAAGGCCAGCCTTTGATTAGTTACCTCTCTAGATATGAATAAATATGAACGCTTTACCTCCTGCGAGGTGCCACCACAGCAGCAGACACCCTGCAAAGAGTCTTTTTTTCCTAATCTCTTAAATCTCTTTTTTTAGTCTCTCTTAAATCTCTTTTTTCAGTCTCTCAAAGACTCTTGCAGCCGTGCTATAGAATGGCTAGATAGTAGGCTCCTAAATTTATAACGATCAGAGTCGACACTAAATCATGGGTAAGTCTTGTGAGCTATTCTTGGATCACAGTATAGAAATAATTGAATATTGGAATAAAAAAAAACTTTTTAGGAATGGCTGCATTTAGTATTACCATCCTTAGTCTAAGGCTGGGGGTGTGTGTGTATATGTAAAATCAGCCTGTTGTATTCAGGTCAAGAACAGAAAACACTTTTTAAAAAAACTTCAATATTAGCTTTCATATGCCAAACAAAAGGGAACACTGGCTGATGAGGACTAAGACAGAACTTTGACATTGACACTCCCTTCTTCAGGGCTTGAAGTTCCTCTCATTGACTTGTCACTCAACTGTCATGGGTTTCCTTTTTTTAAAGCAATATAAAGCAAGCCAAACAGCACCTGCTCGTGCAACAACAACAAAAAAAGCAAGCAGCTAAAGCAATAATCTGCATAATCAATCCACTCAGAAGTAAAGTTCACAGTCTAAGAGGGACAATGCTATCATTTAGGTAGAATATTATTAATTTTAAAACAACCAGCAAAGAAAAAGGGGAATTAAACTGATTAGTTAATCGTAAGTGCTAATTAAAGAAATCTTCAAAGAGAAGTTTTTTTGAAAGGACACTGTGGGATTTCTTTGTCCCGCTGCCATCAGCAGCAAGAAAGAATGGATGGAGGATTGTGTCTACTCCCTCGCTTTGCTCTCGGCTCAGAGGAACAGACTTGGTGCAGGATCAGATCAGCAGTCACAGGTGGTTAAAGATGCCCACCATAGGTGCAAGAAGCACATAAAGCCCTGGAGCAGGATCAGTACTGACATACTCAGGAAAGATGTATTTCATGGTCTTTTATGAAATTACTATTAGGTTATCTTGACAATAGGAACAGAACAGTGGTTATCACCCATCAGTTACTGTATACCTCCCGCTTTGTCTACCAGCTGACAATGTATCCAGTGATTCTACATGTGTAGTAGGCACTGTCATAAACGCTACATGCAAACAAACAAATCTTAGGAAGTATACTAATACTAATAATATTATTATACTAATAATACTAATATTATTGTACTAATAATACTAATAATACTATACTAATTTAGTTTAAAATTGAAGTATTTAGGTCATGCTTTTTACTTGACTTTAAAAAAAAATGGTTAAGATGCTTATCTTGGGGGGGGGGAGATACCTTTCCCCATTCAGTCCCATAACGAGCCAAACACAGATAGTAAAAACACTATTCAAAAAGACATCAAAACTAAAATTCCATATGGATAAATATACCCTTCTTGAAAATGAGGATGTTAAATCACTACATGCTGTGCTTAAAATAGCATCATCAACGCTTTGGTGCAGAACAGAAAAAGCTTAGTAACCACTATCAAATTAAATTAAATTGAAATCACAATATAACAGCTGTTAAAATAGTCCCCAAACTCCCATTCTCCTCTTGGAAAAGCTACAAAATTAGCACTGGAACAATTTAACAGTATGTTTCAATCTGCTATATTCAACTTTAAGTGTTATAGAGAGAAACCTACCTTCCAGACCAAGTCCAAGTGTCTAAATTCAGGCAGTGCAAATCATTCATCCTAGTTTGCTAGAACAAATAAATAAAATCCCAGTTGTGTTATATTAAGCAAACAATGAACAAAGTATTTCAGTGAGGCCTTCCCGGGACAGAATAATCCAAGTAACAATGTTTTGAAGAAAACTGTACCCATGTGCCTTAAAACAACTCTGTCTTATGTGGCAGATGAAAAGCATTTCTGCTCAAAAAAACCCATGCAACTCTCAGAAAACTACCTGTTAGGAATATTTACAGTAATGCAATGGCAGTGTGGGGCCAATTTTAGCTTTTAGTAGTAGTTTAATAGTGAAGAACTAGTGATATTCAGTTCCTGCAAATGTATTCAATTTTCATCCATAGAATTCATGGCACATAATTGCAGAAGGTGTAATAATCTACATACAGTTTCCTAGCACTATCTTCTTTGCGTTCTGATCAGAACTATGTATTCTCCCGCCTGGTCACTTATTCCTTGAAATATCCTAGTAGGTACTGTCTCAATACATGACATCCCACAAAAAGTTGATCACATCTGTGCTTTTCTCTCTTTTCCAGAAGGCAAGCCCTTTCACAAAGTTACTACTACAAACAAGAAGGTTTTATGACCCTTTAGCATTTGCCATAAAAATAATAAAATGTGTCAATAAGAACAATGGGAAATCAATACACTTGCATATCTGCCTCTGTTTTGAGATGAAGAAAGTAACTACCTTAAGAAACATAAAGGGGGGAATACAAGAAAGAACTTCTTTGCTTTAGATTGTAGCAATATATTCAATGGCTCGCAATATACTTGACTGATATTTGTGATTCCCCTAGGTACTACAAAACAGTATCTGAGAAGTAGGGAAATATATCTTGCCTTACCTTACAATCTCTTTTCTCCTAGGGTAGTCCATAGATCTATTAGAATAAGCCTTTCTCCAGATTGCAGATCCTTTGAGGCAGAAACTAGACTTGTCATTTAAGTCAGAACAGGAGTAGTTCTACCCCTGAGAACTCAGCCAGTTAGTGAGCTTGAGAGACTTCCAAAGCTGTCCATCAGAGTTATGGAAGGTCTCTCAGGGTATTTCAGGAAACAGCAAGGTTTTCAGGATAGCTATGGCCTCCTCTGATCAAGTACATGCTAGCCCTTTTCTGTCCAAGGGAAGAGAATGTTAACTAGCATTTTGGAAACGCCTTCAGAGAGGCCAATAGGCTAAAGAAAGCAGAATGTGAGGGCTTTTGTGCATTGCCTGAGAAACTTTATCCCTGCAAGAGGGTGAATGTAACAATAAAGTGTGGCCCAACTGACAGCTAGTGGAACAGATCTGTCTTCCATGACAAGTCTATTCAGTTTCCTGCTCCTTCAGTTGGCTTTGAAGGAGATGAGGAACAAATTATATAAGCAGAAAGCAAAATGCAATTACTGAGTATCTTCTGCTGTACCTCTATACAGCTCAACAGTTGGGGGTAGGGTGGGGAAAAAGCAACATCCTGGCCTCTAGAACTAAAAATACTTAATCATCTTGGAATAAACACAGTTCGATACGGAGGACATCTATTAAAGAAAGGGAAGAAAGAAAGTTGCTGTTATGTTGGAAATTAAGGTTTCAAGAAGATCCTGTTCAAGACCTCCTCGCTGACTTTCCTTTCCTAGGCATTAGGCAGAAGATGGAGTAGTTTTCAGTTTCTTGGTCCCTGGGAAATCAATGTATTATAATCTTTACATTCTCATGATTCAACAGATTGACAGATGCATAATTACATCAACCTCATTTTGAATTCAAAACACAGCATCAGTTGGACATTTATGTCTAAGATTCAGTCCTTTAACATAGCTTTAACAAATGAAAATGCCTTTCTACCCGACCTTTATTTGGAAAACTGTAAAGCACACAGTCAGGTTAATAGTATCGTCACTTGCCACATGCAAAGTTTTCTTGCAGTTTCTCATGTATTTCTAAGTGCTACCCACTATATTTAATCATTTAGCTGATAATCCTAAGATGTTCTTAATTGGCTTAAAAGCATCAAGCCTCATAAGAGGGTCTTCATTTCCCTTTAAGCTACAAGGACTCTTTAGACATCCTAGTTATCTATAGCACGTTCATTTATTTGCAGCCTAGTAAACATTAACCAGGATCTGCTTTGTCTCAGGATTAGCGTTCTAGCATGATGAAAGGCATTAAGGGTGACATATTTACAGCTCACTGCTGTTACAGTAAACTCTGTGCAGCTCTCCATTCTGAGATTTACAATCAAACAGCTATTACAGCTCAAATCTTTGCAAGAGAAGGACTGCAGTTCAATGTATCTTCTGATCTTCAGTCACAGAAAGGGTAACAGGAAATATAAACATGCATACATTAAGGCATCAGATGTGTGAAGAGCTGCTGGAAAGACTTTGTTTTATTACTTCATCATTCTTTACATGAAAACTTTCCACTTAAATCAAACATGAGACTTGCATCAACTTTTGGACTAACTCTCCTTCCTTCCCACTTTCTCCCATTTCTGTTTTTTCAGGGGCTTACCTGGAGGAACAGAGTCCACATAATACTTCTGAGCCTGTTTTCAAATGATTCCTGGTACAATTGATTTTGATCATCATCATCATCATCATCTTCTTTTACCAGTTCTAGCTCCAAGTTTGGAAAAAGGTGCCCTTTCCTCCCAGAAAGATGAATAGGAGAAGCCTCATGACACTTCCTGGCCCTTTCTGGTTCCTTGTAGAGCCTTTTCCCTGGGAAGATTTGTATTATGGTGAACTAGAAGGAGAAGGAGGAGCAGAGCAACCCCGTATTTGCTCCTTAATTTCTGGAGAAATGCAAGACTTCATCCTTTGGGAAGGAGTTACTCCTGTTGTCAGGAAATGTAGTGTTTTTCTGATGTCTTTAGCTTTTCTTTCCTGTTTCATGACTTACATTAATTCCTCAAGCCCCACTGAATATTCCCTAACTTTTGTAAGTTTCCTTCCGTTTATTTCTAGGATAGAAAGTGAATCAATAATAGAGTATCACTAAGGTGAAAATTACACTTGCTGCTCTCCTGCAAAATTAAATATAGCTTTCCAAAATTTCACTGTTCTCAGACATTGTTCCCAAGCGGTTTCACTGAAATTTAGCAAACAGTTATTAAGGAAGCTGATGCTACCTGAGGAAGAGAAAAACCTTTTCAGATCAGAGCCTTCTCGTATTTCTGAATCCTGTAGTCAAACAGTCAGAGTTAAACAGAAGCCAGAGGGCATGTCCTCTTAGGGTATATCTAATCGTGCAACAGCACAGTGGAGAAATGACAGCTGAGCTCTAGTTTACCAATAATTTCACTTGCAGAGAATCCTAGCTTGAGTTACAAAGCAGTTCAGTTGCAACAGGCACAGCGCAGCAACCCTAACTAGCTTGGACACAACACTCAATGCTATTCTGTTTCTGGTGTGAAGACCTCTGCAGCACACAGAGAGCGCCCTTGCTAACAAAAGGCCAGAGGGAGCAAGGCTTTGAAGGGTGAGGAAGTGTTCAGAAATAAATGGTAGGCTAGAAGGTCCTGAGCTGCACGTTTACTTCTTCACATCTAGGTTTCTTTCTCTCTCATGTCTGCAGGTTTGCTGAATGAGGAGCAGGATTCAGTTCAGCTGCGGTTAGAAAGAGTTCATTTATATAGCAGACATGAAAGAGCAAGCCCATAGCAGAGGCACAGGGCTCACTTAGCCTGGCACGGCTAACCCTGACACACAAGATTCAAATAAGACTAGATTTTTTTCAATCTCTTCTAATATCCCTTTATTTCCTTAGTTACTTGCAAATCAAGTTTGTCCAAACCGACAGCTCTGGAAGCTACTGCGTGCAGTTCTCTCTCAGTCAAGAGGTGGGGCTTTAGCAACAATTCCAGAGACCGCGAGCCTGTATGAAAGGCCACGTAACACATAATGCAGAATCGTAAGAGTAAACAGGATCAATTTTGGTTACTTTCCCTTCTGATTGGTCTGAAAAGGTACTTAGGTAAAAACTTTTCCTGCAGCTGTGGGAGGCGATTCAAACTGAAAAACTGGCTGGACATTGTGTGGCCATTCTGAACCTGCCTTGATCTGTCTGTCTGGTTTCTGTCTGAGCAAGCAGGAGTAAGCCATTTTGTAACAGAACTGTAGACTTTCCCTGAGAAGAACACTGCATTAGAGTACAGCTTTCACAGCGTGAAAAACAGGGGATAGGGAACAAAGTGCAATTCTACACTGTTTTATTTGCAAGTACTTGAGAATACAGGGTTTAGGTTATGGCAGCTTTCCAAGATGAAGTTGGCATATATTCATTGTAGGGCATTTCCAACCAACAGTTAATTCCTTTTCTTTCATATAACAAAACTACAGAAACACAGCACTGAGGCCTTTCAAAAGCTTCTTCACTGTTACTTTTCATAGTAGTAGAGACAGAAAGCATCAAGTCTCATCCTTTAGCTGAATATGATTAAAGGCTCTAAATTAGCTGTAGGTAAAAAGAGCTAAAAACTTAAATTTAAAAAAAATATGGAAGAGTACACAGTAACTTAAATTAGGAGGTTTTTTTTACTTGCTTTACAGAATCTGTTTCTCACATTCCTGATAAACTCCAGCTCATACAGAGACTTTAAAAATATTATCTTCCCTATGCTTTTGCAACACTTCTAAAAAGGGTTGGTACACTTTCCAGCCCATAAAGAAACTAATCTTGCAAAAAATTTACAAACGATAGGGAAGCCTGCATTAGTTAAGACTACCTACTACCATCCTTATTTTCAGACATAAGACAGGAATATGTTTTTTGTAGCAGATTGCTGCTTCAGGCTTAAATTCTTACATTAATGTTTCAGCAGCGAAGAACTGAAGAGAAAATCTCCTCTGACTAGTACTAGAAAAATTAAGTCTGTTGCTGAGAGGTTTTAGTATCTCCTTGCTTAACAGTGGTGGCTTCGAGTTTGTTAGATACAGATAACCAGGGGGATGATGCCTCTGACTTTTCTTTTTTTTGAAGTTAAAAAGAGCTAGGAAGAGTTCAGATTATATAGCAAGAATCTAGCCTTGATTTAAATATGCACTGATTGCATCCTATGCAGACAGCTCTTATGCTGCCTTTGACTATTACCTAAGTGACAACAGATTTAAGATCCTCCCACACTGTATTAAATGGCACAGTCTTGGATCAACTATCAAGAAAGCAAATACAAGCCTTACTCTTGCAGTAAAGAGCTTATACTGGATGCACAGAATAAAGCTGTTAACAGCAATCTCTACAGTGTGCTTCTCATATTCTGTATCAAGGGCACAGAGCATGCTAAGGTAAAGATTGAGACTGCAGAATTGACACTCAGAGAGCAGAGGAGAGGCTTAACAGGACTGAAATGACCTGTGCCTGCAGTGGCCTGTGCTATCAGATAACATGCTGCAGCATCCTGTACCAGCTTGAACGTACGGAGACTAATACCTTTGTATCCAGACATTATAATCCCATGCTGCTCTTCCAGACATCTGTATTTCAGCCACTTACGTGCAAAAAATGACAAAAGTTTAAATTATAAAGCCAACTGAAATCTGTTATTTCCTACCATTCAGAACCACATGTTGCAACTGTAAATATAAAATACTGTATCCCAACAGCTATTCTGAACTTCACTTTTCTAGAAGGTAAACATCAGGGTATGAGAGACGTGTATGTGAATAATTGACTGTTCTTACACATCTCCTCTTTCTTTAGCGAGGGGGCGGGGGGGGAGCACAAGCTAAAATCCCAGTTATATCTACTACTTGCTAGCATTTCATTAAGTGAAATGGGGAAAAAAAGCCAGGAGGTTTGATGTATAAATCTGCTAAGCTGTAGCAAGCACAGAATGCTAGCATCTCATCATTTATTTAAACCTGGTCTATCATCAGGCTTGCTTTTGCTCCACTCTCAAAGAACCATCTCCTACAGAGGTTACACACACATCAACCATTTTTGTTGATATAAACATTTGCATTTACCATAGAGCCATCTGTTTTTTCCCTTTTTGGGACAACATACGCTTCACCATTAATACTACAGACAGAAAGACAGACTCTTCTTTTTGTAAGGTAGAGGGGGATGAAAAGAAACATCCTGGATTCAACAGCCCTAACATACGGGTTAGGCTGAAGACATCTTGAATTTTTTTCTACTACAAAAATAATTTGCTATTAAAAAAAAAAACTGCCAAGAAAATAATATTACTGCCAATAAAATGTTTTGATTAAACACTAACCAGCACTCGTCCTCCAAAGATGTAACCTTTATTTCCCAGCACAGCACATGTATGAGCTGCTCGAGGCTGAGGTGGATCTCCACCCTGAAAGAACCAAAATAAGATCCTTTAGAACATCCTCAAAGTGCCAGCCAAGGCTATTGGCAAGTCAGTATCACAGAGATTGCAAAAATAAGGCCAACATGCATGAATATGCTGACAAAACTGCAACTTTAAAAGGAAATAATTTGTCGTCATGTCCAAGACTCTACAGACATTAAAAGATATACATATTTGCCAAGGACAGCTTTAATTGAGTTCCCTCAGTAGCTAATGTTTATTCCCTCTTGGTCTGATTTATCCTTGCTTTACTTAAGTGAAATTCAATTAATTTATCTTTAATTCCTAAGCATAGAATTACAGTCACACATTAGTTATTGTTGATATGTCCTGTGCAGCTTTATTTTTCCAAAGTGCGAACCATCAGGAACTGGTGCAAAAATCTCTGGAAATCAGATCTTAAAATTTGATGTTACATACAATAGCCACATGCCAAAAAGTATTCCCTGTGTAAATCAGAAATAAAGATAGCAAAACTGGCTTTTACTTTTCAATTGTAATTTCATTTTTTTGCATTTAGTTTTATAGGAATTTTAGTACATCCTATAAAGACCATAAAAAAGTGTCAGACACTCATTACAACATACTACTACTACTGAGTTCTTATGTAAACTCACCAGGATTTTATGAACCTTTATAGTATACTATCATATTAATATCAATAAATAGAAATGCGTGCATTAGTATTTTACTAGGAAAGTAAGTATACATGCTCCTTTGGAAGTCTATTAAAATAATGTATTTGCTAAAGAATATCTGATCTGTTTATTCCAACAATATATAGCATGACTGGGAGATACTTGTTCAGAAGATTTTTCAACATTAACTCTCAAAGGGAATCCAGCAACTCCATATATACAACGCTCAAAATAATGAGTGTATAACTCTCGCATACTAAACATATATCTTTACTTCACAAAGAAAAACTGAAGACCTAAACTAGCAATACAGCGAGTTTACTATCTCTCCCCTTGCCTTCTTTAAGTCTGTGAAAGCTGAAGAGTGAATCAAGAGAGACTAGATTTCAAGACCACTATTGTTCTTTCAGTCCGATATACTATCCTTCACACTGACCCATCAGCTTTATGAAAGGGGGAGGCAGGGGAAAGGAAGAAATCCCCAGGCAGACCTTAATCTCTCATGTGGTCAACTCTCAGTTATCTGCGATAGGTTATCCATGTTGCGGATTAATCATACACAGATACAGTCAACCAAATAGCTTCATGTCAAAACAGCCTAGATAAACGAGGTTTGTTAACCTCAGTTTGGCACTATTAAAACCATTCATGTGTTTCTACCACGCACTCCCCAAAGACCTTCACTTCATTCCAGAAGGCCTTTGCTAGATGTGACACAGGATGAATACAGAGCTGGCCCGGGTTAATGGCTGTGCTCCAGCCGTGAAACTGTTCCATATCCAAAGCCCTGGCAGGGCCTACATAAGGATACCCAAAGTCGGTATAATCGCCATAATCCATTCTGCAGGACCCAAGCTTGCTTTGTGAGGAGCCACCAAAACACCTCCACACCCTGTTCCTCAGCACCACTCTGGTATTCCTGGTTTTCTGGAGTATTCCAGTGCCTTGTCCTTCCAGTAACAGAGCGCTGGCAGTAATTTTATATTCCCAACAGTTGTTTTAAAGCTTGAATACAAAGCTTTATCTCAAAACTATCCCCTAGATACGGAATACTGTATCATTTTCTAATGTATCTAGATTTCTAATACCTCTCTGAAGCTTACAATATTTTTTGCATCAGAACCACATTATTAAAAAACCACCAGTCTAATAACATCCTCTGAGAAAAAAAATTCGTATCAATTCTGAATTTTCCACATTTCAGATGCATTGAGTGTCTTCCTGTTTAATGTTATAAGCCTGAGCAATACTAAGCATATTCAAATTACTTTTCCCAACATCAATTTCTAGAGCACAGTAACTATTCAAAATGCAGTAAGATCACAATTGTGTCAAAAGACAAGACTAAAAAACACTCACTCTAATTGCTGGTTGAGACCAAGTTTGTGTGGTTGTATCAAAAACATGAACATCATTATGCCATCCCCAGAATATCTGTCCTTCCTAAAAAAGAAGTTAAAAAAATTAAAAATGTTTATTCTATTTTAAAGTCTTTGTGCTTATTAAAGAATACAAACCCAGAAGTGAACTATCAAAACAGAAAATAAACTAAAATACAGAAATTTATTAAAAGAAACATATACTACTATTTTTAATAGTGATGCAGCAGCTCAGGTCTAGTTGAAGGTCAACAGCATTCAGGAACGTTAGGCTGATGACACTTTTGAAAATGGGCTTTGGGCTCCAACATTAGTCACTGCAGTAGACAACTTCTACCTTCTAATTCTGAGTGTAACATACTGAGAAATAAATAGATTGCACAAAGTAATACATTTCTGTAAGTCAATATTTAACATTTGATGTAAGGATCTATACTCCCTTGAATGCATATCTATTTCTTATTAATTCCTGTCTAATACTCTAATCAGTCTCCTCCTTTCTATTAGCTGTCAGAAATCATTATAGGATACTAGCTAATCCAGGCATCTTACAGTAATGGCATTTACTCTGGATGACAAATTAAAGAAATTAACTGAAAGTATTTGTCAGTCAGACTTATGAAGCTATGAATTCCCTATCATTACTTCAAGGAAATACATTCTAAAATTTTCAGGGAGTTTCATACTTAAAATATATCTTCAGATGTAAAACACTGCCTTTGTTCCTGCTTTGACAGCATTTTGTTTCATTGCACTCAAAGCCTAGCACTGGGTACATGGAATACACTGAACACCCACTGCTCCCAACATGCAATATCTGAAATTTCAAATCTAAGTAGAAGATTCTAATTTGCATTTCTGCTGATGCTACAAATAACAGAAAAATCAGACAGATTTTCATACTTACTGAGTATAGTATAAAAGATCACGTTTTGACAATCAGAAAGGACAAATCACTCTGAATTGTGACAAATTTCTTACCCAAAATGCATCATGGACATCAAAACAATCACTGAGTTCATTATGCTTCCTACAGCCATAGCCACCAAAATATATTAGCCTAAAAGAATAACAACAAAAAAAAGTTCAGTTAGCTGTTTTGTAAATAACATTCAAATGAAAAAGCTGTAATAATTAATTTCAAATTTTGGTTTACCTACTGTATTATTAATAATATAAACAAATTAAAATATTTCATATTGCACCTAATTACACAGAAAGCCTTACTGCGAAGGTAATATTGTTACATTCCTCAACAAGCCTGACAGAAATCCACAGAAGCAAGGAAGCAGGTTCAAGATACCTCGAAGTCCCTATTCTCTATTCCTCCATCCACAAGCTTATCACAGGCACATTTTCAGACATGAGTCTCAAAATGACACATAACACACAAGACAGTGAAATGCCTATGCTTCTGCTAGAATTCCTACCCTTTTCTATTGAAATTCCTATGCTCCTACTATATTTGTTAGCCTTCTGCATACGTCTTTTCACAACAAATGTTCCCAAGGTTCAGCCCACAGACTGCCTGTGATCCACAAAGTCTTTCTCTAGCTTATAGAATCTTTCAACTAAGCACTACTGAACATATTGCATTGCAAGTATTGTTACACACCTCCCAGCCTAATATTCCACCCATGAAATGGCCATCCATAAGTAATGGTTCCTAAAGTTTTGTTTAACTTCAACATTTGAGGATATTTGGTATAGTTGTTAGTGATCTTGGGAGAAGGCAATTTAGGAAATGATGGGATGGTGAAGGTCATTCCAGACTGACATTCCTAGGGAAACAGAGTTACTGAAAGCATTGTGCAATACACCACGACATCCTGATCTGCAAATTCACATCTTGTGAAATTTTAAGGTATACTTCTGAAAAGGTGCATAGCTTGTCCCCAAATACTTTTGTTAAATGAAAAGGTTACACTCTGCCACCTAAAATAGGTAATTTTCTCAGTACGTGGATTACATGATACTCTGAATAGGTTAATTTAGTTTTGAATAATCTTGTATTAACAGCTAAGGAGAAGTTGTTCAAATATATGTAATTTCATATACCTTGCACAGTTAAATTAGAATTACAAACCTAAGATATAGTACTGAGAGGCATTGCAGAGTTTATGCAAAACCTCTTTAGATGTGGAGTCCAGAAACAGATAAATCATTTACATTTTATAATGTTCTCTGTATATCATATTCTTACTTGTTTACAATTTTATAACAAATCACTGACATGTCACTTTCTTGTGACCACATATGCCACAATATCCAGACACTTTCCATAATAAACACAAAATCTGAAGTAAAGTATTTATTTTTAGCTAAGTATTTTTTCTCAATACACTCAGTAACTTTTACAACAGGTATCTCGGGTGACTTGGTTCTTATAAAATAATCACTGAAATGCCTTTGTAATTGTCAGCATTTGTATGCTATTAAATCCTTGAAAATATACTAAATATATTTTATTGCATTAAATTAATGCTTACATAATGTAACAAAAAAACAATGTAATTTTTATACTGATTTTTTTAACGTGTTAAAATTAAAAACATAAGTAACAGATGCATAATAATTTTTATCTAAAGTCTCAAAGCATTCCACAAACTTTCACTAAATTTCCTAAGCCTCTCCTAAAGTGGGTTTATACTTACCATTAATTCAGCTCACATGTGAGAAAACTCTGGTAGAAAGCTGTTACGTGAGTTACACAAAATCCCATAGCAAGTCAAGCTAAGAATTAGAGTTTCAAGAATCCCAAACCTGTGTGCTCTTCACTTTATAGTACTTCCTCTCTGCAATTAACACATATTAAATATTCTTAATGTGTTACCTGTCCTTATACACCCAGCAGGAAAGCTTGTCACGTGGTGTAGGAGGTTGACCTTTAAAATTTGTAATTTTTTTCCACCTATAGGTTCCATTTTTTGTTCGCAAATTAACATAATACAGCTTAAAAGAAAAAAATTACAATATTTTCAGTATAAATCATGTCAAAGAATCCAGCACAAATCACCAACAAAAAGAACCACCCACCACCCCCAGAATACACTACTTCCTTTGAAAAAAAAAGGAACTGACAGTGAAGTTTACAATATGTAGCAACATATAGGAAGAGTCCAATACACCACAAGAATACAGTTAAAGTGTGAGAATTAGCAGCAAGTTTCCTTGCCTTCACTCAGCCAGACCAGAACAGTAATATCCTGCTCCTTCCAGATTCAACTGAAGCCTTGCAAAAAACTTCTGAAGACAAACAACTCTCAGTTCAAGTCTACTGGCAGAGCTGTCAGTAGTTCTGCCTAACCTAACTAGGTAACTGCACAAGAATCAACAAGGCTTGTGAACCGAGTACTAACCTGAGATCTGATTACGGACTCCATTTCAGTTATTTTCTAGTCAGGATAGAACTCTGACTTCATTTACACTAAATGATTAAAACAGCTTATTTCATCTGCTTTGCTACTCGTGTCTTCAGTTGCAAGGAAAACTGGTAGCTCTATTTTAATTATTACATGATTATATAAGAAAGGTAATCACTATTACCTAAAGAACACTAAAGAGCAAAAACAAAAGTGATATTCTGAGATCAATTTCCATTATGACTGCCAACATATTTAAAAAAAAAAAAGGCAATTGGGAAAGCACTGACAGTTTTCAGAAATAATAAAAAATACAGAAAGTTTCATGTAATGGGTCTCATTCTGAAGCTATGGTTCAGTGAAAAATTCCAGAAAAACATATGGAGTTGGACATTAAAACAAAAATTTAAGTTTTTTGTCAGTTTAAAAGTATACATTTTCTACAAAAATAAAACTTTTCCTTACATTTCTCCTTAATTCAAATGCAAAGTACACCAGACAAAACAGTAAGGTCAGCACGATTATTCATTCAAATACAGTATGTTATGAAAGAAAAGAATACAATACCCGATTACTGTATCCTTTATCATCAAATCCACCAAAAATGTACAGCTTCCCATTAATGCTTGCCCCACAGCTTCCTGACATGGAGGTAGGTAACTCTCCTTCCATTAGGTGCATTGTCCTGCAATTTAGCACATAGATTAAGTCTTATAATGCTGCTTTCAGACCTGCTAAAATTAACAAAATCGAAACAGATGTATTAATAATTTTTATACTTAAACCTAAAAATACAATTACAATGTTTTGGCCATAACTAGCACTAGAAACTATAGCTGATATATGAAGTCAGGCTCCTGTGGTGTAAGAGGGCTTTCACATGAATATTGTGCATATGTTTATGAAGTATCTCAATTTTTCTGAAGGTGAAGCCCATATTAAAAGAGCATTAGTAGAGCTGAAACATTAATTATTCAAAACCTGGAAATACTATTAACTCCAAAAACTCCTGAAATGAGAACATGGTATTGCTGTTATTTTACAAACGGAAAACTGAGGCAAAAGTAGAAATAAAGGTCAGAAGCACTTACTAATTTTGGTACCCAATATGCACTCCTAAAACTGCATTTTGCACTGTATTTAGGATAACAAAAAAAATCTTCAATAACGCCAATTTTAGCAATGAGTTCTCTGTTCTTCAGCAGCAGCAGCAGTTCCTAGCCTTTTCCTTGCTAGTCTCACTTACAAACCAGTAACTTCCCATGATGCAAATTCTAACATCACACAATCTCAAGCACTACACAACTACCTGACAAAACTCAATTTCTGCCAAACTCACGAGGCTGAGCACTAGGCCAAGACTGCGCTTAGAATCATTACTCCACACTGCAAACAGCTTTCCTAGGATCTCAAACTTCTTCAGAAGATAGGGACCTGCATTTCCCTCTCACATGTACACGCACAGACGACATGCAATTTGTTTAGAATTTCCACCCTGTCGCCACACCTTCAGTCTCTGCAGATTTAGCAGCCAAATCCCAGCCTCTGTGTGCTGGCACTCCAACTCCTTGCCCCAGCTTTGCTGCCGACATCTCAGTTGCTTTCACCCCATGGTTTCTGGTCGAAGCTTCCTTCCCCTGCCATTCCTGTTCATTTTTCTCAGCTCTCCACCTGACACTGTGCCTTCCAACTGGCCCAGTCTCCCTCCTCAGTCACGGTCTCCCACCTTCAAAGCCTGTTTTCACTTTTTCTTCTCTCTGCTAGGTCTAATATCACCACATGTGCTGACCCATTCATTCCCTTCTTCAATACATCCACATCTAGATCAGATGCCTTCATTGTCTATCACTGGTGGCTATATGGAAGAAAAGGATTCATAGAATCATAGAATCATAGGATCATTAAGGTTGGAAAAGACCTCTAGGATCATCCAGTCCAACTGTCAACCCAACACCCCCATGCCCACTACACCATGTCCCTAAGCGCCTCATCTACACATCTTTTAAATACCTCCAGGGATGGTGACTCCACCCCTTCCCTGGGCAGCCTGTTCCAAGGCCTGACCACTCTTTCAGTAAAGAAATTTCTCCTAATGTCCAATTCTTACAGCTTTGACTTCTGATGCTTGACCTTACCCCAACCTAAAAGAACTGGAGGCAGCCATTAAAAGGAAAAGCTTTTTATGCGCTAAATCACCAGATGTGAATGACGCTCGTGCAACCTGTCCCTATTGAAAACAGCACTCGCTAACAGCTGCTCAGGGCACTGCTCCCAAATACCTCTGTTCTGGCACCAGCACTGCCACGGGCCAGCCCACCTTCCCCTTCTCTGCTCTTGCTCTCGCATTCCTGCTTGTTCCTGTGTCATGCGGTGCACTCAGCTGTACGTGTACAACCGCCTGTGCTGTAAACTGAATGAAATCAAGAACGGATCCAGGTTAAAAATAACCCTGAAAAAAGAAAAGTTATATTTAACCCAGATCACTTTCCTGATCCAATTTCCCGTGTGACCATATAAATGCCTGTACCAGTACAACCGATACGGGGACATCGGGGGTGAAAAACAAGAGAGAATATGAGGTTGCTTTAGCCAACTCTTTCACCAAAAGAAACAGACAGCAAAACAGAGTCTCAGTGAGGGTACAATCTTAAAAAAAAAAAGGAAAAAAAAAAGAAAAAAACACTTGCTAGAACTTCACAGCTAACAATATGCAAACTGTTGTTTTCAAAATCAGTGACTTGACCACACAGATGTGGAATTTCATACTTACTATAAGACACCTTCCTGACCTAGCCCTCCTCCCCCTTTCCCTCCATTTCAAATTGTTGCATTGAATATGGGTATGCAATGAATCTCTTGAATATGGGTATGCAAGAAATATATAAACAGGTGGAGTCTGGAAAGACAGCTGGCAGAAAACACATATAAGCCCAAATGGATACTACTTTACCAGACTAAATGCAATTACTGTAAGAGAAACCACTGGAAAACTTTAAAAAGAGGCATTGTTATCTCTCCCCACATACAATATGTAAACACAATGAATATAAAATGTAAAGATTAAATTTGCTAGTGATGTGCAAAATCTGGTTAGTTATAAGTTATTTATGCAAATACACTCATAACACAACTAAGTAATAACAAAAAGTATATAATTGTAAATAGATCAAGAACTCAAATATCCAGTGTTTAAATATTCCTTTTAACATAAAAGTTCATGTATGGAGAACCAAGCCAAAATAAATGCCCAAATAAAATGCACCTGTTTTAACAACAGAGCCTTAAGCCGACCATTTCAAACATCCTCTTGAAAAAACCAATGATACTTAAGGAATTAATGTGTTTCCTAGACCAATTTGCAAGTACTTATGTCTGGTCTTCAGTCTTCACATTAAACAGCTGCTATTTAAACTCCAGGGAACATGACCAATAACTCATTTAACTGAAGTAACTCTTTTCACTGCAACTAATTGTAATCTATGCAAAGATCAACTTTATTTATTAATTAAATATAAATTATGCAAATTACCATAATCCACTATCCATTTCATAGATCCAGAGCTCATCATTAGGCAGATAAACTTCATTTTCTTCAATTGACTAAAACAAAAAAAAATTTGCAAATGTTAAATCAATTATGCATTACACACCATACGTCTTAAAATGAAATACCAAATCATGTTACTTAGCAACACAGAATAAGGAGATAATCTACCAGAGCATAAGTCATACCCCAACATTATTGCTCTCATCATTACAGTTTTTTTAAATAGGCAGCTCAATAATGCCAGTATTTTACATTTTATACTAGAAGTTAAAAAAAGATGTTTTTCATTTTTTGAACCTACTAAAAATAGTGTGCTAGGCGTTTCCTGATGTCATTGAGCTTTGTTGATTGTTAATAGCATCTTTAATCACTCATTTTAAGATGTGAAGATTATAAAAAAATAAGTTTGGTGTATCAGAGGTAGGGAGAGAAGTGTTTCAATATTCAAAAAGTATGAATATAATACAATACTCAATTTGTAAAAATAAGAAAAAAACACAAGCAAACAATGGAAACGTACACAACTGCTACTAACAAGTAACACAAAAGTACCATAACATGACCATGGATTTAAAAAAAACCAAAAAAATTAAGAGAGACTGTCAAAGATGCTTCCCTCCTTTGTTAAAATGCTGTTACTAAAGGAAGTATTTTTTCAGTCACTTATGTCATCACCCTGAGCAAATTTCGCTGTACTGTTAGCCTTCATACCTCCAAATACAGAACATCAAAGACAAGCATAAAAGTATTAATGCTGTTCTTTGGTGCTTTTTGCATCTTTACGGAAAAAAGGGTTCTCCTTCACCTGAAGGATTTTTTCCTCATTCCACAACCCCTTTTTATCTTTTCCAGAAACCGAGACTTTGCCAGGCTGTGTAGATGGGTGAAGAACCCAACAACTAAGTCAGAAAAAAGTACTCATTTTAAAAAATAAGGAACTTAATTCCTCAGGCCCACTCATTAAAGGCACAGATTGACCAACTTAACGTTCTGCCAAGAAAGATGTGTAACATAAACCAGACCAGATTTGAAGCTCCTGAATTAAAACTCATTATCTTTTGTTTTGGGAAATACTTTTAATTAGGAGGCAATTCTTGGCATAATGGAAAAATATAAAGAAAAGTGTAACTGAAAAGCACAAAAAGAACAGTTACTTGCAGCGACTGAAGGAAGGAACTTGAAAGAACAAAATGTCAAGTATAAAAGAGCTTAACCTATGCCATAACATGAAGGAGAAAATTTCTCTGTGGAAAACAGATCTATGAAGACTCCCAAACAGAGGCTATGTAAGAAAGAAAAATAATTTGGGAAATAATGATGAGGAAGAATAACAAACAGGAGAAGGAAGCCCAAAAGAATGCAACTGCAGCACTCAGGCTGAGTAACAATTACACCATTAATTATTGTCTTAGGATTAGAAAGAAATGAAAGACTGTGAGGGATTAAGCAGCCAGAGTCAGTAAATAAAAAAAAAAAATAGATCAAAATTAAATGAATGTGAGGAAAAGAAGTTAAATACAAAACTGAATTTTAATTATTAACAATTTAGTTACTGATATTCATTACTTGCCTTTAAGTGATACTGGATCATTACCATCTCAATTTGAAAGGTGCCAATCAGGCAGGTACGCACTATGTTTGGTACAGTTTATCCTGCCAGGCACCTTTCGTAAGGTAGGCTCTGCTGTTACACGCAGCTTGCAGCTTTCACAAAATCCAAAAGTCTACTCAATTTAATCTAGATATGTCCGTGGTCAGAGGCTGAGCATGCTACAGAACCAGCTCTGAGCAAATACACTGATGCCAAAAAGAAGTTAGCTGGGCAGTAGTCCACCATCAACATGTAAAATGTAAAAATGTAAAATGATTTACCTATGTAAAATGCTGCTTAAAGAGTAACAATGATTTTCATAATACTCTCCACAAATAAATACGTAAAACTACTACAAATGTTTGCAAAGTTTATCTGCTAAACTTAACACACATTGTCCATTTTGACTGTGCCATGAACCCAGGATCCTTTATTATAAAATCTTTGAAAACACTGTACTAACCAGTCCAACCTTAGCTTCTAAAGACCAAAGCATAGAGAACTACCAAGTGTTACCAGTGATTTAGGTGTTGCGTAGTTATACAGAGTATTATGGAGTTTAAGGCCAGAAAAGGACAGTAAACCTCCCTGTACATCACAGACGACTCACATTATTTAAATATATGCTTATGCTAAAGGTGGCTAACTTCTTGACACTACAAAATATGTATTCAAATCCTTACATGACTTGCAGTCACAAGAAACACTACCTACCAAAGACCCCCAAAGGGAAGAAAAGCTGTGGAAACAGTTTACAGGCTCCTGAGGGTTCCTCAATTTCATTACAGTTTGGTATTGGGCAAGCCTGGCCATGCAATAGGCTAGAGAAGGCGTGCCAGGGTAACCCAGACAGCGAAACCCTGCTGCCTTGCTTCCTACCACAGCTGGGGGTTTATATTTCAGTACGCAGTCTCTCTGTATTTTCAGTATTTCAGTAGTCATCAGCAGCACAACCCTTTCCAGGTCAAACGAATCGAGCTCAGGAGCAGAGCAACTCCTCAAAATCCACAAGCTGCCCAGCTTTACCCCACCTTTTAAGTCCAATGTTTTCAGTTATAAAAAAAACCATTCCAATTTCCAGAAAATAAACTATAATGTGCTTCAGGAGGAGACAATTAGCCACTAGTACCTGAGAGCCCCAGAAATGTCCTTCCCTCTGTATTGCACATACTCATAGCATATAATGTATTTTCAAATTTAAATCCAGGAGTCCCCAACTAGAATTCTTTGCTCGAGTATAGAAGGACAAGTTTTGCACATTTGAACCTTTACCTTAGACAATGAAAAATATAGATAGAAGAATACGGAATATGTTAATAGAAACATGTTTTCAACCTGATCAAGACCAGGAATAACATCACTTGCACATTTTAGGGCCAACGTGCGCAGACACTGTGGATAAAAGGAACTGACTGTATATAATGTAGTACCATTCATATTTCTCTTTTGGACTGAATTCATTCAGACCCAAGAGTCACGAGGATTTACTTATGCCAGAACTGGTACTGATCTTTCAATGGAAAAAAAGCAACGTGTTTTTAGTCTGCCACCAGCTTGTTTTTGAAGTGACAGAACAGCTTTCTAAGGGAAAAAATGCACTGTACATAACCCACAACTATTAATAAATAAAAAATGCAGGGACTCAGGAACAAGAATTACACACTGGAAAAACAGAGCCGTAAATTATAGCCGTCACCCCACAGAGGAAGAGACTATAGAGAAGCACTCCTGGAACACATAGGAACCACACGTTTGTAGGACAGAGGAAGCAAACCGGCTCCACCAGCTCTTCCCCAACACGTGCTCCGTGATGGAGGCAGCTGAAAGCGGAGCAGCAGGCAGCCATGGGCGCCGGTCAGGCGCACCTATGCTTAGCGAAGGGGACAAACAGACGAGAGGGGAGAAGCACGCGGAGGAACCCCCTTCCCGCCCGCGCCCTTCTCCTCAGAGCAGCCACTCCCAAAGCCTGCCTCGCGCGCCGCCGCCGCCATTTAAAACGCCCGCCCCTGCGGGGCGCGCTGCCCCGACAGCCAATCAGCGCCCGCGCTGAGGTAAACAGCGCTCGGCTCCCGGCTCGCCGAGGGGCTGCACCGGCTGGGGGGGCGGTTGGGGGCGACGCGGGGCAAGGCAGGGCGGCGGGGGAGCCCCCTGCGCTCCGCTTCCCCCGCCCCGGCGCTCCTCAGTTCGGCTCCCCCCGTGCGGCGGCGCGCTGCCCCGCGGCTTCTCGCGCCCCCCCTCGGCTTCCCTCCCCCGCTCGTCCTCGCCCCCGGCGCCCTCCGGCCGCCTCCTCCCGCCTTACCACGTATCCCCCCCACACATAGAGAAAGTTCCCGTCCACCACGGCGCAGTGGCCGCTCCGCTCCTCGGCCACGCAGAACTGCTCCGCGGAGTCTGCCGCCATCTTAGGAGGAGGAGGAGGAAGCAGCAGCTCGCCTGCCTCAGTGTTCGCGTCCCGCCACCGCCTCCTCCGGGAGAGGCTGCGGCTCTCCGCCGGTCGCTCCCCTCAGGCGGACGGGAAGCGAGGAGGGTCCAAAGTGTGGGGCGTCACCCTCCCCTCAGCGCAGGGGCCATGGCGGGTTCTGCCGCCGCGGGCTCTCCTCAGCCCCGCCGCGGCCGCGTGCGGAGCCGGGGGTCGCGCCGCGGCGGGAGCCGCCGGGCAGGGGCTAAAGGCGGGCGCGGTGCCGTCCGGCGGTGCCCGCGGACCCCGGCTCCCTCGGCGCTGCAGCCGGAGCAAGCCACAGGCTGCCGGGTGCGGTCTGTGGCGGGGGCACGGAGGTGGCCGTGTGGATGCACTTTGCTGGATTTGCCCTTGAGCGGCTCGTGGAAGGAGCACAGACTCCTGCCGTGGGCCAGGACACAGGGAGCCAGAACAGCATCTGCCCAGTGAGGCACACTGAACGTTATGGTGTGAGATTTAAGGCCTAATAAACCATGCAGAAGCCTGCGAATAAAGAGCATGAGAGGAGGAAAAAAGCACCAAGAATAGGATAGCTAAACACAAATCCAGTGCAGGAATGGAAGGAAGCGGTGGGTCTCAACATGGGAGGTGGTTTAAGAGAACCGCAGCACAACTTGCTGTCTCTCTGAAGCTGAGAAGTTATGCTCCTGCCAGAAACAGCAGCTATGAAATAGTAGCTGATATTAACAATTAAAACACTTCTCATTATTTGAGGGATTTCCAATCCTTGATATCCACACCATTAGTCTTTCCTATATGTTGGCCTGTCCTTAAATAGCACGCTGGGAAAAGCAGTAGCCTCTTTCACTGCCCTTCCAGCTCTTAGACTGTTAGATCAACAACCCAGTGAGTTCCAGCTGAACTGTGGATCCAGCTGGAATTAATAGAATTCAAAACAGGTACAGCTCTTCAGAAAGAGGAGTAGAGTAGAGCTTGTGAGAAACAAGCACTTTAGCATCTTGTAAAAGGACACCAAAAAGTAATTGTAAAGATTTTCTTGTGAAAGTGGGACATATACTTCCCTTACTTCCCCTGTTGGATCTACGAGGGAAGACATTAATTATTCCTGTCAGTAACTGCTAATATTAAAATGAAGAAATGTAATGATGATGCATTGGGATGATGGTTAAAACACAGGAATTGGAAGAATTAAGAAAAACATGGGTAACAGGCAAACTCTGTATAGATCTATAGGTCATGTAGAGGTACAATGTGATGTGTCAGAAAGAAGCTTAAGAACAGCGCAAAGTCAGCAGCCCATGGCTTTGGCCAGTGGAGCAGTGACAGACATGAAAATGAGATATTTGTTGTGCTCGGTGTAACAAAACAATTCCGTCGATGCACCTTTGGCATGAGGTAGATGTGCTGTCTGATCATAGACCATTAGGCTGTCTCAGCTGGCTCTCTGTTCTCAAGCCGAGACGAAGAGCTGGGCATGGCTTCCAGAGCTCAAGACAGATGGCTCAGTGGAACAGAAGTCTACAGCTCATGCTGGAATACTTATATCTCTGGTGGGAGGCTCCAGGCAACCTAACAGAACCCCAAATACAGCAGGATGCTGCAGGAATATGCTTTATATTCCCAGTTTGGTCATATCTTAAAATAAAATTAGTTTCTTTTTAGATGAGGGGGACATTCGTTCTCCAGGTGTACCTTCCTTCTTCAGATGAGACATGAGCTGAATGTCAAAATCAGATTTTCTTTAAAGGATAATAAGTGGTAATCTTAGCAAATAGAAGAACTTACATAAGATTTGGGTTCATAATTTGCACTTAGCTGCATGCCTGAGACGAAAAATGGGTATTTCCTGCCAAAATAGCTGAGACCTGTCAGATGGTAGCTTTTTGTCTAAAGAGAGTAGATGAAACTTCACCCATGAGCTTGCTCCCAAATGAGGAGTGATTCTAAATTATGCAGTTGAGAATGGACTATAGAAAACAGGCTGACATTTTTATCCGCTTTATATCCCTGCAGTCCGTTGATCAAGGAACTTTCAGAGTTGCTTTGTGAGCCTTCTGTGGAATAAAGCTGTACTTTGAGAGACGGGGCTCAAGGTGTTTGAATGAAGTATCACTCATTTTTCTTCTGGAGAGAAGGCAGCAGTCCCTCAAGACTGGAACTGTATGAGGCACAGTATATTTATTTATCGTGCTTACCGGGACTCGGTATGTTGTAACAGGCTTCAACTGCTCAGGGCCAAAGGAAAAATCGTGTACAACAGTGGTTCCCTGGTTATATGTAAAAACAGCCATGGAGATCATCATGTGCTTGTTGGCCAAGACAGAACCAGCTGGAAGGGATCCTCATCTGACTGCTGGCACATGAGTAGCGATGAACTGAAAAACTAAGAGTTTACCATATACTAAACTCTCAGGCAACTGAGAGCTGTCCTAGGAAACTTGGCACCCGGGTAGGACAGTTACTGTCAGAGTGTAAGAGAATAAAAGAAAGGACCAGGGTCCCAGTGCACCCTTCCAGCTAGGAAAGAGTCCTACAAAGCAGTAGTTAAAGGAAAGGCAGAGTTATAACAAATATTACACAATGAAGCAACCAACTGCAGAACTACTGCAGACTGCCAACAGCCCCAGTCGAGGGCTGGTGAACCTTAGGAGAGACTGATGAACGAGTGAGAAGAAATGGAGAATGGGAGAGAAACATCCCATGCCATCTAACAGACTGGAGGCATCAACGGGTGAAAACAAGGCTCAGTCACAGCAGTACAAGCAAGATCGACTCATAGCCAGCCATATTTGATGGATGTTTTATGGCAGGTAAAACTGAAGCTGGAGAGAGTCCGGACCACTGGAGATGCAGTACAGCCTGCACCAGGGCCTGCAAGGAAAGAACAGGGGGCACAAGTATTGTGAGCTACGTTGCCTGTAAGGCAACAAAATAATACCGAGGGTAATTTGGGTAACTCCTGCCAGCTGCAGCAAGTGTGTTTGGAGTCCTTAGGGCCACCTTGCTTTTTTGTTGTGAAATTCACTAAAGAACAGCTGTGCCTCAACTCTGGTGCCGTTCCCGGGCTGGGCGACGCGGCAGCCAGCCCTTCTTCCAGGACGTCGGAAAACACGAGGCACCGACACCGCCCGTCCTGAGCCCGGGGACCCCTCCTGCCTCCCGCGGGCACACAGCCGGGCCGCGCTCCCGAGTGGGCCTACCTCAGGCCCACGGTCCTCCACGCGGAGGCCCGAGGGGCGCGGCGGGGCCGTCCCGGAGCCTCCGCCCGCCCCGGGGCAGGGCCAGGGCGGCTGGGGCGGTGCGGCGGTGTTTGGCGCCAACCGCCCGCCATGGAGCCGGAGCGGCTGCGGCGGCGGCTGGGCTCCGCGTTCCGGCTGCGCGGGCTCCTGCTGCGGGCGTGAGTAGCGCCGGGAGAGTGGCGGGGGGCGCGGAGGATCGGCCCGGCCGGGACAAGCTGCTCGGGCCGGGCCCTGGGCTGGGCTCGGCAGCGGCTCCCAGTCCGGTACCCGCTCCGCCCGGGGGGGGGGGTGTCTTCTCATGCCTCCCTCAAACCCGCGCCCCAGGGTCTCGCCTTGTGGGGTTTGGTCAGAGATAGGTCCGCACCCCCCGCACCCCTCCTCTTCCTCGCCCCCGCACTGAGGCCTTCGGAGCCTCTCCTCCGAAGCCCTGTTGTTTTGCCTGTCCTGCTGCTGTGGGCCTCTTCCATCCATCTCCATCCATGACCCGACCCCCTGCAGCGCCCACCGTTGGTTTAGGTAATGCCAAAAGCCGCCCTGGGTCTCCCCTTAGCACCCTCCCTGATGGTGGTGCTGGATGTTTTGTTGTTTTTTTTTGTCTGCCGCTGTCCCTGACAACTCTGGGATCTGTTTCCCAAGTTGCACTTGCCAGTTCTGTCTTCAGCATCTGTTACTAGAGGAAGAAATGGTATTTCCAAAGGTACACAATAACGTGTATTAGTTAGAGATTGCAAGGTCAAAGAAAAGTGGTTTCTGCTTGCAGTGGAAGGTGTTATGATTTATAAGAGTGCCTGGGGCTCTGTTGCTCGTACTTTTTCGTTCAAGATTGTGCGTTAATATTAGTTCCATTTTGTTTCTGGCATGGATGGGATGTGATTATTTTGAACAATGTCCTGGCAATTTCATTAGTGAGGAGTCCAAGTTCAGAGCTCCTGACTCCCACAGTTAAATGAACTGAGACATTTTGAAGGTCAGGCTGTTAACCAAAATGCCAGTTTTGATTGGCCGACAGATGACATTAATAAGAAAATTGTTATCTTTAACTGTGAGGGAAGAAGTGGATTTCTAATTCTCGTGTTATTTAGAATTAAAATGGTTCCAGTCTCAGAAAAACTGGAGTGGGTCCTGCAGAGGGCTGTTAAGGTGGTCATGGGCTGGAGGTCGTGGTGTGTAAGGGAAGCAGGAAGAGCTGGATTTGCTCAGCCTGCAGAAAAGAGGGTGAAGATGATCCAACTGCCTAACGGGGACTTAGCAAGAAGGAGCCAGTGCACAGAGAAGGAGTGAGAGGCAGCAAGCACAGATTGCAACAGAAGAAATCACAGTTGTCCAGTTCTAGTCTCATCAGTTCAAGAGAGACATTAAAAAAAATGGAGAGGGTCTAGCGGAGGACTGCCAGGTGGTTAGAGGGTTGGAGAACTTGACGTGGAAAAAATGCGAAGGATTTGGGTGTATTCAGCCTCAAGAAGGGAAGGCTCAGAAGGATCTAATCCCAGTCTTCCTAAAGGTGGTTATAGAGAAGACAGAGGTACTTTCTTCTCAAGGATGCACAGTGACAGGGCAAGAGGCAATGGGCACAAGCTTAAAGTAAAATCTTCACTGTAAGAACAATTAAACTTTGGAGTAGGTTGACTAGAGAAGTGGTGGAATCTCCCTCACTGGAAATACTCAAGACTTCGCTCAAGGATGGCATAATCTAAATCCCTGCTTTCAGTAGATGGTTGGACCAGATGGTCTCCAGAGGTCCCTTCTAATGTGGACTTTTCTATAATGCTATGAAAAAGTTTTTCACAAGGAGAGTAGTTAAGCACGAAGACAGGGCTGAGGGACATTGTGAGTTCTCCATCCTTGGAGATGTTCAGAATTTGACTAAACAGCACTGTGAGCAATGTGACTGGCCTGTGCTATTAGAACAGGAAGCTGGATGCGGAGACCTCAGAGGTCCTTTCTGGCGTGAGTCTTTCTATGATTGTATGAAGATGAGGTTCTCTGTACCTCTTTATCCTCAATGTTTTCAATCCTGATGATTTTTTTCTTTGACATAAACTAGTGCAGTATTATGCAGTACTAATTATTTCTACTTTTTTAATCACAAGCTGTGTAGTGATTATGTGCACATCTGCCAAAATGGGCATGGTTTGTATAGACTGTGTTGAATATTAATTCCTTTTTGAGCTGACTTTCTTCATTGGAATTAGGGATGCTCTAAAGTATCTTACTGAAGCTCTTCAGTCCATCAGTGAAGTAGAACTTGACGATGTAATTGAAAATGTCATTGATGTCGTTGAAAAACAGCCTTGTAAGTAAACAATTTCTTTTTCTTAAGCTTGCTAAGTTTATCTTGCGCTTATAATGTTATTTAGACAAAGACAGAGTTACTGGCAGCCAATGCACTAAGGTGTCATTCTAGTCTACCAGGTTGATCAAGATAAGTGTATTTGTTGACATTTTGTTTTGTTAAATACTGAAGTTTGTAATGTCAGCAAAAGATAGTATAATTTTGTCATTTAAAAAGTTGGCAGCCTGGTACCTCATGACTTTTCCAAGAGTAGTGAAATTTTTCAATGCCAGTTACTAAAAGCACCTAGCTGAGTTTGTATGGACATCTTTGCATCTGAAACTATCATTTTAAATATTAAAATAAACCAAAGAGTAATGAGAAATGAATTCACTTGTTATTCAGTAGTCCAGGTCCAGAAAAGGGTAGGGTTGTTGACAGCCATAATCTGAGGAGCCTAGCTGTGACTGCAGGAAGGAAACAGTTGCATTCCTTCAGTCAGAGATCACTGCCCTCGCATCCAGCTGGAGCGGGAGATGCAAGTGCACCGGTATAATGGTCCAGCGTATTAACCTAAACCAACTGTGGATGGAGTTTAACCGTCACCTGGATGTTCTCTGAAGCAGCAAGGCAGATGCTGATGTTCTGTTATGCCAACCTGATCTCGTGATAGTAACATTGGACAGAAGGTGCTGATGACACTTGGGGCACTGTAGCACTGGAGAAGCTGTACCTGCCTGGCGTGTGAAAGTACATCAAATTCCATAAATTACTAGGTCCAAAAGCAATCCAGAAAACTCCTGGAAAATCCCATAAAAACATGAGACACTCAAAATGCCGAGCTTTTCCCGGTAAAGTTCTCACGACCCGTTTGGTTCTGAGTGTGCCTGAAACTCCATCTTGGCGGGGGTATTTTGTCTGGGGACTACCTCCTGCTTAATTGGGACACTGTGTTCTGAGGTACACAGATCCAGCGTCCCTGCTCCTGAACACCATGAAAGGCATGGGGTAGTAGCTCAAAATACACCTGACACAGTCTGACAGCACAAACAATAGGAGTTGTAGCACCTTTAGTTAAAGAATGTGGCTGACGGAGGTGGCACTGATGCCTGACATATATGTGTGTTTACTGATCAGAGCTGATGAGAACTAGGAAAATTGGGCTCACTTCCAGCTTTTGGCCAAGGAGATTCAAACCCATATAAATGTGATCTAAAATAAATACTAGGTCTTAGATGAGTCCGGGAAACCTTCCCAGCCTATCCTATGTAAACTGAATTAAGTCAAGGGTGGGCACATGCTTGCTTTGTAGTTTTACTAGAGCACAGACTGCAGTAGTTATGGCTTTATATATTCTTACTCTAGCCATGGGATAACAGATCATAGCTGATCAAACAGGGAGTAAAAGCAGTTTGAAGAACTGGTCCTGATCTAGCATAAAGCCTGCTGGTACAAATTAACACATCCACATTTTTGAACAAATTTGAGTCTGTACAAGAAGCTCTAGGGCCAATGTAGTACATGCAGTCAGTGTACTCGCCAACACTGGTCTTTGTCCAGGGTGGAATTTTATGCTATAAATTCCCAATATTGTCCAGCTAATACCCATGAGTTGTTTGAGGTTAGGGGTAGACATGCAATTCAGACATGCTGGTCTCTCCTGTGATTCCTGCTGGCTCCATTAGTGCCCCTTTTGCTCTGCTATTCATCACTGTCCTACAGGAATTGTGATTTTAAGTCCTATGCCCTGAAAAGGGAACTCAAGGGCAGGGTTTCATGTACTGGTTTCTGTTCCAGGAGCCCAGGAGTTAGGCTTGGAAATGCTGACCAAGTCCTTTTGTGAATCTGCATTGATTGGTCTTCCCTTTAAATTCAGCAAAACATTAGCATTTAGAAATATTTTTTAATTTCAATTATCAGTTTAAATCCATGAAGACAATAATGTGCCTATCTCCAAAATTGTTTTAAACTGTTTGAATATGTATTTATGTCACCAATCTGTGTGATAATGTTCTGGAACAAAATTAACCTCCAGAATGTGAAAGCTCAGATCGAACACATTTGTAGTATATTTGGCAGCTTTGCATAAACTATAATTGTCTTGTTCTCCATGTTCAGCGAATTAATGGTGGGCACAGTATGTGTGTGGGTTATTTTTTCGCTAGAGACGTATCCTTCTGGTAAGAATATTAAGTGATCCATTTGTAAAGCGAAAACAGCGCGTGTCATTAGCTTACTGAAAATATGCTTTTGTGTATCTGTTTGTGTAATATATTCCTTTGAGAAGACCGAACCATTTTTTGTAAAATATCTGAGACCTGCTTACTTTCTTACTTACTGCTTTCCATAGGCTGCGGTTTTAATCCTTTGAGATCTTCTTTTCAGTGTCATCTAATATGATTGAACAATCCACAGTGGAAGCAGCCGTCCAAGAATGTAGCCAGGCATCAGATGAAACTGTGTACGGTGACATTATTTTTTTATTTGAGGTTTACAGGAGTTGGTATGCATCCCCTTATTTCTTCCTGGGAAATAAATGTCAGGCATTTTCTGCAGTGCTACACATGCAGTAATTGCTCTGTGCTTTTGTCTTCTTGGTACTGTCTTTGAAGGTTAGTAATGTTCCTTCTTAGAAAATTTGTTCTCATGGATAGGCCTCCAGGGGATTCTAAACACAATGCTGACATTCTGGAATTAAAATGCTATGGTTATGTGTTACATGTGATACAGGTTGAATATTAACCGATAAAATAAACCAATAGTTACAATGCAGAGAGAACTTGTTACTTCTGTTCATTTCTTTATTTCCTTTTCTCTAGTTCAAAATTATCTAAGGTTATTTTTGTGCCTTTCATAAGATACTTTTTTTCTGAAAGCACTTGGAAAAGTTTTTCTCCATGGTGCTTGTTTCTGCTTTTTTGTATAGCAGGGCTGTTTTTTGAAAACCGTGATTGATTTTCACTCTCTGATAACAAGGCGGAGAGCAGTTACTTGAGTTCCTGAGAACTGTATCTGTGATTGTGATGAATGTGTTTCCTTTAGTGTTTACGTTGTGTGTTGTCATCGTAATGCAAAGCATGAAAATAAATGGTTTGCTAGGCATGTCAATTAGATAGGGTGATCCCACAGTTTCTCATTATGAAGCAAATTTGTTTTATACTTTTCTCCTTGTCATTGGAACATTTATGATGCAGATGGTTTGAGTGTGACTTTGTGTCGCTTTATATACTTAATGTATTTTTTGCTCCAGAAGTGAAGAGAAATCTGTATGCATAGATTCTCAGTACAGAGTCCTGAAGGGAAAAGCTCTACAGATCACAGGGCCAGCCTGTACAACTCTCTTGAATTACGTTGCAGAAAGCTTGAAGGCAAAGTTTTGTAAGAAATGCACTCTGAAGCCTAAGACGTTGGTGTCCGATAGGCAGTGATGGTCGTCCTGTGCTTGTAAGCCTCGGTGAAGGTTCATGGGATAATTTTCCCTACTCTGATGATTTGATCCACTTACAGTAAGAGGGAAATGAGAGGCATCAGAGGAGAGAGCTGAACCAGTAAATATAATGGGATGTATCAACTCGATTAATAGTCTGAAGAGTTGTGCATGTCCATTGCTTAAACCTATTCAGATTAACCATGCCAAGACTGTTCTGTTGTCAAAAAAGATAGCAGAGGATGGTAGAGGAAGGAGATGTATCCCTCTCTCATTTCTAAATGAACTTCTGAAGAGTTTCCTTTTTTGAATTAGAAGATGCAGTGGTATCCAATAGGTAGAGTGATGTGGGAGAAGTGGTGATAGCGCAGGGTGATAGTGAACAAAATGAATACAATTTTATTCAACGTGTTTTGTTACTGTTTGTTTCATCCACTTGAGATAATGGAAATGTATTCTTATTTCAGAGAAAATGTTTTCAACATTATTGGAGCCTTTGATATTCCTCGTTATATTTATAATTCAGAAAGAAAGAAGTTTCTACCGTAAGTCTTGCATATTTTAAGCTTCAACCACTTCTTGTTTTAAGAAAAAAGCCTCTATTTCTATATGGTTAAAAGTCTGGTTTCTAGTCTTTTCCTCTTGGGTCTGCTCATCTCAAGCCTGAGTGAGTAAGTGAGACAATTTTGTTTCTTAGTTTCTAAAGAGCTAGTCAGACTCTATGGTAAATGCTGGCTCATAAATAAATGTACCATTGGGTTTTTCCTGGTCCAGTAGGATGAAACTGAAATGGGGACCTGTGTCTACTGTGTATTCTGTGCTGCCTGTGATGTTACTGGCTCTGAAACTTTGGTGTTTGTCAGATAGTAAAATGTTCAACCATGTTTATGCCGTCTAATGAATAAAAGAGACAGTAAGGCTAAGGACATACATCACTAAATGTAGTTGTGGTTTTTTTTTTTCACATTTGGCTGTTTAATTTTTTTTTTAATAAATTTGTTCTGTCTGTTGCATGTATTTATTTCGTAGACTGTAGCTTGTAACACCCTGAAGCCCTGGGGGATTTCTAAAGAGAGCTACAAAAGCTAAAAAAGAAAAATTAGGAGCAACTGGTGGTTCTGGAGGTTGGAGAAAGGAAGAAGTAATTGGAGGAATTGGTTGTAAATATTTTGCTAGCTAAAGAATTTACCTTTAACAGCAACCAGCCCAGCCTGCTGAGACAAAAAGAGGCCGTGCTTTTGAAAAGGGTGAAGTGGTGTTAGCTGAGGAACAGATAGTGGTGTTCATTGTGAGGGGTTGCAGCGACCTTCATGTAATGCGCAATTCATATTCTAGCCTTGGTTCATGATTCCACCAGTCCAGCAAAAGCAATCTGTGTTTGCAGTAGAAGTTTAATTCCAGTGACGCTTTCTACGTTTCCAGGCTATCGGAAGCAGAGAACTCCATGAAGACAATCTGCTAACCAAGACGAATAAAATACTCTTGTTCATGGCCACTTAAAAGACATAACTGCTTTTTTAAAAACTGATTTCTGCAGAGTCCCATTAAGGTGGAAAGATAAATCTCAAGGCCTGTGAGTTAGAGGGAAATTAAATGGATGTAGCCTTCAAAATGCAGAAACACAGGATCCCTAGCAGAAATCTTCCTCATTGAGTAAATAACTTATGCAGTAGTGTTATAGCTTTTGCAGCCTCTTACAACTTTTAGATTAATAAGTCATTTTTGTGTGTGGAATGTACCTTTTTAATCTTGATTGTTTTACACTTCTTGCAGTCTGTCAATGACCAACTTCCCTGTACCAAGTTTATTTGGAACTGCCAGAGATAAAGCGGAGTTATTTCGTGAACGCTACTCCATCTTACAACAGGTCAGAAAAAGTTTTGCTTTGTTTAACAAAATACACAAGCAAAATGCTGTTTTTTGTATTCTTATGTGTACAACAGTGCTTTGTGTTGAGGTGATTTTGTGAGGTACAGTTTAAATAAAATTTGAATAAGAACAGGATCTGTACTAAGGTTTAGCAGTCTTCTCAACTGTCACCGTACAACATGATAGATTCATGTGTTTCTGCATTTTAGCATCATGTCGTAAGAGGAGATTATGTATTTTTACGTGTGTCTTGCTCTTTTCCCTCCTGTAGTCTGGTCTGTGCTATGTTTGATTAGCACGTCATTGTATGTAGTGCTTGTTGAGATAATACAAACCCGAAGCTCTGGGAAGCTCTCGTTCAGGCTCTCCTTGAAGCATTGAAATTCGCTTCTGGCTTAGTTCATTTGTTCGTTTTCCAGTTTTCAAAATGCCCAGTGAAAGCCAGCCACCCCTTGTCATCTCTTGGTGGCACACGCACCCTGTGTTTGTTGTGAGCAACTTCAGAACAGGATTCCCCAGCATGACTTGCTCTGCACCACCGTGAGAGTAGCTGCAGGTACTGACAGCAGCTGTAGGTAGTGGCTCTGGACCAGGCTCTGCACGCTGCCAGAAAGAGTCAGTCCCTCAGCACTCGCTGTCTGATTATCCCTCAGAACAGGGTCACAACCCTGTTCTTTCCTTTCTTCTACTCACCCAGTAAGTTGGGATCCAGCCCCATGCCACCTGCCTGCTTACTCCGTGCTGCGCTCTGCCCTGCCTCTGTCGTGCAGCCCAGCGGGAGCGGTGATGGGACGGGGAGCGAGTTGCTGATCAGACGACTCGGTAGTTGTTTTTCAGGTGTCTGCACTAACTGCAGTGGGCTGATCCACAGCACAGATCCTGCCCGGTGCTGGCAGGAACTACGCAGACCTAACTGCCCGTGTGCAACCGTGGCTTGAAGCGTGAGCAAAGTGCCTGGACACAGGCAGACAGCGATCACAGCTTTTGGTCTGCGCTGCCCTGTGCGCAGCAGGGAGGCACCCAGCTGCCTGCGTGAGCTGCTCGTCCTTTGGACCTTGTGGTAGTTGCATGCACAGAGTCAGATACCCCAGAGCAGCAACAACTCTCTATCTACCAGGGGATTTGCTGCCAGTAGGAGTATGTGTACTGCAATTTGGGAACCTCTGCCCTGAAAGACCAGTTAACCATTAACTGAAGAAGCATTAGTTAATAAAAACAGTGATCAGGATTAGTGAAACCTGCTGGAATTGGCACACTCACGCAAAACAGCAGCAGGAGGCGTCCATAGGGTATATCCTGAAGCCTCCTTTTCTTAGACTGTATTGTGCTATTGCACCTCTTTGCCTGATGGTTTCACACAGACTCTGTGTTGTACAGGATTTGTGTTTGGTTGTCATAGGTACTCCTTTCCGACCTCCAGAAGTCGGAAGGTTCAGGTCACTATGTGGGTGAGGGCTGCTGATAGGAATTACTGCGTGTGTTACATGGGCTGGTAGCGATGGGTTTGTTCCAAGGGGAGGCTTTCAGACTGCATGAAAAACAGTGAAAGAAGTGAAAATTTCTACAATATATTTTCTTCATGCTTTCTGCAGTTTATCTGTTAGTGTAGCTTGCTCCAGTTATTAAAAAAAACAAAACATTGTTTACTTTTAATAGGCCCTTCCCTGAAGAGAGAACCTGCTCTTTTCCACATAGCTAGCATTTAATACAGTTTACCTTCCCTTGCTCTCTCACCCCTTCCTTCCAGGTAGTCAGAAATAACTTCTTTTAAAAGCGTTACAGATGCCTTGCTGTTACTTTTTGGGCTTAGTTTTATTGTCCAGTATTATTGATCATCTATTTCTTAGAAGCAAATTCTTGTCAAAAGAACTGATTATGCTCAACAAATTAAATGTTGTTGGATAAAATAGAGTACTTTTTAAAGTATTTTGTATAGTGCTTGTAATGAACTGGCATTTTGACAGTGCTCATTTGTTTTTCAACGGACTTACTTCAATTTTGGTTTCTGCAGAGGACTCATAGACATGAGTTGTTTACTCCTTCAGCAGTTGTTGCTCATCCTGATGACAGTAGGAGCAAATTCCAGGTAAAAAAATCTGGTTTTTTTCTTGTAAAGGGTACTGTACTTGTGTTACACTTTAATGCAGTAATAGTTCTCCAGTGACATTTTAGTTTCACATCCAATATGGGTAATCAATGGAAATGAGTTATTTTTGATTATTTTTAGCTTGTGTTTCAAAAATGCAGTTACTTGGCTCAGATCAGCATGATGACCAAGCCGCTCAAAAGCAGCTATGAAATGCAAGAGAGTCGTGGCTTCCTGAGGTGGAAGGGCATTAGCTGTTCAGCTTTTTACACTTTGCTTTCCTCTGCTTGGGGATATTTTTCCTGCTTCTTTCTTTCATAAGCACTAAATTCACAAACCCACAATTGACTAAGGTCATAACTTTAATCTGTTCTGTTTCCATCTCAGCTTTCTCACATGAAATGCTCTCGCTATATTATATAGTTATTACATATTTTTAAAAAAAGACGAACGTGTGTGTGTGTATCACTGGGTACCAAATAACAGCTTTTGCTTCGCTCGACTTTCCTGTTTCTCCCTGTTCAGAGCATTCCATCATGTAGAAGAAAGCAGCTGACCTTAGCTGAGTCGAACCTGCATCTCTGTCCAGGCTTTATAGGCATCTTTCTCCCTTGACTGCTTCCTATCCTCCCTGTCAGCAGCGGCAAATGCATTGCTTATGCTGGTGTTGTAGGAGGATTGTCTCTCTTAACTGCAGCTTGACAGACCAAAATAAGTTTGTCCAGAAACCACAGACAGCATGTGATGTCACTGCATTACTCTGGAGTGTTCTGTATCATCCATCTAAGGTTCTTCGATTAAAGTAATTAGTGTTACTGTATGGGTGCAGGCTGGCCCTGTGGTTCAGATTGGATTGTGCTGAAGATCCAATTGCTACAATTGACAGTCTTAAGCAAGAGCAGAAATTGCCACTTGTTCTTTTCAGTTTTAATCCACTTGTAAGCAAAATAATCACAATAAATATGTACTTGCTAAGCAGTTCTTTATGCTAGCAGCCATTATTGGAAGTCTTTTCCTAAACTGTGCTACATTTGACATTCAGAAATGTGTCCCTCATTTTTGTAATGAGCCTGAATTCTCTCGTAGCTCGTTTCATAGAATCATTAAGGTTGGAAAAGACCTCTAAGAACATCGTGTCCAACCGTCAACCCAACACCACCATGTCCACTAAACCATGTCCCTAAGTGCCTCATCTACACGTCTTTTAAATACTTCCAGGGTCGGTGACTCCACCACTTCCCTGGGCAGCCTGTTCCAAGGCCTGACCACTCTTTCAGTAAAGAAGTTTCTCCTAATGTCCAATCTAAACCTCCCTTGGCACAACTTGAGACCATTTCCTCTCGTCCTATCGCTGTTACTTGGGAGAAGAGACCGACCCCCACCTCGCTACAACCTCCTTTCAGGTAGTTGTAGAGCGCGATGAGGTCTCCCCTCAGCCTCCTCTTCTCCAGGCTGAACACCCCCAGTTCCCTCAGCCGCTCCTCATCAGACTTGTGCTCCAGGCCCTCCACCAGCTTCGTTGCCCTCCTCTGGACACGCTCCAGCACCTCCATGTCCTTCTTGGAGTGAGGGGCCCAGAACTGTATTTATGTAAACACGTGTATTTATGTAAACTGTGTATTTATGTAAACACGTGTGCTGTGTGGTGCTTTGTCTTGGTTGCATAAGAATAGATGTATGGAGAGTTTATTTAATTTTTATTTGATTTTTTGCCTTTGGTTACAGCTTAAAACAATAGAAACTCTATTGGGCAATACAACTAAAGTGGGAGAAGTGATTGTGCTTGGGATGATAACTCAGCTCAAGGAGGTAGGTTGCTTTTTATTGTGGAGTATCTAGGTCACCATTCATTCGGTGTTATAATGTATTAGAAAATGAGAAGATCTTGAAGATCTCACCACTTTATCTTGTCATAGAAGTCAGTGGCAGAACTCACATCAATGTCAGTGGTGCAAGATCCATTCCCTAAGAAGAGACTTTTCCACAAGCAGTTGATGCTAGTGTGTGAGGGAAAATGTCTTTCTCTTCTCACTACAGAATTTTGTAATGCTTTATGTCAGCAACCAGAACTAGTTACGTTTTCTAGGCATGCCCCTTCTTGAAATGCTGGAGCTTCCAATGACTGTTCGGACTTGCCATTGCATTGGACTGTGATTGTAGGGGAGGGGTGCACCAGCAATCCAAACTGCAGCAGCTCAAAGGGAAGGTGCTAAGATATACTTGCTGTAAACTACATGGTTTTCACTTCTGCCAGTGTGTTCTAAGCTTACAATATTAAAAACGGCTAAATTATTTCTAAATGCTGACTGATAGATGCTTCTGATTGAAGCATTTATGTGTTTGGGTATATTTTGCTTTATTAATTAATCCTGTTTTTTAGGGGAAATTTTTCTTGGAAGACCCTACAGGAGTTGTCCAGCTAGACCTTAGTAAAGCAATATCCTTTTTCTGTGATGTAAGAGTTGAAGAAATTTCCAATAGATCTGGAGAATTTCAGATTGAATAACAAATCAATACTGACCATTAAAAATTACGTATTGAGAATTGCAGCTCTGTCTTTTTCCTTCTTTTCAAATTACTTGGTTGCTGCAGCTCAGTGCCCTTTCACAGAGACTGTTAGGACAAGGTTAGCATTCCTCCTAGTGGAAGCAGAGCGTGTTCCTGCTTGCGGGCTGTTTATGAGCTTACCTGCTCAGCTCCAGGTGATTGCCTAGCTCTTAAGGTAGCTTGTGAACTTTCAGTAGTGTCCACATGTATTACACCAGCTGGAAAGCAAACTTTGGCTAAAGAACTAGTTTAAGAGTCCTGATCTAAGAAAAATATATTTCTTAACCTTTCTGCACCAGTTCCACAGTGGTTTATACACTGAATCATGCTTTGTTTTGGCAGAAGGTAAAGCATACTATTTTTCTTAACTTGTAATATGTTATTCTGTTAATGGCTGTTGCTGCAGTTACATGTCTGCCAGATGTGGCTGAACAAACAAGTCTCATGTTGATGAGGCTTGACCATAAGCTGAGTTTGTGACTGAGATTTTTGGCCATAAGCCTTGCCTCTTACCTCGTGGGCTCTGGAGGCAGAGAACAGAGCTCTGCAAAATTTGTGGTTTTCAGTGATGTTGGTGGGATGTGAGCATCTGTAGCAGCTTTGAGGAGCCTTAGTTAGCCTGGCTCCAACATGCTTGGAGGAGATATGACTAGATTAGGAAGACAGACTAGAATAACCAAACAGTATGATTTAACAATCTGAAAATGCTGCTTTCTGTTGGCAGAGCTTTGGTCCTTCAGAGGCTTTGGTGAGTCTTCTCATTAAGATGATGTGAGGGCTTGCAGTTTTGAAGCCTTGGACATGTTTTAGCAAATTTATGGTCATTTCTGTTCGTAGGATATTACTCTCTGCAGTATACATAATCCCAGTCTATTTTCTAATAATGTATTTTATGTTTAAAATTTGTAAAATAAACTAAATAGAGCAAGAATGATAGTGGAGACAAGTATCACCCTATTACTTCTGTTCCTCTAACAGGTGGGACAGTTCTTGAGAAAGGGTGCAGTTTGATGGAGAGTCTTCTGGGACAGGGCCAGCAAAAATGATTCCTGTTCCCCTATGTTCTTACTCAGTTGGGTTGAGAAGGTTGTTTATGTGGCTGTGCAGCAAATCCATTCAAAGAAGTGTCGGGGGTAAAAAAATAGTTGGTTTCTTGCTCAGCCTGTTTTTCAGCCACATAGTTCCCTGGTCTGGTTCACCACTAAACAGCGCAGGGACTGGTGCGATCAGAAGAGAGGGATTGATGAAGACTGGGACTAACTATGCAGTACAGCTGCCAACTGTCTGACTAATGTCTAGGACATGATGTTGTTAGAAAAACTAAAGGTTATGTTGTTGTTCAAAAATCTCTTAGGTTGGTATGAAGATGAAGTTTTTCATGTGAACGCTTTTGGATTTCCGCCTACTGAGCCTTCTGCTACCACTAGGTAAAAAACTGACTTTCAGCAGCCTCACTCCATATTTTGTTGTGGGTTTCTAAGTAAGTGCATTATTATTTTATTATTTCTGTGACATTAAAGTATTCTATTCTTCCCCCTCCCCAAATGCTTCAAAATAAATACAGTTTTAAGGAAGCAATTCTGGGACTTGCTTTAGTACTTGGACCAGTACTAAAGGCTGTAGTGTTAGCAGAAAAACCCTTCCAAAGGCTGTTGGGTTCTGCATATAATAACAATTGGGATCTAAGCCCTTCTCAATTGCTAAACTAGATAACTATTACATGAGAATAAGAAATTCCTTGTTGCTCAAGAAATGCATGGGGGAGAGAACCAAGGATAAATATTACCCTGAGATGATCTGTTAAATTATGGCAGGGCAGTGCCCCTGCTTTATATCCAGGTGACTGCCATTTCTCTTCCTTGGCTTCTCCATGAAGTACTAGATGATTATTGATACCATCTGAGCTACCTATCATAATAACAATAATTAAAATGGCTTAAGTGAGTCATAATCAAAACTACTAACTATTTGGGAAGAAAACAGAACTAACTTGAATATTTTAATGATGTAGAGCCTTCTATGGGAATGTAAACTTCTTTGGAGGGCCTTCTTCAGCTTCAGTAAAGGCTTCTGCAAAACTAAAGCAGCTGGAGGATGAAAATGAAGATGCCATGTTTGTATTTCTTTCTGATGTATGGCTGGACCAAGCAGAAGTACTGGAAAAGCTTCACACTATGTTTTCGGGTAGGTGAGAACTGCTTTGACTCTCAGCCTTGTTTTAGAGAATTTTTGCCATTTTCCTTAGTCCTTAGCAGCATTGATGGGTGGAGCTGACAAGTGCAGCAAGGCAGTCTGATGGCTAGCTAGTCCTTGGTCCCCGGCTGTGTCCCCTCTGTGGCATGGGCTGGGAAGTCTGACCCCATTGTGAGCTAATTCAGGGAATACCCCAGCAGAAAGCTAATTGCCTTTGTTGGAGAATTAGTTTTATGCTGGTTTAGCTTTGTGAACTCTTCATCGTGTGGTCGCTCACGTGAGCATCCCTGCTGGATGATCCAGCGTACAACTGACAGCAAGACTGTTCTTTCTAGGATCTGCTAAGTCTTAGGCCAGCTTTATTGTCCAACTGTGATTTAAGTGTGCTCTTTTGTGAAATAGTGGTTTGTGTGCCTTTTTTTCGAAAGTATACTTTTAAACGAAAAAGGCAGGCAATGATTTTCAAGAATCCTGTTATTACTGTATTGTGCATTTTTTATGAACTTCCATTTTGAGAAAGCGAGAATAAGCCCAACTGTTGCATTGTTTTTGTAGGATACCACTGAACCCAAGCCAGTGAAGTCTCACTCTAATTTTAGTGACAGCTATTTGCATTTCATTGTTGCCATTATATTTCTTTTGGATCCTTCTCTAACAGTTTTAAAAATTGGATTGTATTATATTTTTGCAAGCTGATACTTCCATTTCATAAATCACTTACTACTAATATTGTTTTGGACAGTAGCCATTTTATGTGCTGTGACAAGAATGTTTCCCTTGCTCATGAAAGTGCTTCCTAGGCTTAGTTTAAAGAAAACTTCTCACTTCATTGGAGATCAGCAGTCCCTCGAATGCTTTCTGGTTCTACCAATGAAAAAAATGTCAGTTACTCTTAAAATATGAACTGTTTCTTCCACGCATCATTACATTAGTAATGTTGACAACATTTGGATAGCAAGCATCTGCGAGATCTGTGAATTGCTTCTTTGTATTCCAGAGCAGTTTTGGAACAGCTTGTCCTGTCTGTCTTAGGTTAGAATGGAAGTGTGAGAGGGTGGCTGCTTTAAAAATAAGCAACATAAAATTAAGGGTGGGAAACTGCTACTCACTTAAACAAAATGGGACACAAATTACCACGCTCATCCAGAATTTACGAAACCAGTTCGCTATCTTGATCAAAGTTCACAAGATCCTTGAAGCAAACTGAACTTGACCTAAGATTGCATATGCTGAAGTAATAAAGGGACTTCGGTCAGTGAGGTTAATGTACTGAACTCAACTGGCAAAGATGCATACATTGCATTTACTATTTTGAGACTTTTTTTTAATAGGCAAGTAATAAAGCTTCGTAATTATAAGCTAAAAATAATAGCTGAGTGGAATAGTGAGGAAAAAACATTAACGAGCCATTTCTCTGGTATAAACAATTCTGTCCTATTTACCAACTGGAATGAAAAATAGTGAAGTAAATCCAAGTTTGGTACTGCATGTTAGGAAAATTGAGAGTAAGCTGGAGCGTGAGATGAATGCCTGAGTAGATGTTTTTATTTTTCTTTTAGGGATGGGAATAGGGTTTCTTTTTTCACTCTTCGCTATAAAGCATGTGTTTCTGGGTGATTAGTGAGATTGTGAGGATTCATCAGATTCTTAAAATGCTCAGGCAGTTCCAGTCACTGTTGCTTTATAATGCCAAAGAGCGAATTAAATGTTGGTAGAGCCCTAGAACTGGAATGATGCATGGAGGTTAATAGTAATCCATTGCTACCTACTCGCTATTTTTCTCTTTAAGGAAAGAGTGCATTTTTAAATTGCATTATTTATTATAATTGTACTTTGTGTAATTATATGACTGAGTCAGGAGTTAGTTGGATACACACAAACAATATTGTTGGAACTGGGCCTATAAATAACAGAGGGCTCCCTTGAAGTGACATTTGTACATTGCCATCATCCTTTTTAAGCTAACGAAAGCCTGTATCAAGAAAATAGTTCAGGTGTATTAACAGCAGCAGAGCTTGAAGTGCTGTTTCGGTTTCTGTCTTTCATGGAATGGACTGGAGGCTGAATGATGACAGCTACTGAAGTGAATAGATGTTATACTGACAGATACTCTGTTTTCCCAGGTTATTCCTCTGCACCGCCAACCTGCTTTTTCTTTTGTGGAAATTTTTCATCTGCACCGTATGGAAAAAGTCAAATTCAGTCACTGAAAGGTGGGAAAGTCTTTGTATACAGTCAGACATGTACATTAAATTAAAATAATGATGGCAAAACAAATTAAGAGAGCAGAAAAAGAAACCCTTATTTTCTAAGTGACACATTTTTTAATGTACTGAAGTATAGGGGTGATTCATATAATGTGTGTTTATTGTCTAACCAGGTGTTGTGTCATAGGTGTGTTTTTTTTTTTTTCCTTCTAGGTTCTTTGAAGGCTCTTGCAGATATTATATGTGAATATCCCAGCATTCATGAAAGGTACACAGCAAAGTGCTATGCAAAGGGAAATTTGTTTATTTTGTTAAACCTTTGCTTTAATTACTTTAAGAAACTAACAGATACCATGTTTTCTCATTATTGTGAGCCAACTGTGATCAGATAGCAAGCTGGTCTTATAACAGGCCTGTAAGTTTGTTTTGGGAGTGGTGTAAGGTTTTGATTTTATCTAAAATAGCTATTGAGTGAGCAAAGGTGAAACTGCCTTTCCCTGGAACATTTTCCACATGGATTAAACATGGCCCATGATTCCCCAGAAGTGCTGTTTGGGTGAGCCCTTTTTTCCCTGGAATTCCCTTGAAATCGGCAGGGTTCTGCCTGAGCAGTGCTGCTTTATAAACTGATGTTGAAGTCTTGATTCTGCTACGAGCACCTACAGGCTTTCTCTAGCAGCCCCGGAAAACGTAATCTGAAGCACTGACTGCTGCCTACGTGGAGGCATCTCATTTCTGTCTTTTCCATTCTTGCGTACACGGTTCTCCACAGCTGTTAGTTTGAGAACTAACCAAAGCAACGCAATCCTGCAAAGGAATCTTTTATTTATCCCTTCTTGTGTCCCTGCTCTGTGGGAGTTCCATTCCTGGCCTGGAGAACTAAATCGCTTTTAGAATATACAAAGGGAAGTAAAATAGGGAGACAGCCAGGCTTATCCTTTCTGGCTTCTGATCTTTGAATTCGTAACAGTAGCCCCTAAGTAGAGCTAGTTCCCCCAAAAGCAGGAAAGGCTACAGCCTGCAGCTCTTGAGCTCTGTGTGAGATGTAAGCAAGCGTATCTTCTGTTGCGATCCTCCATCCTGTGACCTGGTGGGGCTTTCGTGGTGTGCCGCTGCTGGATTATCTGGTGTCCCTGTATGAGAACTTGGAGTCCATTGCCACCGAGTCCTGAGCCAGGCTGCCCAACCTGGTCTGTCTCCCTTCTCCAACTTCGTCCCCCTTGCACAGTGAACAGTTTTTAAAGTTTCTTCCACTTCAGTGAGGAGTGGATATGTATCATATGCCTTAGCTATGATTTATGTGGTTCATTAGGCCAGGGAGAGCTGTCATCTCTGCCTCAGAATAGGTTATTTGCATGCATCTGTGGAGTAATGGCAGTATATAACCAATGTTTAGATACTCCTTGGATCATTCTGTATAAAAGTGATACGTTGAACTTTTTACAGTAGTCGATTTGTGTTTGTTCCTGGCCCTGAAGACCCTGGTCCTGGTTCTATTTTACCAAGGTCAGTTTGCTTCACTTTTTCAAATTTTGGAATTTTGATTTAAATAGTTAGAGAAGGTAAGAGTCTTGGTTGGTACATCTGTTGCTATTTATTTTAGACCTCCGCTGGCTGAAAATATTACTGAGGAATTCAGACAGCTGGTGCCGTTTTCAGTTTTCACCACAAATCCTTGCAGGTAACAGTGTAACTTACTGCTGTTTTTCACGTGTTTTCTTTTTTTAGCTGAATGACTAATTTATGTGCAGATGTAATTTTCAAAAATTACAGATTTTGGAAAAATTTGTCTTACATTTTTCAAATTGTTAGAATTTCTCACTTGCATTAATTGTAACTAGTTTTAAATACATTAATACATAAATCAGTGATGAAAGGAACTAGTGCTAAAAGTTTGATAGCGAGTATCAAAAGCATCATGTTTTTTCTGAATCTGTAGAGAACGAAGGGAAGATGGGAAAGTATTATTTTAATTGAAATGTGCTTTTTCATTTTGCTGTATTAGAGGGAGATCAACTTTACAATGCATCTCCCTATCTTTTAGTTTCATCTCAATTTATTTAATTTCATTAATGTTTTCCATTTAGGATTCAATATTGCACCCAAGAAATAATTATCTTTCGTGAAGATTTGGTAAACAAAATGTGCAGAAACTGCGTCCGCTTCCCTAGCAGCAACATGGATATTCCCAACCATGTGAGTGAGTTGTGTTCAGCACTTCTTGCTAAGATCTCCTTGACTTCTTTTTTAATCGGCACATCTGCATTTAGGGTACTCTGATCTGCATTCTCACGACACGTTGCAAGAGTAACCAAGAGGGATTGTAAGAACGCTCTATTTAGTATTATTACCTTCATTTCCATCTTGACAGTAAAATAACTGAAACCATGGTACTGATTGATGGCATTCAGTCGTTCTGACTGTCCCACTGCAGGTGCCCTTGAACACAGAACTGTGTAGCAGCTGACTCTTGGTGTACATGCACCAGCAATGAATGTCGTACCAAGAAACATTGATTCCTAAAGGCAAAGTTTAATACATATTACCTTTTTTTTAAGATTTGATCAATTAACCAGTGACATTTGCAGTAAGGCAGCATGTCACTTTTCCGAAAGGTCATCTGCTGCTTCTGCCTTCTCACTTGAAGTCTTAATCCTGCTTTTGGTACGTCACCACAGCACTCCGGGTTACGATTCTGGTTAATGAATGCACAGCGGGAGTTGATGGGACTTACTGATATAATTGAATGAGAATGATCCAGGCAGTACTGGCTCATTGCAGTGATGGATGGAGTCTGTTTCTATTTATTTTATAGGGGTGGGTTTGTTTGTTTGTTTGACTTAGAAACTTCTTTTAGCTCTTTCTTCCTTCGCTCCATCACGACAGTGCTCAGTTTCTCTGCGAACATAGGGAAGCCATTATGGACACTGATGCACCTTGTTTTTGGCACGCGCATTTGCATACATGTATGGGTACGCTGCAAGCCATCACTTCCCTGTACTCATACACGGCTTTCTCATGCTTGGAAGGGAAGGAATCGGGAAGAAAATGTAGAATTATATATTGCAACACTTTCTGCAGATAAGAGTATTGGGTTGCTTTTGCATACTTCTTTTTCTCTGCCTTTTTTGCCTGTCATTAGTCTTTTAATTCAGCCATCAGTGTAAAAAGATGAATGAGAGAGGGAAATTAGATTGAATTAATAGTGTACGGTATTAGTTGAATAACTGGGCCTATGGTTGGTACATCATTTTCTTTCAACAGCAGACCCTTTCACCAAGTTGCTGTAGTGATTTTGGCCCTTTGGGAAAAATGGAGCCTAATGGCAGCTACACGATTGATTAGAGATAATAAAAGCTTTCAAGGAGCTTGAGGAGAGAGTTTCAGGAACCAAAATACACTGGCTGGAATTTGCCAGATAAAAAAGCAAATGAAAGGGGGCAGCTGGTGCCTGGAGCAGGGCAACTCCCAGAACAGCCAAAGGAATGGAAATCATTTGGGAGTCAAATGATCTCCTCAGTTCAGGGAAACAACTGTGTTTAAGTGTGGGTCTTGCGGTTAACCGGTACTGCGAGGAAAGCCCTGAAGAAAAAAAAAAAAACCCACAAAATGAAAATTATGGCAGTGTTGGTACTTCCTGGGTTGGAGGAACAGGTAAGTAGATTCTGCAGTTTGTTGGAGAGTCTGATTGATGAAATAGTTTTGAGATCTTCAAATATTGGCTGATAAGTTTCAGAAAAAAATTGTGTATTAAAAAGAATCACAATGCAGCAAAAAAAAAAAAAGCAGCTGACTGTTGTAGGGGAGTTGCTGCTTTGCTCTAGAAATCACTAATAATCAGAGAGAGTGAGATACACAAAAAACATTTCCAGGTTCAAAACTTCTTTATTAACAGGACGTTAGCACCTGCAGGAGAGAGTTCGACTTGTAGAAAATGGCTCAAACTAACTATTTATGTTTATCTTGCAGTTTGTAAAGACTATATTATCACAAGGACATCTGACGCCACTTCCGCTGTACGTTAGCCCTGTGTACTGGGCCTATGACTACTCCCTGAGGGTATATCCTGTGCCAGATATGCTCGTCATTGCAGATAAATACGACCCATTCACTGTCACCAACGCTGACTGTCTTTGTATAAATCCTGTAAGATTTCCTTATGCTTTTCCAAAATAAGAAGGGGGTGCAGTCATATCCACGTGTGTCTTGTACTATTTGTACAGTATTTTACTTACACAAGTGTGGTATATACGTTTTTCTTAACAGGGTTCATTTCCAAGAAGTGGATTTTCATTCAAGGTATTCTACCCCTCCAACAAGACAGTTGAAGACAGGTAAATATATTCAGCTTCTCATTTAAAAGGAAGTATCTTCTTATTTGCTGTCTTTCTAGTTATCAGGAGGAACACAGAAAATTGATTGTATAAACAGAGTGAATGTTCTAGCAGTTTAACGTAGGCTTATGCTTCATACTTAGGCAGTGTAAGAAATCCAAATGCCTAGAACCAAAATAATAAATTTAGAAATTACAAATAACAATGAGAAGCATGATCCAAAAGTAAAAGGAAAGCTAGATAGACTGTACTATATGATTTTCAATAATTGAGACCCCATTGGGAAACAGATTCATTGCTGGAGATGATGCGTGTTACATAGGTTAATTACACTTAGGAACAATTCTTGGTTCATTTTGTGATTATCATCAAGCCCAGAAGCCACTTTCATGCTTTGATTTCATGTATTTTAAATCTGTACTTATTCATTCCAACTGTGGTCTTCCAATGACTGGAAAAAAGGCCAGCTGCAATGCCAAAAAGTATCAAAAAGTATCAAAGGGCTTACAACTGTGATGAAAATTCGCCTGTTTGAAATAATGATGGTAGAACCCAATGGGAAAAGTGCAAACTTACCTCGTCTGATTCGGTTTTATGCCTTGTTGCCGTGTTTTTCTCAAACGGGGGTGTATAACACCCCCCACCCTCCCAAGGGAATTTCTAATGCATCGACCCCTGTAACCTTTACTTGAATGTACAAAATATCATACCATGAGATGCTTTAGGTCTTTAAATAGTTTAAAACATTATCAAGTCTTTCATAAATCAAGAAATAGAATAATATGTTATTTACTGTGAAGTACTTTTTAAACTAAACATTGTTTTTGTTTGGTATTTTCAGCAAGCTTCAGGGGCTCTGAATTTCTGTGAGACTGCAAAAAGGGAGTGAGCCTTTGCGAAGCCAGCTGTAGCGCTCATTTGGGATGGATTGATTTTTATGATATATTACAGACTGTAATAAATGTCAAAGCCAAAAATGGTGTATTTTGTACACAAGCTTTTACAGGAAAAGATACTGGTGTTAGTTTAAGTAAAATGTAGAGTCATAGTGACGATTAATTGGCAAAGCATAATAAAAGAAGGTAACTGGAGGAACCAAATCATGTATATCTAACAGGAAATACCTAGCTTTTAAAAAAAGAAGTTAAAGATAGGGAGAACTTTGTCTTTTACCATGCTGAGTTGAACTGATAGCTAGTTATCTACAGGAGATACTGGAAATGGGGGCTAGGGTTTTTCTTTGGACAGGAAAGGTCTAGAGAAGGTTATGAGGTGTTATTTACTAAAGGCAGTATATAATCTGTTTGCTGCTAGTGTTAATGCAGGCAGGGAGAGGAGAGGTAAGAGGAACAAGGACATGGTCCTTTTAAACTTCTTCAGAAGGCAGGGAGCAGGAAACCTTGCTGAAGGAGCAATTGGGAAGGTGGGAAAGAGTCAGGGCCTGGCAGCGCCAACTTCTGCGTCAGCAGCTGGTCTGGCTTAGAATCATAGAATCATTAAGGTTGGAAAAGACCTCGAAGATCATCGAGTCCAACCGTCAACCCAGCACCCCCATGCCCACTACACCATGTCCCTAAGCGCCTCATCTACACGTCTTTTAAATACCTCCAGGGATGGTGACCCAACCGCTTCCCTGGGCAGCCTGTTCCAAGGCCTGACCACTCTTTCAGTAAAGAAATTTCTCCTAATGTCCAATCTAAACCTCCCTGGGTGCAACTTGAGGCCATTTCCTCTCGTCCTGTCGCTTGTTACTTGGGAGAAGAGACCGACCCCCACCTCGCTACAACCTCCTTTCAGGTAGTTGTAGAGCGCGATGAGGTCTCCCCTCAGCCTCCTCTTCTCCAGGCTGAACAGCCCCAGTTCCCTCAGCCGCTCCTCATCAGACTTGTGCTCCAGGCCCTTCACCAGCTTCGTTGCCCTCCTCTGGACACGCTCCAGCACCTCCATGTCCTTCTTGTGGTGAGGGGCCCAGAACTGAACACAGGATTCGAGGTGCGGCCTCACCAGTGCCCAGCACAGGGCTTACAGCAGGGCAGCCTGTCGGCACGTGAACCTGGTCCCTTTTCGATGAAACTAAGCAAAAACCTGCTCCAGCCACTCGCGGGCATTGAGACCAGGGGAGCAGACTGGTGCTACCCCGAAGTGCCCGAATCAGGGGTAGAAGAGACAGGGGACCCTCAGCACCAGCTGTTTTGTTTCACAGACCCCTTCCCGCTGCGCTGGCATCGACATGAGCATGGCTCAGGGGGCGGGAGGGGGAGGAGGACAGCGGGGGACGGGCTCTGGAGGGGCCATTGGGGTGCGGATGGAAGCCGGATACAAGAGGTGGGAGCTGAACTGCTGAGGGTCTAAAGCCAAACCGCGGGAGAGACTGTGCCAGCGCCTCTGAAGGGCCAGGAGGGGAAGGCAGTGCCAGCTCAGAGAGGTGGGACGGGGGGAGCTCGAGCCTTGCAGAGAGGAGGGGCAGATGGTGGAGAGCCACCCCTGTGGAAGACTGGGGCGAGGGCTGAGAGCCAGCACGAAGCCACTGAGGTGAAAGGAGGGGAAGGGCTCAGCGAGGCCAGAACGGCGGGCTCACAAGAGAGGAATTGGACTCTGAGGAAGACCACGGGGGCGGGCCCGCCATATTGTTTGGCGTCTCCATAGCAACTGGCCGGAGACGTCCGGCGGCGCCATCTTGTTTACTATCACCATAGCAACGGCCACGGCCGCGCGGGAGGCGCCATCTTGTTTGGCGTCTCCATAGCAACGACAGCGGCCGGGCCGGGGCCATGGCGGGCGCGGGGCGGCTGGAGGAGCTGGAGCTCAGCGCCGAGGAGGCGGAGCGGCTCCAACGGGCCTTCCGCGACGAGCAGTTCCGAGCCCTGTTCGCCGAGTACGCGGCGGAGTTGGCCGACCCGGAGCAGCGGCGGCTGTACGAGGAGGAAGTGGCGGCACTGGAGCGGGAACGCGGCGTGGAGGTGCGCTTCGTCCACCCCGCGGCGGGCTACGTGCTGCGCACCAGCCAAGCCGGCTCCCGCCGCTGCTACCTCAACGTCTGCAGCAACCCGCACGTCGGGGCACCGCAGGCCCGTGCCGAGCCCGGCGGCCACCGCTGGGCCCTGCCCTACAGCCTGGCGCCGGGCCGCGAGGAGCTGGGCCGCGGCGGCCGCCGCCGCCTGGTCTACGACGTGGTTTTCCACCCGGCGGCGCTCCGCCTGGCCTCCCGCAGCGCCCGCTTTCGCCGCCTGCTCAGCGACACGGCGCTGGAGGCCGTGGAGCGCCACTGCGCCGTGCAGCTCGACCGCGCCAACGCTACCGTCCTCCGCGGCACCAAGTACAAGGGCGTCCCGCAGGCGCCCGTCATCCGCACCCCGCTGCCCGGCGGCGCCCCGCCGCCGCCCGCCGATGGCGACTCCCCGCTGCCGCCCTTCCCCTTCCCGCCCGCCGCCGCCCCGCCGCCGCCGCCCGCTGCTCCCCCGGCGGCCCGGCCCGCCGGCCCCACCACACCGCGTTGGAGCATCCGCCACCGCTCCTATGTGGACCTGCAAGACTACCGGTGCTCCCGCGACTCGGCGCCCAGCCCGGTGCCGCGGGAGCTGGTGGTGACGGTGGAGCTGCCGCTGCTGCGCTCCGCCGCCCAGGCCGCGCTGGAGATCCGCGGCCGGGAGCTGCGCCTCGACTCGCAGCGTCCCGCCTACCGCCTGCGCCTCCGCCTCCCCTACGACGTGGACGAGAACCGCGGGCGGGCCGCCTTCAACAAGGCCCAGCGGCAGCTTCTGATCACGCTGCCCGTGGTGCCGCGGCCCGGCCCGCAGGAACCGCTAGGCCCGGGCGGGGAGTGGCTGGAGGAGGCCGAAACCGGTGCGGAGGGGCTGGGCGAGCCGCCGGCGGCTGAGGCGGGCGGCGGGGCGGCTCCTCCCCCGGACCCCGGCGGCACGGCCCGGAGCACGTGCGGCGGCGCGGAGCCCGCCGAACGCCCCGCGGAGCCACCCGCGGGCGGCGACCCGCCGCCGCCCCGCTCCGGCGCCGTTTCCCCCGCTCCGAGCCCCAGCCCCGAGCCGGCCGCGCCCAGCGGCCTCGGCGGGGACGCCCCTCCGTGCCTTCCCGAGAGCCCGGCCCCGCCGGCGGCAGAGAGCAGCCCCGGCGAAATGGCTCTTCCCCAGAGCTTCGGCAGCCCCGAGGCTGCTGTGTGCCCTCCCTTCCAGTGCCGGCAGGATGAGGCCTCCCTCACCCTGCTCCTGCATGTGCGCGGCATCCGGCCCCAGAGCCTCAGCGGGGACGTGGGCACGAACCACTACAGCCTCCGCTTCTCCAGTGACACTGGCGCCTATGCCCTCTTCTTGCAGTTTCCTCCCGCAAACAGGCTGGCGTCCCCGGAGACCAGCGTTAGCGTGTCTGCCCACAACGCTGCCGTCGAGCTCGCCAAGGCCCCCCGGAGCACCGGGCTCTGGGAGAAGTTCTGCTTCGGCCTTGACGCCTCCGCTCTGCAGGTAACGGCTTCAAAATGGCAGGGTTGGTGCGTCACGCTCCCCAGAGTGCCACTGCTTCACTGCGGTGTGTGATTTCTGCTGTTTGGATTCGTTTATGAATGATGTCTCGGGGAGCTGTTAGGTTATCAGTCTGAGTTCAGAAGAAGTTGGGAGTAACGGAAACTGCTTCTCTCAGAGAGCTGTTACCGGATGTGAGTGGGACGACCTAATTAGTGCTAGTCTTGTACGAGCTGTACGAAGGTCATGTCACAGAGCTGACATCTTTGTCCTTGGAATTGAAATGACTTCTGCCTCCTGCGCTGATTTTTTTCTAAGGGAAATTCTGATGATGAGTGAAAACGGAGTCTGCCCTGCGTCCATAGCGTTAGCCTTTAAGGCCATGTAAATTGCTCATGCAGCCTATTCACATGAAGAAAGGAGATGTTTATAATACACCAGACGTACACACACGTGCATACAGTGTCATGAAATGCAGGTGCGTGTGGAGTGAGTATACCTGTGTCTGTATCTGAGGACAGAACTCCCAGTTACAGCTGCAGGAACACCCATTAGTTAACCACAGTACTACAGCAAACAGCAGCTGTGAACTGCTGTCGATTGCCATTTTGCTAGTTCTTCATCTTCTCATCTTACCAGTCTGAATACGATTCTAGTTTAGATATTTTATTATTTTATGGGTCGTTAGGCAGCAATGCTCCCTGTGGCGGGAGGAGGTTGGCCCGCCTGCTGAGAACGGGCAGCGTCCGCGCAAAGGGATGCTCAGCACTCTTACTGTCAAGAAGCACTCACACAAGTTTTGTGGAGAACTACGTTACTCTGTAAGCTCAGAGTTTCAAATAACTTATCATGAGCAGGGATTAAGGCTGCACCATTCTTGTATAACCTTTCAGTCATGTGATTTTGAATTTGTCTTTATTTTAGAACAATAAAATCCTTCGCAGGTTGGATCACGTACCATGGGAGTGCAAGTCCAGAAAACTGGTGGGCTTAAAATATAGCCACTGGGATGGTGGCTTGGAGTATCTTAATTGCTCCCTACAATTAGAAAATACTGCAGGATTCTGAAAGATATTTATCCAGTTAGCATATGTACAGCTGAATCTTCCCGTTTTATTTCCCATTTAGCAGGCTGCATACCTTTTCTGTAATAGCAACTCCTTTGAAGGAGGAGCTGATCATTTTGGGTAAGTATCAAAGATGATGAATTTATTGAGAACCGCCTACACTGAACCGTTTGCAGTGCGTTTCCTTTGCTTTTACCAGATCAGGAGCCTGCAAGTCTGTGCAAGTGGGGCCACGAAACATTCGGTGCTACTGTTAATTGGTGGTGCCGATGTGATGTCAAATAAGCCATCGTGCAAACTACTGTCCGTTTTCTGTATAGGTACAGAAGGGAAGGGGTAGGAACTACAGGCATTTTATCTGCTTTTTCAGATAGTCTGAATATCCATCTCTTTCATCACGCACCGTGGTGTGTGTCCGTGCTCTTCCTTGTTGTTTTACGGCGTGCAGGCCTAAATGCAGGTTTTAAGGGAAGACAACAGCTTTCTGTGACTCTCTGTGGGGATATAGCTGAAAATTCAGTTCGGGAACAGGAAGTTTGCTGCAGTATCTCTTTAGTACTGTGATTGATGGACATTTCTGCATGCTTTGATCTCTGTCTAATGATTGAAAGTGTGTGGTATGGGCATTCGTTATTATGACTGGGGGAACATCTTTTGATTGAAAGTTGTTAAAAGGGCATGCAGTAATGGGATTTTGGTCAGTATTACATTTTTGTGAGTTAAAAAATCTTTGAATGCGCTGAATTTATTATGTATTGCAAAATGTTTTGGGTGGAGTAGGAGGAAAAGATTTGGCATTAGTCATAGGCCTTCCAGCCATTCATTCATGTAGCAGGCTAAAAAAGATTGATTTCTTCGGGGTCCTTTTGGATACCGGGCCTGCAAATTGAAGCAGCTGAAATAGTCTGAAGTCATTTGTTCTGTTTGCTCTTTTTTAACTGTGCTATTTCCCAAAAGTGCCTGTGCCAGTGCTGATAGCTGCATTCACTCAGAGTGAAGTGAGAAAAATTAATATTTAATTAGAGCTACTATTATATGCTGTCTTCTGCCCATTAACTATTTGCTTGTGGTAGCTTGTCTTCTACTTCTGTTGTTTTCTTCAATTTGTCTCCTGTCATCTCTGGTGTTTTTCTGCTTTGAATCTCTTTCTATAAATCAGAGCTACGGTTCTTGCGTTGAGATCTGCAAGGAGTTACATCAGTCATAGAAGAGTGTTTTGGGAATGCACACAGTAGCAGCGCCCTGTTTAATCACTTTAGGGAGCTTTTGGTGGCCTAGGCGAGCAGGAATTTTATCCTGCACCTCCCAGTTGCCCTGCTGTCTGCTTGTTTGTAATCTCTTCTCCCACCATACCATTCCAGAGGATAGCGTGCAGTGAAAGAAGAGGCCGGTGGTTTTTTACAGATATGAAATTCCTATTCTGCTATCTTCTGGGAAGTTGCTTCTTACTGGAGACCAAGTGTTTTTGTGTTGTTTCAGGGAACAAATTCCTCGCTGCGTTAGTTACTTGAGAAATCTGCCCAACTCGGGCATAGCTCATGCCACAGTGGCTGTTACAGTACCCTGTTAGGCTGCCTGCGTAATTGTCTCCCATTAACTTGCCAAACAGCCAAGAAAATGTGTTACGATAATTGTTCATCGCATGAGCAGAATGCGTCTCGTGGGCAGCCTCGTCCCTGGACTATGATGTAGTGCAGCGTATCGCTTGATGTTGATTGCCTGTGCGCCTCTGCCCAGTCAACACGTACGGCAACAGTGCTGGTAATTGCACAGCCCTGCCATGTGTGCTTGTGATGGTCCTGTTGTCGCACTGGCCTCTTTTCTTGTTGGAAATTGGTATGATACAGATATTGGTAGAAGAATGAGTTGAGCTTGTCCTTAGGACATCATTCTTGAAACAGGATTTCAAGGGCTCGTTTTCCTTTTGTAGTCAGATACATTTGAATCCCTGTGCTGAAAGACGATATATTTAGAGCTCAGTTTCCATAGATGCTGAGCAGTCTGAATTCCCACCCCAGCAAGTGCTTATTTTGAGCAAGTCTTTACAGTGCAACAGTCCTCCCTGGACTTTATCTGTGTCATTGCAAGTATTCCTTTGTTTGGTAGCTCTTGATGTTGCTTTGGTTTTACTGCTTTCCCATACAATAGACAGCCAGCTCTCTGCTGACTCTGAACCCTAACTTCCTATCAGCGGTTGCAGCCATTGCTTCTCTTTCTCTCTGAGTAGTTTCGCTCCTTGGCTAAAGCATAACACCCACACACTTGTTATGGTGAGCAGAAATCCTATAAAAATAAAGATCCTGTAACTTTGGACTTCGTGGACCAGGGTCATGTATTTCAGGGGTTTAAAAGTTACCTTTTGTCACAGGCCTTGTGCTCAATCACTGTACCAGAGACCACACAGCGTTGATCTTTCTGCCGGGCTCGCTCCAGGCCCTGTTTTTCCAGGGGAATAGAGACCCATGACCTGAGGAAGTTGCCTTTACCGTCTGCTCTTTGCCTCGAAGGACCAGCTGTGAGCTGTCCACCATTACACTCTGTTGCAGTTCATCCACTAATGCCTTCTACGTTTCTCACTTCCATTTGTTTAAATCCTGGGAGTTCAGATGTAGGAAACTTTTGCTTTGGAGAGTTCCCCCTTCATTTTAAGACAACAGAGCCTGGGGAGTAAGTGATGAAAAAGAGTGGTTGAGAGTTAAATAACCACTAATAAAATTTGTAAGCCTGCCAGGCAAGGTTTCCGAGAACAACATGTCCCAGAATGTCCTGGTTTACGGCAGAGCTGGAGTTGGGCAATTAATGAAATCATGCCTTTGTAAAGCACTGTCTTTTAACGTTGGTCTCCTGGGGTTAAGAGCTCAATTCTTAACAGAAATAAAAACCAGTTTTCTGGTGGGTGTATCTGAACTACCGAGACTTGGAGGCTCAGTTATACTAGCATGTGAAACACGTTTGGTAGATAATTAATTCTGCCTGCAGTTTTTGGGTCATGTGTGCTCATTTTCATGTGACTAGAAAAAGATTGGTTAAAGTAATAATTTTCTTTCATGCTGATCCCCACCCTTCCCTCCTTTCTCAGTGGACTGAAATGACTGTTCAGAGGATGTGTGCTCACTCTCCTGGTCAGCGCTTCCCTCCTGCGGTCCCCCTCGCCGGGGAGGGAATCACTGCAGTCAGCCCACCCCTTTTATAATAAAAGCCCATGTTCTGTTATGGAGAATATTAAGATTTAACTCACGTAAACCCCCACGGGGCTCCAGAGAACAGCAGGGAGCAGTGTTTCCTCTGCTTTACTATGCATTGAGATTATGTTTTTTTAACATTTACAGTATGAAAGATATTATACTAAACATTCCTGATTAGTTCATGGTTTGAACTAAGCATGAGTTCTGTTTGTGAGGATTACTTAACATAGGTATCTAAAAGGGAATTGCATAGTGATACAAAAGCTTTGTTTAACTTCTGTGTGAATTGAGACTGTTTCAGACGGGTGTGTTACTGAGCATGAAAAAAGACGTGTGATTTTTCTGCTTGGCACAGCCACCAGTGCCTTGTGAAGGAGACCCTTTGAAGCTTTTGTTGCTTTGTCCTTCGGAAAGCAGCCAGTACATAATGCTGAAGCCCTGTGACCTCTGCTCGCTGTCACGTGTTGTTTTCTAACCCCTGGACTTACGTCTTCTCCTTTGGCGACAGGTATGCTGTGGGGCAGCTCCTCCAAGACAAACACCCGCCATGACCTGTTTACACAAAAAACCCCATGGGAACAATATTATTTTTAATTGCCTTTACAACAGAGGGACTGTTAGTCTTTGTAATTAATCCTCTCGTTATCTCATTGAACACGGTATTTGCCTTCTATGTGCTGTCAGGTCTATTGCACCCAGACAGGTCCCGTGCTCTCCAGCCATGCTGGACACGCGCCTGGCATGGGGCTGCCGAGTGGCCGCGTATTCCCTGGAAAAGAAGTCATCTGTGGGTGGCAGAGCTGCGTTGCTTCCAGTGCTGAGAGCGTGCGGAAAGGACTGTGGGCTAGATGTGCTGCTGTGGGCACGCTGCCTGGGGCCATGCTGGGGCTGTCCTCGTGCTCGGTGATCTTGGAATCAGGTGGATAAATGTATTTCTTGGTTTGAGAGTCAACCGAGCATGAAACCCAGAGAGCTGTGTTGGGAAGTATAAGATACATTGACATTATAAGCCTATGCCACCTTTCATAGAGAGGAGAAATCTGTATTGGAGAGCTGAGCGGATGCTGCGGTACGCTCACAAGTCCAAACAGAAGTGCTGGGCAGTCCGGCTAGCTGTACTGCTGCATCTAGGCTTTGCCTTTATTTCCAAGCTATTTTGAGTTGTGTTACATGCTTTCCTTGAAAGTCAGGGTTATAATTTTCAACTTCCAAGCTACTATAAAGAGTTAATATAATAGTTAGGGGTCACTTCTTAGAAGATGATGCTAGAAACTAGGACTGTTGTGCTTAATCCTACAACAGTTTATTTTTGGTTCAGTTAATTCTGTGCTCAGCGTTTCAGGACTCTTGGCAAGTTTTTTGAGAGGTCAGAGGAGGACAGAAAAGGAGAACAGAACAAACTTATTATTTGCTTTTTTTCAAAGCAATCTCTTTCACAAACTACATTAAGAGACATAATTAGTTTGCTTCTGCTATAAAACAAACTAATTTCTGAATAGAATCATAGAATCATAGAATGGTTTGTTCTGGAAGGGACCTTAAAGATCATCTAGTTCCAACCCCCTGCCATGGGCAGGGACACCTTCCACTAGACCAGGTTGCTCAAAGCCCCATCCAGCCTAGCCTTGAACTCTTCCAGGGATGGAGCATCCACAACTTCTCCGGCTCTGTTCCAGTGCCTCAGCACTCTCATAGTGAAGAATTTCTTCCTTATATCTAATCTAAATCTACCCTCTTTCAGTTTAAAGCCATTACGCCTTGTCCTATCACTACATGTCCTTGTAAACAGTCCCTCTCCAGCTTTCTTGTAGGCCCCCTTCAGGTACTGGAAGACTGCTATAAGGTCTCCCCAAAGCCTTCTCTTCTCCAGGCTGAACAACCCCACCTTTCTCAGCCTGGCTCATAGCAGAGGTGTTCCAGCCCTCGGATCATTTTCGTGGCCTCCTCTGGACCTGTCCAACAGGTCCATGTCTGTCCTGTGCTGAGGACCCCAGAGCTGGACGCAGCACTGCAGGTGGGGTCTCACCAGAGCGGAGTAGAGGGGCAGAATCACCTCCCTCGACCTGCTGGCCACGCTGCTTTTGAGGCAGCCCTTTAATTGGTAGATGTATTATGAGAATAACGTACTTACACAAAACGGTTATGTCAGGAAACATTATTAACCTACTGATTAAGCTCATGAAAGCTTCTTTTGAGCTGTTTAATCTTTGCAGTCACGAATACCTTATAAAAGTTTCCACCCCCAGTACAGGTACTTTCATTCACCAAAACTTTGAGCTTCAAGTTCTCATGCTGAGCTGGTTTGCAATGGGACCCTGCAAACCGAGAGGCCAGGAGATCCCTAGATCCAAGTCCCTTTTCAGATTGGCATCAGCTTCTCATTACAGAAGACATGCAAATCATTTAAGCCTGAAATCTGTCCTGCTTTTAAAACGGTTGCAGCCTGTGTGGGAGGTAACTCTGGATGGTAACTGGCTACGAGTTTGGATAAAGCAATGCAGAACAAACTATTTGAGTGTTAAGGGCAGCCGTGAGGGGACCGGCTTTGCGCTGTGTCTGCCGGTGTTGCAGCCGCTGCTGCTAAACGCTGTCAGTGCTGTGTGATACGAGGACGGTTTCTAATGATGAAGTGTTCTAGAAACCAAAGTCATTCCTGCTAACGTTTATGTTAATTTGGTCTCAGTTTAGTCACAGGGAAAAACGAATGTGTACCAAACAGCAGATGACAGTATGTGCAGGGAAAAACAAATTTAATGCTAAGTTGCTAAGAGAGTATCATAAATATCAGAAAATAAACTGTTTAAACGGAAGAATTATTTTACAGGGTCATCGAAATCATTTGCAGATGGTTGTCCTTTGCTGCTCCTCCAAGCCAGAGCAAACAGGCTTTGAAATAAATTCCTGAATCATTTTTTGCCAAGGTCTGTGCTTTGATAACATCTGCAGTAATATAAATGCCCCAGCATATACTTACCGTGAATGCAAAGTCTGAATTACAGTTGCTGGCTGTCTGAACAGGCTAATGATAATCATTATATAGATAACAAACAGCATTGCTTGTGCATACAGCACAAGGTACCGTGATTTATGGCAGGCCACTGGGAAGTGCTGTGATAAAGTTTTAAATACTTATTTGAGATGTAAGTGTAGTGCTCTGGGAATACGGTGTCGAGCTGGTATGAAACCTGGTCAAATTGGTTTATAGTAATTAGTCAAAAGGATAGGAACATCATCACAAGCAGTTACTTTTTATCCTCCTGTAAAGTACTGATCAACAGACCTTCCATTCAGTTTTTCTTTTTTAACAGTATTTTCTGTGAAGAAAATAAGTTATTTTGCTTTTAATCAGGGGAAAAAACCTTCAGAAAGATATATTGGGTTTGTTGCCAAAGTGCAAAGTCGTCTTTGCGTTGAGGATGAGCGGCTGTCGCTCTCTTCTCGTAGCCATGGTTGACGTGCAGTGCTGGCACTCGCACCCCTGACCTGGGGAGGCAGTTTCTATTCGGAGCTCTCTGAACCTCAGGGTCCTCTCCGAACCTCGGAGCTCTCTGAACCCTCCTAAGGGTCCTCCTGGTTTTCTTCGTTGTATCTCTGCTTTGGTCCGTGTAAACTGTCTCCTGCTATTTCAGAAACACCTCCATGAAGCCATTCCTGCGTTTCGTGGGATGCCGGGTGCCGAGCCCCACCGCAGAGCGCTCCCTTTGCCACTGCTGCTGTTTCACCACGGCGCTGACTTCGGAGGCAACGGCTCTGCAGCGTCTGCAAGTGACCCTGTGGTTAAAGTCACTTCAGACAAAGCGATCTAAGGATGCGATTTGCAATATTTAGACCTAACAGAAAACTTTTCATTACCTGTTGGCTTTTCAAGCATCTCCTCTCCCAATTCCTGTACCTGTGATTTCTTTTTATTGTTATGCTGCTGATGGACATGAGCAAGGTCAGGTACCAACTTTGTTATGAGCACAAATGCACAGTAAGCGAGTCCTTTCACAAAAGGCTTATGGTCTAACTACACAAAACAAATGCAGGTTCAGAGGAAAAAAAAAATTGTTTTCTTCATTTTATATAGGCAAAGAGACTTGCTCACAGTCATAGTAGTCCAGGAGAGAGAATCGAAGGAAGATTGCTGAGCCCCAAAACCTATAGCGGTTCTTTTCCCAAGCAGGGTGTTGAGATGCAGAGATCTTGTAGCAGTTATTTTGGAGGAAAAACAGTAACAAACACTGGCCTCTTTTTTTTTTTTTTTAAATCCTCACTCAAATTGTGAGTCTCCAGCTTTTAGGAAAACATTCTGGCTTTTAAAATGAAAATGTGGAGTGTGATGGAGTGGAGGTGAAGGTGAATTACTGGCAGGTGACTTAAATTTCTCAGCTGAGTGGAGAGTCATCGTGCTGGAGCAGAGGATGCTTTGCTTTACTTTCCTTTGAAGGGAAGGCAGGATACCAGGACAGGCTGAACCGCCATCGCGCTCGGCAGCGTGCCGAAAACCCTGCAGAAGGGAAATTGAGCTGTTCTGTCTGTGATGCGTGGGCAAAGCGATACTTGACGGAGGTGGAAATCTATCTTCTGTGCTGCCCAAGGCCTTGCCAGTGATCTAGTTCATGAGCTTGTGGGAGTTTTGGTGCTGCACAGATTTTGCGTCTGTACTCCCTGCCTTGTTTCTTTACTCTGACACCTTCTCTTGAACTCTGCAGAATATTTCTGCAGGCCTAAAGCACTGGCAGGGCCCCTCTCTGGCAGGCAGGAAAGGATGCAACACGAGGGAATAAGTACTTCAGGCTTCGTATACAAAAATGCAAGAAGTAGGTACGTTACTAGAGGGTTTTCTGTCAAGGCAACCCTGCTGTAGTTTAATCTTTCCACAAACTGTCTCAGCATCCGATGTTGGATGTTTGCCTGGATTGTAATCTTTCTGGATAGGAAATGAGTTCAGTTCTCTGGTTTTGAAAACCAGCAATAGGTAAGTTATGACTTTCCATATTGTGATTTCTAATTTAAATAGTGAAAAAATACTATGCTGTTTTATTTTTCCAATACAGATTTTTTTTTCAAGATGACAGTTAAATTTTGTACCTTAGACACAGTGTGGCATCTGGCTGTGCATAAGGCTACATCCACAGGGGGCCAAAAATGTGCAGAATTGCCTTTTTGCTTCTCAGTCTGCAAGATGTCAGTGATAATTGAATTTAACTTTCATTGGGTTGACAAGAGGGTAGAACTGGACTGAGAAATTTAGAAGTATGACTTAAAGAAGATTTGCAACTTTTCCCTGCTATTTCCAATTAAACAGTTCATTGTTAAACAGGAAAAGTAATTCACAGAACATAAGAATAGTCCTCTAGGTTAGCTAATTTTTATTGTGCCAATGTCTGTCCTTACCCACGGCCTACAGCAGGTGATTTAGGAAGAATATGAGGACAGGGAAAGCTCTGCAGTTCTTATGAAACAGCCCCTACAGGATGTATTTTAGGACCTTTAATTACCTGCAACAGATTTAAATCTTTAAACCTGTAGCAACGTGTTTCACATTTTGTGAACTGCATGTTAGTAGCCTCAAAACATGTCCCAGACTGTCGTCTTTAAGTGTGGATACCTCTCCGTTTCTTCCAACTGGTGTTTACGCTTGCCTAAATGGAGATCTGAGAAGCCTCTGTGGATGGATGTGAAATGGATATAGCCACGCATGTTTCATAGCCTTTGCTTTAGAAGGTCTGATCTTGGAGCCGGAGGCTTCAAAGATCCTGCAATGACAGTCCAAGGAGGTGTTTGCATTTTCCTAAAGTAAGACACTGAAACAAATCCATAAAAGCGTAACACCTTCCTGATGTTAAGCCAGGTGAGGACGGTGGAACAGTGTTGGTGCAAATCATTCCTCAGAAGGAGTCTAAATCTATATATATTTGTCATGTATCGAAAGAGAGAAAACCTGTTTCTTTTATCTTTGTGTATGACGCGGATCCGTACTTTAAATCGAAATGAGCTAAGCACTGGTCTTCCATTCATTTCACCTCGTTACTTCTGAATGTCTGACTTAGAATTTCTCTATCGAGACGTGAGTGTGCTGTGAAACTTGTGTTGTGAATCAGTGTCCTGGTTTTGTTTGGAGCGAGTTTCTTACTCCAGTACCACTGAAGTATAGTACGAAAAGAACATAACCTGCTCTTTCTTTTCTTTAGGAAAGATTGTTTGTCAGTGAAGAAAACGTTGATGGATTTCTAGACACTGTTTTATGCCCTTCCTTTTGCTCCCAATCAGCACTGGAAAGTCAGCCATTAATTGAAGTGCTTGATGTTACTGAGGACAGAATTCAAATCAGGTTGAAGGTAAGTATCTCGCTGGCAGTAGTACATACTGCTGACTGATTTATGTACTTCAGCAAGATCGTATCAAATCTGACCGAAACACCTTTGTTCCTGTTTTGTCTTGATATAGCAGGAAAACCATGGAGTAGGGTGTATTTGTGAGTACAAATGTCAGTTTTTAGAAACACAGGTTCACGTTTGTGCCATTTAATGTGACCAAGGGATTGAAACTTCCTATATTTTATTGGGAAGATGGAGAACGGCGATACAATCATTAAAGACAGTGCTTTCTCCTTGCAGGAATATAGCATGGCACGCACACACTAAATCTCTCACTGGTATTAAAAGAAAAAAATGACTAAGTAACTGCCTAGTATGCCTCATTCAGAGGGACCCCAACTGCTTTCAGGTCAGAGCTGATGACAACGTGCTGCAAACAAGTCATGGCAGAGGTCATCAGAACAAAACCAGTATAAAGAAGTGAATAATCCACGTCCTTCAAATACCCAAAAGTTTGGGTTCACGTGCTGGAGCCCACAGTTAAAGCGTGCCGTCTTTTGCACAGACACCTTTCCAGGTGTTTGGCCCAGAAGTGAACTTACCTGGAGGGACTTGGGGTCAAGAGGGAGTGGAGAGGCAAAGAACCTGGCTGCTGGGAGCGGGAATCGGAAAGGGCTCCGTAAAATGGACAGAGGGTGCTCAGTCACGGCCACTGCTTCACTCCCTCTGCCTTGTCACACAGATAGAGAAAACCTTGAGGATTTTGTCTGTGAAGAATTGGGTCTCGTTATCTTTATTTGGTCCAAGTGTTTGAATACTGGTGGTTTCCTGTTGTGTAGATAATTAAACGTGGGACTATTCATCTTAAATGCTGGTCTCAAATTCACTGCTTGTAATGTTTAAGGTCTCGTTCAGGCTACCCTTCTTCCTCAGTCACCCTGTCTGTGTAGAGGATGCAGGGTGGTCCGTTTCTGAGGCCTGCCACGGGATTAAAATTACCTCCCTTTGCAAAATAGGGGATGGACAAATGAAGAAAACAAAACCTTAGTTTTGTAAAGAGGAAAATGTGAGGTAAAACCCCCAAATTGACTGGGATTTCTTGGTAGACACTGCATCAGAAATTAATTTAAAACTTTTCTTAAAGGAAACATGGAAAGATAATACGCAGGGACAATCAGGTTACTTCTGTGGCCATAAACTGGAGACTGCAGATAGAGTTAATGTGTAGACGGCTTCCTGGAAAGCAAGTTCAGATGAAGCGTGCGACCTCTGGAACTATGCTGGAGGACCGAGGAGTTTACCCTAACGATAGTGGCTCCAGCATTACTTGACAGGCTTAACTTTTGTAGCTAGTGTGGATCGTACATAAAAATTTAAAATTCGGGTTGTTGGAGAGCAAATGTGGATGTTTTGGTACCTGAGAAAGGGAAGCTAAGATATCTTAAACCACTCACACATTCATGTGGGAGAATCATCCAGTGCTGGGAAGGACTTACTAGTACTTCTTTTGTTTCTTGCTGGAGTGAGCAGTGGTTTTAGGGTCAGAGAGGGCTGGGTGCGTGAGGGAGCGACTCAGTCTTTGAATCCATGAATCCAGCTGCTCCTGACAGATGCTCGCCTGATCCTGACGGTCCGTGGATAGAGACATAGAGTTACCAGCTGTTTTTTCCTAAAGCAGTCGATAGCTAATGGTGAAATTGGGTAACTGCTGTTTAGACAGCACCGGGTCTCACAGTTCATAGTCTCCTGAGGCAAACCGCAGCAATTCCTGGGTTAACTCACTTGAGAAAGACAGCTCACTTACCAGTTACACCTTTCACATACAACAGGACGGTAATTTCCCTAATTGCAAGGTTAAAAAAGACTTCTTGCAATGAGACTTTAGATCTCTTCACTGATTTTGTGGCCCTCGAGTTCTAGAAAACAACAGCCAGGGTGTGGTGAGTCACTGCTCTTCCCCGCTGTTAATTGCGACAGAGGCTGTGGCCACTTGGCAGCTGCCCAGCAGCGTTTCCTATCGCAGAGGAAACCCTCGGGAGGCAAACAGCCTCCCTGCCACTCATTCCCACGCGCGGTACAAGATCAGGAAAACCTCAGCACCGTACTGACTCGGCTTTCTGGAAGTAGACGTTGGAGAAACAGGTGTCTTGGTCTGTCTTCACAGCAGTTTTGTGTGCCCAGTCCATTTCAACTCTAAAACAATTCATTTATTTTCTCAACAGCCGCAGGAAGCAGTCCGTTCCGAACGTGATGGAAAAGAACAAACACTTAGCAGCTCAGGAGGAGATCTCACTGAAAAGACAAACGGCGACTACCCCCAAACAAAGGCAGAAACAAACTGTACTGCAGCTGACACAGTTGAAGAAGAATGTGCTACAGAAATCAACACAACTTCCACATCTTTTGCAACGGCTGAAACAATGGGAAAAGTAGGTTGTAGTTCACACCATTGTTTGCAGCATGAACCTTCTGACACCAGTTCAGCGATTCCTGGCGAATCTAGGAGAAAGGAACCAGATTTAGAAAGTGCTGCCACAGCAGGCGAAGCGGCCGTGGCCGCAGACTCTGAAATAGAAGCAGGCTTTCTGCTGGAGGGGCAGGCGAAAGAGGAAAGGGACGAAGCGGCTGCGCCCGCAGGGTCGGCGCAGGGGAACCAGCGCAGCTCGGACAGCAGACCAGCCTCCCCAGTCCTCCAAGAAGTGAACACACAGGATGGGAGCGTGCAGATCGTTAGGGATCACGTAACGCAGTGCCCCGTCGTGTTTCAGAATTCTTCGCTGTATGAATTGGACTAGTTTAATTATTTTAGGATTTCCTTCTGTTGTTTGATGCTTACTGTGACTTCCACATGCTGGTTTATGACTTCAGGGCTAAGAGTAGAACACAGGTTCCTACTGAAACTTTTTTGTTTACATGTCAACATAGAATACTTACGTTGTTAATAAATTTTGAAGTTCATAGGTCAGAGTTTTCTAATCACATGTACGGGCTGAAATAGTTTTACTGACAAGAAAGGTACAGTTGAAGGGGAATCTTATCTTTATTGTTTACATAACTAACTTAGTCCCGTGCTACATGACAGGCAATATTTGTATATATCCTTCTTCTAATGGCTCCCTTGGGAATTGCTGTGTTTAGGCCACCTAGAAATGAGCAGTATTCATCATTTTTCAAACCTTTCATTTTGTCGTAACTGCAGGATTAGACTTGCACTGATTTTTAGCAATCAAATGAAATTTCTAATTACATGGAGAAGTTCTAATTAGTCTCCTAGAAATAATCAACGTTTATACCATGTATTCCATCCTAGTACATTACTTTAGAACACAGCATCCAAACATACCCCAGTCTGTCAACTGAACAAATTCAAGTGCACAATAGAGATCCTCTCTTGTTGCACGTCTGCTACTAAGCATTTACAATTTGTAAAATGGATTCACCTTATCCAGATTAGATTTACTTTTCAGAAACAGTTCCCCATGAGCTTCAGCGTGCCGTTTGCTGGTTCATCTCTCTGAAGTGCAATAACCAAAGGAACATATTTAATAATAATAAAGTTTCAGTTCCCTTTCTCACTGCTTCTGAAATAACCTGTTTTCTTTTGAGTTGTACAAGACACAAATGTGCTTTAGAAGAAAGTTAAATTTGACTTCTTTCACAGCTGCTCTGGAATTACTCTTACATTTCTACGTTAAATTTCTACGTTAAATCTACTTGCAGTGGAGGTGCGTGGTGTAAGCTTTACTTTTGTAAGGTCAGCAGAAGCCACAGCTGCCAAAAGCATCTGCTCTACCCTCTGGGGCAGCACACCACCGACCCAGCTGAAGGAGGGTAAGTGGTTTGCGGGGTTAAGTTTAAACCCCCATCAGCTCTGTCACACGGTCGCGCAGCTCCGTGTGGGTGGCATCGAAGGGCTGAGGCACAGGCACAGCTATTTCAGCATCAGCTCTGACCTTGTGAAACTATGAAAACGGAGCAAGTACCAAAGCTGGTACAAAGTCGTGGCAGTTAAATTACCTCTGGGGAAAAAAAAAAGCATCTTATCGCGGTTGAAGTAAACACCTGCGTGCTACTTACAGTATTTCACAACACTTGGTGCTCTCTCAAATGAACATTTAACTGATATATTCACAGCCCATAAAGTAGGTAACAAATTGTGGTAAAAGGAAAGCCTTGCTACATGCCCTTCCATTCATAAGTAACTGTTGTAGCCAGAGTCCTAAGAGCACCAACCCCATTTTCTCTAAAAAAAGGAAGATTTTTCCCCCTCAGCATAAAAGCTACCTCTAAATATTGCATGTCTGTCACCTTAGCATAGTGTTTTCTTTCTCTAACATACAAACCGCTGCTTATGTGCTACCAGTCGTGCTTCAAAGTGGAGTGCCATTAAAGCAGCCCTACCGCTAGACTTAAAACAGGCGAGGAAGTGGCTGATGCTAACGAACAGCTCTGCTCTCTCCTGTTCATGGCTTTCAGCTCCAGTTCAGTGCGTTTCCATTACACAGCAGTATTTTTTACTGGTCGCTTTACGCAGCCAACTAATCTGAAAGCGAACTTTTTTTTTGATCCAAACAAAAGAGGTGTCGTGCTACGCATTTGTTACTCTATTCTGCCTCAATCAGTGCGTAACATTAAAAATTTAATGAAGTTAAATGCACACTACTAGAAGGGGTGATGGCATGTGTTCAGCCCTCTGGATTAAAGAAAAGACTGCCCCCCCTCCCCGACTTACTTTCTAGCAACACAAGATGACATCATCTTTTTGTGAGAATCAAGAACTTCTCTGTTTTTACAAAACAACTGAATTTTATTTTGGCAGAACTAAAAAAATCGTATATTTATCTACATTGTAGTAAAAACAATGAAATTTTTTTTTCCTTCATATATTCGTCAACACATCGTAACCAAACCAGGACGCAGGTATTGGGCATGAAGCAACCCCGGGCGGGACGGCCGGCGAGAGGTGCCGGTACCGCCGGCGGAGGCGGCGTGCAAAGCTCCCACCGGGGCCGGAGCTCGGGAGGGCTCGCTCCCCTCGCTCGCTCCTCACCACCCCCAGCGCGGCGCCGCGGGCACCGCCGCTCTGCCCCTGACGGGGGAAAAAACCCCACACCAGAGCAGTGTAAGCACCAGAAATGATGCACTTAAATACAAGTTTTCTCCTCCTCCTCCCCGTAAACGCAGCAGCGGTCACTTTTTGAGCAGGGGCTGCGACGCTGCTCTGAGCAGCTGGCAGCAGCAAGTAACCCGTTTCCAAAATGTGGTTGCCGAACATGAAAGATTACTATTTTGGGACACCTTTTACAAGAATGTTTATTCATATTAAAGCAGAAACCAACTCATAAATGCTTTTTATACACGTGTGCGCCTGTAAAAGACAGTATGGAACAACTCAAAAAGAAAAAGGCTGCGAGAACGATCCTCACTGAAGTCTGCGGTAACTTTTACAGAGTTCGTGGTCCCTAATATCTCCCCACCCTCCGTTTTTCACATGAGGGGAAAGGGGTGCCATGGAGTACCTTTTACTGACACTCATCGTTTCGGGAAACAGGTACTGTTGGTTGCTGTTCAAGAGAGAGTCGATTTTGGCACTCTGGGTGGACGGTCTGCAGGATTTCTTGTGGTGCATGCCACAGTCCCCCGTGTGAAAAATCCTGGGGATTTCGGGAACCAGCACTTTCCAGAACTTTGGAAGACAAGAGACAGTCAAGTGCTGCAGAGTCCAGTCCCAGTTGTAGTCATCGTAGGTGCAGAAGGCGTCCGTGCACTCGATGAGCTTCTGGTAGGTGTCTCTGCCGAAGGCCATGCCCATGTTGTGCTCGGTGGACTTCCACGTCTTCATCTCCACCTTGTCGGCGCGGCCGGCGAAGCCGCCGCGGACGGGGCTGTAGGTGCCCAGGGAGACGATCTGGCACTCGGGGCACTCCTGCTCGCGCAGGGCCCAGAGCTTTTTGAGGACGTGGTAGAAGTCGGGCGCCAGGTAGTGGTCCTCCTCCAGGAAGAGGACGGGCCCAGCGTGCTCCCGCAGCGCCCGCACCCGCTCCCAGACGAAATGCAGCTTCCACCACCAGTGGTGCTTGGTCTGGGAGAAACGAGCTTCGCGGTAGTGCCCGAAGGAGTCGGGGTACTCGGCGTTGATGCAGCCCAGGCGCAGGGCCGCCGCCTTGCCCACGTCGCGGGGGCAGTCGCGGGGGTCGTGGCCGGGGAACTCGCGGGGGTAGAGCTGGATGCTGAAGGGGAAGAAGACCTGCAGGACGGGGCAGAAGTCCACGCGTGCCGCCAGCCGGTTGAGCTCCTCGGCCCACAGGTCGTGGCTCAACACCAACAGCACGTTCTCCACTCCCGCCGCCCGCCGCAGCGACTCCAGCAGCAACCGCAGGTGCTCGGCACGATCGTGCACCTGCACCACCAGCACCACGTCGGCGGCGGCGGACCGTGCCGGGAAGCGTCCGGCGTTCCGCACCGGTTGATCGAAGTTCAACCGGTAAACGAGCGAGCGGTAACTCAGCGTCCCGTTCTCGGTGAGCAACGCCGGTACCGGAGATACAACCGAGGCGTTAACGGCGGAGCGGCGCGGCGGCGGCGGCTCGCTGACCCGCGGCGGTTCCCCGGTGATACCGGTACCGCCCCGCTGCTGCTGCTGCTGCCGCCTCCGCCCGCCGCCTCCGCTTCCCCACAGCGCCAGCGCGCAGACCGCCAGCGCCAGCGCCAGCAGCAACACCTTCCGCTTGTAGATCCGCAGCCGCATCCTTCCCGGCGGCGGCGGCCGCCGCTCACCGCCGCCCTCCCGCCGCCGCCGCCGCCGTTGCTGCTCCCGCAGGCAGCGCGCGCGCGCTGCCGCCGCCCCACGCGCACACGTCGCCGCCGTTCTATTGGTCCTCAGCGCCGTCACTCCCCACCGCTTCCGCTGTCCGCCATTACCTCGGCCGGGAGGCGGGCGGCGGTGCGGGACGGGCTCTCAGAGCCCGTCCCGCACCGCCGCCCGCCTCCCGGCCCCGGCCTCTCTCCCCCCCTCCCAGGGCTGTGATTGGTCAGCGGTAATTGGGGAGGGTTAGTGATTAAGCAAAGCGTGGTGTAGCTGGATGTAAAAAAGAGAGTTGGGGGGCTGTGAGGGGGCTGGGGCCCCCTAAATTGGAAGGAGGTGAGAAGGAAATCCTCCTAGAGAAAATAATTCTAGAACTGCAAGAATGAGGTCAGAAAATCATCCCAGAATCGCAAGAATAATACACGATGGGATAAAATAACTGTGGAGTTGCAGTACCTAAGAAAATCATTCTAGGATTGCAAGAATAAGACAAAATCGTTCTAGATTTAAAAGATAAAATCATTTTAGAATTGCAAGAATAAATGCATTCTAGAATGGCAAGAATAAGAAATTAATTCTAGGATTGCAAGAAAAAGATAATTGCAAGAATAAATTCATTCTAGATTTGCAAGATTAATACAAGAAAATAATGCTAGAATCGCAAGAACAATACATTTTAAAATCACTCTAGAATTGCAAGAATACAAGAAAATGTAGAGGTGCAAGAATAAGGTAAGAAAATTCTAGAATTGCAAGAGTGATACATAATAACGACAATTACAAGAAGAATAATTCTAGAATTTCAAGAATATAAGACGACAATCACTCTAGAATTAGAAGAATATGAGGACAATAATTCTAAAATTACAAGAATAATCTATAATAAAATAATTCTAGAATGACAAATAACTGCGGGAATTACTCTTGTAATTCTGTACTTTGTGTCCCAGCCCCTCTCCTCGGCGGGCACCGGCCAGTCGCGACATTTGGTGACAATTCCGTGCACTGTGCCAGGGCGCGGGTGCTCCCGAGGGTCGGACACCGTCGCCCATGCAGGTCCTTGGGACCCGCAGGAGGAGGAGAGCTCTACACCCCGCGGCTCCGCTCCGCGCTCACAGAAATTGCGCCAGTTTTGCTTCAAAAAGTTTTACAAACCCAACGGCCGTCCCCGAGTCGAGTTTGGGGATGGTGGCGGCTGGCGGTCCCCGCGTGGGTTTCCAGGAGGCCCTGGACCCGGCGCGGCTGCGGAGCGAGCGGCAGCGCTGGCACGTCCCAGCCGTACCCAGCAGGAATTTCTGACCGTCTCCGTCTGCCTGCAGCAGCGGCCCCGTGTTTCACGAGCACCCTGCCCCGGGCTGCGGCGCTGCCCCGGGTTTCGCTACGTTTACGAGGGTCTCTGCTGCGCCTCATCCCTTATAGCACTAAAATGCTGTTTTCAAGGAGGCTGCTACCACCCCCTCCTCTTGTGCAGGGTGGTACCGATACAGCAGCTTTGGGGGTTGTTTATTTTTCAGTCTGGGTTAACAACAATACTCATTTCCATAATTTTAAGTATTTCTTGCCCCAAGAAGGCAGCCTCTGCAGAGCCAGATTTAACATCTTGCTCAGCCGTGGGTAAAACTCCCGCAACCGACACACCGTCTAGTTGGGATAACAGAATTTCCCTATCACTCAGGCAGCGTACGGATAAACACATTAAAGATCACAAAGCGCTCGGATAATGCAGAGTGGCATCGGCAAAGCAAAATCCGGCCAATTAAAGAATGATCCAATCCGCCGCCAGCGCAGCTTGCAGCAGCGTTCAGGAGTATCAAATCAAGACCTGCCATCAAGGCTTTTTCCCCCAGACGAGACGGGTAAGTACAGGCTTCAGGTGCATTTAAAAGCATCTCACATTAGACAGCATCCTCAAATTCGGTTGCTTTAATCCGATGAGACTAAGCCCTGCAGTACTTGACTCTGCAATGTCCGAGGCAAACACCAAACTTCTCGGGCGCAACATTAACAGAAGGCACCGGAGCGATGCTTCTGTTCAGGACGTGTTTTTAATGAGGGTTTCACAGCTTGACCTTTGCTGACCACGGCTGAGGTTTGCATAACTCAGCAAGTTTCTCCTAATCACGCAGGCACAACTGGCGGTTTTCAAGCGAGGCATTAAAAAAGAGCACTCCTTAAAAGAGAGAGGCTGGTCTCTGCAACGAAGTCGGTTTGATTAAATCAGATCGCGTTGCTATAAATAGGAAACACCATATAAATGGCCCTACAGAGTTCCCCATGAGTACGATAAATGAGGTAGAATAGTTTCTTATGAGAACAATGTTTGCCCGGTCCCATTTTTTCTACAAAAAGCCCTAGACACAGCAGTTGGGTCGCGCACACTGCGCGTTTGCAGTATCAGACAACAGAACTGCGCCCGTCTTTTGCCATCTACACCGGCGTCCACACCTGCTAGCCGGCCTTTTCCCCAAATGAGCCCAGCGCGCCGATGAGAAGCGAGCCGAAGGAGATCTAAGAGACACCACAGTTGTCTTGCTGGCGGGCAAGGAAAACCGCTGGAGAAGATGCTCCCGACAGGAGGGATTTCCGCTTTGGCTTTACCTAACTCTGAAGAACGGCTTTGGCTCTTGGCTCCTTCGCCACCTCCTGGCTGGCTGACAGCAGGCAGCGCCGGCTCGGCAGAGCGCAGGCACGGAGCGCTGCAGCAGCCGCTCTGGCAACGCCGCAGGCGCCGCTGCCCCGGCTGCTCACCCCTCTGCAGCCAAGACTCAAACCCCAAGTAACTCATCAAGCACCTTGCTGCCTCTGGGATGCAGCTGCAATCAGAGAACTCCACCCTACTGAGACAAATGCTCTGCAGCACAGAGAAAGCTTGTTTGCGGGGATTGCAAGACACTGAGAAAATAAAGTCGGCTGGAACGAATTCCCAAGGGAACTTGGGGATACTGTACACCCCTCTGATCCCTCTGCTTGGCCGCACAAGATTTCCCTCTTCTTCACCTTTGTTGGAAAGTGGGAAAGCAGGGAGTTTGGAAAGCTCCTCCGCACGTTTGACCTCCGTGGAGACGGCGAGATCACGGCACACTGGGTATGTTGCTGGAAGGTGCTCTGGAACTAACGCAGCGATGGCTGGGGAAGAACCTCTGCATAACAGGGCTCCAGCACCCTACCACCCTCCTCGACGCTGCTGTAGTGTGTCAGCTGCTGTAGTTTCAGAGGATTAAGGGAAGCCAAGTCAGTTTTGGGGACGACATTCGCTTCAGAGATAATGGCAGCCCAGTGTACGCACATGGGATTTAAAAAACCCCAGCAGTACGTGCAGAGCTGACAGCAAAATATTCCCATAAAAAAGCCCTTTCCCACAGTTCTCAGCCTCCCTTTCACGCCAGGAGAGGTTGCACTCCTCTTCACGTTGGCCTTTAACCCCCAGCTCGTCCCTTCTCCCAGCACAGCAGGGCTTGGACAGGACTTCACAGCCTAGCCCTCGCTAGCAGGCTGCTCGCCTCCTGGGCCGCGCAGGTGCGGTTCCTCCTCCGCCCAGCACAGCTGGCTCCCCGGAAGGCTCTCAGCCCCTGCAGACACCCACACATCTGCCTCTAAAATTCCTGAGGAGTCCCACAGGAGGCCAAATTTCTCTGTCTACTCCACTTCCCTCCTCTTAATCATGCACTCCACCTAAAAGGTCTTTTTCCGAATGAGTAATCTTCAGGCTGCTGCAATCAGGACAAGATCTCCCTTTACAACAGCATTAGCATATGACTATTTAAAACCTCCCAGGGTTAGCTCTGCAGTGCTTTCCGAAGATCGGTGTTGAGGTAAACAGGCACTTGGCTTCCTCCTTCGCAAGTTCTCTGTAGTTGAAGAGCAACATAAAGGAATGACTCATCCAAATCTTCCTGTAGTTGCTTACAAGTTACTGCTTTGCAAATACTGTATGAAGAGAACACAGTCAAGTTATTTTGACATTAGCAGAAAGTTTTGATGACACTCAGTATTTCTAGAACAAAGGTTCCTCTTCCTCAGGAAAAGGCGCCTCTCGGCCTTGTCACAGCAAAGCCCTTCAGTACAAGCGCTTCAATATTTATTTCTGCTGTGAACGTCTCAGATTAGTGAAGAGTTTGAAAGTGATGATTTTTAAAACATGGAGGAAGGTTGTGCTCGGGTAGGAGCACGTTAAGTGATACCTGCAAGCCAGTACCTTCTTCCAAAGCCTGCTGCCGCCTTTCAGGCTGCTCCTCACGCTGTACATCGCGTCTAGCTGTCACTTGAAGCCCAGTCGAGATCAGTTCTGCACTCAGTAACTACAGATGGCTTGTTTTCCCATTGAAACTACATATAATTGCCACAGTGGTGTGTATTTCTGCAACCCGAAGAGATGCAAAATGTGTGATTCGCTCCTGGGCAGTCAATACCGCTTCAAAAATAACAGCGTAACATGCTCCCTCCAAGCCATCACGTGTTCCAGGGCTTGGGATGCCTAAAGACTTCTCAAGGGACTTCTGTTCCATGCTGTTTCAATACGCCAGCCAGGGGCCAGCTGACTAGACATGAAATAAGGGTGTGGATACTCTCAAGTATTTTGGTATCTTCACCAGGAAAAAGGCCGGAAGCTAATCCCTAGAATACACTAGATGAAAAACTCATTAGAGAAAACACAATTCACGTGTACATAGAAGGGTTTCAAAATTTAATAAGTTGACACAGTGAACAATTCAAGAATCTTTAAAATGTGAGAGGTAAGAAACAAAGTTTAGGTCACATATTTAGAAAAAGACATTTCTTGTATAACAAAGAGATAAAACCAAAAAGATTTGCTCTGGTAAAAAAATAGCAAAGCTGGTCCCTGCTTGAAGTGAGAATGCTGTAACAGAACTTTTTAAAAAGCAGCACCTGGAATTACATGACCAGTTTTGGACTGCTCACACCGTAATTTCTTCTCATAGCAGCCTACCAAGTTGCTCTACAGCAAACGAGTCAGGAAGAGTCCAGTCCAGTGATAAAGTCAACACCGTTGTCTTCTACAGGCAGAGTTCAGAGCCTCAAGTGTAACTAAGCAAAGCAGTTTGATATTCACTCACCTTCCTTCTCCTAGCAAGAAGAAGCCACTAACGCCACAAAACAAAGAAAATTGTCATGATACTCCGAACAAAGTCACAGTAATAGGAAAAAGAAAGCAAAATACATTCTAAGGAAGATTCATTCAAGCTAAGCATCGCTTTTTTCCCAACCAAAGAGAGATTCCAGTGGTGGAGGAACAGAGTCAGGCCACCGGATCAGGCTGACAGTGCCCCTCACCGCAAGACTGACATTTGCTATCTGCAGCAAATGCCCTATGACAGCACGTGTGGGTAACAAGCAGAAAACAATGTCAGGCTCCTCCGTCACTGGACAGAACTTCAGGCAGAGCTTTTGTGCCCGTTAACAGTCACCCGTTACTCTGCAGGTACCTATCCAGGAACTGGGAATAGCAGTCTAGAGAACAGAAGTAGCAGATGATGGGTGCTTCCGTACCTCCCATGTTATCCACGAGGACCACGGTGTGAGCTACGTGATGGAGATTCATGGTCACCGTGATCTGAATGAAGCTGCTCAGACAGGCACTTCCGCACTGGCATGTTTTAGCCACTTCCAGATCTTCACAAAGGTGAGAAGGAAGGAGATGACAACCATAAGGGATTCTGTGAACAAGAGGAGTAAGTGTGAATTCACTACAAAATTAACCAATGTCACTCAAACACAGTGACACCCCACATGCACCAGTTGGAAGAAACACCTTTCTGAGATCATAGACAAGGCAAATCTGAAATTTTGCCCCTTGCGATATTGGACTGGTTAGCAAGTAAATGCCACTTTCCAGGAGTCACTAAAAACATGCAACCATGTTACTGACCCCTAAGTAACAAGGGCCTGAACTCCAGAAATCACTGCAACAAATAACAAATCGTAACAGCCTGTATCACAGCAACAGAGAATTAGAGATAGAGAATTGAAAAGAAGATTAAGAATAATGAGACAACGGGGCACACATCTTCCCTCATATTAGCCAGGAAGATCGCTGTATTTCATCCTGGCCTGATAAGGCACACACAATTTACTCCTCATTCTCTAACATGAAAAAGTGGTAGTAGCGTAAAAACACCATATCCAGAGGAAATGGGAGATAAAATGAGCCTTTTTACAGTAGTACTACATTGCAGACAATAAATTAAGGTTTTCTTGATATACCGCTCTTTTGGTCCATCATGTCAATAGTGACATTCAGTGACAGGAACAAGAATTGCTTCTTTTTAAATTTGCAGCAGAGTGGCATTGTGTTTGGGGTACGAAATAAATAACTTCCCTGAAGTACTGTCGAGTTAACTTCAAAGTGTGGGCATCACCAGCGCCCAACTGTCACTCGAGACTCACAGAATAGGTCTCACTGACTCATATCCCGACTACACCTACATATTCCCAATTCTTTCTACATACCATCATTCACATAGCTAAGACTCCTGTGGGTTTTTTTCCCACCACCTCAATTTCGGGACATCCTTTTTTCCGGTCAGGACAAGCATAATCACAGCTCTGGTACTTTCCCAGCACACCACTATGAAGATTGATTTCCAAACACTTGCTTTCGTGTCTTCCCTCCTTCTGTTCACTTCCTTTCTCGAGGTTTTTACAGTCCATCATCACTCCTGTTTCTCATTCTTTGTTAATTCTCACCTCCAGTGAATGTCAGACAGAATGTCTGTTGCCCACTTGTTAGACTTTTTCTTTTCCATTTCAGATAATCAGGACCACTCTGACCAATGCTGTCTCCTAATAATCACACACCCGAGGGCAAGGGGACTGTTTGCCCCTTGTCTCGCCGAGACTCCTGGAGCAGAAAGCCTTTTTTGTTCTGTGTGATGGCATTTTTTTTTTAAAGCTTGCTGCGTGGGGGCCAGGGGCTGGGTTAATGACTAGGTATCCGTAGGTACTCCGGTAACGTAACTGAGCACCAAAATCTGGCCAGTGTTGAGGGATTATATTCTCTAGGAAAAAAGCATGCCTTAATAATATTTATATCAAAACCACTGCGATTTATATAAAGTTGGGAAAGGAGACACGTGGAGTTTAATTACTCTAATACAATCAGCAAGGTCAGAAGTGGATAAGATTTGAACCAGAACATTTGGTTGCTCAGCTCATTTCCAGGGTGTGCCCACATGCCTGTGGACACCTTTAGCACAGACTTCTGAGCAATTAACCCAGGTTTATGGGGCGCTCCCCACCCCCAAGGCAGGAATGGGCACAGAATGTAGATTAGGAACGCTGCCTCTCACCCCCTTTCTGTACCCGTGACTCTTTTCCACCTTCCTGCTCCCTTTCCACCCAGAACAGGGTGGGAGTAGCAGCAGCTGGTACCGGAGGGATCACAGGCGGCGGCAGGCAGGCAGAGCCATGTAAGCGGTGTGGGGGAAGGGGAGAAAACTGATAACAAACAGCGGCCTGGCAAGGATGATGTTTACTTGGTGAAAGAGTAATTTTAAAATTACCTCAGAACTGGGCTTCTCCGCATAGGACAGAACACCCTCACTCCGACACCAAAGGAATTAATAGCGCAAGGAAAACCTAAGGCAGGGAGAAGCCTGCAGCAGGTAATGCAACTGCGGCGTGACACGGGCCCTCCGAGAAGCCACCTCACGGTGCCTTTCTAACACTGCTCAGCTGGTGTAAGTCCCATCTCAAGCAGAGGCAGACGGACACATGTCTGTAACTAGGAGCTGTATGGTAGAAGGTAACCTTTTGCCAACACACTATTCTCACACGGGAAGGGATGGCGACAGGCTAAGGGGTATTACACACAGTTTTAGTGTACTTTAAGGTGAGCACAAGATGAAGGGCAACCACGTTTGAAAGCAATTGCCACGCTAGAGCCTAACACAAAATACGATCCGTGCCGCAAAATCCACCGTAATGTAAGCTCCTGAATATGAAATGCCAGAAGTGGTTCGGTGATTCTCTTTTCCCATGGCGGGGCAGGAATATTCTGTTTCAGTGCCCCCATTTTGTGGACAAAAACATTCCAACCTATAGCTTTCTCTAAATGCTTCCAAGTCACCAATTCACTGAGTTATCCTGCATAACAAAGGGATGATTTTACAAGTGGAATTCAAAGTAACTTTAACCTTGTGATTTTTAATAGGTGAAGAGCAATAGCCACTGGCAGGAAAAAAAAACAAGTCAGGAAAGTTTAGACTCCACAGGTTTGAAAGGGAGTAGGTGCAATGTGTACTCATCATGCTACTCTTACCTGTAATTTATGGTTGCTCTTGCAGCACACTCTAATAAAGTCAATGGTATTTTCAGTTGTATGTTGGGAACAAGCGGATTAGGCTGTTCAAAAGGATTTCCAAAGAGATCCAAGTTCTCAAGACAGAGTTTCCTAAAATCACTGGGCAAGAAAGGAAGTTTGTTTCGAGCTGCTGACAGAAAGCGTAGATGATCTAACTGGCCAATCTTGAATGGCAACCTAATCAACTCATTGTCATCGAGCTTTAAATTAACAAGTTCTCGCAGCTGGCAAAACTGAATTGGAAGTGCTTTAATTTTGTTTTGGCTGAGGTCCAAGAACTGAAGAGATTTCTGGAGGGTGGAGTTGCACAGAGCCCCACTGAACGACTCCAGGTGATTGTCGTGCAAATTAAGCTCCTGAAGACAGATCAAGTCACCAATAGTAGCTGGCAGCTGCTTAATATGATTATGACTTAAGTCTAGTTTTCGGAGTTTCTTCAAACAAAGCACACGCATGTCGATCCGAGCAAGTTTGCAGTACGAGGCTTGGAGATGTTCAAGGGAGTAAGGAAAGTTTTTGGTGAGAGGATAGTCCCTTCTTGAAGTTATGATCATTTTTGTCTTAGGTTTTTCAACTTCTGAGGTCTTTGCTGGTACCAAAGCTGAGAGCGGGAGAGCTCCTATGTCAGTCCCTTGGTGAGCCAGTCTCACAGCTGAAAGGAAATTCTTTAAATTGCTGGCATTTGCCTACAAGAAAACACAAATGTGGAATTAAAAGTTCATTATTCTTGTGCCCATTTGTACTAACACTTTCTGAACTATTTTGTACGTGTATTAGGAGATACTAACTCAGAAGGGCAATGAAATGGGAAAGGGGAACAACTCCAGCTTATTAGGTTGATGTACTGTTTACAGTATTTAAGAACTAATGGCATGCAATTTGAAGGAGAAGTTACAACCTCTCTGAATAATCTAGATCAAACAAACTGTGTTGCATTACTCAGAAAAAAAACAAAGCGCTGAAATCACAGCTGAAAATAAAGTACAGAAAAAAAGCCTGATGCACGGTGATCTTCCTAACCTGCAACATGATAAAGGGGCAGTTTATAAGAACACACACAGGGAAATCAGAGATCTAAAACTCGAGGCAATAATTTCTGAAAGTTGCAAGGAAGGAAAAGGATGGAAGCTGGGGTTAAATTTAACATAAAGGAAGGTGGAAAGCTTCAAGGCAGGTTAAGTGCTTCTGGTCACACACAGCTCTGTCTGGTTGTGCCAGCATCAAACAAGAGGATAATTATTTGCAGTCTTTCTGCAAACACCTGACTAATTTTGTTTTAGGTGGGATAGAATATAATGGCAGTAAAGACAGAGTCAAATCAATGGAGTATCAGATGACCTGTATTTTAAATAAAGGTCAAGAAAGCTGTGATACATTTGTTGCACTGATATAATCAAGTTTTATGAACAACAGGGTGACCAAATGTTTCTGTTCTAAATTTCCCAGCAAGACTCTACTCAAGCTGACGTGCAGCTGACAGACACTAAGCTATAAAGTGAATTATAAAATAAAAAGCACGATGCATCCATACAAGTCAGTCATCTCTCTCATTGCAGGAAAGAACAAACTTGGAGTTTTCGCATGGCTCTCAGAGTCGAGAGGTTTGCACTCTGTCCCAGCTGTAACTTGCCCAAGCCTAGCGACACCCATTTCTGCACCTGAAAGACAATTTTGCTCCTAAATGTATTTGTTTATACCAAATTCTATAGTGTCCAGAACTACCTTACATAACATGCTATAAGCATCTAGCACAACAGAGCGATGATCTTGGAGACTTCTGGATGCTAACGTGATGTAAATAAAGACAATAAAGGTCAAACATATTTGACTGCATCAGTAACCTAAAATGATTGTTCTCCCTAAGCATCCCATACACATCTATTCTTTCAACTCCTGATGTGATACTCTCCAGACATGGGGAAGTTGCATGCCAAAAACCTTTGTGTCCAAGACCACCAACATTCATTACCTCTGCCAATCTAACTAAAACACTTAGCTATGGGACTCCCCATAACTACAGGCAGATTTGTCATGTTCCCGAGGGTAATAAATAGCTAACTAAATTTGGAAGTAAGGAGAAAAAGTCCTCCAGATCTGTAAGGACCAAGTAAAATACATAACTGTACATTAGAATTGAGTTACAGGCAATATTTCTTTGATCTCAAAGCATGAGATGCAACAGATACCTGTTTCTTGTAGCCAAAAGCTCTAGGTTGTTAAGAGTAAGTTTATGGGCTCTTCACGTGCCTTCAAAATAAGAGTACTTTGTGTTCTGGATCCTTGAGACAAATTTCCTCCACAATACCTTCATAAAGGCAATGTAGTATCTGTAAACCTTGTTGTTGAGAAACCTTGAGTATGTTGAGAAAAATACTAAGACACATCTAAGAAAAAAAGCAAAAAACTAGTTGCAAGAGCTCAGGACGCAATTTTTTTCCCCAAGTCTGAAGTCTCAACCACAGAAAAGATGTCAGGAAAAGACGTTAATCTGCATTGATGCCCTACAAGTCCCTAGTTTCAGAACTAAATGAATGATGACAAGGCAATCGGAGATTACATGGATTTCAGACCTTGCGTGCAATGCAGCAGGCACAGGCTTGCTGAAGGAAAAAAATAACCCACAGTGACTTTATTATTTTTGCTCCAGGGTTGAACGCTCCAGACCGACGTTTCTCAACTTAATTTCTGATGTGGTTGAATGCAGCAAATTGCACCGCCTGGCAGAGTACAAAGAGCGGGGTTTTGCATGGTAGTTGCATGCAATCGGTATAGTCATACAAAGCTTTTGTCCACCTTTGAGAGCTAAGAAGCCTTTCTGTAATGAAATTATGAAAGACTAGCAGAAACACTACAGAAAAGTTATCTTAAATTGGGTTTCCGGATTTGGAGCATTTAAGAGGAATATATAGTATCACTGGCTTTGGAAGAATTTGGTGGATTTGTTCCTGGAGCTTGACAGTATGAGGGTAAGCCTTATGCTAAAAACGGGGAGCGAGGATCTAGCCTCCTTGGAGCAACTCTGGTCATTGTTCTACCTCCTCTTTCATTAGATTTGGTTGAGACTTTCTTTTCAGTCTAACAACATCATGGACTATCTTTTCATACAGAAAACAACAGATGTAGTTCTTAACTAAATTACTACCCACACTGAAAGAATGGCTGTCACACAGTTTCCTTACAGGCCCTATAAGTGGTCTAAATCAGATCTTGTAGCACTAAGACACAGACCTTTGCTCTCCAATTTTATACTAGTAGATCCTCTTACAACAGGCCTGCTTTTGTTTCGAGATAAAACTTTTTGACTTCTCACACACCAGCAGAAATGTTCAGAGTAAAGGATGTAGAACAAGAAGTTATTCTGGATCTAACGCAACATGTGTGAGTTTTCTTTTTTGCAAGACACAAAGCACATTCTGACAAGAAAAGCTTAATTTAATTGGATTTGGACACAGACTGCTTCTTTTCTATTTAACCCTGTAAGGCGAACGGCTCTCTTCATCAAATTAAGGCTGCTTTCCCTACCACCACAGCCTTCACTTCTGCACAGGTAAGGTACTTCCAGATCACCATAGCACTGTGCCACATTCTGCAAAATCTTGGGCTACCATAACTATATTCAGGCTTATATTCAGTTATTGGTCTTATTCCCAATAAAACAAGTGCTTTTTCTTTCTTGCTGGGTCATATTTGTTTTCTCTTCAGTAAGTCACTGTCCCAAGTACAGGCTCATCCACCTTGTTTCTCAAGCAGACCTCGCAGCCTGCCCCGAGCTTCACTCCACTCTGGCAAGACTGCTGGCAGTGCCTGTTGCAGCTGCAGTTTAAACACACCCTGTGCACTTCTCCTTAGACAGGCCCTTTGAGAAAGCATTCTGCTTGTGAAGGAGTAAGTTCACCACTCATGATTACAGCTGCTCAGTCTGACATCGCTGAAATTATTAAAGGATCTCCTTCAGGCCAAAGAATCAGAGTTGCAACAGAAAGTCAAAGTGATTTTCCAAACAAAAATATCAGTATTATTTCTAAGTCTATGGTTTTAGAAAAGTTGTCCTGCTTTCCTCTTCTACAAGGCTACAAAAGATTAGTGGAATGGGCACAGAAAAAAACCACATAAAAATTGAACATTAATGTGTGATTTTTTGGGCGAGTTTAGCATTATTAAAAACACTTTAGAGCTTCCAAATATTCTATGAACTGTAAATGAATACATTGGTGAGTTCTACTATCAGCTAAGCATTAACGCAAGGTGGTGACTGTACCGCTGATCCATACCAGCTTTGAAAACCACAGCAGGCACACTGCTTATCCACTAAGACATGAATATTTTCCAGATTTTAGTTAGAAAGACTATAAGCAATGGCCTGTTTGATAGAACTCATGGCCAAAGAGCACAGGGGGATACGGAGGAGCTGAGGGGACGGTGGGCGTGAGGGCACATGGAGGACCTGAGGGGACGGCGGGTATGAGGGGACACGGAGGAGCTGAGTGAACATTATATCAGAGAGATGAAAAAGCTGTTGCTTTCTAAATAAAAGATGAACTACAGGAAAAATGGACTTTTCCGCTCCTGCTGTTTCTCCAGAGGGAGCAGAAGAAGGGATAATCAGAAGGCAGACCAGCAACGAAGCTGGGCCCAGCCTTCTCGGCACAAAATGAGCGGGCTTCCTTATGTTTCCCTTTTTGCTGTAGCCTGTTGAGGATATACAAAGCCAAGCTCCTTCATGCCGCCTCGCTTACATCTCCTATGCCAAAGTTGCGGCAGGTCAAAGACGACTGTTAAGACAGGACTTAGTTGCAGTCTGGCATTTGTCACACGGACCCCAAGCAGACAGCCCGGTGACCCACCGGGGCCCGTCCAGCTCCCCGGCGAGCCGCCCTGCCGCCTGCACACGCCGCTCGGTTTCGAGCACGGGCAGAGCACCGAGACCTCGGCGGTGTCCCCGGGCCCCCGCACCCACCTTACTGAGGCAGACGTCCACGGCGGGCTCCCGGAGGCGCACGGTGGCCTTGCCCTCCTCCACGAACCGGGTGAAAAACCGCTCGATGTTCTCCTGCACCTACGGGCACAGCGGGCGCTCAGCAGCCGCGGCGGGACGAGGGGACCCGCCCCGCTCCCGGCCCCCCCCGCCCCGGCTCCTCCGTCCCCACCTTGTAGCGAGCACCGACCCGGTCCCGCGCCGTGCACACCATGAGGTAAACGCCGCCGCCGCCGCCGCCCCGCGCCCGTCCGGGCGGGCGGCCGAGCGAGAGGAGAGCCCTGGTACCGCGGCCGCGGCCCCGCAGCCCGCAGGTGGGCAGGAGCCGGCTGACCACCTCCACCTCGCACTGCAGCCGCATCGCCGCCCGCCCCGCCGCCGACCAACGGCCCGCTCAGGGGCGGGAGGGCACCGCCCGGGGGCCTCCCGCGTTCTCCGCGCACAGGCGCCCGCCGCGATGCCTGGCTCCTGTGACTCCCGCCCGCCGCCGCCGCCGGCCGGGGGCGCGGAGCCGCCCGGCGGAGGGGCTCGCAGGGCGGGAAGGGAGGGCGGCGGTACCGGCAGCACCGGCAGCCGCGGACAACCCGAGCGAGGGGCCCTCAGCGCGGGGCTGTGCGCCGGCGCCCCCTGGAGGAGGCGCTCGGCTCGGCTCGGCTCGGCTCGGCTCGGCTCGGCTCGGCTCGGCTCGGCTCGGCTCGGCTCGGCTCGGCTCGGCTCGGCGGGAAGGGTCGAGGGCGGCGGCGGGTGTGAGGGGATACGGAGGAGCTGAGTGGACGGCGGGCGTGAGGGGACACGGAGGAGCTGAGGGGATGGCAGGTGTGAGAACACACGGAGGAGCTGAGGGGACGGCAGGTGTGAGGGGACGTGGGGACCTGAGGGGATGGCAGGTGTGAGGGGACATGGAGGAGCTGAGGGGACGGCGGGTGTGAGGGGACGTGGAGGACCTGAGGGGATGGCAGGTGAGGGGACACGGAGGAGCTGAGGGGACGGCGGGTGTGAGGGGACGTGGGGACCTGAGGGGATGGCAGGTGAGGGGACACGGAGGAGCTGAGGGGACGGTGGGCGTGAGGGGACACAGAGGAGCTGAGGGAATGGCAGGTGTGAGGTGTTTCGGGGGAGCACCCCTGTGCGCCCGCTGGTCCCTGATGGCCCCTGGCTCAGTGAGTAGGGGCTGACACCACGTGCGGCACACCGGAGCAGCGAGGAGCCCAGGCCAGGGTGTGAGGAACATGGAACGGGGCAGGTGGGTTGCCCGGCCTCAGTGGCAGGACATGGCTGCTCAGCAGGGCGAGTGGCTCTGTGCCGCAGGTCCAGCACCACAGGCAAATCTTTTGGGCAATTTTTACAATTGTGGTATGTAACAGAGGAACACAAGTTTTACAAGAAATCCTTCTGCGTGTTCATTTCATAGAAATCATAGAATCATAGAATCATTGGAAAAGACCTCTAAGATCATCCAGTCTAACCATCAACCCACCACCACCATGCCCACTACACCATGTCCCTAAGCGCCTCATCTACACGCCTTTTAAATACCTCCAGGGATGGTGACTCCACCACTTCCCTGGGCAGCCTGTTCCAAGGCCTGACCACTCTTTCAGTAAAGAAATTTCTCCTGATGTCCAATCTAAACCTCCCTTGGCACAACTTGAGGCCATTTCCTCTCGTCCTATCGCTTGTTACTGGGGAGAAGAGACCAACCCCCACCTCACTACAACCTCCTTTCAGGTAGTTGTAGAGCGCGATGAGGTCTCCCCTCAGCCTCCTCTTCTCCAGGCTGAACACCCCCAGTTCCCTCAGCCGCTCCCCATCAGACTTGTGCTCCAGGCCCTTCACCAGCTTCGTTGCCCTCCTCTGGACACGCTCCAGCACCTCCATGTCCTTCTTGGAGTGAGGGGCCCAGAACTGAACACAGTATTCGAGGTGTGACCTCACCATTTGCAAAGGTACCAGTGCTACCAGCACTCCCTCCGAAGTTCTGCCCAGCGCGGTGATGGCAGAAACGACTTCCAGTGACAGAGCATCACCTCAGCGATGGCTGCCTGTCCCCAGCGTGGCGGGGCTGATTCGGCTGACGGGTGGCTTTGCTGCTAGAAGAGGCTCGGGTAGCACCACCAGGAACGAGTGTCGTGGGCGTTCAGAAACCAAGCTTAGGTAAAAAGCCACGTTTATCCGCTGTGACGTGCAGTTGCTGTTCGGTTGAGTTAGATGCCAGTGCCACCCTTTATCCTCCACTTACTCTGGTAGCAGTAGCTCAGACTCGCTAAACAATAGGAGAACGTGGGCCGTATGAAAAACTCGTTACCAACATAACGGGGAGAAATTCAATAAAGTGAAATATTTGGAAAATTAAAGAATTCACGATGCAAAAGTGGATGGGTATAGCTAGGGCAGGTTGGGAATCTCCATTCGATAGTGAAATTTCAGCATCTGGGAAGCGTCGCTTTAAGCTTGGGTGCAGTAGAAATTGGAATAACACCACTGCATTTAACAGATTTACCGGCTCGAAGGTGCAAGCCGGGTGGAAGCCAACCCCGCTGTGCGCACAGGGGCTGCTCCCCGAGGGGACGCGGTGGGTGAAGACGCGGCTGCCCTCGCCGCTGCTGGCAGCGGCCTGCCCCGAGAGTCAGTTTTCACTGCGTTAACCAGAATTAGATTAGGAGGAAAAAAAAAAACCAAATAGTGAATCCTTTCAGTATTGGCTTTCCACATTTATTTTTTAAGGACAGGCTTTAAAATTTGCTCTGTAATCGAATTTTTAAAACGAATTTTTTTTCTGGAATCGGAGCATGCGCACACAACACAGGTGCCGGCGGCCGCCAGCAGGGGGCGGTGCGGTGCGCGCAGGTCGGCGTTGCCGCGCCGGCCCGGCAGGAGGCGGTAGCGTGCGGGGGCGCGGGGGCGCGCGGGGGGCAAAAGGCGGGTGGGGGTGGGCCCGGGGGTGGGCAAAAGGAGCCCGCGTCTCTCTGTGTTGCCCAGGCTACGCTGCAGTGGCTATTCACAGGCGCGATCCCGCTACTGACCGGCACGGGAGCTTTGACCTGCTCCGTCTCCGACCTGGGCCGGTTCACCCCTCCTTAGTCAACCTGGTGTCCCCCGGCTCCCCGGGACTCACCATATTGATGCCGGCCTTAGCGCGGACGCCCGCTCGGCATAGCGCACTGCAGCCCAGAACTCCTGGGCTCAAGCGATCCGGCGGGCTCAGCCTCCCGAGTAGCTGGGACTACAGGCGCGCGCCACCGCGCCCGGCGCCAATCATAGCGCGCTGCCGCCTCTACTGCCGTCACACCGCTGACGTCACGCGGCGGAGGGGCGGGGGAGCAGCGTCGCTCTGCGCAGGCGCCGCCCTCACCCGCGCCGCGGTGCAGGCCGGGATGCGGGGCAGCGTTGATTAGCGCAGGCGCGGGCCGCCATCTTCCTCTCGCAGCCAGGCGCGCAGCAGGCAGCATGGGCCACCAGCAGCTCTACTGGAGCCACCCCAGGAAGTTCGGCCAGGGCTCCCGCTCCTGGTCAGTGCGCGCACCGGGGGCCGTCCGGGTGGCCGTTGTGCTCCCTGGGCTGCCACAGCTGCCTCACTCCATCCCTTCTCTCCCTCCCTTCTCTCCCCTCTGCCCCGCGCCGCCATTACCCGCCCTGACAGGCCTTGCTCTCTTCTCCCCTCACAGCCGCGTGTGCTCCAACCGCCACGGTCTCATCCGCAAGTACGGCCTGAACATGTGCCGGCAGTGTTTCCGCCAGTACGCCAAGGACATCGGCTTCATTAAGGTGAGCGCCGGCACCGGGGCTGGGCGGGAGGGCTGCAGTCAGGGGCGGGTGTGCCGTTTCCCACTGACGCCTCTGGCCTTTCTCGCTCTCTTGCAGCTGGACTGAGCGCCGGGAGGATGAGGCTGTCGCCAGAAGTTCCTGGGGCTTCCCTGGCCTCTGACACATCTACAGCATCTCGGTACAGCCCTGGTTAATAAATAGTCTCCCTGCCCCACTGGCATGTGTGTATTTGCCTTTTGTAAAGGTTCTAGTGGCTAGGGGGCTTCCAGTCCTTCACAGTGGTCCTCCCTGAGGGGTGGGTGCTGCACGGGGGACAGGCCTGAACGAGCCTGCCCTGGTGTCCTCAGCTTCCCCACACAAAACCTGGTGGTGTCAAGAGTGCTGATGCTTGTATGATGCCACTGAGCCTCCAGGTTTGCAAGCAAAGCAGTAGAATGGTCCACTTAAAGTGGCTGGTAGGTGAATGTCCGGGCAGTCTGCTGGAGCTGCCAGTAATGCTGGACTTGCTTGGGTTAGATGCTGGCAAGTTCTGCTCTTGCTGATGTAGAAAATGGTGATGTTACAACGTCTGTGGGGCACAGCTGTACCTCAAACTCTGTGCCCAAGCTTTCCTCGCTTTTTGGGAGGTCTGGAGCTTCAGGGTGGGGGAGGCTGTGGGGAAAGTCACACTTGATACCAAAACAGCATCCTGAGCCAGTGGCAGCCTTTGGACAGGCCAGATGTCTACCGGAGCCCTGGTGTGATGTGCTGTGCAGTCTGAACCTCCTTCCTCCCTCTGAACGAAAATGATTTAATACAGCTGGAGCCACACACCCCTTCCACATCATCTGGCCTTTTCCGAGGTTTCCAGCCACTTAGAGCTTCTGGTATGATAGGACTGAAGAGAGTTGGGCGAAGAAACACTTGTCAAGTGTGCCAAAGGCCTGGAGTTGGGCCTTATAGTTCCCTCTAGGGATGAAAAGCGTCAGGGTGCTGTCCTGCTGTTCAGGCTGGTTTTGGAGCCTCTCTGCTGAAGCTAGGCTGCTCTGTGTCAGGTTGCTGACTAGATGGATGCTTTGTGCCTGAAATGGCAAATGGGCTGATCCCTTCCAGCTGAGTGCTCTGCATTTAGTTTGGGAATCCCTAATAGCCTTTTTTTTTTTGTCCTACGGGTTATTTCATTGAACTGCACAAGACGGGGCGGTGAGGAGGGAGTGGAAGCAAACCCCGACGCTGGCCTGGTGGCTGGAGTATGCTGTGTGGTGGTGAAACCTCTCCTGGGGCAAAGAGACCACTGTACCTTCGTCCTTGCCCTCAGCGAGTACCTCACTGAACTGAAGCGTGGCCGTACCTTCCCGCAGGTTGGTACGGAGCTGCTTCTGCTTTCTGTGGTGATGGAAGCAGAGATCTAACGGATCCTGCGGGTATGAGCTCAGCACTGAGCTACCAGAGCAGGCGGGCATGCCTGACACCACAACTTTTGGCCTTCAGTGAGCTTTAATGTCAAACTTCCCACGAGGAACCTGTGGGGACGTGCGGCAGCTGAGCAGGGGTTTGGGGGGTGCTTACAGCAGAACCTGAAGGGCTGCGGGGGTAATGCTGCGGGTTGGCAGCGACAGCAGGGAGCTCACCGGGCTGCTTTTTCCCCAGCTGGCCGGATAAACTTGTGCTGAGCTGTGTGCTGCTGTGGTCAGTCAGCTGGCGACTGGCGTGGTTTAGGAATTGATCTGAAACTAATTTAATGTAACTTGGAAAAATATTTGCTAAGTAAACAAAACAAATGTGAGATCAAGCAGCTAGCTGGGTTAATACCTACATCTGGGGGAAATGTGTTACTGTCCTCCTAAGAGCTGCTGCCATGGCTTCGTTGCAAGGGGACTAAACCTGCAGCTAGCTACAGGGAAAGAACAGCTAATCCTGGGATACTAAATAAGATAAATTAATAGTTAAAGCCTGATACAAAAATTAAAAGGTAACTGTATGGGGCTGACTTCCTCGGAGGGTTTCCATCTTCCCTTTGCCTTGGGGCAGTAACATTAGACTGAACAGATTTCTGCAAGGGTTTCTACATTTCAATAACGCACTAGTTCTCAAAATGCTGTGCAGACCATCGTGCGTGAAAGTGCCGACCAGCTGTGGCGTGCCAGCACGGGAGGAGGACGATGAGCAAGCAGTTCCTTTTTGCTGCTCCTGCGACCTGTGTGGCGCACAGGGATGCAGATTTGGGGTCACTTGGGGAGCTCTGGCTGGTGCTGATCCAGGTTTGGTGCCGGACTGGAGAAGGGTCAGCTTTGTTGCAGCTGGAGGATGCTGTTGGGCCTGTCTCTCTTTGAATGGGACATGGTTAAATCCGTGGTTCCTGTCTGGAAAATCTTCAGTGGAAGGTGAGTGTAAAGGTGAGCTTCTACACTAAATAAATAAATAAAAAGATTTAGTTCCTCTGCTGATTGATTATTTTTTTTTTCCAATTTCTGCATACAGAGTTGAATCCTATGGGGTGCATTTGTTTGGCTTCAAATGCAAGAAATTTGAAAATTTTCTGAAATTTTCAGAAAAATCAGAAAATGCCTTTCTAACCAATTACTGAATTTCTTATGTTAGGGGGTTTCTTACTGGAGAAGAGTAAGTCTCTTGTTCTTAAGCATTATTTTAACCCATGCTATGGTCAGAAAGATTTGTTCTTTTTCGAGGAAGTGAATAAACTGATCAGCTTTGCTGCTGGCTGCAGCAGAGAATGGGGAGCTGTGGTGCAAGAGCCGGTTGCTCAGCAGCCGATGTGAATCGCCGTGAATGCTGCTGGGGAGCTGCAGAGGCGGAGGAGCTGGTAGCACTCGGTTAAGCTGTTGCTTGGGCTCTAGGGACAAGAATAACTGGGCAGAAACACGAAATGCAAGAAGTGGATGTGATGCCAGCTTTGTATTTGAGAGCTTTGAGCTCCTTACCCTCTGACGAGGAGGGTGTGATCTACACACTGCGGTACCCGCAGCACCCGCTGTGCCTCTGCCTGCGCGGGGGAGCGGTTGCAGGTGTGTTCATAACCTGGCTGTGTCCAGAGAAGCGAATTCCCGCTGTGCGCTGAGCCGTGCCGGCTGGGGCAGTGTCCTGGCTCCGGGGAGAAAGGAGATGGCTTGCCCCAAGGGTTTGTGTTAAAGATGGTAGGTCGCTGCGATTGCCAACACCTGAACCTGATAACCAGTCATGCCTCTTCTTACTATGAAAGATGCTTCTCATTTTTACTCCACAGTTTTCATACACCTCTTAATAACTGACCGTAGCGTAACATTTCAGTAAAACAGAAATCGGTGAAGATGCAAAATGGGAGGGGAGGGTCTTTGCAGTTCCCGCTGCTGGAGTCTGCACAGAGCTGTGTCCAACTTGCCTCCTGCTACCTATTCGAGGGGCGCAGTGGCACTTCCCGCTGGGAGACGTCTGTGTGGTTCCTGCCCCCACCGATGTGTTGGTGACAGGAGGATGCCCCGGTGCTGGGTACCAGCCTGAGAGCTTTGGAAAACAGCAGCAGCATCAGAATTATTTGGACACTCAGAGCTGCAAGAGCCATTCAAGTCGGGTAGGGAGCTGTGGATCTGTCCCTCCTTCCTGAGCAAAGCTCCTTTTCGATGGTGAAACGGCTTTGGGACACCTTCTTTCTCTGCCCGGAGAGAGTGCTGTTGCAGTGAATTGTGCTGCTCCAAAGCAGCTGAGGATCTGGTCCCGAGAGCTAAGTGCCAGAGCATCTGTGTTATCTACGTGATGGAAAACAATAACAATAAAAAAACCTCTGTACCAAATAGCTAGGGATAGCAATTGAAAAGCGGCTTCCTATTTGAAAACAAAGCTAAAATGTTTTTGAATTACTTTGTACACATTCAAATACCTGAATTGTCACCTTGTAATTTTGTAAACGCTTTAAATGTTCTTGCCTTTTTCCTATCCTATTGCTCCCATCTTTTAAGTCTAGTGGGAAGGTGGTGTAGTACAAACGGTAATGCCTTTTTACCTTATTGCTGCCTTAACTAGGTATTTATTGCCCAATATACAATGAAGACTAGGTGCCAAAACCTTGAATTTCCTGAGCTCATCGTGAAAATTGCATTTTGTTTCTTCCTAAAGCTGACGGTTACAGACTCCGAAGGTGCACAGATGTGAAGCTCAAACTTATTTGGAAGCAAAATGATTCACAAAGAGTTGCTGATTCCCCTAAAGAACAGGTAAAATCAAAATACTCTTCAAGGACTTTGCATTAATAGCAAACAACTAATACATGTTTTCCCGTAGGGAAATAACATTGCCTACTTGGAGCCAAGTAAAAGATAGTCATGCCTTAGCTTTCAAAGAGATGAACCTCTAATTGCTGAAATAGAGTTTATAGGGGATTTGGACTGTTGAAAAAACACTAAATTGTATTGGATTATGCACCAGATAAAATCTATGGTTGTCAGAGGCTCCAGGAGGAATTTGCAAGGCTTTGAGTAAAACACTGGCTTTTAAACTCATCCTTAGGCTAGAAAAATGAAGCTGTCTGACATGCTCAGATAGGAAAAAAGTGAAATAGCTTCGGGTAAGCTGTGGCAGCGTGGGTGCTGTGAAAGCCTGTACCTCGTGATGACCCTCCTGCATGCGGAGGTGGTCTTTGACTCGCTGAGATCTGGTTTATTGCAGCAGGCAGCTTGGGGGACCAGGCTGGGGGTGATCTTCAGGCTGTTTTCCTACTTGCAGCATCTCGAGGTGAGTGCCAGGCCCAGCAAGGTGGATCCCCGTCACCTGGATGAGGATCTGGCTCCTTGCCCTTCTGCAAGCTGCTCCTCTGCCACGGGCTTCAGTTCCCCAGCTGTGAAACTGGGGTAACGCTTTCTGCGCCGTGAGATGTGCCGAAGCAGGGACAGCAGCTTGTCCAGGTGTGTGGATATTCCCAATATTGACATTACTGAATTCCTGCAAGGAGCAAGCTCCGTCTGGGGCAGCTTGGAGGCTGCGCCAAGGTGCAGGCGATGCTCGGAGCGGCGTACGCTGACCTTAAAGCCGTTCGTCACTCCAGCCCCAAGCTGAGGGAAAGGGACCTGGGAGTTTTGTGAAGAAACAGGGTGTTTGGCCGTGGTTGCTTTGAGCAGGCGCAGGGTGGGAGCTGCTGCTCCAGATGCAGCTTTCTGAATGCCCCGGGCTCTCGTGTCTGCCAAAGGTGGCACGAGGGTCAACCAGGAGAGATGCAAGGGGTGTCTGGTCCAGGCGTGGGATGAGGTCCAGCTACTGCCCATGTGAAGGTGCTGTGGACGTGTTCCTCTCCGTGGTATGCGTGGGTCACCCCACGCCAGCTCTGCAGCTCACCGGTGACGGCACGTGGTGATGCTCAGCTGTAATGCCGGGCAGGCTTTCTCCAAAAGTGACTCTGGGCAGGGTCTTACCCAGACTCTCCCTCCACCAACCCACCCCGGGGTCTGTGCCGGGGAGGGGCTTGCGGCAGAGCACAGATTTCCAGCTCCAAGGGTGCGGGGGTTTCTGCTGTCCCCGGACACATGCGGCTTCAGCATGTAGGGCTGAGCGATGTGTGCAAGAAAACCCGGTGTAGCAGTCCGTGCCTGAGCGTAGAAGCTAGATGGCACAGTCCGCCCGTGGTTTTGTCGCTGTCGTGAGGGCTTGGGTGAGAAACAGTCCTGCAGCCTGGTGCTGCCTGGGCCGCTGCGGCCAGAAATAGGTGGCTTTTCTTGGTAAGCCGTAGCACGCAGGGAGTTTGTCCTGCGGGTGCCCTGTGCTTGCTTGCTTTCGAGAAATCTCTTGTGTTTTGGATCCTTGCTACTGCACCAGCGCTGGACGGCAGGATTGGGGCACAGTCCATGGCTCTGCCCCTCTCCCGGCTCCTGCTCGGGTCCTGTGTGACCGTGGTGGTGTCGCAGGTGTGACATCAGAACCGAAATTCCAGTTCTTGCCTTTCCTTTCCTTCTGGTTTTGTTGTTTTGGTGTGTTTTTTTTTTCCAGCTTTGCTGCCAGCCTCATGCTCTGGTCCTGCACATGCTGTCATTTTGGAGAGAAAGCTTAAAAACATACCCAAAACAGGAAAATGCTGGTTATCTCCGTTCAAGTCATCCCTGATTTTCTCCAGCTTAATGCTGAGTTCATCTGCTTCTTTACAAGATTGTGCAGAGCTATCCTCATCCGGGCCGACCCCACAAATACTCCTGGACTTGAGGGCATTTATTCATAAATATATTTTAGAAAAGTCTAACTCGCATCTATGTGTCACTTCACGTGGCTAAAAGCTATGCTGAGTGCTTGGGGGAGAGCATCGCTCCTGCGCCCCATCCAGCCGTAGCTCTGTAGCACCGAAGCCACAGCGGATTTTGGTAAAACACACCGATTTCTCACCCCTGATTTCTGCAGGTGGCCAACACCAAACCGCCTGGCTCCGCAGCGATGCTCACGTACCGCAGGCTCCCCGTTTACAATTTTGTTTGCTCCTTTGGCACAGTCCTCTGCTAAACCTGCCCCATCCCAGCGCCCAGATGAGCCCCCCCAGGCACAGGGTGCAGCACCCGCCGCGCTGCCCGTGCAGCCGCGCTTCTGCTCCGAGCCTTTAAGAACGTGGCGAGATGAACATCTAGAAAACCCCAGGCAGATGGAATTCGGCTGGCTGTGTGGTGAGTGCTTCTAAATAAAATATTTTCAAAGACTGGCATTAGGCATCAGTGGCTCTCTAATTCGCGCCGCTTGTTGAGAGTGTGTGTTCATCGCAGACAATGTTTATTTATGGCATGTAAAATCTATTTCAATCAAATAATTTCCATAACTGAATATTTATGCCAACATCCACTGAATGCTCCTTGACTAAACTGAAAACTATTTATTCAGTTATAAATGTTTACTTGCTTAGTGTTAAAACGGCTTTAAACAAACTTAAAAATCAAATTGATGTCTTCCCCGTTAGCGGGATTTCCACTGTATTCTAGACATCAGCTTGCTGAGCAATGTATAATATTTTATTATAATTTCAGCTCAAATAACCTCTGTGTATTTCTACCCTCTAATGGCACTGGCGCTCAGAGCGCTGACTAGACTTGCAACAGAGCTGCTGCCGTTCAATATCTTGGTCTTACGAGGCCAGATCAGTTAGAATAGCACTTTATTGCACCAAATGCTCAGCGTTAAGCCTTAAATAATATTGTGCTGAGTAAACTCCAGGTTGCTGCCTTGTTGATAGTGGAGTCCAGGAGACTCTCGTAATTAGGATGAGTCTGGAAGCGTGAGAGTTTGGCAAATATATTTACGCCCCGAGCGAGCACGTTGTATTTGCAGCTTGTGAAGCAGATGGTTTTATACGCCTTGAAGGGAAACCTGCCCGTTTTCCATGCGTGCTTCCCATGGGACGGGCAGCACCGGGGTCGGTAGGTGAGCCGCACTGTGCCATTAATCCCGCGGTGGCTGAAAACCTCCCAGAGGCAGAGCATCGCCCCGCACTCGCCTGTGTGCGTTAGCGTCCCTTCCCGTGATTTTCCAGGTGAGCTATTGCCAGGCTGTGAAGCCCTGGTTGGGACCTGCTGGGGCTGTTTTGGGATATGCACCATGTTGCTTCTTGCTTTTTTGAGCAGCAGGGGAGGTAGGTGGCAGCGGCAGGGATAGAAATCAGGTCTGCTGCATTTGCAGAGGAGTTGCATCCAGCTCAGGTCTGCGATTTTGGGGAAAAAACAAACCAACAAAAAACAACGGGGGAAAAAAAAAAAGCTTTAAGGGGTGCAGAAAGGGGAGCTGAAATACTGAGGGCTGCAGGGGTGAGCACCTGGGCTCTGTCATGGGGAAAAATAACTTGGGCCACTTCGCCACCGTGATGAGGGGTCCTGCGGGGACAGGGGACAGAGCGGTGCTGGCTCAGCCCGGTGCGCAGCCGGAGCTGTGTCCCCCCGGGATGGAGGCAGCGGCCACGTTGGGCCATCAGCCACTGCTGCCTGTCCCCCCCCAGCCAGCGGTGCCCAGGACACGGCCACCGCGGGCTGGTGACAGGCTCTGCACAGAGAGGGGTTGAAAGCCGAATGCCCATACCCATGTTGTTGAGCAGGACCGAGCGATTTAATTACTTGTAGGATACAGAATGAGTTATTCCTTATCTTGCATCACTTGAGAGGCTGAAGCTGCCCGTCCTCTCCCTCTGTGCAGCTTCAGCTGCCCGGCTTTATCCCACAGCCGTGTCAAGTCGCTGCCTTTGCAGCCTGTGGATTTTTATCATTTTCTCCCGGCGCCAGATCGAAAGAGGCTTGTTGGGCGGTGGTGGTGGCTTAAAGTTAATATTTCATCAGAGTAAAGGCACGTGGGAGCGAGGGGCAATCTTTGCTGCACTGAAAGCTGGTGCTTGCTTGAATAAAACAACTCCAAAACCACTGGTGTGATGCTTCCCCCAAGCCCTCTGCCAGGAGGGGCTCGTAGGTGAGCTCTGCAAGGGGAAATCGGTCCCAAAGCCGGGGATTTCTTGGATGCAATGTGACAAAGAGCGTAGCTGAAGTCCTGCCTCCGGTTAAAGCTTCACGCTTTGCAGCGGGGGCTTTGCTTATTCAGCACGGTCTCCTTGCCGTGCTCTTCTCCGTCCTCCTCCTCCCGTGCCTGCAGTCTCTCTGCAGAATTGGGATTTCGTACAGAAAATGTGAGAATTTTAACTAGGATTTCACATATGCTGTAGAAATCCCCTCCTAACCAAACACCTGGGATCCTAATGTGTCTGCAGTGCCTTCTGATGGCTTAATTACTTTTTGCTTCTCCATGAAATCCCCTGCAATGATGGGAAAAACGTTACCTTGCTCAGAACAGCAGGTGAAAGCCAGCAGCCAGCCCCTGCCAGGGGGCTTAGCTTTGCTCAGGACCACTTTTTGTTTAGCTGATTTTCTTGAAGATCTCGGAACACAGATATATACCTTTTTGTGTGCGTGCAGGCATTGTTTATCACCGCTTTGGTTGCGTATACCCTGGGTAAGCACTATACAAACCCTGGCAAATAGATGGTCTGTGGGTTAGAAGAGCAGAAAATCCTCTGGAGTTATGCCCTGAGTTTATGGCATCTTGTCTGCAACACCGGTGTGCTCACACGAGCCGTAAAACTCGGTTATGTTTCCCCTGCTCTTTCCCAGGCTTTGATGGAAGGTGCCGCGGCGGCCGGTGGCACAAAATCGATGCCTGGCTCGGTTCTCCCAGGTGCTCGTCCCGGCACGTGGCAGGGCTGCGGCCGGGGGCTCGGGGCTGTGCCGGGCTCGCGGGACAAAGTGGGTTCCACAAGTCTGGATATTCTCAGGCAAAAAATTTCCAGGTCCCACTGTGCATCACTCATAGAGCTCACGATGAATTTTGTAGGGATGTGGGACATTTCCACATTTTTTGGGAGTGTTTGGGTTGGACATGGATGATCACGAGCGGATGCTGACGTTCCCCTACGCGATGCATGTTATGGCTAATCAATGTTTCCTCTGATACAAGCAGATTTAGTAGCAGGAAGGGAGATGGCGTTTTAGGATCACTCACATCCAGAAATGCGTCCCTCCCCTTTTAGCTGGTGGTCGGGTTTGAAGCCCACCTTGGATGATTAGTGCAAACACACGGTTGAAGATTTGGCTTCCACTTACAACGATTAATTCTCCCTCTGCAGTGAGGCAGCGCTTGCTGAGACACCAGCTAAAACGGAGCGGTGAGGGGCACGTTAAATGGTGATCAGTAAGCGTAAAGCCATATTCAGCAGCAGTGATAAATGCACTAAAGCACGTTATTATTAGCTGAGAGCTGAATGGGGAGTTTTTTAATATATATGTTAGCACGCCGCAGGCAGGACTTCCCAGGGGAGAAGCGAGGGGTTGCTGTTGCTGGAGGGGATGGAGAGCGGGGTGAGGTGCTGCACCCATCGGTGACTGAACCGATCCCGAATGGACCTTTTCTCATCCAGCGCTTGCAGGGTCTGGGCCCTGCACGATGGCCGTGCTTCCTTCTGCCACGAACACCAATTACAGGAGTTAATGAAGAGAGGGGAGTTGGTCATCGCTTGCTTTTATTCCCCAAATGTCAGAGCTCCTGAAGCATATTCTGGCATTTAAAACAAATGACTGCAGAGAAGTCTTATCGGCACAGGGTTTTATGTGGCTCACAAAGTCCCATCTGCGCCGCCGAGCAGCTGGTCCCGTGTGTCCCTTCTGCTGTTTTAAGCAGACTTGGGATGTGGGATCCTCGTGGGGATGGTGCAAAAATGGACCATTACTCTTCCGAACCTTAAGGCACTTTGTTGGGTCGCTTGTCCCTGGCAAGAGGCTCAGACTTTGTTCTCAGATGATGGTTAAACCCTTTGTATTTCTCCGAAACCAGACTGAAATGTGGCTGTCAGGTGGGTTTGCGATGTTTTTCCCTCTGGCTGTGCCTTTTGCCGTCCCTGTGCTGGAAAGACTTTCCCTCCCTGGAGGACAACTGGAAGATGCAATGGTTTTGCTGGTGCTTTGGGTCTTTTCCTACCTGCAGACACCCGCTCCAGCATCGCGGTCCAGGTGCTCCAGGGAAACCTCCCATCCCAGTTTGCCTTTGGGTCCCTCTGGGGCACGTTGCATTTCACTGGCCCCCAGCACAGCTGCTGCAGCCGGGCTATAAACCGGATTGCTGGATGGATATGGGCTTAAAAACTGAAATCAGCACTTTGCTCTGTCTCCCCAACCCCCTTGGGATATTTTGGGGCCAGCCCCAGTCTTCAGCTGAGGTCCTCCACCCATCCACGCCGGCCCCAGAACTTGGCCATGGTCCCAGCTGCACCCTCACCAGCCCTGACGTGTCTTTGCAATTTGATATTTATACCTTTGATCGTTATATCTTTGCAACCAAAGGAAAAGGATATTTAAAGTGAGCAGTCTTGTTTGCAGAGAGGCTGTCCCAAAAGTACCAGGGGTGAAAGGGATGGAGCAATGCCCCCCTCCCTGGAGGGCTGACTAGGGCTGTGGATGTCTGTCTGCAACACAAAAAAATTACCTTTTCTGGCTTCAAAACTGATCAAAGTGTTTGCTGAAAACTCAGTTTCTGGGGTAAGGAATGGAGAACTGACAAATAACCCATGAATCTTTTATTACAGAGCAGCACTGTTTTATCTTATCCCTGCCAGTGCCATATTTCAAAATATATATCAAAAAGATGATGTGTTTCTCCCACTTGCAGAATTCCGCCTTAAAGGGTGGCCCCTCTCCTTCTGGGGGACTGTGTCCCCGAAAGCCCCGCAGAACACTTTTGTAGCGTGGCTGCACTGGGGGTTTCCCATTTACTTTCCCCCTTTACCAGTGACAGTGCCCTGGATTGCACTGTGAAGACCAGACCCCCCAAACTTGACAGAAAAGGGAATAAAAGACAGAAAATTAAAAGGAAACATTATTTCTTTAGTGTTTTTCTCCCAGAGGGCTTAGTGTAATGGGAAGGGCTTTGAGCATCAAGAAGGCATAAAATGGGCTGGTCTGGGGCTCTGAAATGGGACCTTGAGCTGCGACACATGGCTTTTGAGGACCCAAACTGGCTGGTGTCTAAAGCTGAGACATCTTTTTTATATATAGGTATGTGAGTACATGCATGTGTGTATTTTTCCTCCGCCTCTCCTCTAGGCAGGTGCTCAGGACGTGACGACAGGCAAAATCTCTGGGTGACGGGGGCTGGGGTGAGCAGCGAAGCGTTTGCTCCCAGCCTCTTCGGCATGGATAGAGCTGTTCAAAAGTGTACTGTCCACAGGAGGTAACTTTTAATTACTTTAAAATAAACACATATTTCTGGCTTTTTTTTTCGGTGAGTGGATTTCTTCTCTGCAGAGGGATGAAGCAAACCCAGTAAATAACGCTCTGCGGCGGCGGTAGCTGGATGGCTGCAACTGGAAAGGTCTCGGCGTGTCTGGAGGGAATGGAATAGATTGATTTATGATTTTAACAAGCATGGCTGGGTAGGGAATCATGCCTATGTGGTTTTAAAGTCATGAAGAGATATTAATCAAAATTAAGGCTGCTCTAAGAAGGTATCTGGGCCAGTGGTCTGGTTCCTGGCTAATTGATTACACAACTAAAGCATAGTTGTCCCTACAGAAGCAGTCAAAAGACAGCTTGGATGGGTGGTCTCAGGGTTTAATACCAGATGGGGAAGCAGAGGGTTGGAACAAAGGGCGTAATGAGGAATAATAGGAATCGGTTAGAGGGACTGCGCACTTGTCCCCATTGATTAAGCTGCATGTGAAGGGAGAAAATGATTAATAGAAACACGTAAATGAGAAGCAGCAGTGACATTTCTAGAGCTGCAGCCTGAAATCACACGCTGCCAAAGGTCGCAGCCGCCTGAGCAAGGCAGTGAACATCAGCACCAAAAAAGCCGTGGTTTTGGGGCAAAAGCCTGTCCGCGTGCCTCCAGGACCAGCCCAGACAGGGCTGAGCGCGTTAAAAGCCGCGTTGGCAGTCGTGCCATCCCACCAGGCTGTTTCCTCACCTTATTCCTGCGTTAATTGTCATTCTGATGGAAAATGCCTTAACATGGCTGTGCGTGGTGGTGGGGCTGCCTCCCACCTGGCTGATGCTCTCCCAGGAGTTTTCCAAACCCCGCTTTCTGCTTGTCTGCACAAGGCGGTTGTGTTGTAGGGTGAAGATCAGGCTCAAAACTTTTTCTTTTAGGGGAACATTGCATCTGCACCCCTCTGCCTTGCCAGGATGCGTGCCGTGCTTTGCCCAGTGTGGTTTGACATTGCATTGCCCTTGGTCTTCACGACACAAGGTATCTCTGAACGTTTCCCTGTGGTCTGGGAGGTACACGCACAAAGCAGCGAAGCCAAATTAACCTCCTTCCATGGCCTGAACTCTTGCAATGGTCCAAATACGCCGGGAGGTGTTATTGCAAATCTCCACATCTTTTGGACCCACTGGAAGGAGATGGGTATGGATTAGTTGAGCTCCTTGTAAGGCTTCCCAGTGAAGCCTCCAAATTTCTCCAGGCACGCTCAGGCATTAACAGTTTCCGTTGCCTCAGGCTTGGAAAAGTCATTTTGGTGATCTCACATGATTAGCTGCGGAGATCTGGGGATTTAAGAAGTTTCCAAAAGGTATATAGACTTGAGTGCTCGCCCAAACCAAGCAAAACCCCTGGTAGTAAAATTTATTTGCACTTCATATTTAATATGATGGCTACCCAGGACTCTAGGCTCCTGCACATAATAAGTTTTACAATTAAATTAAATCTTAGCTGCACTGAAGCCACGTTTCCTACTGGGAATTTGGCCAGCCACCCATGCCCTTCCTCAAGGGCCCCCAAACACAGTGCCTGCAGCCGGATCCAAGGACTTTGGTGGCCTTTCTTTGGGGTGCTGTGCTGGCAGCTGTTGCAAGGCTCCTCCTGCCCAAATCTGACCCTGCATCCTGTGTAAAAGTCCCTCAGATGCAGGCTCTGAGAGCAAGATGCTCCTGTCTTGCAAGAACTCTTGCCCTAGACTCTGCTCCCATCGGGTTTTTGCAGTGATATCAGCTGAATGGTGGACATTTCTTTGAATCTATGGGATGAACGGACAGTCCTCAGAAACAGGAGTTGAAGGACAGCTGGAAATGCTCGCTTTCTGCCATTTCTGACAATGTCACATGTGCAAGGCGATATGGATGGTCCCTGAGGTAGGTCATCACTGCTTTTGCACGTGCAAGATAAGGAACCGTGAGAACAAGTGAAAACCTGGGTGCTTAAACACCAGCTTGATGGGACTTGCTGCTTTGCAGGCGCTGAGCTCCTGCAGGTACATTTGCAGCTTCCCTGGTTGTTTGCAATGGTTTTATTCCTCATACAGCACCTTGTAGAGTCATCTGTGCCTGATCCCTCCCAGCTGTAAACAGGACAAAATCTATCAGTGATTTATCCTGCCTTTTCCTATTTTGGACCTCACCCTACTGCATACAGAGACACGGCTCTGTTCGGTGGGTCTGCTGATTTTGCCTCTCAAAAGCAGTGTTCGCACTGACTTTGAAATGATCTCCCCCCTTTTCTCTTCCTCTTCAATCACAGCTCAGGCATAACTCAATGAGATCAATAGTTACGGTCATGAAAATGAGAGAAGGATGGAGCCGCTGTGTGCATTACAGAGAGAAATGCTGCATTTGCTCTATTTCCTGCAGCTCAGCTTCCAGCCCAGGTGTCCATCTTCCCAAAGAGATAATGCCGCGTACTTCAGCCTTTCTCTGCAAGAAAGCTGCTCTGACGCCGGTTCCATCAAAGCCGATAGCAGTCTGATCTGGTAAATTTATCAGTCCCCAAACGAGCCACAGCGCCCATCCTTTCTTCTCTATCTGTTGGATAATGCAGAAGACCAGGAACGCTCCAGCAGCACCCTCCCCTGAACAAACCCTCCTGCCAGACCCCCATCCTCTGTCTGCCTTTAGCTCCCGATGACGGGGCAATCTCACGGTGCCGTGCGCGGGAGGAGCAGCTCTCCGGCTGTAACCAGCGCCTGCTGCTCCCCAGGCGGGGCGGTGGATCGGTGGCATACAGCCTTCTGCACACCGTGAAATTCAGCCCCGAGCCAGAGCTGGAGCTGCAGCCAGAGTACATAAATCTGCAAAACACTTCATCGGCTGGCGTCTCGTACCAGGTTCTCAAGCTGTCTCTCCCCACGGAGGATGATCTTACCTGTAGAAACATCCAGCTCAGCAGGTGGCTAATTACCACCATCAAAACTTTATATGCAGTTTGCTCAGGGGTAAGTTCTTGTCAGGGCATGAGAAATACAGTTGTGAAATAAAACTCATTTTAAAGCATCCATAACTTTTCTGAGCAAAGGCACAAGAGGGAGATAGGAATCGTTTAGGAGCCAAGAGCGGGATGGATGGTGACCACCTCAGGTCACCCAAGAGCGACGCAGCCAGGATGCGCTGGAGTGGGCCACCGCTTGCTGCAGTCCCATCAATCTGCTTGGTGCAGAGTACCAAATGCCAAGAGATGATCAGGTACCTGAGCGTGGGAGCTGGTTTGATACCTGCAGCCCCTCATTCTCATGCTCTCCTTGCTGCCGAAGGAGTTGCCTCCTTGCTCCCGAAGGAGTTACCCACCTGCCAAAGGTCCCGGAGTAATTCTCCTTGTTAGAATAAATTATGAGGATCACAGCCAGCTGCTCAGCTAATGCTAAAATCACAGGGAGAGGAGACTGGCCACTTTGGTCCTCACTGACCTTGAAAACCAAGCTGGCGAATGCAGCCTTTCATTTCTTATTGCTCTCCAGGATTAGTGGGATGAGGTCAGCCTGTAACACTAATTCACTTTGCTCTTAACTCATTTCATTACATTACAGGAGAGCATCGCACTCGGCAAGTGTAATCTTCAATGCTATTCTCCTCTTGTCTTTGCTTTTGTCATAAATTAAATAAGCTACTGTCATTTTCCAACCATAAAGATTGATTTTTTTTTTTGAACTATACTGAGGCAAGCGATGATAATTTATACATCTTAAAGTTGTCCGCGTAGTTGTCTCTCTAGCTGGTTGTTTTGTTGGACCTTGAGCTGGCTGCTTTTTCCTTTTCCCATGCTCTCAGGTGAAAGGCTCTTGGAGAAGAGATGTTAAGTCTCCATATCTCCTGCTGTGAGAAGCACACACAGACCTGAGATGGACACTCGGCTCCTGTGAATACCAAAACGAGCGCTCGCATGCACTGTCCCTTCCAGGAAGATGTCAAGGCTTGCTCGTCTGTGATGCTGGTGTGTGTCTCTGTTGGCTGCATGGTTGGGCTGTCTCATCCCTGTCGTGAGCAAAGAGGACACAACATAGCTCATTGCCCCAAATGCAGTGTCCAAAATAATCCAAGCTGAGCAGGAGCCATCTTCCAAACTAAATGTTGAAGTTGGACATGTGTGACACACAGATTCCCTGGCGGTATTTGAAGCATGATAATAATCCAAAAGGACGTGCCTCGGATTGAAAGCCTGGCTGTTGGTTTCAAAATTGAGCTCTTCCATGAAGGTGGTATTGAAAGCTGTTCTTGGTTGTGAGTGACGGGCTCCGGGATCCATCTGTCCTCTGAGGTACCGCTGCTTTCGGCTGCTGCCAGGACAAATGTGTCTGAGAGGGTTTACTGCTCAAACTCCTTGAGCAGACAGTGGTGCCTCCTAAAGCAGACTGAGGTGACCCCAGTGCGGTGATCTTTTGGCCAAGGTAACTAGCACTGTGCTAGAGCGGTGGCCATGAGCTCACATTGCTGATCACCTATGACAATTCACATGCCGTTAAGGTTTTGTCTTCTTGCTGAATGAGCAGTAGCTTCAGTTCTCTTCTTATCACGTTATACATGATCCATATAGCTGATGGACATGTGCTGGTTCAGGAGTTGCTCTGTCTCAGCGTGTTGGGGAAGCATAATTAACAGACCATCTCATGTCCAGTGGGTGCAAACCCCCATCTGGCAGGATGTCAGCTGAGAAATACAGGAACTGCAAGTGATTAGAAACTGGAATTTTTTATTTTCCTAGGTGTAATAGAAGGTGGAATAAGTGATTGGAAAAGTGGAACTTCTAGACTTGGCCTAGCTGAAAGCCAGGAGTGAGTTGGCTTAATGACGATGAAAAGCCAATTGGCTGAAAGTCACTGTGGAATGAAAGAAAGAAGAGCCCAGAATAAAAATGATGTATTTCCAGGAGACAAAGCAGAGTGGCCGTGGGGAATGGCAGGTGGGACTTTCTGGGAAGGTGCTAAGGAGTATGGGCAACTCCTCAAAGAAACTTCATTGGTCTTAGTCAAAAAAGAGGCATATATGAAGTAGACAATAAGCCCGATTACTAAAAATCAGCAGAAAAGAATGTTGAAAACAAATGGTGACAAAATTTGAAAAGCTGAAACACAAACCAAGGGACACCAGGGGATGTGGGCACTGGGTGCACTGGAAGCAACATAGGTTGAGGATGGCCCCACCATGCTGGCATCAGCCTGGGAGGTGCAGGGAAACCAGATTGGAAAACTAATGTGGAACTAAACTATCTAAAAAAATGGTCTGAGAAAACCAGAATGGCCATCAGTGAGGGAAGCCCCCGGTTTTACCGTCCAGCGGGAGCAATCAGCAGCAGAAATGCAGGGTGGGGAAGGGCCAGGGAGCAGAGCTGGGGAAGAGGGCTGGGGGTGAGTCCCCTAACGGGTGTGGGTCACCTGTGCCAGGCTCCTCCAGGAAGGAAGAAAAAGAAAGGAAGGAAGAAAAAGAAAGGAAGGAAGAAAGAAAGGAAAAGAAAGAAAAAGAAAGGAAGAAAAAGAAAGGAAGAGAAAGGAAGGAAGAGGAAGAAAGAAAAAGAAAAAAAAGAAAGGAAGAAAAAGAAAGGAAAGAAGAAAAAGAAAGGAAGGAAGAAAAAGAAAGGAAAGAAGAAAAAGAAAGGAAGGAAGAAAAAGAAAGGAAGGAAGAAAAAGAAAGGAAGGAAGAAAAAGAAAGGAAAGAAGAAAAAGAAAGGAAGGAAGAAAAAGAAAGGAAGGAAGAAAAAGAAAGGAAAGAAGAAAAAGAAAGGAAGGAAGAAAAAGAAAGGAAGGAAGAAAAAGAAAGGAAGGAAGAAAAAGAAAGGAAAGAAGAAAAAGAAAGGAAGGAAGAAAAAGAAAGGAAAGAAGAAAAAGAAAGGAAGGAAGAAAAAGAAAGGAAGGAAGAAAAAGAAAGGAAAGAAGATAAAGAAAGGAAAGATGATAAAGAAAGGAAAGATGATAAAGAAAGGAAGGAAGAAAAAGAAAAGAAGGAAGAAAAAGAAAGGAAGGAAGAAAAAGGAAGGAAGAAAGAAAAAGGAAGGAAGAGAAAGAAAGGAAGAAAAAGAAAGAAAGGAAGGAAGGAGCGCCTGGGGTAGATGGTCAGGGAGACTGACCTCTTCGTCATAGAAGGTTTTTAAGTCAGGTCAGACGAGGATCTCATGGGAATGACTCGATGAAGTTGATTGTGGCCGGGGAAGTGGATGAGCTCAGTAACTTCTCGATCACCTTCAGCCCTATGGATCTCTCTAGTTTTTTTCGACATTTATAGCATAACGCTGTTCACAAGGCTGAAATCCCCTACCCCCTGCAACCCAATTCATTTCCCAACAATGCTTTAAAGCGTCGCGTTAAGGCATCGTAAAGACGCGCTTTTAGAAACAATTATTTGATCGCTCCGCCAATGCCTCGTTGCAGCCGTCCTGATGAACGATGAAACTTTATGGTGTTTAGAGATGTAATACGTGGTACCGGCAGCCGCCATCGCCGGGCTGGGAGACGGAAAAAGCACATCAGCGTCTTGGCGCGAGTCTTCTTGTCACGAAGCCTCTCCTCCGATTTGGGGAGTGCAAATTGCATTTTAACAGATATAACCTACAGAAAAAATATTATCAACAAAGGGAAAGAAGATTAACTGCTTGCCTGGAGGCAACGTTTGAAGATTTTACAGATACGGCTGTACCTGCTACAGCCGGCACTTCAGTTACAGCGGGTACAGCAGGGAGATGCGGCTCATGATATACCAAATAAATCGGCACCATTTTTCATTATACCTCGGTGGTAATGCTCTTTTTTTAAGGTGGTCCATCTGTGAGCTGGATGCTTCTGGAACCAAAGCTGTTTTCAGTGCTCACCGAGGACTCGTTTACCTCTATTTTTGTTCAAAGTTCCTTGGCAGAGGGAAAATCTCGCCTTTCCTTCACAGCTGATGTATTGGGGCTGCTTCCAAGTGTGGCTGTGAGCTGGCATTAAACTCGCCATGGTTTGGGGTTGGCTTTGGATCCGAACCCTCAAAATTAGGAAGTGGGTGCTGTATTTCATGTGGATATGCTTTTGGCTGGTTTAGCTATCAGCCATCAGAGACCAGGAGGGGCTTTGCCAGTGACCATGCCTTTCTTTTCAACTGGTTCAGGACAGGAATAATTTTATTTTCCAGGGCAAATGGTGTAAAAGTGTGAATGTCAGCGCAGAGTTTTGGCCGGTGGATTAAAGCTACGTGGGGTCTATGCTGGTTCTGCAAGCCCAATGATTTCCATGCAAAACCAAAAAGAACTATTCACGTGAAAATTCATAAGCTCAAAACCACAAGCTCATGGCAAACAGGCACACACGGGTTCATGGTGCTCTTGGGTGTTTTAGCCTCATTTGAGATGGTCGCCCACGAAATGTGTGTGCAGGGCAGCGTGCGTGCATGGGACGGCACTTTGGGGTGCCTCCCTCTCCTCCCAGGAGGACAGACATTTGCTCTCTCTTTAGTAGGTCGGACCGTGTTTTCTAGCTTGGATTCCTAAGAAAATGAAACAAATGAAATTGCTGACTTTTTACTTAATTCTCTAACTTGCTGGCTGTTTCCTACTCTATTTGACAGAAGAGCGGAGCTCATCAGCGGTATTAAATTTCCACATTTTATGAGGACAGCTGGCTGAGCAGAGGAGAGAGACCTTTTAATAACACTCCTCTGCGGCAAAGGATGAAGTGTGTGCAAAGCCCTTATTAGATAGAGAAACTGCACAGAAGAGCAACAGGCACCACAGAGAAAATATTAGTTTTTTTAACGTTTTGCAACTCAAAGCCATGCAAGGGATGAGCTCAGCCAATGCTGACAAAAAAATGGCAGCAATCAAATGGGGAAACTTCTCCTCCTCGAGGCTTTTTGGGGACGGACGCCTCCGGCAGGGTCCCGGTGCTCTCCCATGCTCATGTCTGCAGGGATCAGCCCTGGGATTAGTGGAAACCTGGTTGTTTGTCTTCAGGAGTTATTGGGGATAAACAGCCTGGTAGGGTCTCCTCCACGTTTTGTGCATCGCTGTCGATTAACAGAGCCCTTTGCTCTCCGCAGAGCCTGGGATGCTCCATTTCATCCATCTTCTATATCTAAAAGCCCAGTTATTACAGATATCCTGCTAGGACGTGGCTTGCAAGATTTGTACGTGGCCCATTGTAGCTTCAGCAGCCGCTCTGGGCAAGAGTGGGAACAGCAATACATCACTTCAATGAACCTAGCCCGCGTCCCCAGCGTGAGAGCAGTTTTAATCTTGACTTTGTCTTCTTGTGCTTTGCTGTAGTTAGAGCCGGCTGCTTTTTTGTCATTATTTTGCTATTTTCTTGGAGGGCAGCCATTTCATCTAAATGCCGGCTAGGTGCTGCCGGCGAAGGAATATCCAACAATTTGCTTTTAAATAGCTCGCTCTTAAAAGTTAGTGGTCAGCAGACAGGTGGGGATGATTGTTGCGGTTATTCAGCGCTGGTTTCCACGCTTCGACGCCGGCGTTTGAAGGGGTCTAATTCAACTACCACTGCAGAAAGAGAGTTTCTTACTTTATTTCTCTCTTTCTTTTAAAGCCCCCTTCTCCCCCATTCATGAACTTCCCCACAAGCGCTTGTTATGTTTCCAGCAGGAGCCCTACAATGCCGTATGCGCTGGAAGATGGAGTCTGGGCAGCTATTTAAGCTAGTTAATGTAAAACTGCTTTTTACAGCCTCCTGAAAGAGTTACGCTGGGATAGAAACTCACGGGAAGTACGAGGTGGTGGGAGAGCAGGGAAAGGCACCTTGGGAGCATCCCGCTGGAGGCGGCCTTAGGACAGAAGGAACAAGAATGGGATCTGAAAGAAAAATGGTAATTTTTGTATGTTACTAGGTCTGAGAGTTGATTATTTCTCATTTTCTGCTTGGCAGTTTGGAAATCTCCCGAGCTGTGCTTGAAGCTGGTACCAGGGAGCACAAAGCCAGCCCAAAGCAGCGCTGTGCTGGGAGCGGGGGGGGTGGTTTAATAGCTCCAGGCTACTAAAACCATGGGAAACCTGGCATCAACCGGCACGTTACAGCGTCCCCGGGAGAGGGTCCCTCCAGCAAACGCGAGCCGTGTGGTGCCAGCCTGGGCACAGCTCCCCGGGCTGGAGCTGGGGGGCACAGGGATGCAGCGAGCGATGCAGAACCCCCCAGTTCAAAATCCACATCACAGAGCCGTTCTCCTGTCCTGCACTGGATGAATCGGACCTGGAGGATGGATTTTGGCAGAAGGGGTTTCGGCACGTCCGATGGCACTATCGTAGTGTTACGCTGGGTGACATGATGCTGGCAAAGGGGACTACAAGCTCCAGAAGAAATAAGGAAAATGGGGGTATTTAAGAATGCTAAATCCTTGAGTTTGTCACCCTCTTGTCCCGCTCCCAGGGAAGCGGGGGAGTGCCGGCATCGGGGAGGGCTGCGGCTGCAACCCTGCGCTGATGTAGAAGATTTTTTCATCTTGGAAAGCCAGCTTGTTCAATGCAAACCACAACAACGCAACAGAATTAGCGGCTTAGCCCCGGGCGATTGACGGATTGACAAACCGGCCTTTTATGTCCACAGCTTGTTTTGAAAGGAATATTAAAGCTGCGACATCCATAAAACACCGGGTCTGCAGCTGCGGAAGGAGTCAGAGTGGGAGCGACTGTGATTTTATTTCTTCCCAAGAGCCGCTCATGGAGGGAGACAAAAAAAATGATGCTCCATCAACTCCATCTTCCCACGGACAGATGAAAACTGCCCCGACCCAGCCTGCAATTTTTGGGGGAGAAAACCCAGACGGGTCCTGGTGTGGCTTCCCAGGGAGCTCCTACAGCCCCATCGGAAATGCGATGTGCAGAAAAGACACCAAATCTGCTCCGATAAAGGGTATTTCTAAGAGCAGGAGTGTTGATGGGGGCTAAGGAAACAGCATCCCGCATCCCAGGTGGACGAGGAATAAAGCTGGTGCTAAGCAAGCTGATGTTAATGAGGGTAGATAATTGCTATTTCCCGCCCGGGTGGTGGCGGAGGGGGACGTGTGTGTGTGCACCGGGATGGCAGAGATTTCTCTGTGTTGCATCTTACTCCGCCGTCACAGCCGTCTCTCACCACTTGTGCCCATAAGAGGCTGTAGGTATGTTAAGCCCACCAGGAATCCATTCCCCTCGCTGCATAAAAATATATCGAATTATGCCTCTGATGAAGATAACCGGGAAGCAGCTTTCCCCGAGCATCCTCGCAGGCATGGAAAGAGACCGTCATTAAGTCTCATAATCACTCACCGCAGCCCACCTAAATTCATTTCACCTATGAAAATCTAATTATAGGAAGTGGCTCTTTCAGTCATTAACGGCTGCAGGGGCTCGTCGTACAGGGTAAACTCCGGCTGCCGTCTCGGGGAAAAGAAAATGCCTCCGGTGCGTTTCTCTGCTGCCGTCGCAGACGTGCCCATTAGAGAGATGTTTATTGCCTTGCTCTTTTCCTCGCTTCCTAAACCCTCCCTGCCGAAAAGCCCCAGCCCCGTGCAGTGAATCCTGATGAGCCTTTCGCAGCCCGGACCGGCACACCAAGCACCCCCTTGCCGACGGGGAGGATTAGTGCCCTAAAAAGCCCCTTTGGATCCAAAAAGCAATAACTCCTGATATAGGCATAGGTCAAAGCTAAACTTTTTCAGCAAAACTCGTTGTGCTTTGGCAGGAGAGGGGGATGGAGGATGGGAAGGGGCGAGTTGGGCAGAAAATCAGGGCACGCCACTCGCAAGGGAGCAGAAGTTGGCAGCCGAGCCGTCTCGGGAGCCCTGACAGAGGCTGTGACTATTTATACATTCAAACAAACAGTTACTCTATGCAGAAAAAAAAAAAAAAAAAAAAAAATCATCCCTTTATAGCAAAGTATCTGCCTGAGGATGACATTTATAGAGAGAAATGGCAAAGGGAATTTCAGGTGGTCCATGACAGCCCTTACTGAAAAGATCCATTGCCACTTCGCTGCACATCTTTTCCCTATTTTTCTGCGTTTTAGCTCGTCGGCTGTGCTGTTAGAGCCCGGCTCTTCTGCGGCGACCCTGGGAGCTGGGGGCTTCCATCCCTTTTTGTAGCCTAAACTTACGTTTAGATGTTCCAGGGGTTCAAATCCCTTGAGGGTTTCTTAATGCTAACTTTCAGTTCACTTTAATATTTCTAACGACCTCTGATGCACAGGTCACGCTCAGCAAAGATGCAGAATCACCTCCTGGTATTTTCTGTTTCCTTGCGGTAAATTTGCCATCATTGAGTTTCCTACACAATGTCTGTCCCCTCCTCCTGCCTCTGCATTTTTTTTAGGCTGTTGGATAACTAGGAAGGAGATAAAAGCAGATTTATCTGTTGAGAGTGGAAATACAAATAAAAAATGCCAGCTGAGCCATGGGGAGAGTTAAAGCAGCGCCGACAGCTCCGTGCCCCCATCTCCCAGGAATGTATTAAACTTTAACAAGTAAATGAAACTAAGTTTGTGGAATGGAGTTAAAATTGCATAAGGAACATTTTCTTGCTCTGTGTTTGCTGTGATCTCTGCTCGGCTGAAAATCCATCCGGGGTGCGGGTGTCCCGGCGGTCCTCGGGCGTCCGCCAGCGTCGTGCCGGTGCACGGCCCCCCAGCTCCGGCTCCACGTCGCTGGTGTGTGGATGAAACCCGGATTAAACACTTAAGCCCTGGATAGGAACCTGAACAGCCTTGATACAGCCCTGGCATCTCAGTTTAGCGGGTTTTTTGATTTGAGAAAGAGCACCCTCCATCAGTCGCCTGCCCCTCACGCAGCTCCAAGCAAAGGTGATGTGAGTTGAAGCTTGGTTTGGAAAACTGCACAGTTTTAGCGGTTTTTTTGCTTCAGTGCAGACGCTGACACCTCACCTGAGAAAATATGCTCAAAGCATGTTTTCACGACAGCACTGCTGGCAGGATTTCTGCCGTAACGTAGGATCCACCTTTCCTCTTTCCCTTTCTTCCAGCAGCTTCTCTATCTCAAGTTTGGGGAGTGCTTCCCCAGTATGATTATCGCCCTGGGTCCAAATATTTTGTGAAGCTTTGTGAAGCGGAGGCACAGGCGTGAGCTGCCCGTTGGCAGGAGCAGGGGGCACCCCGGCTCCCCGGGGGGCAGTGATGCCCATCGGGGACTCCGAGCCCCTTCCCTCTGCTTTCAATATCTCAGCTGCGTTAACACAACCCTGTCCCTGCAGGTCTTTGGCGGGGATTGTAAAGTGATAATTAGCTCAAAATGCTTCTGCCGGGGTTTTAACAGCTCTGACACATTTCTCTCTGTTCTGCCATAAATAGCCGAAGTGGGAAACGTGTTTGGGCTGGCGGCACGGCTGCTGTCGGTGACGTTGGTGACAAGGGCGTTGAGCCCGCTGTGCCTGCACAAGGTGTCTCCTGCAGCCAGGGAGCGTTGGGCATCTCCTCGGATGGCAGCTCACAGGCGGGTCTTTTTCTAGGGGTTTTGGGCTTTTTTTGAAGGTTTTTTGGATTAGTTTAATCCTGGGGACACGTGGGAAGGGGGTTCCTGGAGGAGGCAGGAGACGTGGTGGACTTCAACAGACCTACTGAAGAGCTTACGCTGCGCAGCAGAGTGGGGAAAGACAGTCTGGAAATCCCGCAGACGGTACTCGCCATCTGCCCCGCAGGCATTTCTTGGTTTGGCTGAAGATTTTGGGCAAAAGCCTTTCTGGAAAGAGCGAGCGCAGCTGAGCGGGTGCAGCAGCCATCGCCCGACCCGCGCCTGTCGGCGGATGGAGTTTGGACCCCTGAGCTGCTTGGAAAAGCCACAAATGCTTTAATAAATAAATCAGAACTAGCTATAAGGATACATTCAACTGCATCAAGCTATATATTGGGGTAGGATTTTTAAACACACTCCTTTGCAAGAGAAAAACGTGAGTCCCCACACGGCCGCTGCTGCCCAAATATCCTTGCGGTTGCGCGGGGAAGGACGGACACTTTTATTCCAACCGCTTTGCTGTTTATCCTAAAGATAGATTTTTACAGGTTTTTTTTTTGTGAGTGACCTTTGGTCCTGTCGATGTCCTCCTCTTCAATCTTAATTTCCCACCGCCGTGTTTCCCATCCCCGGGTCAGTGCGAGGGAGGGCGCAGCTGCAGCTGCCCCGATGCTCAGTCCTAACGCCTCCGGGTCACCTCCTTCCTCCTCCACGTGAGCGACTTCTCCACACTTGAGCTCCCCAAGAGCAAGCCCCTTCTTCCAAATTTAAAAGCGGTTTGAAGCTTTCAACCTGTTGTTGGCTGTAAGTAACGCTTTCCCCCTGGCAGAAGGGTGCAGAGGGTAGCTCGTTACTCCCACGGGTGCTTTGCAATCGCTGCTCGGGAGCAGCGATGTGGAAGAATGAAGCCATGGTTTTAATTTTGGCTGATGGAGAGCAGGGAGCCTGGTGGTGCCCAGGGTTTTGGGAGATGTAGATGTGTCCTGGGGATGCTGCCTGTGGGATTTAGTGACCAAACCCCTCCCCTCTGCATTTGAGCCTGGCTGCAAATGTGAGATCTCAGAGATGGGTTGGGCTTGATCAATGAAAAATAAAAAGCCACAAAAGGTGGATGTGGTGGCAAAGCGGACGTGGAGTTACTGTATCCCTGTGTAAACTGATCACCGTGATGCTCCTGGACATCTGACACAGCTAAATCCTGCTCTGTGCTCTGGG